>NC_088678.1:28555836-29180836 GCF_950023065.1 Planococcus citri | reverse complement strand
GCAAGCGAGGCTTGAAAATGAGAGTAGTGAGACGAACAGAGACGAAGCTGAGGCGCAAGCAGAATTGAACATGCATCAAGCAATGTCCAATTTGGCAAATACGAGCAGGATCGAACCCGCTCCAAATGCGCAAAATGAAGCTGAGTCTGAACCTGTCGTGAGTAGATCTGAGCCAAACCCAATGCAAAGCCTGTTGGATAGCCTCGACGCTGATGTACAGCAAGCTTTAAACCAAGATAATGTCGATTCGGCTGCAGGTCAAAACCTGCAAGCTGAAGATTTACTAAATAGGACGATAAATCCGAGGCGATCGAGTTCTAGGGAGTCTGTACGAACAGTGACTGTCTCAGACAACCCCGAATCGCGTCGTGAATCCAGTGGTAGCCAAAGTGCGGTGCAAAGGCCTACTGCGAGGCGCATCAGCCCCCTACCACCCCCTCGAAGTGTAAGAGCGAGTAGCGAACCTGTCTATGGGGTGACAGTCGAAAATGTCACCATGAGCATCGAGGAAGAAGCGCAAGCGCAAATGGCGAGTAGATTTAGGGAGTTGAGCCTAAATAACGTAAGAACTAGGCCCCGAGAGACGTTATTTGGTGGTTTTTTACCATCCGAGAATAGACCTAGGGATCCGAGTGCACCTCCTCCCTACTCTGCTGTAGACCCCCTCGCAAATGTTCAGCCACCAGTAGGCACTAGAGACGCGTCGCGACGAGCTCAAAATAATTTTCAACAGGAAGTTGAAACAATGACTAGACCAGCAGTTACACGCGCACGTCCGAGCGTGAACGTAGCTATTCGAAGATTTGATTTTAGGCCGGTGAATTTAGGCGTTGAGCACCAGCTTATCCGAGTAGAAAATAGACGACCGGAAACTGCTACAGACGCGTACGTTAATGCGCAAATACCTAATTTGCGCGATAATTGCGAAATCTTAGACCATAGAACCGAATGCATTGAGACTGAATTATCGCGTACTCGCGTTGATTTGGAAACAATATACCGTGAGATTCAAAATAATATAATTGATAGAGATACAGCGAGTACCGCTCGAATGCGCCAAATGGCACAGGCATGGGGTACCAATCACTCTAGGCTTATAAATCGTATCGGTGATGAGATTCATAATGAAGGTCTGAGAATGACACAAACGATGGACGCGGTAGCGGTGCTGGCCGATGAGATTCGAGTTGAAAGGCAAGCGAGACAACGAGACGCCGGTCTAATTAGATTATTAACACAGCGAGTCGTTGAGTTGGAAAATGAGCGTCAGGCCGAGGCGCCGCAAGGCGGGAGGCCACGCTCCCAAGTTCAAGCGGGCTCAAGTATTCCCCAGAGTGACCCTGTACCACCCGATGGCCGAAGATTCGGGTTTGACAACCATTTTCAGTGGCAGGACATTCCTGCAAGATGGCAGCAGGGTCCCCAGATGAGACCGCAACAAGCTTCGCAACAAGATGTGAGAATTGAGCAGAATAATGCGCAATCGAACAGTGCGCAATCGAGACCTGAGGGTCGAGGAGATTCGTTTGGAAGTTTGAGCAACGATGCGCAGCCTCACAGAAGCGAAGCTGAATTGATAAGATCTATGCAATGCAATGCATTAGGGCTGAGAATTGCATACGAGCCGCTAAATGAGAATGTAAATTACGGTGCCGGAAATTGTGCAGCAAAGTTAAGCACGCTGCAAGTATTGAAAATTATTTATGATGAAAGTAATGAATTTGAGCCGCATCTCTTCGTGCGCCAATTTGAGGAGGCAATGGAGAGTATGTATGCGAATGAGACGATGTATATTAGTATGTTTAGGCAACTAGTAACACACCCGAAAGCGGCTACCTGGAAAGCGAACACCGGTACCGAAAAATCGTACAAAGCGTTGAGACAATCGTTCTTGCAAGCAATGTGGAGCCAGCAGCGTCAGGAAGACGCAATGAGTCATGTTAGAGCAGTAGTACTTCCTGCTACACGTTCTACTGATATGGCAACAGTTGCGCTGCGCTGGTTGCGAGTAGTCTCGAATGTGCAAACCACCGAATGGCAAATGATAAATGCCGTATATCCGCGAATTAATCCAATTTTAAGAACTAGGATTACGAATGAGGAGCGTAACGATATTGTTTTGTTTGCGAGACGCCTCATAGAAATGACTCAAAACGAGGAGTTCATTGAAGGAGTACCGAACTTGCAGCTCAGAGTTCAAGATAATGCTCAACCTCAAGTTAATCGTAGAAATCGTACGAACGATAACTGGCAGAGAGGCGCTAGTAACAACAACGGCGCTAGAGCAAACTCGGCGGATACGAGACGTAACAATGGCGGTGGTTATAGGTCAAATGACAACAATGGCCGTAGAGACGACAGAGCTAGATCTGACAACCGAGACGCTCGAAATACACGTGATAATCGAGACTCACGTGACAGCCGCGACACTCGTGACAACAGAGATTCACGGGAGAACCGTGACAACCGAACGCGCAATCGCGAGGATACTCGCAACTCCCGAGATAACCGCGAGAACAGAGAAGATTCGCGAAGACGTACTAACGACTCCGGAGCCGCAGCTTCTGGCTCAAACTCAAAAAGAGACGATAACAAAGGAGATGCCAGACGTGATCGTAGAGCGAGAGACGGTGGTACCACCAATGAGGCTGATGCAGGCTATGCTGAGATGAATCCGGATGATCCACCTTACTCTGAGGATGAGGTGTCCGATGACAGTTCTCAGACGTCGTCTTTAAACGACGACGTGACGCAGGCTTAAAAAAGAAAAGAGCCACAGCCCCCCCCGAGCCCGATCTCCCCTACGAAGAGTTTGACTTAGTTGGCGACGCATTCGCGCAATTATTAACCGAAATCACAAAAGCTAGAGCTAAAAACAACGGTAGCGGAGACGATGCTAAAAAAGAAAGCAAGAGTAGCGTTGAAAAAATTTCTGAGAACTGCACGATGGCAACCGTGCGTGAACATGTAAAAAAAAGAGAATTTACTAAAAAAAGAGTAATTTTGTCATTGGGCACGTATGAAATAAATAAAGGTAGTATTCGAGATAGCCATATGAGACGCATACTACGAGAAGTAATTTTCACTCTGAAGGAGAAAGGCATTGAAGATATTAAGTTGCTTTTTCCTATGATTTTTCCAGCTGGAAAAAACAATCGAGGAGTGACGGCGAAACGTTATTATGCTTGGAGGAGGATCTTTGAGGAGGTTTGTGATAATGAAACCGTCACATTGTGGTGGTCGCCGGCAGCAGTGTTCATTAGACTGAACAAGCTCGAAGATGGCAGGTTGAGGTTTCAGCCTGACAAAGATGGCAAGATTATTCCGCGAGATAACAGACTTCAAAAGAAAGGGAGTCGATACATGCCTAATGAAACTGGCGAGAAAGACCTATTATTCGAGTTGAAAAAGTGCTACAATTACAAGTTTAAACCAAAAAAGTCAGTTTTTAACTCTGAGAATTTATGTGTCGAAACAAGCACGAACTTGTCTGCGGAAGTTGTTACTGAGTCGGATGGTGATTACTTGGTAACCACCAAAGAGTCGGTTGAAAAAACAAAAGCAAAAATGCCAGAGAGTAGCCGGCCGTTGGCGCAGATCATTGAAGACCTCACCAAGATGGAAGTTAAGCTGTCACCTGATTGGCAGAAGAAAGTGAAAATGGTGTGTAAAGCCTGGAAAAACAAAAAAGGCGAAGCCATCGAAGAAAGTTCTGGAGAAGAAGAATCAACGCAATCGGATGGGGCAAGAGTCAACCAAGAAGCAGTTACGGTCAATCAGGCGGATGCAGTTCAGAGCAGCCCGCTGGAAAATGACGTAATTGATGAGAAGCGTACGGATCCAAGTACTGTCGAGCCACTAGTGAGAAGCCAGATCGAGAACTTTGAAGAAGCGAAGTCTTGCGTGGTGCCATTATGGTTCGCGGATTTAAAATTGTACGTACAATTGGATTCCGGTGCTACACCTAATATAATGTCTGAGTCATGTGCAAATATGTTAATAAATAATTATAAAGATAAAATCGAGTTTATTCATTTGAAAAGAGTATTGCAATGCAGACTGGCGAACAATCAAACGGTGAGAACTTGGAAGAAAGCGATAGTAGTGCCTCTAAAGTTTGGTAAGCACAAAATTAAGGTGCCATTTTTCGTGATGCCTGGTGACAACAAGTTGTTACTGATTGGTTCCAAATCACTCGAGAAGCTCGAAATAACTACAAACATGAAAACAGGTACTGCTAAATGTAAGCCCCCAGGTACGAACAGAGCAGAAGAAGTAGCTTTTGTCAAGAGAAGTGAGTACAGGGAGGAGGATGTTTCTGCAAACCAAATTCAGATTGTAGACGAGTACGAACCTGAGTCCATTGAGATTGTATCTCGAGCAGACCTACATAGCTTTTTTAGAAGAGACGGTAGGCCTAAGGATGATGGTCCAGATATCTTTGAGAGAAATCTTAAGAGGTATTTGGGTGAGGCGGTACGAGAAGGGAGAATCACGAGAGCTGAGTCGGAAGAGGCGCTGGAGGAGCTACTCCAATTTAAAGATGTTTTTAGCCGTTTTCCTGGAAAATACACTGGGGCAATGGTCAAATTAAAGTTCGTTGACCCCAACAAAATTCCGAACTTCGTAGGCCCAAAGTATACACCTTCAAACAAGCAGTTAGAAAAAGTTAGGCGTGCATTAGCTGATATGATCGAGCAGGAAGTAGCAGAGCCGTCTGACACAACTTACATTAACCCTTTGGTGCCTAACGAGAAGAAGGACGGTAGCGTTAGACTTTGTTTAAACCCAGTAGAGTTAAATCCTATACTACAGATTAATTATAATGAGGCGGGCCTCCTAGACAGAATTATTACCTCGGATGGAGACGCTCGTTTTTTCACAACGTTGGATTTTACTACAGCCTTTTGGCAGCTTGTGTTGCACCCAGAGTCGCGCAAATATTGTGGTTTTAAGGTTGATGGCCGAGTATATCAAATGATTAGGTTGCCATACGGTCTGAAGATATCGTCTGCGGAATTTGTAAAAGTTATTAATTTAATTATACCGGATATGGAGGGAGTGACAAAATACGTAGATGATTTGCTACTGAGGTCACTCACCTTTCGCGAGATGCTGAAGTTGATGATTTATATATTTGGCATCTTGCGTGATAATGGATTGAGACTGAATGCCAACAAGTGTAAGTTCTTTGCAAGCTCCACGGACCATCTTGGCTTCAACATTTCAACGAGAAGCATAAAAAAACAAAAAAAGAAAATTGAAGGTTACTTGGAGTATTTGAAAAAGAAAACAAACGTTAGAACTGGTAAAGTAAAATTAAGAAATGTACGAGAAGTGTTGGCATTGATTGGCTTAACTGGTATCTATAGTCGCTTCATTCCTAATTACCAAGACATAGTGAGGCCTCTTTATGACTTAACTCGAAAAGGTGTACCATTTATATGGGGCACCGCTCAAGAAGAGGCGGTAGACAAATTAACTGAGGAGTTTACCAAAGAATTTGAGCTTATGACACCGGTAGATGGAGAAGACATGTACTTGGACACAGTCTCCACTGAGCATTCGATCAATGGTGTTTTGTATCAAAACATCAAAGGAGAAGATAAAATTGTAATGTTCGTGAGTAGCGCGTTTAAACAACACCAACAAAATTACACGTTAATTGAGCGCGAAATGTATGCTTTGGTTCGAGTAATAAATAAGCTGCAGTTGTGGCTTCATGGGAGACGCATCCATGTGAGAGGAGACCTCCAGTCAGTCGTGCACAAGTTTACAACTCTGGCTAAGGTGCATAGAAAGGCGGCTGGCTGGATAACAGAGTTGAATTGTTACGATCTCACGTACGATTTGAAACACAAAGTACGTGGCCAATGGTATGGAATTCAGGCGCCTGAGTTGACAATTTATGACACAAATTGGTCCAACATGATACCGTTAAACGTATCATTCGTAGAGTTGGTCAAAGATGAGATTTTGGATCACTTGAGACGCTTGGACATCTTCCAGAGTCGTGATAGGATGTGTACAAAGATTGTGCGCAAACTGAACGCTCTTGAGCTTGATATGACTGCAAAGCAGTTAGAGTCGAAGAGAAGAATTCAGGCGAAGTATGCAGTGATCAAAGAGAAGGATAAAGAGTTGCTCTACAGAAAGTTCAAAGATGGCTCGAGAATTCCAGTGATGCCTGACGAGTTATTCAGGGATACCATTGTATACCTGCATGAGATGTATGGTCATATTGGAGCTCACAAATTGGAGGCAGTATTTAAGAGACTTTATTACTCACCCAATATCGTAAAAACTACACGGATTATTACAAGTGAGTGTATTACTTGTCGAAAAACCAAAGGCTATAGCGAGAAGAAGCGCTTGCAATTTTCTCAAATTGAGGCGTTCAACATAGCGGACGTCATCTCGGCGGACCTATGTGGACCAATCGCGAATGAGCAAGGAGAACCAAAGTACATGTTTGTAGCTAAGTGCGTTTTTACTGGCAAAGTTTGGATAATTCCATTGGAGTCGATTCCAGCTGAGACAGTGGTGCACGCGATGGAGTTAGTACTAGAAGATATCGAGAAGCTCGGTCATAAAGTTCGTAAAGTGATCACGGACAATGGCACTCAGTTTAGAAGCGAAAGCTGGAATGAGATGCTCAAAGCTAATGGCGTAAAAGTAGGCCATACGACGACGTACAATCCGCAGTCATCACTGGTTGAGCGCACGATGCGCATAATTGGTGATAGATTGCGAGCGAAGTTAAACAATGAGCCGGAAAATGATGAGTATACTCACCACGGTTGGCATGTACATGTTAAGAAAATTGAGTCGGAGATAAACAACACCCCTACTGAGTATGGCATAAAACCGAATGAGGTATGGGGCATCGAAGATGAGTTTTCTGCCAACATGCCAACCAAGTTGGCTAAGTTAAATTCGAAATACCTGCTCAAGAAGTTGCAGCAGGATATGTTAGAAAAGAATCCTAAATCTGTGACTAGCGAGACGCTCATGGAAAAACCCATTGAGCTCTCAAACCTGATAAGAGACGAAGATGGTTATTATTGGGCTGCTGTTGACGGAGCTTGCTCTAACAACGGCTCCAGTGATGCCATCGCAGGTATAGGGGTGGCTTGGACTCCTAATGGAGAATTCAACATTTCTGAAAGAATTGACCACCCTAGGTACCGAAATACCAACAATTTAGCTGAGGCGGTAGCTCTGAGTAAAGCTATGAAGGTGTTGCTTAAGTTAGGTGCGAGACGCGCGAAAATTTTTTCTGATTCGTGCTATTTAACAACCGCGATTAATTATAACGTTGAGAAGTGGAAAATCAACAGCTGGAAGAATGCGAGTCGAAAACCAGTTGTGCACCGCGAAATTTTTCAAGAAATTTTAGAATTGAAAGAAAAATTTGAGAAGTTTGAATTAAAGCACACCCCCGCGAGAAGCTTTGATCGTAATAATCATGCAGCTGATAAGCTTGCACGTAAGGCGGTGTATACCCAAGAATTAGTAGACCTACGAGTTGATGAGATGACTGAGCAGCAGGCGTTAATTTCGTACATTAGGGAGAGAAGGAAGCTACAGAGATCTAGAGACGAAGTAGCATTTTACAAACTGAAGGGTGACCCCATTTGTTACGAGGAGGGGGAACTAGTTATGCTCACAGAGCACCGGCAGAGCTCCTACGACAAAGGGGTCTCGAGAAAGCTGTTTCCCAAGCGTTTTGGACCTTACATGGTCATGAAACACGTTGGTGATAACGCGTACCGAGTGAGAAGCATCGCTAATGAGTCTGATGAACAAATCGTAAATGCCAGACAAATGACGATCTATTTGAGTTTAGAACAACAAGAGAAGCTCAAAAATGACCCTAAGTTACAGTCAAAAACCGATAATAGGCCCCTAATTGAGAAAATAAGAGAAAAAGTAACGCCGAAGGAAATCGAGAAGTCAGAAATTGAGGAAGAGGTCGAAGAAGAGGTCACTGACCTTAAAATACATGATCAAGTCGCGGAAAGAGCAGCTAGGCTACTAGCTAGAGAAATGCGTAAAAAAGAACTCGAAGAGGTTGAGAAAAATAAAAGTAAGAAACTGCAGGAATTTCAGAGACTCAAAAAACATGCGAGGCGCAAGTTGGATGATAAAGAGAATGAAAAAATCGAAGACTGTATAAAAAGAGCGGTAAATTTGAGTAAAAAGGCTGGAGAAATTATTGAAAATGCGAAAAAGAAAGATAAAGAGAGAAAACGTACGAAAATTTTAAAGCCAGGTGAGACGCCACCAGGATCAGCTGATCCTGATTACGTACCTCCAACGAGTATGAAAAGGCGAAAAAAGAAAACAGCCAATTTTATTGCGTTAGAGAAGTTGGAATCTCACCATAGAATAAATTTCGTCGAGCTGTATTTAAATTACGATGATATTGCGAAGTAGAATCGTTGATTGAGTAGCTGGAGTTCCAGACATTGCTCTGCAGTGTCAAAACTTGTAAATTTTTTTTTTACCTGTAAACAATTTATTTTATTCAAAAATTACTCGTGCAAGTGTTTTAATCGGTTTCATTACATCAGTATTGGGCAAACGAAAGCGAGAGAGTTTTTACCCGAGCAGCCTATGAGCTATAGGAAAAGAGTACTGTAAGCGAGTAGGCGCGGGGTAGAGGTAAACCCAACGCAACGAGAACGAAAAGGAACGGCTCCCCTCGTACCATTGCAACGAAGCAAAGAGTCGTTTTGCGTGTAAGCGAGTAGGCGGGGAGTGGTGACGAGCCGAATGCGACGAGCCGGTTGCATTGTAACAGGCAACCAACTGATTAGAAAAATATTTCGATCGAATGAAAAGGCAGATGGTTTGGCTATTGTGTTTTGCGTTGAGTTGTGAAATATGTCGAAATGTGCTTGATTGGTGAAATGTGAATTTTTTTCGTGATTTTTTGGCAATTATTACGGTAAATTGCGATCGGTGGTGAATAAAAAGTAATTTTTCGTGTTTGTGATCGTATTTGCGGTTCGATTAAGGTAAGAAATTTTGAATTACGGTGATTTTTCGCGAAATGAGCAGCTTCGTGCAGGTTTGGTGTTGGAAAATTTTGTAGCAGAAATGTTCTTGCCGAAATTTGAGTAAGTCCAATTTAGAATAATATTAATACGCGGTTTTCTATGTTCATAGCCGAGAAGTATTGTGTTTCGTACATTTGGAGTGCGTAGTTAGCCAAAAATCGTGGAAATTTCAAAAATCGAGAAGCTCTCGTCGCGTGTGCTTGGTAGGTTGAAATGAAGTAACCACGTGTGTAAATAATAGGCTCGGTGCTCGTGAATTGTAATGTAATGTATTTTTTTTGCGTAGCTGAAAGAACAAAACGAGCAGCAACGTGGTTGGAAATTCCTTTGAGTTGCTAGAAAGTTTTTCTCGGTTAGTAATTGCGACTTTGGTTGGACGAAGCTTTTATTGGAAAGGTAAGAGAAGTGATTGAGTAGCTTTTTTACAATAATACGTTACCATAAATGTGCATGTTGAGTGGCGAGGTGTAAAACAAGATTGGTGTTAATTTCATTTGGTCACCTGTTTCAGCTGATTATTGGACGGAGTGTTATTTTTTTTGATCGTTTGATGAGAATTATTGACGCTGGAAAAAGGTGAGTAGAACTTAGCATAAGCCAATGTGTTTCGTGCCACCTCGAGTAGCTTTTTTGTAATCATGTTGAAAGTGAACTACTCAGGTAGTAACTTGTCTCGATTGCCGGTTTCAGCTGAAGAATTCGACGTTGTAATTGAAGTCGATTCGTGTGACGAAGTTTTTTTTTGACGCTGAAAAATAGGTGAGTTGAGTTGGAATATTACGAGCACGATATTTAGAATTATGAGTAGCGTAGTAGATATGTACATGTATTAGTTTTCGAGTAGCTAACTTGGTGCATTTTTCGTGAGGAAAAAAACTTACCTATACTTGTTCAACTGTTCGCAGCTATTTTTTGACCTGAGAAGATGGCGATGAAAAGCGATAAGCCGCAGCAACCTGATTGGGATGATACCGACGAGAGTAGCGATTCTGAAAGGTAAAGATTTTGAGTACCTATTTAAAAATAAAATGGAAATACACGAGTGAGAATTGAGTAGTAAAATTTTGGTCGTTTTGTATTATGTTTAGCGATTCGGAGACGGAAGCCACACATTATAGAATTTTTCGGTGTCAGATATGTGGTAAGCCGATCGGTGAAGGGCCGAAAAAGAAAAAATCGAATACGACGGCGTTTGCGGTCTCGTGTGGGCACCAGTTTCACAAAAAGTGCCTGAAGAAAAAGAAAGCAGAGTTACCGTGTGATTGCTTCGTTAATGGCTGCCGGAAAAATGGCAGAGTCGATCCTGAGACGTGGCGGAAATTACGCGGCGGTACTACCGAGGTATCAAAGTGCGCGGAAGAAGAAAAGGATTCCTTGCGCGAGCGGTTAATAAAAGAAATGCGGCAAAACACATTGCTGATCGAGCAAAACGAGTCGCTGATTCAGTCGTCGAGAGAGTCGCCGCGTGCTGAAGCCGAGCAAATTCGAGTTGAGTTAAACTGCGCGAAAACCGAAATAGAGCAGCTCAAGTCGGAGTTGGCAGAGGTACAGCAAAGAGCTGCGACGCTAGTGGTACAGAACGATGCGCTGTTGCTCGCGAGTCAAGGTCCAAGAGATTGGTCAGTCGAGGAACTCTCTGAGGAGGCTTTTGCAGCCGAGGCGGAGAGACGCGGTTTCGAGTCATCGCTGGACAGACGTAAGTGTAAAATTCGAGGAGCGCATAAGTGAATGCGGTCGCGATGAGTAGATTAATTACGTTCATTTTTTGTGTCTTTTGTTTCAATAGTGAACCGAGAAGAACGCGACCGGCGCTACCGACAGTTTACGGAGAAAATCGAAGAAAATAACATGAACTTCGACGAGGCGCTGCAAGCGATAGACCGACAAAGAGTATTCACGCAGGTCGACAGTGCACGGATGATGGTATTGATCGACATCGACAGAGAAGCGTTGGACAAAGAAGTTAGATTGTCAGAGGTTCTCGATGGAATTAGCGTGCTACCGTCATTGACAGGTACGAAATTGAGTAACGCTGAGTCGCAAAATATGAGTAGTCGAGATGTCACGCTGGGTATTTCTTTTTTAGGTATCTAGCAGCCGACGGTGCAAAGGATGATTGAACTCAACAGACGTCTCGAGCAGCTCGAGATAAGTTACGACGACGTGTTCGAAGTGGTCAACGATGAAGCTGAGCGAGCGCGTCTGGAAGCCAGAAAGTCGCTGAAAAAGAAAGAAACTACGAAACCGGCGGCAAAAGCGGTAGTTGAGAAGCCTCAAAAGACCGAAGAGAAACCATCAACGTCGAAAGAGAAGCGGTCTTCGGTCCCGAACACACCAGACGTAAACCTGGACGGAATCGAGACGGACGGTAAGAGTAACGACGGTGAAAGCCCTCGATCTGACGATGAGCGTGCGAAAAGAGAGACACGTAAAAGAACGAGTACAGAGTCGTCTAAAGAGAGCTCTTCGCCAAAAAGCCCTAAGCTAGAGGAGGTTATACCTGATTCGGTTATTTATGCTTCGCTAAAAATCTGTTTAGAAAGAGCAGCGCGTGGAGACCTTAAAGAAAGAATTCAAGGGATACTCGACTCATACAACGAAACATCAACGGTAAAGACCGAGACGCCCCAAGATTCCGAGAATGTAGTCAAAAAATCGATACTCGAGGCGCGGGTGAAAAATCAAGAGCGCACGCCGATTACGACGCAGCAACAACAGCCGCGGTACGCCACGCCGAATACTCCGGCGTCCGATTCAGCGAGTCGATCGCAGCGAAGCACGAGCGAGTCACGGAGGCGCGACACGAGCACGGGTGATTCCTCGTCAAAAAAGACGGATGTATCGAGTAGTTCGCGCGGATCGAGAGTAAGCGGCGTTGAGTCGATTGAAAAGAAGCGGTCGTCATCGAGGAGCTCGTCCAGCGAGTCGGATTCAGATTCGTCCGAGTCAACGCCACCGAAGAAGTCTAGAAAGTCGAAGTCGTCAAGAAAGCGAGCAGCGACGAAACGCAAATCAACTTCAAAGAATAAAGCGTCGCCGAAGAAGAAAAAGGTTACGTCGACAAAAAAGAAACCGGCGACAAAACGTAAACCGGCGACGACGAAACCGGCGGTAAAGCGTAAACTCCCAGTAGCGAGAGACGAGACGCCGGAAATACCGCCCGAAGGAGTGAAGACTCGTAGCCAGACGCGAAGCGAGTCGAAATCGGTAGAGGAAGGCGAAGTTACCCAATCTAGTCAAGAGACGCTCGAGCTTGCGGCAGATGCGAGTGAGTTCGAGGAGCAGCCCGAATCAAGACCACCGTTACCGAACGTACCGGCACCTGAGCAGCCGCCGCCCCCGAGCCCAGAGCGAGTTCTACAGGACCAGCAGCCTGGTCTAGCGCAGTTAACGCCGGGCGAACGGGCGCAGCGCGCCTTTCAAGAACGAGAGCGCGAGTTTAGACGAAACATGGAAATAGCGTTGCGACATCACGACCGAGAAGCCGCTAGAGTACGTGAAGGAAGAATGGATCTCGGACCAATAGAAGATTATTTCGAGCCGCTGGAAAATTGCCCACCGCCACCAGCGCCAGTGTGGCTGATGGCCGAGTTTCGGTACGAGCCGCGCGGCGAGAGATACGTTCGAGGTATGTTTTTTCCGGTCACGCGCGACACGATTCAACAGTCGATGCAGAGCCGAGGAATTTTGATCAATAATGAGTTGACGGTACGAGATGACTTATATTATCAGAGAGACGGCGGGGCTTGGATTCTGGGCCGAGTATACCGTGGAGGCGCTACGTATTACGTAATAAACTCGTTCGTCGTCATCGGAGATGCTCTCGCGCATGCGGTGGTAAGTGAGGTGATCTATCAAAACGTAGCGGCGAGGCGAGCGTGGAGTGTGCACCCGCTCGCGGGCTCACGAATTCCAACTACCACCATGTGCAGAAACCTACGAAGCTTGGTCCAGCGGGCGCCGCAGCGAGTGGTAATGTCGGCGGGGCAGTTTTGCATGGAGTCGCAGACGTTCGAAATTGTAACCGAGAGAATCCTCGAACTTTGGCGCGCGATGCATCGGCGGGGTACGCGACACATTTTGATGGTGCCTCCGCTGACGTGGCCGCACTGCCCGGAAATACGCGTCCGAATACGGGAGTTTTTACGGCAAGGACCGACGAGAGCAGAGTTCGATGGCAGATACGTATATATGGAGGCATTAGAAGAAACGATCGAGAGATGCCCTCCAGCGACGTTCCGTGGTGAGACGCCGTATTTGAACGAGCACCAAGCGTCGGAGGCGTTAGTCAGGATATTTGAATACGCAACGGTCGAGCGGAGATGGGGGTACGGTCAGTTTCCGCGAGAGCAGGATCCGCCGCGTCCGGTGGAGCAGCTCCAAGCAAACCAACTCCAACGTATCGAGGAGATGTTGAGGCAAGACCGTGCAGCCTTGGCGGCGCATGAACGAAGGAATGTCCGCGAGCAGCTGGAACGAGAAGTACACGAGAGGGAGCTGATCGAAAGAGTGCAGCGACAGATGAGACACCTTCCTGGCGCAGATCGTCAACTACTGCCCGAGCGAGCCGCGCAGTTGGTCAACGAGGTGAACCGACAGATGCCTGAGCCGCCGCAGCAGCCGCAAGCTGGACCGAGTCGCCAGCAGCCGGCACAAGAAGGAAGACAGTTACAGGTGGCTATACCACGAGCACCTGGATTGGCCGGATTTGGACGAGGTCGTGGCAGGCTGGCGGAGAGACGCGAGCGAATGCGATTGGAGGCGGAGGAAGAAAGACAAAACCCTCAGAACGAACAGAACCAGAATGATGGCAGAGAAGCACGCTAAAAGGCGGTGAAAATTTTCGAAGAGTCGCCTCTGTCTGTTTAGTTTTGTTTTCTCGATGTGAAATTTGTCTCACGCGCGATTCGTTGCAGTATTACGAGTAGTGAACGAAAGTAGTTCCAAAAAATTGTAAATTTTTTTTTTCCCCCCTGATGTTGTATTTTTTATTTTTCTCGATCGTGGTCTCAAATTTTTTTTATTATTATTGTTGTTTATTTTCTGATGTAATTACGAGTAAGCTCCTCGAGGAAAAGAGAATTTTTCGAGTAGAGCAGTTTTTTTTGGTATTTGTTGTTTATACTATTGTTTTGTTGTTTTTTGTTTCTACCATTTGCCAAATTAAAAGATGAAGTTTTGTTTATTGAATTTTGAGGCGTGCTAATAAGTAGAGTATGCCGAAATGTAAATAAGTGTGAATTTGTGTGTGAATTTGTGCAGGCAAATGAGTAGTTTAGTTTACGAAAGCAATGTTTTTTGTGAATTGTTTTTTGGAATTTAATTAAGATCATTGAGTAACCAAACATACGAGGTGAAGTTAAATCTGCTGTGATAAATAAAATAAAAACTTACGTGTTGGAATAGACGGTGTTTTTATTTGTTGCGAATATCACCATTCGAGAAGTTGAGTATTGGAATAACGATCTTGAGTAGCTCGAAAACGCCTCAGAGGTACCTGTGAAAAGAAAAACGAAGAACAAAGTACAAAGTTTTTCTTTAATTTGAGCAATAAAGAAGTAAAAATATTACGTCCCGTGGTAGGTATCGATGAGTAGATTGGAGCAATCTCATGAGTAACTTGAAATGATCGTGAATAGCTTGAGGTAGTCATGTGAGCAGCTGGAATTGAGACGTTTAAACTGGTCCAGACGTGTCGAGTGCCAGCATCTGTGAAAATAAAGAGTTAGCACTCTGAGGTAAATTATGAGTAGAGATATGAGTAGTTACCTGAGTCTGGCCCCAGTGAGAAGAATTCCAGCGAGAATCTGAAACAGAAAGAAGAAAGAGCAAGGTTAGTGAGAAGCTCACCTGAGTAGTGTCACAGGTTCCAGTTCAGATTAATGAAGCAATCCAGAGCTCCAGACAAGATTCCAATCCAAGGATGGTGTAGAATTAAGGTTAACATAGTAATGTAATTAGATTATGATTTCATGTAAACATGTTTAGATATGTTAATCTTAAGTTCGCGTATTGTTATAAGATTCTGCACGAGTAGCCAGATAGGGTCTGATAGGGTCTTAGGACGAGTAGGCCACATCTGTGATACGAGGCGGGGCAGGGGGAGCCCAAGTACTCTACGAGACGCTGAGTAGGCCTCTTTTAGGCTGCGTATCCAGACGGGCCCCCGAGCTATACCCAGCCGGGGCATTATGTAGAGGGTACTTGGGACTCCATGTTACCACTCTACAGTGGTAATTTGATGCCCAGGCAGGCGGCAACACTGCAACCGGTACAGCGCCATCTGGTGTACTGGTTCAGTGGAGACGACGGCCGAGATTGCCGAAGCGAGCCGCCTTGCAGTTTTCTAACCATCTTCATAAAGAGTAGTAATAAGTTTAACGCTGGCTTATGCCAACTCTGTCTGTTAGGAAACGCCTCATCACCAGCAGAATCTTTCGTGTAAACGAATGGTATTGAATAGTTATCGTAGCAACGTTCTTATTCACTGTACATCAAATGAGAGATATCAATATATGGTAAAACGTATGTATTTGTGTTGATCATTGATTTACGACGAGTTGTGGAGAGTAGTAGTTGGGTAGACTGAGATAGGTATTTATACCTTGTGGGTTCAGTGTTCTATACGAACTGGGTTGTTTTAGGGTTAAGGTACCAGGTGGCATAAGTAAGACTTTTCCCCTAAACCATAAGAACCCTTAGTTTTACCCTAACAACCATAAATTCATCTGAAAAAAAGTCGAAAACTCGCCTGGTGATTCCTGGGGAATCTGTCACCAGAAGTCACCAGGATTTACCAAGTAGTCACCAGAATTCGAAATCAATTTCTGGGGTCATCAGGGCATTCTGGTGTATGTATTTTTCACCATAAATACACCTGAAAAAAGGTCAACAACTGACCTGGTGAGTTCTGGTGAATCTGTCAACAGAAGTCACCAGGATTCGAAATCGATTTCTAGGGTCATCAGGGCATTCTGGTGTTTTTTTCACCATAAATTCACCTGCATGAAAAAACGTCGAAAACTCACCTGGAGACTTCTGGTGACCGATTCACCAGAAGTAACCATGATTCACCCAGGATTCACCAAGGAGTCACCGAGTACTAAAAAAAAACGTTCAAAGATTCTGAGGACATTTTCGTGATTTTTTCAACATGAATTCACCTGAAGAAAAGTCAAAAACTGACTTGGTGAGTTCTGGTGGATCTGTCACCAGAAGTCACCAGGATTCACCCAGGTGTCACCAGAATTCGAAATCAATTTCTAGGGTCATCAGAAGTCACCAGGATACACCCAGGAGTGACCGAGCACTGAAATTTTTTTCAAATGCTCTTAGGACATTTCTGTGATTTTTTCAACATGAATTCACCTTAAAAAAGTCGAAAACTCACTCGGTGACAGGATTCACCCAGGACTCACCAAGTACTAAAAAAAGTTTTCAACGGCTCTGAGAAAATTCTTGTGACTTATTCACCATAAATTCACCTGAAAAAAAAAACAAAAACTGATTTGGTGAGTTCTGGTGACGTATTCACCAGAACTCAACAGGATTCACGAAGGAGTCACTGAGTTCTAAAAAAAAATTTCGAAGTCTCTGAGGATATTTTCGTGATTTTTTCAACACGAATTCACCTTAAAAAAGTGAAAAACTTAACTGGTGCCTTCTGGTGAATCTGTCACCAGAACTCACCAGGATTCACCCAGGAGTCACCGAGCAATGGAAAATTGTTTCAAATGCTCCGTGGACGGTTTTGTGATTTTTTCAACATGAATTCAGCTTTAAAAAGTAGAAAACTCACTTGGTGACTTCTGGCAAATCTGTCATCAGAAGTCACCAGGATTCACCAAGGAGTCACCAGGATTCACCAAGGAGTCACCAGAATTCGAAATCAATTTCTATGGTCATTAGGGCATTCTGGTGAATTTTTCACCATAAATTCACCTGAAAAAAAGTCGAAAACTCACTTGGTGACTTCTGGCGAATCTGTCAACAGAAGTCACCAGTTATTCGCAATCAACTTCTAGGGTCATTAGGGCATTCTGGGGTATTTTTCACCGTAAATTCACCTGAAAAAAAGTTAAAAACTGACTTGGTGAGTTCTGGCGAATCTGTTACCAGAAGTCACCAGGATTCACCAGGGAGTCACCAGAATTCGAAATCAATTTCTAGGGTCATCAGGGCATTCTGGTGTATTTTTCACCATAGATTAAGGACATTTTTGTAATTTTTCAACACGAATTTACCTTAAGAAAGTCGAAAACTCACCTGGTGACTTCTGATGACAGATTCATCCGAGGTCACCGGGATTCACCAAGGAGTCACCAAGTACTGAAAAAAGTTTTCAACGGCTCTGAGGGAATTCTTGTTACTTATTCACCATACATTCACCTGAAAAAAAATTCGAAAACTCACGCGGTGACTTAATTTTGGCGAATATGTCACCAGAAGTCACAGGATTCACCAAGGAGTCACCAGTTATTCGAAATCAATTTCTAGGGTCGTATGTGCATTCTGGTGTGTTTTTCACCATACATAAATTCACCTGAAAAAAAGTCAAAAACTCACATGGTGAGTTCTGGAGAATCTGTCACCAGAAGTCACCAGAATTCGAAATCAATTTCTAGGGTCATCAGGACATTCTGGTGTATTTTTCATCATAAATTCAGCTGAAAAAAAGTCGAAAACCCACTTGGAGAGAAAGAGGGAGAGGGGAAGAAACTGAAAAATATCGATAACCATTAGCAGGTAAAAATTCTCTCACTTGTAAGTACATATGTACAAGTACATTGTACATATATAAAGACGAATCTATGCTTTTTGATCGAAAACCAACCTTAACCTCGTATAAGGTTAAATCAATACTGGATTATTTTGAACGTTTTGGTTACCTAACTTTGAACTCACGACAATGACGCTTCCCTCCTTCATAATATTCAAAATTATTGAGCTGTGCCAGAATGTACATATCTCGATGCATGTTATCCAACCGAAATGAACTTATTTATCATGATAGGTAGGTACCATAAAAATTTCACACATCTTGAATATAGTTTACCTATAGGCTCGCGTCCTCATCGTCTTCTCTTCAAATTTCTCTTGCGTGTCATTATATAATACGAGATTAATTCAATAGCTATAGTAAAGGTATGGTATGCATCATATAATGCAAAATTAAACTTATGTAGGTATCTACGTACATGTTGGTAAACATACCCTATCGTATAACATTTAGGTGTTGTACAGATCGCAATCGAGCTAAAATTGCTATAAGCAGAGGCACAACATCTTATAAACACGAAAAAAAGAAGACGAAATAACTCAATTAAGGAATCAGGTTGGAAAACAAATAAAATGTAACGTAACCGATGATTAACCGGGCCTAGCGTTCTGTCAAGAACAAGCGGTTGCAAGGTTGCACGTTGGTAAAGAAATTTCAAAACCATGAATCTTCACATTTTTAACTGTAACAGTTGAACAGGTGCGCACTTCCTTTTCGACTCGTCTCACGTTTCATGAAGAAATAAAGCATTGCAATAATATAGAAAAAATTTATGAAAAATGATAAAAATTATCGAAGTTGTATGGAAATAATTTTCTCAGCTGACGATTGGATTTTATTTTATTTTTTGCTGATGTTGATGAGAAAAATTCTTCGTACTTTCTACGCGGTGTTCACAGAGTAACACTCACTTTCAGCAGCATGAGAAAATCGCGCTAAAAATAAATCATCTCGAAATCAACCTATTGAAGATTGGTATCACGAATGAATACCGAGACTAGAGACTGGTTTTCCTGAATGAGTTGCATTACTGCAACGATAGGTATCTATCTGAATATGAACGAGAAGTCGTAACAGGTGTACGATGTATTTAAAAACCTATACTTGGTGCTCAGTGGCTGGCTTAATACTTTCTGTCAACTTGTACACCTCGATGATATTATATCCAAAGGGTTCAAATTCAAATTCAAATTCAAATTGTATATTTGAGATACATGCGGCAGCAATGCTGCCATTATATCACGTTGAGCATTACATAATTGAAAACTGTAAAAATTTTTGATTACTTATCTACGTATAAGATACAATTTTCAGATTTAAATAAAATAAAAGACATGATTAAAACATAAAAATATGAAGATTTGAAACTATATATACAGAATCAAAATTCAAGCAATTATTGATCAGAGTAGCCAAGATATTCCTCCAGGGTATAAAAAGCACTATTGATCAGCCATTCTTTGAGAGCAATTTTAAATTTTTTTGCAGTTGGCTGGTTTTTAACACTCCCTGGAATCCGATTGTATACTTTTGCTGCAGATGATACAGCACTACACTGGAGAAGTTTTGTACGGTGGTGGGGTATTAATCTCTCGAGTAGGTACACTTAAAAATGCACTGACCGTTGTTGATCTTAATTAAATTATGCAAATGGTATTTTTTTTTGCCCGATACAAATCAGATCAACTCTTTCATTTGGTATTATAATTATACGAATTCGACTCCAACAAAATGATGTTATTTGCAATTGCAATTACACCTCGTGGAATAGGCGATAGGTAGAGAGGTGTCCAGCTACCTACTTTACATGCTCTCAACTATTCCTACGAGTATATTGGTTGAATAATCGATTCAAAAAATCTGTAGCTCTATGCAATTTAATAATCAGCACGAGTATTTCACCAACTTGCTTGGTGAAAAAATCTCAATCAATATTCGCCCAATGTGAGCCTACATACCTACTACATTGGTAGCAAATTAGGAATACACTCGAGGCGTGTTTTGTTCGACATGGAGTCCGTTTTGAAAAAAACAGACGCTCCCGATGAATACCATTTCTCGATTGCATAACCAATGAGATGAGTTAGCCGC
The DNA here is from genome assembly GCF_950023065.1 of Planococcus citri. Lineage (NCBI taxonomy): Eukaryota > Metazoa > Arthropoda > Insecta > Hemiptera > Pseudococcidae > Planococcus > Planococcus citri. Next base: position 29,160,901 of record NC_088678.1, on the reverse strand, counting down.
TAGCTAAAGAAGGTTAAGAGTTGGACTTGGAGCTACTGAAAAATCGCCATCGCAGATTCACTATTGCCGCGTCTTTCTCCTCAAATTAATTGCTTCGGTATAAAAATTATTACCCTATTAATGAAATCGGAAGAATTAAATCGGGTTTTCATTATGCAATGCAAATAAAGCCGTACATCTACATACCGACGTGTTGGTGGGAATTTCCCCGCGTCTGTCTCATCTGGACGCGTATTACATATACCTACGTTTTACATACCTAGATATAGCGATCGAGTAAGAGTAATATGCAGGTTGGTATGACCATCTCATCTACATATTGGATACATTCACTCGTTCATCGCGTCCAAGTCGTTTGTCGTTCATAAACACGTGAGAGGTAATCCTAGGTAAGTATCATTTACCTGTGTGCTTCACATTGGCAATTTGCATTATTTAGGTATGTTCGTCTTGGGTTTATGGTGATAACGTGTGGCGATTAACCCTAACAAGATGGATACACCTTTCTCGATCTCGATGAACCGGAAAAGAAACAATCGAGTATGTGTGACTTGACTAGGTGATTGGTGTACATTTGTACGGGTACACATATGTAATGTATTGGGATTTTCCACGTTTTATTTAAATTTCCTGCTATGTAGCGAATCGGATGTATATTAACGTAGATCATAATTAATGGGAGAAGGTAGGTAGGTACAGTTCCAGTTTACCTAATGTCAACCTTTGGGGATTTTTTTAATTTTATAAAATTTCTCTTGGAGAAAAATTGAAAGTTATGTGGTCGTGTGTAGCATAATGGATTAGTACCTACTGTGGCTAGTTCTATAACATGGTCCAGACAGCAGAACAACTTCTGCAAAATTTTCTCATCATCATCACTTCACCGAGAAAAGTTGTAAAATATGACCACTAAACTTGCTACTAAAATTGAATTAAATTAAATCAAAATGATATAGAAAAATTGAAATGAAACCGAATTCAAGAGGGAATAATAAATTGAATTAAAATTGAATCTAGTTAGGTACCTACAAACTTGCAACAACCCAGCCCCAGGGAAAAATAAATTGAATCTGATCAAGATCAGATCTGGTCAGATTTAATCAGGTCTCCTTTCTATTGGGTTTGATCGGGTTAAACAGATCTAATTCGATCGAAACTTTGATCTGACCAGCCAAATCGGATCCAGAAAATGATTGGATCTGATCGGATCCTATCCAATAAGTCCAACGATTTTCCACTGAGAAGTAAAACTACGTTTGGTAAGGATCAAAATTAAATTACTCAAGTCTGAATAATTGAAAGACTCGAAATCAAATTAAAACGCTAAAATATGTAGGTCTGCAATTAAATAATGCAAATTTTAATCAATTCAAAATTCATTAAATTATTTAATACGATAGGTACCTAAAAATAAAATTGAATAGAAATAAAATAAAATAGAAATTAAATTTTAATTGAATAAAATTAAAAGTAAATTAGGTAGGTACCGACTTTGAAAACATATCATTCGATATATCACTCGACTTTTCGCGATTTTTCAAAATTTTGACCTCCTTTTCGAGGCACATGGGGGCTTGGAGGGATTGGACTCAGAAAATAAGTTCATACTCGTACTCAGCGACCTCGAAAACATACCATTCCATATATCACTCGACGTTTCACGATTTTTCAAAATTTTGACCCCCCCTTTTTGGGACACAGATGGGCTTTGAGGGGTTGGACCAAGAAAATAAGTTCATATTCGTATTCAGCGACCTCGAAAACATACTCTTCGACATATCGCACGTCCAGATTCGTTTTTCGAATACATGATTCAGTTGTGTGTTACTTAAAAAATCAAGCACCCCCCCCCCATCAACCCCTGGGGAGGGTTGAAGACCAATCAGTGGTGGTTTGATTAGTAGTTAGGTGTGTAGACTTTGTAAAAAAAATTGAGTGAAAACGAATAATATTAAGTGGTAACTTTGATTAATTTATTGGACTGACATTTTTTGAAACACCTACTCTTTCCATCCCTTTTTTTAGGCACCCCCCTTGAGGGATGGGCATCAAAAGTAGTATCAAGTTATCGAGAATTTGAAGGGGAACATTTTTTGTCATGGTAATTTTTCTCGTAAACCTAATATTTACGGAGTAAAACGCAAAAAACGTGAATCACAACCGGTTTTAGCCCCCTAAAAAAATTAGCTCCAGTGGTAGGAGGGTCGTTTTTTTTGGTAGTTCAGGGGGTCCATATGAACACATTCCCGAAGAAAAAATTGATGTGCCAATTTTTTCCTTTTCAACCTCGCTTTTTTACGTTATTTTCCCGCTCTATACAGCGAATTTGGTGGAAAAATAAGTGGAACTAAAACTAAAACTGAAGTGAAGAAACTGAAACTGAAAAAAGCAAAATTGAAATTTAAGTAGTTCATTTTTTCTCAAAATTTACAAAATATGTAGTACGAATTTGATGGAAAAATGAATGGAAATAGTAAAACTGAAACTATAAAACTAAACAGAAGTTGAAAAAGCAAAACTGAAACTAAAAACTGAAAACAGAAACTGAAATGTAAAAGTTTTGCGAATCACTGTAATAAATTAAACAAATTGAAATTGAATGGAAATAAATTAAATATAGGCATATTGATGCAAAAATTAATAGGGAGTATCGGAGGACCCCTCTTCTCACTTCCATCTTTCATCTTTATCCCAGACTTCAGAGCCAGGGTTGTAAAAATCAAAAAAAAACGAAACGAAAAAAAGGGGAGGAAACCGTGCAAACAAAAGGTAGGTAAACAAAATAACAAAAACTGAAAAACCTGAAAAAATAAACGAAAAAAGAAAATCAAATTGAACAAAAAACAAAAACAAAAATTGATGACCGTAAAAAATGTTGTTTTCCAATTTCATTTTCATTTTTATGAAAAATGATTGAGGCATTGACAAATGACAAATCTTAAGCCTAAATTAGCAAATCGAAGGAAATGAATTTTCGTGAATGTGTTTCTGATTTTATTCTTTTTTACAGAAAAGGTTTGTAAAAGTCAAAGACACTGCAACAAAAAAAAAGAAACTGTAAAAACGAAATTTGAAGAAAAACGCTTTCGATAACGAAAACCGAAACCATAAAATCTAAAAACGTAAACGGAAACAAAAATTGACGAAAAACAAAATCAAAAACTCGAGAATGAAAAAATATGATAACGAAAAAAGAAAAAACAGTTTGGAAATTACTGCAAGTCAATGTCAATATTTTGCATAGATGAAATCGTTGAAAAATTTTAAATCAGACGGTCGACAAATATTTACTTATTCAGATACTCAACTCCAACTCCAACAAACACATCAAAAATGTATATTTGAACCACCTCCTCCTCTTCGTAATCTCCCATTCATCAAAAAGAAAAAAAAAAATCGTTTTTTCGATCAATAGAATTTAGCAATAATCGCCACAAAATTGACACCATTGCAGCCTGCAGGTAAGTACTAAGTATTTCAAAACATTTTCCTAACCTCAGAGATATCTTTCGATGTTCTACCCTAATTAATGTGAAATACTCGTATTATTTGAAAAAAATGTTCAAAACGCGGAATCTCAAATGATATGTATCTTTTGGAGTTGGGCCATTTTTTCCAAAACAGGTTGGGTAGGAGTTGAAGGAATAAAACACGATTTTTTTTTTTTAGAAGATGTCACCTTTTTGAGAACCCTTGGGTCAACATCCTCCGATATTTTTTTTTGCGATCCATCCTAATCTACTTAAGTACATTTAATTAAATTATACATATTGAAAATTTGTAAATTAGATGCCTAAATTTTAATCATAATATCTAAACACAATGTACGATTAAAATGACTTAGGTAAATCAAAATTAAAATCAAAGAACTTGTAAATAACCTTTTTAGGATAAGAACAGAAATAAATGGTAGGTATTTAAAAAAAATTATAGTTGAAACAAAATTAAAATCAATTGAAATTGCATTAGCAAAATATGTAAATTAAATCAAACTAAAATTAAATTTCAGCGTAAACAAATTAAATTCAAATGGAAGGAAATTAAAATAGATGAAAAATGAAAGAAACGAAAATCAAAATAAATTAAAATTGGATCTAATTTAATTTAAAATAAAATAAAATAAAAATTTCTAAAAATTGAGAAAAGATTATAAAATATTGATTATCAAAAGGTGTGTACGTAATGCAAAAGTTTCCAACTTGGACCATATTTTTTAAAGGTTTGAAAGCTACCTATGTCCCTTTCAGAAAAAAATTTCTCAATTAGGTATTTCAAAAGTACTACTTTTGTTGAAACTTTGGAATTTGGTTCATGTGTAATTTTCAAAACCACTACCCCTCCATTCTTTCAGATTCAAAGATGAAAACTGCATTCGTATCAAATCTGCAATAACGACAGCGACGTTCAATGAGGACAAGGTGCATATTGAATGGATAAAGAGACGGTTAAGGGTACCTGTACCTATTTCTTCAACGATACCGATACCTCTACAATTAATTAAGTCATCGTCAATAAAACGAATCCATCTTCCTACATGCACATGTGCATTACGATAATAATTGATAACCCAGAACTGAGGATAATAAAAAAAAGAAAAAAAAATAGGTGTATGAGGTGCACATATACCTACGATCTTACATCATTCGTCGAGTTTCGAGTTTTAGATCACGCCGTATCCATATACATGAAGGTGATAACATATGCAATAAACTGCGTAATTTACACACAGTTTACGCTTCATTATAAATGAAAATGTTTACGTGTCGCGATGAAAATAATATCGGTAATATCTTTTTATCGCTTTTTTTTTTCTCGGCACTTTCGTATTGACCGCGTAAACGGTACTTATAATAATTCAAATACCAGTTCAAATTGTCATAGGTTTAGGTATTTTCGCGAAACGTCCGCGATAATTATCTCATCATGTGGTGAAAACTGCATCGACGGAAAGATCAATGCATTTGCACTTGCATGCTTTTACCTATATATTTGATTCCATTCTTCCTCGATTCTGTAACCCCAGTTACGATTACATTACGAATAGATATCGAGAAGCTCTACGTATTCGTATGTACTTGGTCATTAATTCGTTCGCTATTAACCCTAATTCAAGGTGAATCGGATACTTATTAAATTGATTTTAAATTATTCGTCGAAATGATCTAAATTTTAAAATAATAGGGCGCTTGCACGCGAGTCCAATTCGCAAATCTAGAATCAAAAGTATTTGGCTAATGATCGAGGTGAATTGATGGTATGATACAATATTCAACATGGGTAATTTAGATAGGCAATCTAACTACTGAGTAGGTATCATTAAAAGATTAAAGATACCGATTGCCGGTATTATTGCTGTGATAATACGCAGTCCTGCGAATAAGTAAGTAAATTTTTACGACTGAGTCCACAAAGTATTGATTCAAACCTATTAATTTCTTTTTCAGGGTTAACACCTGGATGTAATCTGATTTGTAGATCTGCAGTAGACAGAAATACCTCATGAAATGATTGACTGATGCGAAAGATTCAATCATTCAGATGGCATCACGGTTAATCACCAATACAGTGACCTAGGTCCTGGCGAAGAAGCATTTACAAATTGAGTTCTTGAGAAATGGGTACACACTTATACTAGTTGAGTACTCTAAAAATGGGATTTATTCTCCGAAAAATCAGTTCGATTATTCTCGTTTACCTATTTCATAATTTTCGACAACTTCAATCAAAAGAATTTTATTAATTAAACCTACATGAATGCATAAAACAGGTTCAGCGTTCCGGTAATCGGAGATTTATTTAATTATTGTATCGACCAAAAAGCCTGCAGAAATTGACCTACACCAGGGTAATTAGATTTTACATGTAATACAGCGATGAACATGAAGTCTTGTTAAATAATTCTGGAGCCTAGTCACATGAAATGTCCGTACAAGGTGCAGTTTTTTTTTCATCGATTGGCTTATTTGTTCGTTCTAATTATTAAAATTTAATACCATTAGACGTCGTTTGTTTTGATCTAAGTATGTACTTACCTATTGCAATGGAATCGGAAAAAGTTGAATTTTTTGTGAGAATTGTAAGTAAAAAATGCTTCGAGTTGAAATTCTACTAGGTTGCTTGTTGAGAAACGGTGGCCATTTTTTAATTAATAGATTAATTAGTGCATTTTTCTAAAGTGAAAAAAAGCAAAGAAATGAAATGAAGCTGAAAAAAAAACAATAAAGAAAAATACAAACCAGTGTTGCGGATGAGAATGATGTGGGTACTCGGTAACTATATGTACCTATTCATTTGTTTCTTATAATTATACAGTATGATCCGAGTAATTAAATACCTAGGTACCTAAGTACATATGTGACGCGACCAGCGATACCATACCATATGTCGGCAAAAAATTTTTTCGTTTTATTGTGGTTTCTGGTAGTGTTTTTCTTCCTCTTTTCAATGGTGCAAACAGATTTTCAAAATATTAAAATCTGACAAATTTGCAAAATTTCAAAGTTGCGTATTTTTTGAAATTCAAAAACCAAAATTCTGAGAAAAAACGTTTTTGAAAGTTTGGGTTATTTTTGTAACATTTTTAAAAACCAGTGAACAGTATTTTTTTTTTTTTTGTTGATTTTCTTCATCTTTTAATGGTTTTACATCATAATATATTTTTTTTTTTTTGAGATTTTTTTATGAAAAGCACTTTTGTAAAACCGGTTTTTCACCACTAAAACGACGTGTTTGAGATCGGTGGGTACACCCATTCCAAAGTATAGGCTTCATAGTATATGAATCGACAAAAAATTTTTTTTTGATATTTTCTGACTTTTTCCATGAAAACGCGATTATCTCAAAAAAAAGTTTCCCGACTTATGGTATGGTATCGCTGGTCACGTCACATATGTAGTTACTTTTTTTTTTGTTATAGCTTCACTTACCTTTGTATACTTATTTGATTTCGGAATGTTGTAAATATGGTTTGAAATCAACCGATTTTGAATTGATAAAAATTCATTGATCAACATCAGAGTTGTAAAAATTTTTTTGAAAAAATTTATATATTGAAATTGTAAATTGCTAGACATGGTGTAGATAGTCCAATCAGAGTGAAAGGCAGAACTTGAAAATGAATCAGTTATGACTCCTAAAATAATTTGAAATGCAACTATTCTGACACAAGTGTTATCTAATGTAGCTTTTCTCCTTCCAAAATGAATACCTAGTGGGTATCTAATTCAAATATCGAAATATGTACTACACGAACAGACCATAGCATATAAAAGAGTTGGGTTTTCAGCAATTGAACCAAAGTCAACGGAAAACAGATCGCACAATAGGGCGTGGTGGAATTTCAAAGTCACCCCCCCCCCCAATATTGAATATAAAAATGAATTTTTGTAGAATTATCCGAAAGCGATTTTGCAACCCATCAAAATGGGTTGAAATTTCGCCAAAAAATTCAAATATTTCGACGAAAATGATTTTTGAGCGTTTTTGAAGAATTTTGAGTACAAAATTGGATCATGATTTTTCGGAAATGGAGTAGAATTTCGTGAAAAATACGTAAAATATCTCCACAATAATTTTTTGAGAATTTTTGAAAAATTTTTGAGCCCAAAATTGGTCACGATTCTTGAAATTTTTGAAAAATGTGTCATGCTATCTATCAGAATGGGGTAAAATTTCGCGACAACGTCGAAATATTTCAACGGAATTTTTTGAGCATTTTTTGTAGAATTTTGAGCTCTTAAAATTAGGCCATGATTTTGAAAGTTTCTGAAAATATTGGAATTCGACTGATTGATTCGACCGATTAAAATAGGTTAAAATTTCGTGAAAAATATAAAATATCTCCACAATAATTTTTTGAGAATTTTTGAGCCCAAAATTGGTCACGATTCTTGAAATTTTTGAAAAATGTGTCATCCCAGTTGACCAAATGCTAGCAAATTTTACGCTAGCACGAATGGTGCCGGAATTTGAGACACTTTTTTTAAAAATGCTAGCAAATCAGTAGTGATTAGGTCGCATTAACGTAGCAGAATTGAGCACAAACAGCTAGGGTATAGCTAGCATAAAGCTAGCGAAATGCTAGCATTTTGTTAACACTTTGCTTGCAATTCTACTACGTAAATGCGACTAAATCGCGACTGATTTGCTAGCATTTTTAAAAAAAGTGTCTCAAATTCCGGCACCATTCGTGCTAGCGTAAAATTTGCTAGCATGAGGCTAGCATTTTGCTAGCGCAGGAAAAGTTTGATTATCAGGAAAATTATTTTTACTAATTAACTTTTAAAAATACTAGGAGGTGTTTTCAATCAGGTCAAGGTAGTTCTCCAATATCCAAAAATAGGCAACTGACCTCCTACGCTAGCTCACCGCTAGCATAGCGCTAGTGAGGTGTGCCAGAGTAAGTAGAGTGGTAGCACTCTTCTTACTATCATACAAAATACTACCTTGAGCTTATATTCAGATTGACTACATACTTTATCTAAGAGTAGCAAAGTATACCATGAGAGAGAACAACGCTAGCAATTTGCTAGCATTAAGCTAGCGCTTGGGTTAGAAGTCTCTTTATTGAAAAATAAAGTTTTTTTTTTAAATTAAAAAATTGCCAAAATTTAAAATTTAAAAATGAAATATCAAACAAACTAAAAATAAGAAATTTCAAAAACATTTGAACAACATTTTTAATGAACAAATTATACATTATAAAAAATGAAATAATTACAAGAATGATTTTTCAATAATGGAATATTCTTCAAAATTATTGTTCAAAGTTGAAAAGTAGCCAAAATGGAAAGGAAAAATACCTACCTGTTAAAATGAAAAGCATTAACAAATTTGAAATTTTTTTAAAAATGAAAATAAAAAATCATTGAGAAACGAAAAATTACGTATTTAGGTATCTGTTAAAAATATTTAAAAATTCCATTTAAAAAATGAAGATATGGAAGTATTTTTCTGAAAAATGGGTGAAAGAGATTCACTGAAGTTTTTCTGTACTTGCATGAGTAGGCTATGAAGGAAATGCCAGTGAAAAACATGCTAGGAAAAAAATGCCACATACTTGCTCGCATTTTGCTAGAATCTAATTCCATACAGAAAGCTAGCTGAAAAGTGAGGGCAATCAGCTAGCGTTTTTCTATTGCTAGAATGCAAAGTAAAAGCTAGACGAGAGAGACTAGAGATCTGCTCGCATTTTGCTAGCATTAGATTGCTAGATAAATGTAAGCAGATAAATGCAAGCGTATTGCTAGTGTAGAAAAGCAAGCAATTATCCGTTAGTAAAACGCTAGCATTAAGCAAGCACAATTAGTGTGATACAAATGCTAGCTGAAAAAAGCGAGAGAATTGCTAAAGAATTGCTAGAACATAATTTGCCAGAAAAAAAGTGCTAGCAAATTGCTAGCTTTTTGCGAAAGATTTAATGCTAGCTACAAAAAGCTAGAAAAATGCTAGCACTTTCCCAAAACGTCAGTAAAATGCTAGCAATCCGCTAGCACTTGGTCAACTGGGATGCTACCAATCAGAATGGGGTAAAATTTCGCGAAAACATCGAAATATTTCAACGGAATTTTTTGAGCTTTTTTTTGTAGAATTTTGATCTCTAAAAATTAGACCATGATTTTGAAAGTTTCTGAAAATATTGGCATTCGACCAATTAAAATAGGTTAAAATTTTGAAAGAAAGTTTAAGATTTCCATGAAACATTTTTTGATAACTTCTGAAAAATTTCGATCGCAAAATTGACTCTTCTGGTTAGTTATGAAAAAGTATCATAACCTATGCGATCAAAATGGGTGAAAATTTCGCTTTTTTTTGGACATTTTTGAAGAATTTTTGAGCATAAAATTAGGTCATGAAACTCATGATTTTTGTTTTTTGTTTTTTTTTTAAAGGTAAGTATTGCGAAACTGATCGAAATGGGCTGAAATTTCGACAGAAAGTCAAAAAATTGTATCTAAACATTTTTCGAGCATTTTTGAAAAAATTACAGCCTTAAATTTGATAAGTACGTAAATTAGCCTACCGCTACTAAAACGTTTTCAAACATGAAGACCAATTTAACCAGGAAATCGACTCAATATTAGATTCAAAATTCTTCAAAAATGCCCAAAAAAGATAGGTAAGTAGTCATTACAGAATATTCTGAATATTGGACCCGTTTTAACCATATCTAATATCGATAGGTCGCATGTTATGGTTTTTGTTAGCTCCAAAAATCATACACTAATTTTTAGCTCGAAATTTTTCAAAAACGCCAAAAAAATTCATCGTTATGTTTGAATTTTCTCAAACTATTAACTCATCTGGTAGGTAGAAATTACCCTTTTTCATATTGAACAAGAAAATTGACTCAATTTACAGAGCTCAAAATCTTTCAGAAATGCTCAAAAATGTTTTTACAGAAATTTTAGACTTTCTTACAATATTTTAGCCCATTTTGAAGGTCGCACGTCAATGTGTTCAAAAACGTCAAAAAACATGGTCAAATTTTTGGCTCAAAATTGCTCAAAAACGTCCACAAAAATTTTCGTCGAAATATTTGAATTTCTCGCGGAATTCGGACCCATTTCAATCGGGAGCATGGCACCTCTTCAAATAATTTAACCAGAAGAAAATTGACTCATTTCAGTTCTCAAAATTCTTCAGGAGTGCCCAAAATGTTTTATAAGAATTTTAGACTTTCTTCCGAAATTTTAGCTCCTTTTGATAGGTTGCATACCAATTTATTCAAAAAACTCCGAAAATCATCATCAAATTTTAAACTCAAAATTCTTCAAAATTGCTCAAAAAATTTAGTTTGTAACAAACTGAATTTCTCGCAAAATTTTAACCCATTTTGATAGGTCACATGACACCTCTTTTTTTTTCAAAAACCTTAAAAATCATAACCCAATTTTGGGCCCGAAATTCCTAAAAAAAAAGGCTCAAAAAATTGTCGTCGAAATATTTGAATTTCTCACAAAATTTAACCCATTTTGATAGGCCAATCGTTGAGCCCAAGCGATTTTGCAGATTCGGGGGTTTTAGATGGCTCCATCTGTCTATTGTGCACCTAGAAATCCAAAATAGGTACATCTTTTCTAACATTTCAGACCCATATCTATTTACAAAAAGCCCACTGAATTTTTGAGCCACAAAAATTCCAGTCAAATTTGATTCTTGCAACACTTTTTTGCCAGCTATTGGAGGGAGGAGGGAGGGGCTTAAAAACACAGATTGTGATGACTCAGCTGATGACCAAGTTCATTTTTAAATTTTGACCCATCTTCTTGGAACCTCGATTTGGTTTCAATTTCAAAAAAATGATCTAATTTAGGATTTTTTATTTCTTTACCAAATCATCTTTCGTATTCGTACTTTGATTATTATCTTAGATACGTATAATCAGCAGCCTCAAATCAAGCTGAACCCGCATTAAAATGCAGCAATAACATCAATATCGTGATCAGCTTCGAAATAACTTGAATGCACTAAAAAAATGTACTCCTCGGCCATCTATAAATTTTCAAAGGAAACAACCGAAATGAGGAAATCGAATTTTACAAGTCAATGGACCCTCAGCGTGATCTGTTGGAATTGAATAGAAACTTTGTTCTGTGTTTAAAAATCGAGATTGAAATTCAATTTCACGTTTTCTCCTAATTATTGTACAGATAGGCTACCCAAACGACTCACCGAAATATTCATTTAGAAGGCATTTGATTGCTAAGTACCTAATACTTATTAATACTTACCTACGTACCTACTTGATACAAAAAATTTGAAATCTCTCATGTTTCATTTTTAAATAACACTATCGTTTTTTATTTTAACGTTTTCAACCTCGAAAGCGTTCAACGGAAATGAATATCGCCAATTTGGAAATTAAAACGATCTGTATTTCATGCTCAATTACATTGTTCATAGTAAATAGTAATTATTGCTTTATAATCCTATAATGTCGTATACATTAAAAAAAAAAACATAGGTACAAGTACACATTAAGGTGAGCTAAAAATACTGAACAACAGAATTTTTTGAATGCTAAAAGGTAAAAAATAAAACAAGACGTCGTACCTACACAATACAAAAATGTTATAAACCAGAATAAGCTAACAAGAAACTACACTGGACCCGCAAACAACGACAGACAAGAGAAAAAAACGCCTAAAATGTAAAAAATAATCAAAAAAACGCAAAACAGACAAACGAAAGAGAGAACTTTTAACAATACAAGTAAGTACACATTTCCATACAAAAGAATTAAATTCTTCAAAAATAAAATTAATATGATTGTCTATTTTACTTTTTAAACAGAAAAATATTTATACACTTATCGCTGCGAAAAATTGCGACAATTTTAGCAACTCGTAATGGTACTTCTAGGCGAACTAAATACTTCCAATTATAGGTTTCCACCCCTTCCTCCTATTCAACACCAAAACGCTCTCATAACACAATCGTTCTATTTTACAAAGCGATTGTTTTCAATTTTTACATATTTTTTTAGACGCGTTACAAGCTTTTTTTTTGCTCGGCAGAAAGTAAAGTAGGGTATTTTAAAGCATTTTTCAAAATATTAAAACAAAACAAACGAAAACAAAAACAAAAAAACGTAACAAGTGGTAATTGGTGCAATGATATGTGACATTTCAATAAGTTACAAGTAAAAACCTCAAACAAAACGAAGAAATGAAGAAAAAAACGAAACAAAATAACAGTAAAAATAGGTACATTACAAAACCAAAACATATATAGAATAGTATCATAGAATGTAAAATTCATAGGTAGGTATAGATGACGAGAGAAAAATTACACTTGGTGTTCCCAAATAAATTTAAAATTACTTTTTTTTACATTATCGTACAAACAAAAAAAGAAAAGGAAAAAAGAAGTCAACAATTCAAAAAGTATTACAATACTAAAAAAAAAAAGTTAAATAAACGGTAGGTAAGTAAATTCATTTACTAAGTAAAATAGACGATTAAAATTGGCAAAATTTCATCTCATAGGTACAACAGTAAGTAGGTAAAATTTGATTAATTATGAATACACGGTGTATGTAAAATACTGATGGAAATTTGATTCGGTTTCCTTTGCCTAAGTACGTATTGGCATTTTAATCAACACGCTGAGAAGCTACAGGAATCAGCAACTTGGATTATTCTACCGAAGATACCTTTGTAAGCTAAATACTCGTTACTTATCCTCCAAGTTGAAGACATTTGATCGATGTATTATGTACTCGTTTGTAGTATAATGGTGTAATGAATTATTCTAAACGTTCGTTTCCACGTCTTTCGAAACGATCTGGAAGTGTTCTTGGGCTGTAGAAAACACAATTCGTAGATTATCATTACATTTGTTTAGGTTATTTCTCAGTTGTTCATCTGATACAGAGCCGCAGAGTAACGTTTGACTGAAGCAAAGTGAGCGGAATTCCTGGTAAGATAGGAGAACAGTTGGAAATTTTAACAAATTTAGAAATACATTAGAGTAAATATTCATTTTAAAAAGTTTTAGAGAAAAGGTTCAGGAAGTGGAGCATTTTTAGAAGAAAAATGAAAAAATATGCATTTACAATTCAGTTTTTAAAAAATGTACCTACGTATAAAATGAAAGATTTAAGCCAGCAAAAATGACTAAATAATTGATAAAATAAAAAAAATATTCAACAAAAATGAAATTCAATGTGATTTTGTTCGAAAAATCTAAATACTTGCAGGCCTCAAGATTGGGAAGGTGTCGAAGGCTCAGAAAAATTATCCTCGACCCTTCCAATCCATTTTTAAAATTACTCGGCTGAAAAATATCAATTGAATGTCAACTTTGATTAATAGCTCTGCTACCATATTGAATGATCCATTGCTTGAATCAACCAATATTCATAATACTGTACAATACATATACCCTTAGTCAGTTTTTTATACTCACATTCAAAATACGCCGCTAAATCGAGATCTCTGAATTTGGACGCAAGCATCTTAGGAGTCTGGCCATCGGCATCTGGAGATCTAATTGACGCGCCGGCTGCCACCAGCATTCCGCATATTTTTCTCTCGCCTACTGCAGCTGCTTTGTGTAGAGCGGTTTGCTTTCTGCACAAAAAATATCAAAAACATGAAAATGTGGTAAGTACAGAAAAAAATTATTTTTGCAATGTGAACGAAAATTATTGGAGTACAGGATGTTCCAGAACATTTTGTCGAATAATTCGCTCGATACTACAGCAAACTATGTACTACAGATATTCAGTTTCAGTTCTAGGGGTCTAATGGGTTTCACAAGTGGGATCAGGCACCTCGAATTGATTTTTTCAAATTTTGAAGAATTTTAAGCCCAAAAATTGGATTATGATTTTTCAAAGATATCATGCAACCCATTAAAATGGGTTAAAATTTCGCGTGAAATCGAAATATTTCAACGAAAATGTATTTGCAGCATATTTGAAGAAGTTTATATCCAAAATTGTGTCATGATTTTTGGAATTTTAAAAAAAAACACCGGACACATCAAAACAGATTAAAATTTTGGGGAAAAATCCAAAAATGCTATAAAAACTTTTTTCGAGCTATAATGGAGAATTTTGAGCCAAAATTAGATCTCATGATTTTCAGGGTTTCTGAAAAAAGTATCTTCGACAAAATAAACGACCTTTCTATGATTTTAGGCATTTGAGCCAAAATTGGATCATGCGTTCAGGAGTTTCCTCAATAAATTATCTTTAAAAAAATATTTTTGTGTGATTTTGAAAATAATGAGTCTCAAAATTGGATCACGATTTTAGACATTTTTAAAAAACTAATTTTGACACTTGACAAAAATTTTGGCAAAAAATCAGAAATTTCCATTAAAACTTTTTCTGAGCAGTTTTGAAGAATTTTGAATCCAAATTGGATCATGATTTTCAAGATTTTTCTCAAACGATAATCTTTTTTCTGAAGAGTTTTGAAAAATGTTGAGCCAAAATTGAGTCATGATTATCAAAATTTTTCTCAAAAATTACTAATTCTTGGTCACTGAATCAGAATCCAAAGAAAGTTTTCTAGTTTTATTGCTCCTTTTTTATTTTAGGAATAAAAATCGAAAAAAAATTTTGTTTTCCACAAATTTGAAATTCTTTAAAAATACCAAACGAAGCTCAAATTTTACGTCAGTTTGTTGCTCAAAAAACTTCACTCGGTAAACTTTTTTAAAAAAAAACATAAATTCTTGAAAAAAGTTTCCGGTACAATTTTTTGATCCTAAAAATGGGTTATTTTGAAGAAAACAGTTCATTCTGATGAAATTTTGTCTCTGAAAATGCACCCGGATTCCCAAAAAATCCTTCAAACCAAATTTTCAACTCAATTGGTGACCAATTTTTTTCCTTCAAAAAAATCAAAAGGGTCAATTTTTTTGCTGCTTTTCTATTTTTTGATTTTTAAAAAAATTGAGAAGAAAGAGTTTTTTGGCCAATTGAACCTGGCGTCAATTTTGATCTCTTGTCATTCGTTGATTAAAGAACGACAAATAAAACGGTACACAATTCTGAGCTCATTTTCGTTTTCAGTGATAAAGTGACTCAGCGACCTAGAATTAGTCAGAAAACTTTGCACAAAGATAGTATACCTACGTCCTACATATTTTAATGGCAAAAATGTTGCTCAAATTTTCACTAAAAATTCATTTCGGGAGAAACAGGTCGCTCCGTGGGAATAAATTCGCCGATCTGAAAAATCCCAAGTCACAATTTTTACTCAATTTGAAACCAAATTTTTTCCTCAAAAAAATCTGAGGGGTTACTTTTTGTTTTTGATTCTTTTGATTCCCAAAGAAATCAAGATGGAAGTGTTCTATGGCTAATTTTAGGTTGCTAAATACAAAATGAGAGGCCAATTTTTCATTTAAAAAAAAAATACGAAGTTTTTGTTTTGATAGCTCAGCAATTTGATTAACTTGAAATCAGTCAGCAAATTTTCTAAAAACTCGTATTTCTGAAAAAAAGTTTCAAGCACAATTTTATTTTGATCTTAAAAATGGACCATTTTCAAGAAAATGTTTAAAATTTAGTAGTTGGTAAGTATTTTAATGGATAAAATTCCGCTCAAATTTTTACTCAAAAATTGACCTTTTTTGAGAGAACAGATTACTCCGATTTTGTCATCTATTTTTTTGATTTTCAAAAATATCAAGACGAAAGCGATTTTAGTGTAATTTCAAGACGCTAAGTTCAAATCCAGATCCAGTGTTAGTTTTTGATGTTCGCTGCTCCTTTTTGTTAAATAATGACAAATTTTTAAAAAATCAATTTTTGGCACATTTTCACGCTCATTGGCTTCAAAACAATAAGGTAACCTAATAACGAATAAAATTTTGGCAAAAAAATTCGCCATTTCCGGAAGAAAGAATTCGTTTTTCCAAACAGCCCTCGCATCCAAAAGTTTTTTCCTCAAGAAGACGACTTTGGATTTTTTCAAGTTCCAAAAAAATCACGATGAACGTGCTTTTTGACTAAAACTAATTCGAGGTTATTGAATTAAAATTCAGTGCCAGGTTTTGGCACTCGTCCTTTCCTTACTTTTTTGAATGAAGAATTTTCTTTGTGAGAAAAATTCAATTTTCTGCAAAATTACAGAGTGATGATAAATTTTGAGCTCATTTCCATGTCGAAACACATTCAGCCTATCTGCAATATTTAAGGAGCTATGCAAATTTTGAAAAATCATTACTTCGCTCCTTCAAAATTTCCTACACCAATTCACACAGAACATCCTGTAGGAATAGTTACAAAATATGCCACTAAGCTTTCATTTGAATATTGATTACCATACCTGATATCTTTCTTATTAATTAATGAAGGATGAGCGCAGTTCAAAATGAACTTGACCATGTCACGATGACCTAATGCGGCAGCGTGATGTAAACAAGTTTGACCCAGTTCGTCCACACCTTCTAACGAGTATCCCGCATTACAATGTAATTCTTTCATCTGCAAACACGCAATTACCACAAAGGTTATAAAAAATGCCTCCTTTTCCGGCATACCTACTACTCGTCTCGTTTTCGAACTAAAGAGTGAAGTTTTTCATGCAGATACTCACTGTTTTCAAATCACCCATTTTAGCAGCTTGGATCACCCTTTCACTGGTTCTTTCGCTGGGTTCGCTGCAAAGGACAAAAAACAGAAAAATTTTCAATTTCCCAACTTCGTATCGAGTACCCTATCCTATATACTCTTGATAATAAGTATACGTATACGCTGCTGCGTGCGCATATTTTTTCATATTTAACGTCACGTTTTGTTAAATAACATGAACGAATGAAAGTTAATGAATGACGTTACGCGGTATCGTCGTCGCGTCGTCGAGCGTGATTCGAATGCTCGATTCGATTCTCTTCGTGATTCGAATAGAATGGAAATAATGATATTCGTACCACGAGCCAACGACCATATCGCTCGCGTCACTTTCGTGTAAACTGAACGACGACGCGACGGACGTACGTTGCTGAGGAAAAAGGAAAAACGACGCAGCCACGTTCACTTCACCATTACCATTACCATTACCATGATACTCGCGTAAGCCAAAAGCGACTCTAACAACCAGAAAAAAAAGTAATAATTATTAAGAAAATCGACTTACTCTATATCGAAGCATACATAATGTAGATTGCTGATAGGCTGCGACATAGCGTAGGCCATTTAAAATGTGTTAAAATTCACTCAACTTAAATACAAAATACATCGAAAAAGGCAACATGCGATTAAAAAGCAGCCAGAGCGAATATTTATAGCATGCGACATGCAACAATCCATATAAATGTATCAAGTATATTATAAAATATATTGAAACATGAAAAATTCTAGTTACAAGCCAACTGCTAAAAAGAATAGAGAAAAATCGCTACACAAAAAAAGTTTCACCAAAAAAAAAAAGTATTAAATTACCTACAATACCAATAAAAGCGATAGATCAAGCGCACGCGACAGGACCGATAAACCACGCACTCCATCACCCACCTTATAACAAGACATAGGTAGACAGACAAAAGACAGAGAAAAAGATAGGCAGCAAAAAGCTTCAGCTCACGGGCTCTTTCGTTCTTTTATTTATCACTCGCTCTCTCGCTCTAAAAATACGTTAAAGCTCCGCAAACCGATTTTCAATTCATTTTGAGGTTTTGTTCTCAAATTTGTGTCGCGCCGTCCATCACAAATTAAATGAACGTCAGTTTGTATTACACATTTAATAAAAATATTATTATGCGATGCTGAGGCGGCGGCGGCGAACAAACAATGCGCAAAAACAACAAATTCCACACGCGTTTTTTTCTCGTTTTTTTTTTTAGTAGGTAATACTTTTTACTTTTATTATACTCGTATTGGTTTATTTTGACGAGACTGTATCATACCTAGGCACGCTTTCCGTTGTACCAGTACTAGAGGTGTTCGATATGACGCTGTATACATCTGGGGCCTGATCTACTTTATCCACGCAAGCGTGCTCTTGATGCATACTATTATCCAAAGAGGATTCTTTAGATGTTTCTTCGCTGGGGCTAATGGAGGTAAAGCCAACAACAGGATATACGTTATTATCGAGTATCACGTATCGAAACGTGTTGGTTAAAAAAAAAAGAAAAAAAAAGAAGAAAAAATGGTCTTAAGATACGATGTTGGTTAACTTTCTAATTTGCCTTTGGTTAGATAAGATAATTCTTAAAAAATACTCAACCTAAGAGTAGGTATAATAGAGCTTTGAGCAGGATATTGGTAGGTAGGTGAATGAAGGTATAAGAGTCAACAACGATTTTTGATAAGTATAGGTACTTCACCGCAGAATCGTAATCCATCATTAACTGAACAATTCGATTCAAAAATGAACAAATCGTTCGCGAACGATTGAAGGGGAAAAAAATCGTCTGCAGTCATGTTTATCCAATTAGAAATTGTTTAAAAATAGTCTGATCAAAGATGCGAGAACC
Organism: Planococcus citri; assembly: GCF_950023065.1. NCBI lineage: Eukaryota > Metazoa > Arthropoda > Insecta > Hemiptera > Pseudococcidae > Planococcus > Planococcus citri. The sequence goes on along the minus strand of NC_088678.1, from coordinate 29,141,959 downwards.
ATGAATCAATTATCAAGAATCATATTAGATACGAATCATTCGCGAACGATTTGATCTCAGGGTGAAACACTTGAGAGAAAAGTTCTTCATTTTTCACTACCTGTATCCTAAATCAGACACGACTCAAGACTCAACTGCCAACGATTTTGTGAAAGAATCGTTCACGAACGACGTAACTGAAATGAATCATTCGCGAACGATTTGATTTGGAAAATATTTGCATGTAGTCGTACATTCGAGAATACATAATTTTTCGCTACAAAAATGATCGACCATGAATCGTTTACCAACAACGTTGTGCAAAATTCGTTCGCAAACGACATCGCTGAAAATGAATCGTTCGCGAACGATTTGATTTGATAGAAAAAATAATGAGTGAACCTGCATCTTTTTCATGATGAAAAGTCAAAAGTGCTTCGATAGAGTTTTGAAATAAAGCAAAGTAAATAATTAGGTATGATGAATTAAAAGAAATGATTCATTCGTTCGCGAACGAATCATTAAAAAATAATGCTTTGTAATTGGATTTATTCGTTTGTAAATGATTTGAATGATTCTTCATGTAAGTTTAAAGGCAGGTTGCAATTAAATATTGAAAGTTGATTCATTCGTTCACGAACGATGCACTTGTTGATTTGATTCAGTCGTTCACGAACGAATTAGAGAATATGATAAAATTTGATTCGTTCGCTTCTTTTGTTAATGATTTAAATACTTCTTCGATTCAGTTTCAACTCGAGAGCAGGTGGTAATGAGCTAAAATATTTGAATTTTGATTCATTCGTTCGCGAACGAATCGTAGAAAAATGCTGTAATATTTAATTCTGATTCGATTCATTTGCTTGTATGTAGTATAAATGATTTGAATGATTCTGTAATAATCAAGTTTGGAGTTGAATTGTGATCAACCATGCGAGGTGATTCATTCGTTCGCGAACGGTGCATATGTTTATTTGATTCAGTAGTTCACGAACGAATTAAAAAATAATGAAATTCGAATCATTCGCTTCTGTTGTCAATAATTCATGTGTCATTCTCCAACGATTTTGTACAAGAATCATTCGAGAACGATGCAACCAAAAATGAATCATTCGCGAACGACATGATACAATAGAGAAAATATTTAGTTAAGACGTTGTGATGAGTTGATACACAACTTTTTGTTAGGAATGTGATCTGACCAAAACCGTTGACCCAAGATTTAGCTCAAAGATCATTTGCGAACGATATAACTTGAAACTGAATCATTCGCGAACGATTCTATCTAAAATGAGAGATATGAATTATGAATTTATATGACTTGATCGGTAATTTTTTGCGACCGATATGATCAAATAAAAGGGATCGTTTATTCCAGATTTTGACCAAGCATCGTTCGCGAACGATTTGATTTAACATGAAATATGTACATACACGAGTAGGATGTATACCTATTACCTACATTTATTAATGAACCTGGAATTTTTCGCATCCGATATGATCAAACAAGAGTCGCATAAGCAAAAGATTTCATACAATAATCATTCGCGAACGACATCACCGAAAATGAATCATTCGCGAACGATTCAATCGGATACGAAAAACGTGAACGAATTGGGAATCATTTGTAATTTCCCTGATCAACCTCGCCAGCCATTTACGTGAGCAAATCGCAAATTATTTGAAAAAAAATGCAAGAATCGTTCGCGAACGATTCAGCTGATTATGAAAAATATGAATCCATTTGAAATTATTTAAGAACAAAAAAGTGAACATATACGTAAATTTTTTCATAAAAAATGCGACAACATGTTCGCAATCGAATCGATTAAAAGTGAATCGTTTTTCGAACGGCTTCAATCCAATGCTACGTGAATCCAAAATTAGCCACGATCGATTCCATCAAATATGAGACATTCACCGTGATTCACGAATGATTTTATCGAATTATAGAATTGATTTTCGAACGATTAAATCAAATGGGAAATATTTAAGAACAATTTTATTGAGTTTGAACGGATCAATGAATTTGAAATTCGTTGCTTTATTAGGAAAAGGTCGTAACTACATGAAAGTTGATTTCTCAGAAAACGCATTTTAATTTTTAAAGAGCATTCTATCAAGTACACTTGATAGTTTTAGATGAGGTAAGAGAACATTTGGTTATCGCAATCATTTTCCTGCTAATTTTCAAAATAAACATCCTGGTAGCACTGATTTTTCATTTTTTTATTTGAGGAACTCTGAACTGAAAAAAGTAAAATTCAACAAAGGAACTTTCACCTTAAGTCAAGCTTTTTTCATCAAAAGCCCATAAGAAATACACAGGAACGATATCCTTAAGGTGATGAGGTTGATTTTCTGCAATTTATCAGTGAAATTACGTGAAATTATGTGTTTATAATGACTTTTCTTACCAATAAATTACAAAAATCAAAAGAAATAGGTTCAATCTGAGAAACAATATCATTTAAAACCTTTTCATTGTAACGGTTTTGAAAACGTGTATTTAAAACCATTTGTTTTCGGCTATTGCGAGAACAAAAAACATCGAAATTCAATTTCAAGTGTTGCATCATGTAGAGGACAAAATTCTCTTTCCAATGATACCACTATCTCATTTTTTTTAAAAATTGTAGTTACGACCTTTTCCTAATAAAGCAACGAATTTTTTGTGAACAATTCACTTGAGCACGAGCCATTTACCGAAAATTAATTTAGAAATGCAAACATCGAAGACGAATCGAAAATGTGAAAAAGTACGTAGTAATTTTACGTTTGATTTGTTCACAAAATGAAGCTTTGCTCAAAAAGTCGAATATACCTACTAAAACTGATCCAGTGATCCGAAAAGAAAATGTTCGACAACTCAATCGTTCTCAAACGAATCGTCAAACTGAATCATTCGCACACAGATCTATTCATTTCAAATCAGCCGAAAATCAAACGTCCATAATGATTGGGTTGAGCAATAAGCAATTAAACTCAATAGAAATGGTTTTCGTTCGCGAAAGATTCAGTAAAAATAACGATCAAAATACAATTAAAAACGAGTAGGTATGTATGATGCGTTCAGCACATTTTTTTAGTCATTCGTACACGATCTGCATGATGTAGAAGTACCTATTTAATTAAGAAAAATTGATTGCAATAGAGTACCTGCCTGAGGCATACTTAGTACGACTAGGTACAATAAGTGTACGAGAGCTAAGGAGGGTTAAGAAAATAGGGACCGAGAGAGGGAATAGGAAGAGATGAAAAGGCTATAAATACATAAGTACCTACCTACATATTTCAATTTTGGATATTCTAAAGAAAGCTAGTAAAAACAAAAAAGATACACTTGATGTGAAAAAAAAACAATTTTAAAAAAAAAGTTGAAAAATTATAGATGAAATGATATTAAAAAATTGAAAATGAAAAATACATCAATTTTGAAGGGAAAAACAAAAACACATTTCCTACTGTTTCTTAAAATAGCCTTTTAGGAGCATTTTAAACCTAGGAAGTAGGTACTAATTCACCAAACTGACAAATTACTAAAGTAACCAACATCGTGTTAGAATTAGAAAGTTTCAAAAACAAAAATAAAAAAATCTAAACTAACGAAATTTTTATTTCAATTGTTAATTAGCATTAATTAGGTTAGTACTAATTTAAAATAATACACTTTACAATGCCATCTTTATATAAACGTAAAATTTATCGAAAAATAAACCCAAAATAGGTATTCGTTCATTTCACCGATATTCATTACACACATCGGGGTCTTGTTGACGGAAACATGATTTCCAGCAACTGAAATTTTCCACCGTTACATGGCCAACGATAATTTCAAGTAATAATTTATCCGCAGAGCCGCTCAGAAACACAATACCCATCAAAACTAATCTTACCTTAGGTATTTCTGAGCGGCCCTAATTTTCATAGTGAAAAACTATCCAACGTTAGATAAATATATTTGAGGGAAAATGGGTTAGAAAAAAATGACCAACATACTGTATAAATATACAGGAAACGATTTTTTTTTCAATTTTTAATAATTTTAAATTACGATATAAAAATAAATAATAATCAATCTAGATGTGCCATGCGATAGAGATAACGTATAATTGTATGTATAGCGATAATAGTAATAAGTAAATATGAAAAAAAAACATGCAAATTATTTTATACGGTCATCTCATATCAAATCAAATCCAATAGTCTTTCACTCATTTCAAAAAAAGGATGGGTAAATTTTTCAATTAAGTATATCGGTTAAAGGGTTAAAATTCCAGGCTTAAGATCTGATTTCGTTTTGCTTCTACGAATGAAATAAAATAAAAATGTTGAAGTTGAAAGCGAATAGTAACTTCAAGCATATTGTGGATTAAGTATACAAAAAAAGAACGAATAAAATAAAATAGTACTTTTGTACATATTGTAAAATACAAATACGACAGATACGTAAACGTATGTATATGAAATACACCGGAGAATATGAGGGATAAAGGAGACCAAAATTACCTGAGTTCCGGCGATTGTCCAAGGGTAGGGAAAGGTCCATCTTCATCTGGAGTTTGAGCCAACATATTGAGTACAAATAACGTCTCGTGAGCGATATCCGTCAAATAATGTAGATGCTCTTGAGCTCGGTCGATTCGAAAAAATCTCTCAGCTGTGCAAGCTGCAGAAAAAAAATTATTACATTCTAACCTAAAATATTACTTATTACAAATTGAAAAAGAAATTATACTCACAGTCGACGAAACACCAATCTGAAGATAGCCTGGTTGCAGCATCCGATTCGGCATTTTTCTCCTCTATTAGCATTTTGTTCACTATCGATCGTACTTGTTCTAAATCTGTAGCAGCTGTCGCTTTAATATCACCTAAATATACAGCCGTCTCTCTCAGACGATTTTTATCGTAATGGTGTTGTTCGTAATCGGTCATACTAATTTTATATATTGGTAAATGTAATTGCTCGGGCGCTTGTCTGCGTGGAAAATTAATGAAAAAATACGAATAGCTCATTAATGAAGCACGTACGAGGATTTACTGCGGATTTTAAATGTCCCAAAGTATTAAAGTTTTCGAAACTTACTCGATGTATACTTTACTTCCTTTACATTTGGTGAGCATTTGAGCTTGATTAAGGAAACTAAGCGTAATAATTGAAGGATTAAGTCTACAAGCTTCGCCGTCCACTTGCATCGGTATCGTTTTACTCGTCACTATACGTGCAGTCTTACATTGACATAGACAGGTTCCATGGCCGCCGGCTTGTAAGAGGGGCTGCAAAAATTAAAGAATTAAATTTATTAACATGTCCAATTTAACTCTAGTTAGATACGAGAAATAATTTAAAAATTTAATTAATTTTTCATCTAAGAAGGAAAAATAAATTTTTTGTGTGTGTTTGAGTTTTTGAAAGATTCTGACAGTTGAAAAATAAAATCAAATAATTTAGAATTTTTTACAAAAAAAAAAAAAAAAAAAAAAAAAAATACAAAAATACAAAAAGTAAATATTTTATTAGTCAAACTAGGTACTTACAATTATTTTACATTATTTCATTAAAAAAAAAATTGATCTGTCAGTTTTAAAATGATAAATAAAAATTAGTTTTCAAGAAAGAAAGTTCGAAAAAACACTAAACTTACTAATTGGTAAGTGGTAAGGCCAACTACTTCTATTAATCCGTCATCTGTGGCTTGTTCGTTATAAGCTCTGTTCCACGGATGAGTACCACCTCCGTAACTGAAAATTTAATAGTTCATTTCAATTATTTTAATCACTATTTTGAAAACATAATCGTAACAAAAACGCATACACTATTCCCCACATCAACTCTACGCTTTCAACTCTTAACACTACACATATTACGTACATTTAGGTACAAAATGCATAAAAGGATGCGCACATTACACACCCACGCATTATAAATAGATACAGAGCATATGTAATGTAGGTACATAAAAGCTCAACACAAACACAGACGGTTTTGTTAAACTAATAAAACGTTATGTAGTCCACTTCATTCAGTCTCCTGCTAACACAATTCTCAACTAAACACCTAAAACAGGATAATTATGCAACTGGCATATTACTCGTACCTCGGAGAATAAAAATTAGCATATTAGGTATCTTGTTTCCTAAACAGATGCTTAAAAATATATTTCACGTGTTTACCCCTTTTATAAACGCAAATTATACGAAACAAAGTACTCTGGGTCTGGGTAGGTACATTAATGCGCGATAAATTGCATATACGAGATTTGGACGGCGACTTTCAAGTTCAACAAGTGGCCGGGAGCGTAAACCCGAATACAATCCTGGGCGAAATTTTCGGGAACTTGTAAAAGTACCTGGCATTTTTCTGGATATCTTATCGAGTCTTTTTTTTTTTTATTCAAAGAGTGGATATTATGTTGCTCTACATTATTTCAGTTTTTTTTTTTTTTTTTTTTTTTTTTTTAAATAACTTACAAAGGGGTTATTCTATTTAAGACATTCATTGAATTTTTAAAAATGTGTTCCAAAAATTTCGCAATCAATATTTCAGTTTCCATGTTCAATAATTTCTCAGGTTAATGGATATTGGATAATGGAGAAAAAATAAACTAAAAAATACGAAAATTGGTTTCTCTTTCAATATTGACTCCCCACCCCTCCCTCCCACTCTCATCCATTTCATCGTTTCCAGCCGATTTGTGCGGGAGACTTCAACAGGATTTCAAGTACATATTTTCTCCTTTGAAAACATTCAAATCAATCAGTCACCTGATCATCTTGCTTGTTGGCGATAAAAATATTAATTTATTATCACATGTTAACCTTCATCCCTTCTTTCGAATCGAAATTTTGATTTTTCTAGGACATTTGGAGCCATCATCGTGACAAATGAACACCTAACTCAAAAATTGCCAATATTTCAGCTGTGTCCAAAATTTTAATTCGAACTATATCTGCAGCTGGAATTTTCTGGAACGGTGGAATTTTCCAATGAATTGAGTGACTCACATATCCAAGTTGCACGTTTTTAGTAGAATTGTGAAAATTAATGAGAAAAATTGAAATCTTGACAAGATGGCTCCATATCACATAAAAACGACGAAATTTTAAAACTTCAAGTCCAAGTTTGCAACAAGAAAAAAATTTCACGCCGAACAGGTAGGTAAACGAGAAACCCATTAGATGCGTAATTTTAGCAAAAAAATCAAGTGGTAAATTCTCAAATGAGTTTTTCACGTGCCCTTTGAATTGCTAGAATTAAATTTTTAATTAAATTTTACCAAAGGATAGAAAAAAATTGTTTAATTTGTGTTCTAGCTGTGCTATCTAATGAGAAATCCTGCATGAAAAAGATGTGAAATAAGTTGCCTACCCAGTTTGCCGTAAATATCGTACTTGAAAAGAAGATGAGAATGCACTTTCACAAGTCTACAACGCGATGGCCTTCCTTCCCCCCTATCCAAGCTTCCGTCTTTCCCCGATCTCTTCTCCCTTCCTTGTCGTCTCCAGCACACGATATTTTTCAATAATAGTGGGAATAAGAAATCTGATTTTTTCACATGAAAAAAAGCTAACCAAAAAATAAAAAAAATATTAAAAAACCACAGGTTTTGATAAAAAGGGTGAATTTGGTCTCGAGAGCTTTCGGATTGATATTCGCATGAAAGGTAAATACATATGTATAACTGAGAACCTTTCGCGAGGAAAGTTCCATTTCTGGTTTTTGAGACATTTCCCTTTTCTAAAATTGGAATATTTTTTTATCGGGTTCATAAGAGCCAATTTTCTCAAATTTTTGGTATGTTCAGACATGTTATGAGGGTAGGGCATTCCCATAAAAATGTATACCCCCATCTCCCACATTTTCTTTATAAAACGTCGTTTTTCAACTTTGTTGATTTTTTTGCATCAGTAATAATGCTTTGCCACAATAATACGAGTGGAATTTCTAAGTGTGTTGAGGAGGAACTAAAGCCCAGGAATAAGTGAACGAATGTTCAGAATAGTCGACTAATACGAAAACAAAATCCTGTTCAGATGCGATATTTTCCAAAAAAAAAACTTATTTTCACCTCCCCAATTGCCCACTTCATTTTTTGGGGGGGGGGGGGGGGAAGAAGCATCAACACATTGCTAATCAAAAAAATGAACAGAGTTTCGAAAAAATTATTTAGAGAGGAAAATTTTGGGGTAATTGGGGTGTAAATTTCTACGAGAATGCCCCTCGTGGGTGTCCACAACACACAAAAAAATGAAGAAAACAACTCACATGGGCATATGAATTTTTTTTTCAATTTTAGAAAAAAGCGGACATCTCAAAAACCAGAGAGTCGAGGGACCTGAAACTCTCCTCACGGATAGTCCTCGATGGTATGGATGCTACATGCACCTATCTCCTACCCAGATATGCAAGTAAACACAAAAGGTTTCCAGAAAAATTGTTTTCGGTAGGTAAGTAATTTTTGTTTCAAGTTCTACAAAATAATGAGATTTTTGAGAAATCCGCGTGGAAATAAAGCTATTTGAGAGATAGAAAACTGAAATTCGTTATATAGGTACACTATTTTCAGCCCTTCAAAAAGATTTGGATTGCTTTTGAACTATTCTAGAACCCTCGGCGAATATGTGGATTCTCCAGTTTAAAAAAAAAATAGCTATGATTTGAATTTTAACGAAGAATGAAACAGAATTTGGAAAATTGTACCAAGTTAACAAAAAATCGATTCAAGATTTAAAAACCCGATAAACTCAAACAGTTGATTCACATAACAGTAAGTAAATATTTTCATTTTTGATTTTTTTTCAGTTTTTCACAACTTTGAGCTCTTTTTGGTTTTTATAACTAATTTTTTAAAATTTCTCACGGATAATGTAGATAGCGTTGAGCGACTCTTTAGAAATTTGAGGCAGTGATTCTGGCCCATTTTGCTTTGCACAGAGTCAGAATCCGAAAAAAAATCGGAACACTTAATCGATTTGAATCAGAACTGAGAACAAAATCGATTCTACAAAAAATCGGCGAAAAACCTGGTTTCTGAAGGTCGATTTTACTAAGCATCAATCAGTGAAATCAATTTTTTAAATCAATATTATTAGATCGAATGATAAATTTAATTTGTGCAATTTTTACGATTTTTTGAGAACTAAAAGACCCAAGTATTCTCATAAGTCCTTAGAATTGCTCGAAATCACCGATGATCGATTTGGGAGAATATATCTCAATTTGATCTTCCCAGTTATGATTTTTCTCATGGGAATTGAGCCAAATCGAATTTTCAGAAATTTTCTAAAAATCAAAACATTATAACATTTTGTTATGGTGATGAATTTTGGGTTCCTCTTTTGATTTTTTTCTCTGCAGAACAAATAAGTTGTAAAAAACTTGAGCCAGTTGGAAATACCATTCTTAATATAAGTAGAACTGATATTAAAGACCAAAAATAAAGAAACTTATAGCCTTCAGCTTTTCAATTTTACTCAAATTTTTACGAATTTCACTAGCGAAGCAGAAATTTTGGAAAGGAGTCACAATATTTTCGTACAGTTCCAATCTTTCTTTAAAATGCTTCAATTTGAAGCACTGAAAAATGTTAACGTTCAAGGTATACTTTTCTTACGAAAATTCAGCTTTTAAAATACATGCTACATTATTTTGAGAGCTAACTACCATTAAAAAATTGTAAAAAAGTTCAGTAAAGGTATGCTCTTCTGAATTTAGGTCAAAGAGCCTTTCAGTGTAAGATAGATGAAATCGGCACTTTCTCCGATTTGGTCGAAACTCACCCAAAATGTTAGTTTGGATGTAAAACCATCCCAAACATTTTTTTGAGCCACCCACCCACAACCCCCCCACCCCAACACTCGAGAAATGTGCCCCTATACACGCCCAAAATTCAAAATTCCAGCTCTCCAGAGGGGGTGGTTCAAAAATTTTGAAACTTTCACAGAAAATAGTCAATAGGTAGATGCGCATGCGAAATTTTTTTCAAAAAAAATTCATATTAGAAGGTTTTTTTTTGGGGGGGGGGGGTTCAAAATTTTGAAAATTCGTAGAAAAAAAACTGGTAGGGTTCTTTGAAATTTTTCAGAAATTGAATTACACCCTAAGGTATAACATATAATTTTCCCAAGGTCCCAAATGGGGGTGCAACATCTCCTATGCAAATAAAAACACGAAAGGTCTCGAGAAAAAATTTACCCTTCTCACTCAATACTCACCAACCTATCGGGTTTGCAATTTATTTACCTATTCGAAACATTAGGCGCAAAACATATAAACAGGTATGAAAAATATGTTCGGTAAGTAAATTTTTTTTCAAGTTCTACAAAATAATGAGATTTTTGAGAAACCTATGTGGAAATAAAGCAGCTTGAGAGGTAGAAAACTGAAATTCATTTTATACACTATTTTCAGACCTTCAAAAAGATTTAGATTGCTTTTAAACCATTCCGGAGCCTTTGACAAATTATGCGGATTCTCCAGTTTTCAAAAAAAAAAAAAAAAAAAAAAAAATGGTATACTTAATTTGAATTTTAACGAAGACGAAACGGAATTAGAAAAATTATACCAAGTTTGATCAGAGAAACAAAATGCCTAGATGAAATTAAGGCGTCCTTAAATAAAGATTTATTCATTCAACAAATAGATTTGGAGCCAGTGTCAGACGAAGTAAATTCAAACAATTGATTCACATAAAAGTAAGTAAATATTTTCATTTTTTTTTTCCAGTTTTTCACAACTTATAGCTCTTTTTGGTGTTTATAACTAATTTTTTACCATTTCCCACAAATAATGTATGGTAGGTAGCTTTGAGCGACTCTTAAAAAATTTTGGGCAGTGATTCTGACCATTTTGCTTTGCACAGAGTCAGAATCCGAAAAAATCAGAACATTATTTGATCGATTTGAATCACAACTCGAAAATCTGATTTCTGAAGGTCACTTTTACTGAGTATCAATTAAATCAATTTTTTAAATCGTTATCACTACGTAGATCGAATGCTAAATTTAATTTTCACAAAAGTCCTTAGAATTGCTTGAAATCACCGGTGAACGATTTGGGAGAATATACCTATCTTAATTTGATCTACGCAGGTGAAATTTTTCTCATAGGAATTGGGTCAAATCGAATTATCAGAAATTTTCTAAAAAAATAAAAAATATTATTATAACATTTTGTTTGATGGCGTATTTTGGGTTCCTCTTTGGATTTTTTTCTCTGCAGGGCAAAAACGCTGCAAAAAACTTCAGCCAAATGGGAATACCATCTTAATCAGTAGAACTGATATCACTTATCAGAGACCAAAACGAGAAACTTATAGCCTTCAATTTTCTAATTTTACTCGAAATATTCTACGTACAAATTCCAATTGCCGAGTAGAGATTTTGGAAAGGGGTCACAATGTTTTCGTACATTTCCAATTTTTCTTAAAGACTCGCCCTAATTTGGAGCCCTAAAAATGTATGTTGAAAAATATTAAAGTTCAAGGTACACTTTTCTTAGGAAAATTCGGTTTTAAAAATACACGCCACATTTGAGGGCTAAGGTGCCATTAAAAAATTGCAAAAAAATACAGTAGAGGTGTGCTCTTCTCAATTCAGGCCAAAAAAAAAAAACACGTGGAATATTGTTTTTCATGTTTTTGACTGTGGTAATTTCACATCTCAATTCACTGTTTTGATACAAGCTTCTTGAGCAACACAATAAGCCTCCAAACTTCATAAAAATCAATTAGGTGCTAGGTTTTCAAAAATGCTACTCGTATTTCTGAACTTCAGCTCTTTTTTTTGACACAAGCCTCCTAATCCTTACAATAAACCCTCAAATATATTTTTTTTTTACAAGTTGGAAAATAATTCCTGTGATCTTCTAGTTAGCTGAGTTTTTAGAGGAGTTGATTTCGAACTTCCACTCATACTTTTGCAATACTACCTAACCTGAAATTAAAGACGAATATAATAAAACAACAAAATGCTTACCTTGGAATGTTTAAAAACACCACAGCATGGACCTTATGTTCCTTAAGCTTATTGGTTAAATCTTTTCCATCACATTCTAAGGTAACAACTTCGGCTAAATTTTTCCATTTCCTTTTCAGCAAATCTTTGCCGCCCATTTGCCCATAGAACATTTTGTTTTTCAGTCTTGAATTGAATTTTTGCGGATTCGCTTCTGTAAAATTCCACAATAGGCGTATTGTACTCAGGCACTGGATATTTTTCACTTCATCAGCGATTTAATGATTCTTTATAGATATAGGCATACAAACCTCTGGCTTCGTGAAACTCCAGAGCGATATGAGCATCGACTCCGAACGAGAAGTAATTATTGACCACGTTCAAAGGCAGATTATCTTTACCGTCTTCGCTGGCTTGAGAATCTGTATTCTTTTCTACTTTCAATTCCCATCTATCCAGTCTGGTTATCTCGCTATCGGCTACATTGCATAAAATTTTCGATATCGGTTCGTCAGTGTAGCCCTTTGAAAACACAAAATTTATCCTCCATTATAGTACTTTCAAACGGTAGGTATCTAGTTGTAAACGAAATAGGTGGCAACGTTGCGAAGTAATTTGAAAATGAAAACGTTTTCGCGATAACATTTCGACGTAGATATCGTAATTGCAATTAAATTATCGTATGACAGGCCGCAAAAGTTGAAATTTTAATGGAGGCTCGACGCGTTTCGTTTAAAATTACATTCCATTTACCGAGGCTAAAAGAAGAAAACGAGCTCGGTAATGTGTCCCGGTCTCGAACTCATCGGGCACACCCATGAATTTGCCAACTCGGTATATTATCGAAAGATTAATGAAAATAATTCTTCGTAGATTTACATTCCAAAGTGCTTTTTGCTTTACGCGCAATGATACTAATACTAGGTAGGGGTAATCTAGATATTTTCATTTCACTTACCCCTCCCCATCCTAAAGCTCTGGCTAAATCGTTACCGGTGCCAAGTGGTAAGACACCGATCGGTGGAGGAGGTATGAATTGAATTTTATCCAATACCGATAAAATCCATCCGACTGTGCCATCTCCGCCGCAAGCTAAAATTCTTAAATTCGGTACCTTACGAAACAATTCCAACCTGTGAAATAAGAACGGTAAAAAATTACATTCGTCGCGAAACTCTTGTCAGCCCCCGAGGGATAGCTTTACGAGTAACAGCAACACAACAACACCAGAGCTACTTACCCAAGAATCGGGCCACCGTTATTCAGATCGAAAACTTGCCTCGGATTCAAAAGCCATTGAAATTTTTGCAATAACTTGGCTCCCTGGTTACCTCCAGATTTAGGATTTATAAAAACTATCACAGGTGTTACGTTGGCGGTGGGAATTGGTTTTATGACGAAAGCTCTTTGATATTCTTTCTCGCTCTGTAACGAAAAAAACAAAGAAAGGAAATGATGAGTTGAAATAAAGAAATACAATTGAGGGTATCAGCATCTCATGGATACAACGATCGTTATTGCCAAAGGCTGTAGCAAAGATGTTAAGTAATTTTTAATTTAAAAAGTAAAAAAAAATCGCTCGAAGTTTTTCTTTCTCTCTACTACACACGAACCATGGGGGAGAGGGCAGAAAGGAGACAGTAAGTATGGGCAAATACCAATTTTTACTCATTTTTTGATGGTTTATTAAGTATATTATATTTAGGTACTTATTTTTAAAATTTTCTCAAGGATATAACTTATTATGAAACAGACTCAGCAAAAGATTATTTGTAAGATTCACAGTACAGGGTGTTCTGTAACCGGTGTCGAAAAAATTAATTTTACAACATGCAATCAAAACCACACAAGCGTAGGTAAATTGATTGGTCGATATAGGAAGTTGAAAGGGCAAAATTGTATACTTCACAGGGTTAATTCTTCCAGACGAGCCTCTACATATAAATAAATAGGGTATGATTTATCGTTACGACAGAATAGGTGAATCGCACGACAGAAAAGATGGTCTAAACGACAGGCCCGACAAATAAAAAAGTGCCTGACCAAAAAAGAAATTGAACGACAATCATATATAATTGCACGACAGATAAAAAATGTCCACGACAAATGAAAAATTGAATAACAGTTAAATAATTTGAACGACAATAGTAAAAAAACAAAAATCACGACAGAAATATCTTTCAACGCATCAGTTTTTATTTTTATTTTAATCCATCAACACGCTTATTTTTACCAAAAAAGTTACAAATCAAATAGAATAAAAAAAAAGAAAATAGAAATTTTCATAAATTGATAGGTGGATAATTCTCAAAAAGTGGTAAATTTTGTGTAAGTACCTACACAGCAAATTTCTCAACGGTTTTAGCATGAATTTTTTTTTGGTCCATGCAAGCATCACCTTCCTTACATTTTACATCTGGTATTGAGATTTTTACCCCCCCCCTTTCATTGGCGTACATTCGATTTTATGCCCCAAATGTCCTTCGACTTGTATGTCACACGCCATGTTTTTGAAAATGAATGTCATAAAGTGTCATGAACTTCATTTTTTTTGGAAAAATTGACACATTCTCATTATCATAGTAGAACACAAAGGTATATTACAAATTGCAATCTCTATAAGTCCATAGGAAGCTCATATTCACATTTGAAAATTGTTACTTACACAGTTTTTGCAGTAATTTTAGTCAGAGCAATTTTTAATTATTTTTGCTAGCATCTCAATCCAATATTTTATTCCAGTTATCACTTTTTCGTGTATTTGTGATCAATTTAAAAAATTTTTCCATTCAGTACAAACCAATAAAAAATACACTTCTTGTAACTATTTCTATTTGACAAACATTCAAAACAATTGAAACTGTTTTTTAACACTTTGTATGTGTACGAAATTTACTTAAAAAGACTAAGTTTTTTGAGATGTACCCTTATAACTCCAAACAACTTGCAATGTTGTTGTTAGGATTTTGAATTAGGCCATTTGCATTTTTATAAGATCTAGAGAATGTACCCAACTCAAAGTGTTATTTTTGGTTAAGGAGGGTCATAAAAACCCCAAAAATGCGTAAGTATTTTATCGTATTATCATTATACTCGTGTACAGCAGTTCACCTGATTGCAGGAGAGTTTTTGCATTCTGCTTATATTCATCATCATTCAAGACTTAGTCACTAGCCACTGTTCAGACTACCAATGAAATGTCTCCACGCCGCATCAGGTTATTAGTCACTTTTAAATTTCTTTCTTTAATTATGCTCATACGAGTACACTCGTCTTTCAACATGTTACTATCTACATACATATTTCTCATTTCTTGATACATAGAATCACACAAAAGAGAAGTTGAAACTGATAGAAATTTTTTCGCATAAACAAAAAAAAACCCCTCAAAGGCATACACCACAGAACCTACACCACTGAGCCAAATTTCAGATGCTGTAAGTATGCTTCATTTGAATTTTTAGTGATTTTTCAAACATTTAAATTTTGCCCCATACATTTCTATGAAAAAATTAAAACAAGTTAGATATCAATATTTCAACCTATCAAATGATTTGACGAAGGTTTTGAGCACTTTCAGAGCTTCAGAAATTTTTTGGATTTTCCTATGTTACGAGAAATCTGAATTTCGTTTTGGCCTTTACATAGGCGATTTTTTCAAAAACTGCTAAATTCAAAAACCTGCAGAAGCCTCTGAAAAAGCTCAAAACTATCGTCACTCGATTTGAGAGATCAAAAATAGAACATGGACCGAATTTCAGCAATCCAATCACAATTTTTTTTCT
Organism: Planococcus citri; assembly: GCF_950023065.1. Classification (NCBI taxonomy): domain Eukaryota; kingdom Metazoa; phylum Arthropoda; class Insecta; order Hemiptera; family Pseudococcidae; genus Planococcus; species Planococcus citri. The sequence goes on along the minus strand of NC_088678.1, from coordinate 29,126,237 downwards.
GATCAAATTTCAATATTTTTCATAGAAAATAGTCAGTTTGAATTACCTACCTATTCGAAAATTTGTCAAAAGTTGAACACCTACTAAAATTTCGACGAAATAAGCTTGATGAGAACACAACCACGCTCTGGCACAATGTTAAGAGTAAGTAAATTCGTTTTTAATTGAATTCAAAAATTTTAAAATAACGGAAACGAAAAATATAACTTTTACCATGTTGTGAAAATAATCGTAAGAATACGATTTTATATTTTTTACAAACTGGAACGGGAAATAATCAGCAGATTACCAAAAGGTACTACAATTTGGAATCTTTTTTTTTGGTGTTTGGGTTGAAAATGAGCTTAATTGATAGTTCAGACTTTAAAACAAAAAATTAGAGTGAGATTTTTCAATTTTTGAGTTGTTTTTGCAGTCTGAAATTGCCTTTTTTACCCTACTTCAAGAATTTATAACGACATCCGACTCCGTATTGTTTGGCGAAAAAAACCAAGGTCATTCTCGGATTCTACGAATTTTTCCAAGTAAACAATTTCATTTGTGATTTTTAGCTTATAAAGTTACTTTCAAGGTCAATTCAGTGATCTGAAATTGAATAAAAAAATTCTGCAACACTCATCTCCAGCACCTTCACCTGTACACAAATTTGGAAATCAGTCAGTTCAAAACTCACAAAATTACCCGTTTACCCCTAAAATCATATATGTAGTTTGGGGCTCCAGCCCTCTGGGGGTGAGATGAAACCACTTCATATGCGCTGTAAAAATCATATTTTATTAATATGTATAAGTCAAAAAATATGCCAAATTTTATCGAAGGCTGATTACTGCACTGGAGCATATTTTTTTTCACATTCAAAACACCTGCAAACAAAAATCTTACGTATGCCCTTGAAACTCAGAACATCAAAAATCGGAGAAATTAGTCTATTTGAAAAGGTTATAGAATTCGAAAATGAATATGGTTTTTTTCGCAAAATAATACGAATGTCGCTATGAATTTTTGAAGTAGGGCAAAAACGACCGTTTTCAGAACTTTAGCCATCTCCACTGACTGAAAAAACAACTCAAATTGAAAAACCCCACTCTGTTTCTTGATTTAGTATCTAAACTATCGATTAGGACCATTTTCAACCCAAACACAAACTTGCGGATGTTAAGCATACTTTGCACGTCTCTTAAATTTCCAAAAATATAATAATGCAGTAAGTAAGTAATCCAAAATTTTTAAGTTCCATGATGAAGAATTCAATCATTTTTTACCAAGTTTTCAAAAGTCAAAGGGACGTGAATTAACGCATTAAAATTTTTGATACACAGCCCTTCCTTTCCACAAAAATATATCCGTGTCAAATTGAAAAATGCAGAATTATTTTCTCTCCCAAGGTACTCATCACCTTTGATGGATGGGATTGGGAGGTGAGAAATTCCATCCTAGCAAAGTACGCCATAGTGAAAGATCGTTAGATATTTCGATCCAAAAAAATTCTAATAGCTGGGGATTTTATAAAAAATGTTTTGGGAATATCTCCCTGAACAAGATACCAAAAGTCCCTACTCCTAGGTTGTGAGCATCTCCTGGAGGGGTAAGACCTCCCTTAAAATAGGGTTTTCGCATTTTTCTCTGGAAATGCGGCACCTGCGAGAAAAATAGTTATCACAAAAATTGTTCTAAATAAAATGTATCTCAAAAAAGTTCTCATCACTTTTCATAAAAGATAAATAATTGTTTCGTAGGTAGAAAATATTGAATGTTGAGGACCATAAATTTAATTCCAATAAAATGTGAATTCGAGTAATTCGACCACAAATTATCGTGAAAAGTGTGGTAATTGGTGTATTTGGACATGCCGAGCACGAATCTGGAATTTATTTTTTCGAAATCGAATTCTTAATATTTGAAAAGTGCAAACAAACGATGAAAATTGATGTTTTTTTAGCTTTCTGAGGAACAATTTGCGAAGAAAATAACAAGCCATCAGCTGTTCGCTGATTGCAAGATAGTTTTTGCATTTGCTTCCACCATATTGGCTGATGGTTGCATTGCTGCTAAGTTTGCTTTTAAATATCAACTTGAAGCTGAGTTTTCATTTCTTAATCCTTTTCATATACATACATAATTTATAAAGTAGAATGTACGTACCTAATACTTTTATTGAAATCAAGTCAAATAAATTTCTCAAAAATTAGAACATTCAACTAAATAAAACCATTCGTACAGGAGATACAGGAATGAAAAAACATTAAAATGAAATTCCAAATCAGTCTCGAATTTAGTTTAGATAAACAGTAATTATTGAAATACTGTTTGTTGATTGACAATATAAGCCGAAAATTCTGAAATTCATTGCCATTTAAAAATTGCCTCTAAATTTCTGATGAATTAGGTACAGTGCTAAAATTTCTAATCATCACGGATGCAAACAACTGCTGGTTACTTTTTCGAATTTGGCGCCAAAATATTATTGCCAAGCATTAATGAAATCCTAATCTCTAATTGCCTTGAATTGAAATGCTAATCACCGATTGGCTATTTTTGTAGAGATACTGTTCGCTGATTGGCTATAAATTAAAAATCAGCTGATAAAAAAGTGAAAACAATATACCTAGTTTTTTTGCACATTGCGCAAAAACTAAAAAAATCTATCAGTTTGCAAAAATATTTTTTAAAGCGTGTTTCTTTAAATTTAGATTCACTTTACGCATTCAGTTTTTGTGAATTCAAATGCGTGAGAGCGATAATTGCAAAAAACCAATGTTCAATTTTTATAGTTTTTTTTTTTTGCACTTTTTGACTATTAAAAATCAGTGTTCAGAGTGTCAAAATACCCTGATTATTCTACTTTTCGCGATAATTTTGGTCAACTTCAAATTCAATTTTTTTATTGGAATTGAATTGTCTTCAACATTCAATATTCGCATCTATCTCAGCAACAATTCATTCTACGAGTACACGAAAAATGATTTCAACTTTTTTAAATCAAAAATTCTATACAGTGAAAGCCACTTAATGTCAGAAATTTTTACATGATCAATAGTTATGTAGTCACTGAATTAAAATTTCGCAAAAATTGCGAGAAAAAGTGTTGAAAATACCTACTAGGTTGAAACTTAAATTATTAGTCATGAAAAAAGTATTAAAAGAATGCAACTGAACTACAAGATCAGAGCAACGGATAACGGAACGTAATTACAAAACAATTAGAGAAATTGAGATATTTAGTAAGTAATTTTTCATCTGATTTTCTCTTCAGGTATTTTCCCTTAGAGTATCCCTTCTTCACGTACTACTCGTATATTTACCACAGCTCATCTTAACCAATTTGCCCACACCTAATTCATGCCATCATAGTAATGTAGGTAGGTACATTATCGTCTTTGTGTAATAGGTATGAACGAACCAGTACCAAGCATTCTAAACTCATGACAGAGCACGTAGATGTGTACTCAAAGTCTCTACGCTACATAAGCAAAGCACACACTGTATATATACATATTGTACGTAGTATACCTATATTCAAAGCTCGAGCCCCATCCATGTGTATAATATAGGTACATATCAATGCGGTTACACGACCCCTGAGCCACTCGGACGTGAGGGAAAAAAGAAGGCGTCGACCACGTGTGCGATGGAAATACTCTGCTCGATTAGATTACACTTCGCTTTCCATCTTTCTCTCTCTATTTTGCTAATGGAATCGACGACGTGAAATGTAAAACCATTACCGACGCGAACTGTAGTATAGGTATACAGTACACCGCACGATAGATTTTAGGTACGATGAACGTGTGCATAATCAATCCTATACACCATGGCTAGAGCTACAATAACACCCTCTTAGCCCCCCTCGTTTGCCCTAAATTTCGTACCAAAGTCGACAATTGACGCTTATATACATTAAGTAGCTGCGAAGTTGTAAAAAGTGTATTTCTTTCCCCTCCCCTTCCCCTCTTCCTACTCCAAATTCGACGTTTACATGTCAAGTTTCTTCTATAACTAAATTATAAATATATCTTTCGATAATTTCTTTCTGGTTTACTTTTCCTCATAAAGCGTAGTATCGCGCGCCGCCGACCAAACAAAAATTATGCAAGAAAGTTGGCCATATTTTAACACGCAGCTTGATTCAAAATGTTGATCAACTTCCCTATACCGTGCCCGACACGCACACCAAAACTTATACCTACGTAGCTTATTCGCGCTAATAGCGAACGCGTAGCCTCAAAACTAAATTACAAACTGCGAGTAAAATGACCCCCCCTCTCTGCCTCCGCTACTCATCTGTCAACGCGAACGCACCTCTTCGTGTTGAAGTTCTCTCATCGGACTTACATTTTAAACAGCTTTATAATACTATTCGTCTGCGTGCGAATGGAATACAAAACTAACGAAAAGTGACGTTTTGAAGACTCGACTTCGATATACGAGAGTACGAGTAGGATCTACTCTACAGTAGTCCACAAACTCCAAAACGACGCAAAGGCAAAGGAAAGCTTTCTCGAGCATATACTTGAGCGAAGAGAACGAGTAGGTAGGCAGAGAATGGCGTAGTGAAAAGGACTCTTGAAATACGCCAAATTATTCGTCGTCTTGTCGACATTTTACACTGACGACGACGACGATGAGAGTATTCAGCTCGCAGCATCAATCAAAAGCGGGCTGAAAAAATTAGCTAGGTGAAAAATTAATTCGAGCTTGAAATTCTCTCGGTTGTTCGACGTTCTCGCGAGAATTGCAACCAACGATGAGGATTAGTGACGTCATTCGTACTACGATAAATCCGACGACCTTTTATGCCAAGTTGACTTTACTTAAGTACATAGTAGATGTACGTTTAAGTACTGTGCAGTGTACATCTACATAGTATAGGGTGGTAGCTTGGTAGGTATAGTTTTTAACGCGCGTCAATTAGAACTGATATCTAAATAAGCCCATAACATCGCTCACCATGACTACACAGCGTATAACGTTTTAGTTTTCGAGAGCTTTTCTATACTCGTCTACACAGCGTAGCTAAGGTTTCCTATATACTTGTGTACTGTGTGCTTTTACGTTTTACCTATATTTACTGTTTTTTTTTGCAGGATTTTCTGCGAAAAAATAAGGCTACGAAGGAAAGAAACGAGAACAGATTCTGAGAAGTGATATTTTTGTTTCATGATCCCAGAAACTCATTTAGAATATTTTAAGCTGAGCTTTTGGTAAAAAAAATCAATCTTCAACATTTTCAGTGCTTATCTGAGAAAATATGATTGAAATCATTCAAAGGAATTTTAAAATGAATATCTAAGGATTATTTTCAATCATGTCTTACACGGAAAAATATTAACAACAAAAAAATAATAAAAAAATATAAGTATGCTCTGTTAGGCTGTCAAGAACATCACTTTGATAAAAATTGAAAATCTAATTTTCAGCTTATAATTCGGCTGATGTGTAACTCATGAATGTAGGTACATTGGGGGTGAAGTAAAAACAATAACCAGACTTGGGCGATTCCGAATCTGATTCCGGAATCCGATTCTTCCAGCAAGCAAAAAATAATTTTATATTCGTACTCAGCGATCTCAAAAACATACCATTCGATATATCACTCGACTTTTCATGATTTTTCAAAATTTTTACCCCTTTTTTGGGGCACAGAGGGGCTTTGAGGGGTCAGACCCAGAAAATAAGTTCATATTCATATTCAGCGACCTCGATAACATACTATTCGATATATCACAAGTCCAGATTCGTTTTTCAAATACATGATTCAGTTGTGTGTTACTTGCAAAATCCACCATCCCCCACCAACACCTGAGGAGGGTTGACGACCAATCGACGGTGGTTTGATTAGTAGTTGGGTGAGTAGTTTGTTTAAAAAAAATTTGAGCAAAAACGAATGATACATATTAAGTAGCTTTGATTAATTTATTGGACTGACCTTTTTGGAAACACCTACTCTTTCCACCCCTTTTTTAGACACCCCCCGCCCCTTGAGAGATGGGTATCGAGCGTAGTATCAAATTATCGAGAATTTGAAGGGAATCATTTTTCGTTATGGTAGTTTTTTCTCAGAAACCGAATATTTACGGAGTTAAAACGCAAAAAACGTGAATCGGAACAGGTTTTAGCCCCCTAAAAAATTTTCCTCCAGGGGTAGGAGAGTCGGTTTTTTTCTGGTAGTTCAGAGGGTCCATCCGAACACATTCCCGAAGAAAAAGTTGCGATTTGAGTTTTGACATGGATATGTTTTTCACGTCAGGGGTAATTTTGAAATTAGCAAGACGCTCATTCGTGTAAACGCTGATCCGCGCAGGATCGCCGAGAGCCCATGCGGACCCGGGACTGTAATGTAATTTGGACCCATTTCCAGGGACGAAACTATATACTAGAGGTTTTTCGAGAGAGAAAGAGCTGGGTAGGCGGTTCGACTGAGCGAAAGTTTGCCGGCTAATGCAGGGCAAAAATACTATAATTTTTCCAATTGATATCATATTTATAATATGACTTATAAAAATTTTCATTCATTGTTTTGGATTTTTGGGGGCCCAAACGGGAATTTTTTTTTTATTTTAATACAACAGTAAATTTAAAAAATAATGTAATTTAATAATTTTTTTTTGATTTTGAACAGAGTAGGTAATGAATTTTTATGCATAATTTAAATTTATTATTCATTGTTTTTCAGGCTTAAAATACTCATAAACATGAAAATATTGAGTAAAAAAAATCGCTATTGCAGGTGGGTAGTAATATTTGACATCAGAAACAATAATCTTCAATTTTAGGTATGAAGGTTTTCGGATTACGTGAAATTTCAGTTAGTTTTTTTTAGAAAAAAAACTTTGAAGGCAATTTTCTCAAAAGTTGAGTTTTTCAAATTTTTAATTATGGATTTTTTTTGGAGTTTTTTTTTGCACTTTTTGGGCTTCTATCCAGCTCATATGATTGCTCCGGAGGTCTACTTCACCCACCCCCCCACCCCTAACTCAATATCGACCAAATGGGCCCTTTACCTGCGGAATGACACAAATGTCGATCAAGAAAAAATGCTTAAAAACGATGTTTTTTTAGGAAGTAATTTTTTTTTCTTTCGTCGAGTTAAAGAGGACAGGACCGAGCGAAGCGAGGGCAAAAACTTTTAAAAATTTGTGTTTTGAGAGAACTATTTTGAAAAATGAAAAAAAACAGGCCCGATTGAGGGTGAAAGTTTTTAAAAATTTGAATTTCGAGAAGCATAAAAAACGATAAATTTTCAAGAAAAAAGTTAATTTTTTAAAGTTCGAGATATTTTTTTTTTAGAAATTTTATTCGTGAAAAAAGAAAGAAAACAAGCCCGCGAACGAAGCAAGGGCAAAAACTTTTGAAGATTTTAATGTTTTGGAAGTAAAATAACAGTGTAGAGGGTATTCGAGGACCCAAAGTACTCGCCATAGCAGGGAACTTTATGCCCTGTAGTCGAGGCTGCACTGCGTAGCAGTGCACTCTGGACGGACTAGTTCGGACAGAGTGCAGGACGAACGAGACGGACGTCTGTGGCCTCATTATTAAAATTATCTTGGTCTTGGTCGCATCTCATGCAGAAGTGCAACGATTTATCTTTGTACATAGGCGTAACGTGTCGTAATACGATATAGAAATATTATCTTGTATTCATCTTCGATTAATCCAATAAACAATGGAATTGTATTAATTGTTCTTTCTTGATAATATTCGAGTTAAAGGTACCTTGCTAAGCTTTGGCTAGGAAGGGTGGGAAAGTCGATCCACATTCTAACTTGTCCTGTCTTGGACGGCCAGTTAGAATCCCGATATACCTTTACAACAGGGGTTTCTTTCATCACAGGCCCTTCTTTTGCCATGCCCTCCAAGAAGCAAGGGTCCGGGGCAAATTGGCTCATTTACCCATCCCCTCTTTGACTATCCTGAATCCGCGTCAGGTTGACTTTTAAAAATTAGTTGACTTTCTGACATTATGTCAAGCTTTCGAAAAGTTGGAAAAAATTGAATTTTTGATACTACATAGTACATTTATATCAATACTAGGGTTATCCGCATTACAAAATTTTTGAAATGTTCAGGTCTCAGCCCCTCATTTTTTTCCTGCAGGAGTAGGTTACTAGGTAGTTCACAAAAAAAATTTCAGCCAAATCGGTACAGATTAACCTGTGTCTCTCAGTTTCTCCATGTTCTTATGGGATTTAACATGAGATTTTACATTAAATGAAAAATAGTGAAATTGCAGTTCTGACTGAATATCTCCAAAATTGAGCAGAGTGTCTACAGAAATTTGTTGACTGAAAATCACTACTTTTTCACTACCTTTCAAAAATAATCATCACCTTCCAAAATATTCCCCCCCCCCAGATCAATTTCTCCTTTTTCAGAGTGTCTTCAACAAAATTTCAAAATAAAAAAATCAAAATTTGAAGCAGGACTTATGTCAAGACGTTTTTAAGATTTTTGGAATTTTTTCAAGAGTGGGAGGGGGTTGGCGAGGCAAAATTTTACATACATTCAAATTTTCTGCTTTTCTGATGTCTTCAAATGTCTCCAGATTTTTTTCAAGCAAACGAATGTCAAAAATACAATTTTGATATTTCAATTTTTTATTTTTTTTTACCTTCAAAGTTCTCAGCTAAATGTAATTAAATTGGGCGAAAAAAAAACTTTTTACAATATAACAAATTTCCAAAAAATATGCAAAAATTCAATGAAAAAATTGAACGATTTTTGTGAAAAAAATTTCCAATTTTTCGAAATAAAACGCGGCCAGTTTTCAAGTAAAATGTATGAGTAAGAGATACGTAAGTAACAATTTTGTCATTTGAAAGGTATAATTCTGCTTAATATTCATATATGTAGGTAACGTATAAAAATTTTGATTTCTGTTTCAAGTCTAGAATTTTTTAATTATGGAAAAGAGAAAGAACTGACCCTGGCAAAGCGAGGGCAAAAGCTCTCGAAAATAAGTACTTGGAGAGGGATAAAAATTATGTTTTTTTTTGTGTGTGTGTAGAGTTACTTATAAGAAGTCCATTATTTTGCTTCAAAATTATCAAATTTGAATGATGATTTGAGAAAAAAAAATCAAACTAGAAAAAGAAAAGAAAACGTGGCCTAGTGAAGCGAGGCCAAAAGCTCTCAAAAATTCATGGTTTGAGAAGCAAAAAAAAAAATTTCTTTATGCAGGAAGGAGCTTACTTTTTTTATTCAAACTTTGAATATTTCTGGAATTTGAACAATTAGGTAGTTGTTCATTTAGAAAAAGAAGAACAAATAGCCCGAGCGATGAAGCGAGGGCAAAAGCTCTCAAAAATGTCCAATTCAAATTCCAACAAAGTCGATAAATGAGCCCCCTTTCTACAAAATATTTTTCATGCGTAGAAAATCCAATTTTCCACTTTTTTTCATTTTTTACTACTTTTTAAGCAAAATGTCTGAAAATCACTACTTTTTCACTACTTTTACTACCAGGCGGTAGACACCCTGAAAGTTTTGACAATGCGAAGCAAACATATGAACAAAATCAAGTAATTATAATGCATTTTTGACTTGCAGGGTGAGGTAGCCTACTGTGGGCGGTTACAAACCCCCCACAGGCCAAAAATGGCGAATTTCACAATATTTGGGGGTTCGTGGCTCCTCAATAATTTACCCATCAGATGTTGAAAATTCATCAAAACACTTTCAAGTTGTTCATGTTCACACTTGAACTTTTCAAGGTTCAAACGGTCACTTTAATAAAAATTATTTTTTCACAATAATATGTAAAATCCTATGTTAATTCCCATAAGGACATTGAGGGGTCGAAAGGCATAGGTTAATCTTAACCGATTTGGCCGGATTTTTTTTTTTTTGTGAACTACCTTACCTGCACCTAAAGAAAAAAAATAATCGGGAACGTGAGACAGTGAAAATTAAAGAAAAAATTATTTCCGTGTAAAATGTGGACAACCCTAGTCAAATCAATACAAATTCAATTTGAAAACTTCTCAAATTTTGTCCAACTTTCAAGAACTGTGACCGTTCAGGAAAAAAGGGACCTTAGCATCACTTTTTCAAAAAATCTTTTTTTTTGGATTCGGGACCTGAAAACACTTAAAAATTGATTGAAACCATTTTTGAAGTTCCTAGATTGCTAAATCATACCTCAAATGAACATTTTGTACAAGCACATACACAAAATTTTGATGCAAAAAACTCAAAAACAAAAATTTTTTCAACTTAATCTCAATTTTTCTTCTTCATGACACGTTTTTTTTACTTTGATGATTTTTTTTCGATTTCTTCATCTAAAAACATCAGAAATTTTTGATAATTTTGAGATCGGCAGATCTTCAAGCTCATTTTTGAATTTGAAAAAATTTGAAAAAATCAGTCATATTTAATAATTTAATTTTTGCACAAAAATTCATTATTCATTTTCAAAAGCAAAAAAAAACATTCAAATTATATTTTTTGCCCAAAATCAACTTGTAAAAATCAAAATTGAAAAAAAAATTTGGAAAAATTGCCAATTGAGGGATTCGAACCACGTACCTCTGGCGTGGTAATTCAGTTACTTCGCCACAGAGCTACCACGTTACCTAAACAAGGTGTGTTTTTCAACTGTATACAAGTTGCCAAACAACAACAAAAAACGATCCCCCCATGCCCACACACCAAATTGTGTTGAAACGCCATAGTCGCCGATGATAACTTTGAATGCGTTTTTCTCGGAATTTTGTTTTTCGTGACTAGGTCCCTTTTTTCCTGGACGGTCACAGTCTTATAAAAAATAGCGATTTCACGAGAAATTCTTGAAATTATAACAAAATCAAAATCTGATCACAAGATGGATTTTGCTTTGGCTTTTCACTTGTTACTTGTTAGTTCTTTTTCAGGACTTACTTTTACATACATGTGTTTGTGTAATTAATATTATATGTACCTACCTAGTTTTATTGTTTGTAAAAAATTGAACCCACTTGTTGGAATATTTTACCCATCTTTAAGTTTGTGAGTGGCTTTTAATCGGAAAACCAACCGTTCAGCACCACTGATAAGAGAAAATCCGGCTCCAACTTCTCCTACACTTCTTTTCTGGTAAATAACCATTTCGGAAGGAAAAAAATGTTCATCGTATAACTATACGAATTAACGTACGTACGTACGTACGTACACTTATATACGACCAATAGCAATAACGTACTTCGAGGCGCGAAGCGAAAAAAAAAATAACTGCGAAAAAATTTAATCACGCTGAGAACCGAGTCGAGCTTTCCACATAACACCTACTTCGGGGTGAACGTAGCACCCGGCGCGACGACGACGACGCGGTTACGTCCACAATAAGAAATTAATTTGCTAAATTGGTTTTTAATTCGACGCAACACAGCGGAATCGACTCGGGCGCGGATTTTCGTGCGCCGTATTAAAAATATTCCGGCCAATGTGTTATTAAGATAATGAGAAAACGGCCGGCTCTGGTGCTATACGTACAGAGCGTAATTATTCGCGTCATATAAAAAATATTATTAGCTGGACGCCACGCCGCGTCACCAACGCCTTTGGATTGTGTGGCCTTTTTTTTTACCACTCTACTTCTTCGCTCCGTCTGCACATTTTTTAATAACGTTGTATATAGTACTATATGACTGTAACGTATGCCCATCGCTGCGGTATTATTCTAATAAAAAAAATGATAATAACGTTTTAATTATTACTAGCGCCAATTTCGTACGCTTTTGAAATATTGGAATGGTGGCGTTGCTGCGCCTATGATGACGACGACGATGGAGACATTGACGGTAGCAGCGTTGGCGACGATCGCCACGACGGATTAGACGCCTACGAGAATATACGTATACGTACAATACGTACGTACGTTACGAAAAAATAGAATAAAATACAAAAAAAAAAAAAAAAAAAACGTACAACGAGTACTACGCAAAAACCAATCAATAGCTTTGATATTGTCGTACGAGTATTATGGCTTTTACATAAGCTGAAGGGTTAAGTAGGTGGAATTTTTCGTTAAACTTCAATTTTCCCACTCGTTGTCTTCCCATTTCCCGCATTTTCCTTCCTAGAAGGAAAATTATAACACAGGGTAGGTAATAAGCAGGTTTATAATCACACAACTCACAAGAGTTGAACAAGTTGCCCACCCGATTTCTCAAGGAGCGAATTTCATGAATAATGCAACTGGAATAACATTCGTGCCGAATAAATTGGCCTACTTTGCACCTTATTCGGTAATGAATCGAGGCAAATGTCAATAATACGTCAGAATTTGTCGAGAACTCCGTAAAAAGACGAGTAGGACGTTTTCAGCGAATAAAAAATACTATCGTAAATCGTAATTCGGACCCCCCCCCCACAGTTCAGGGAACCAGTCTTTCAAAGGATAAAAGCAAGTTTTCGAATTTTTGCTAAATTTTAAAAAAATCAAATCTGAACTAAAAATGAGAAAAAATCAAAATTTCACCAAATCGATCTAGAAAGGTGAAATTTGGGATCGACCCTATTTTCGACCCACCAAATCGAGTGGAAAAAGTTAAGAATTGTTTTGAGCCATTTTGGAGTTTTCAGTAAATTTTTGATACTCAAAATTTCAACAAAATTTCACCAAAATGAAGTTGTAAAGTCGAAATTTACTTACGAGTAGCATCTGAATTACTACATGATGAGTCAACTGGAGGTGGTTTCAGGTCATTTTTGAGCCTCCAGCGACTTTTTTTTAGGAATTTTAGTTCTTCAAAAAATGCAGAAATATCTGCCCATATTAATTTCAGCACGTATGATCGAGAATGGTGCTTGTTGGTGACCATTTTTCCAAAATTGGTATGTTCCTGCTCATAAGGTAAAAGCTGCAAAAATATATCTACTTGAACGCATCAATTTTGGAAAACTGACTACTAGCCTAATCGGTAAAAAATCTAAAAAATGACTTCATCAAACCACCTCTAGTTAACTCAGGATGTTGAAATTAAGGTACAGAGTGAATTTAAGCTCTCCAATTTCATTTTATAAAAATTTGTGGAAATTTCAAGTTTCGGAATCTGCTGGCGGCTACAAGACCACACAAAACGATTCGAAACAGTTTCCAACCGAGTTGGCAAGTCTAAAAAAAAGGCATACCGTCATTCGGGGTGGGTTTAAAATCTAGATAGGTGACTTTAAAATTTCGACTTTATCATCTTTGCTTGATTCTTCCATTGATTTTTTTCAGAACATTGAAGTCTACAGCCAGAATCAATCTTTGGAATATAGACCAACCTGGGAAAAGAAAGTGCAGTGGTAGAACTACTGCTTAGCACGCAAAGACTTGTAGGTTAGAAAGGCTATACTTAGTACAGTAAAAATCTTCGATATTCACCAGATGACGATTATTTTCAATTTGGAAATAAAAGAAAATCCAAAATAAGCAAATTTTGCAACAAATTTCTATTTCTAAAATCAACCCCTACCTTTATTCACGGTGTGACTCAAGAGCACATTTTCAACAATAACAAAAAAAAGAAACGTTGTGCAAATACGAGTAGAATTGTCCTGTTGTTTTTGGGGTAAATAGTAATTGAGGGCGATAATCAACTTTTGTTAAAGGCTTCAGATCGGTCTGAAAATGGTGATAATTGATTCGAGGGATTAGCTTTAGTAAGTATAAACAACATTTCAAGTAGGTGATTTTCTGCAAAAAAAAAAGATCTTGGAGTTTTTTTTAATTTAAAATTTTTTCAACTAACAAGGGAACTTGAAGTGTCCGTGTCCGATTTGAACGGGACCGCGATTTTTGGTAAGAGTAGGGTCTGGAACCCCCATTAATCAACATTTCAGCTGCTCAAATTCATTTTTCGATTTTTGGAGACTTTAAAAATCCAAAATTGACAATTTTTGGTAATTAATAAATAGTCCTGAATCTAATATTAACCCCCAAATTTGAATTTCATCGTTTTAAGACATTCTGGAACCTCCAGCGCAATTTCCAATTTCTCCAGAATTTTGGATTTGCTCCAGAAGCAGTGAATATCAACTAAGGCAGCTAAAAATCGAGTTGTGTCTTATACTCGACTTGTTTAACGAGTTTATCCACATTTGAGCCGATTTCCAGGCGGACACCCCGCGAGCGTGTTTTTTGACCAAGATATTTTTTATGACGAGAGGAGAATGTTGGCCAAAAAAACACACTCGAGGTTTCCGCCTTAAAATCTGCTCAGATGTTGATAAAAGCTCGTTAAACAGGTTGAAAATAAGACCCGACTTGATTTTTAGCAGCATAAGTTGATATCCGCGCTTTTTGGAGCAAATTCAAAATTTGGGAGAAATATTGAAAATCGCACTGGAGACTACTTACAGAAAGGCTGAAACGACGAAATTTGGATTTGGGGAGTTGATTTATGTATTCGCTGTAGGACTAATTTTCAATCAATTCATTACTATTTTTTTTTATAGCACGAATCCACAGAAAATGGTCAATTTTGGATTTTCAAAAATTCGCCAAACATCGAAAAATGAATTTGGGTTGCTGAAATTTTGAGTATGGGAGTGCTCTTTCCAAAAATCGCAATTCCATTCAAATGGTTAAAATTCATTTTTGGAACCAGTTTTAATGAGTATGTAAGTTTGTATAACTATGTATTTGAGTACTGAAGCAATAAATAAATAAATAAATAAATAAATAAATAAAATAAATACCTAATAAATAACTTCCAGAGAGAAGAGAGAAGACAAATATTTACCACTTAATCAGATCTTGGAATATGAAGATTAAAGATAAACATGATAAAATGTGAAGTTACATCGCCCAGAGAGCTTCTTTCCATACGTTCAAAAATTATGTTGGAATTCCAAAAGCAACATTTTTGATAGGTAAGTACCTACCTAATTCAATTACATATTTACATAGAAATGAAAATTTACAAAAAATTGTGCATAATTCAATTGGCATTTCTGAGGCTAAAAGTTTGCTGTTGTTAGAATGCAATTTTCAGACAAGATGTTGTATGTACTTACAGAGTCGATAACAGAGTCGGAAATCGGACAAGAAATCTAATCTAAACCTCAGCCTTAGGTGAAAATGGAAACTATTCATTATATATTTTTCATTAGCTAAATTGGATTTTATGCCTGATTTCCGACTTAGTAATCCATTCTACGCGCTATCTGAAAATTTCATTTAAACAACAGCAGTGTACTGGCCTCAGAAATCACCAGGATTTGAGAAGAGAATTACAAAAAAGTCGTATTTGGATTTTTGACATGATTTTGCAATTGAAAAGCTCTCTTGGCGACATGAATTCACATTTCATTTGGGTATTAATTTTTTATCAGACACCTATTCCACATTCTCTGGATACTGGTAGGTAACTTTAAGAAATACAGCTTGCCCATTTTTTTTTGCATAACAACATGTTTTCAAAATATCATTACCACGACTAAATCGTAAACTCCCATCAGCAAAAATGTTACCCAGACAACAAAAGTTTTCAACCAATGTAAAAATTTATGAAGCAACGGATAAAAAAATTTACAACCGCTAGCGGACATCTTCCCTTTCTCTGGAGAACAATTCCGGGAGTTTCAATGAAAGGAATACCCCAACATCTTCACATATCCTTCCCATCGACTTAGACCTTAGATTATCTCTCATTGGCGCCCAACGTGGGGCAGATGGCCAAAAATTGGCATTTTAATCATTGGCGCCCAACGTGGGGCAGATGGCCAAAAATTGGCATTTTAACGATGAAATTAAATGTTCTAAAACGGATTAAAATCGAACTTGAAAAAGACTAAGTACCTACATAAAAAAAAAGAAAATAGGTATCTTATAAAAGTATTGCTGTATTGGCGCAACGGACAACCTCTTTTCCCTTTTTGACCAATTGGAATAGATTTTGCTTGTTGACGAGGAAATTTCTTTTTCTGATTCAACTCTCAATAAATTTTGCTCGATTTCATTCAAACTCCATTCATTCTTAGATTATTTTTAAAAATGCTTTGTTTATCATAGAGTTTATTAATTTTTTTTGTAATTTTTGCAGTTTATTCAATTTTTTATGTTGTCTGCACTCTGCAGCTTTTTGATGCTTATTAAGAATTTTTGAGTCATTTCACATAATGATCTTGTGTTTTATCAACTGTTCATCATTTTTAAAGGGTTTTATCAAGTTTTAACAAACTTCTTGAACTATTAAAAGTGTTTGCTAAAAAATTAGATGTGTTGATTTTCCATCAATTTATGGCTAAAAAAATCAAATTTTGATTAGAGTAAGATTTCGAAATAAACTAAGAGTGCTTTAAGTTGCCTTTCTTGTTTCGCAACAGCATAAGTAAGTAGCCTTCCTTATTCCATACAAAATGAAAATATGCCTACAATACAACTTACACATCAAATAATTTACCCATCTTTCTACCAAGATACACAATTCATTTACCCCAAACAACAAGACACACGGCACACGACAAGATTTTGTTTACTTCAAGCAACTGAGCACCCACACAAAAGGGCATGAATCATTTTTCAAGATATTTTTACATTCAGGGGTCGTTGTCGTTGCAGGTACTTTCTAAACAACAGTTCACAACCAATCGGTCGTAAATTTTTTCGCACGCTACGATAAATTTTGGCGTATTTTTCCCGACAAAATACTCATATATGTACGAAGTTGGTTGCTTAGAAAATTAGCAAACTTTTATTATCAATCCTACATACATGTACAATGTACATGGTAGCTAGGAGTAGGTACATTGCAGCGACGAGTAGGATCGAGGCGAGTCATAAGGAGCAGGGAAAAGGGACGAGGGGGACGGGGATATTCGCGTGTGTGGATATTTGTGTGTGTTAGCGACAGATTAATATTAAAATGAGCCACATATCGCCGTCGGCGGGCAAGTAATAAAAAGTTTTTTAATGTTACACGACGAGCTAAAACGACGACTACGACGACTACGCAAAACTAAGTTATGTTTTTTAATACAAGCTTTTTTGTACACTATATGAGCTTTATAAGGTAACCTTTGCACCGTTATAGCGAGTAATTCAAAAGTTATTTCAAACTCTGTATCACGTATTATGGGCTTTTGGTAATTCACAACGACGACTACGACGACCATGTTCAAACCAGAGACTTACACTACATGATGAGAGAGAGAGAGAGAGAAAAAAAATGAAAAAGCCAGGTAACTTCCTTAGACTCTATGTAGTGTACCAAAGGTAGGTACTAACATTATTACACGAATATAAATCGTTTCATGTGGCTTATGTAGTAGGTACGTTCGACTAAGAGAGTAATCGATGTTACGTTTAAGATGACGTTTGAAAAGACCAACTTTTCCAGACAATTACGACAGAAAAACCCCCAAAACCACGTATACTACGTCGACTTCGAATCTTATTGATAGAGTGAAATCTTGTCGCACAAAGCACCAAAGACACATACAGCCAAAAAAACACGCGAATTGATTACGTAGTACCGAGCAAAAAGAAAAGAAAAGTTACACATAGAGGGGAAAAAACCTAGACCTGGAGCATTATACACAATTTTCTCGTGCTTCGGGCCTTTTCTTGATCCTTTCTTGTTCTTTTTACGTGTACCTACTCGTATGTCGAGGTAAAAGCAACCAACGAACGCGAACAGATACAAATAAAAATAAAAATTGCAACTATCGTTAAAACCTCTTACCTTTTCTTTATTCTTCCTTTTACTCGATTGCTTCTTCTTGGGTGATTTTCTAAGACTCGATTTAAAACTACCTTTTCGCGGTAACTTGACGATCCACGATGGTGGTACAATAATACTGCTATGCTTTCCTATATACATGGTCACCGAAAAATACAAAAATTAGAAATAAGATAATTGCTACATTAATTAAATTATTATTCGTCTAAGTGAAAAATAGATACCCTCTGAGAATCGAGGAAAACAAATTTCACCTAAAATGAGACAAGATTTTATATAGGTACCTAGTACGTTTAGGGTAAGTTAATTTTTCAAAGCTCATTTAAAAAAAAAAAAAAACAAACTCGGTAACGAATTCTTCTGAGCAAATAATCATTTGGAATTAAAACCAGAACAATATTTTTTTAGCTTTTTTTTTATTCCTTCAAGTTATATTAAATATTTACTCGAGCAAAGCTGCTTTAAATTTATATACGTCCGATCGTGTATATTTATAAACTGTATAATTTACTCCGCCTTTGTCGTTATTTTTTTTTTTTTTTGGTTTCCAAGCTGTTTGTACAGTTTCAGGATATACTACGACGTTGACGACGAATTGACTACTAAAATCGTTTATTTTATTTCTTTCTTTTCACTTTTTCGCTTCCGCGAATTCTCGAAAAAAAAAAATTGTTGACATAAATTTAAAACGAACGTACTAGGTATAGTATTTCGCTGTATTGCGAAGCGAGCTTCGGTTTTTTTCCTTCTTCTTTCATACTTTATCAATTTATCTTTCGAAAAAGTGGAAAAAGAAGGAATAAAAATGACTTTCTAATTGATGACGTCGTTAGATTTTCTTACCTAAATTACATTCTTCTTCTAATTTATTCATATTGAAGCAAGAATCCTTATTGTGATAAGCGTCTTTGCACCATGAACAGCTTATAGCCACTATTTCCTTTGAACTGAAAGACAATTTGGACTGGAAGGACTGTGAAGAAAAAAAAACAAAAGAAAAAACGAACGGAATGAATATTTCGTTAGAATAACGCAGCAGCGTTTGTATTCGCACGAGGCGTTGATGAAAAATACGATTATACAACCTTATGAATAAACTAATTACCAAGATACGATGAGAGAGAAGCTGAGTACGCGGAATTGTTTCTAGTTTTTAAATAATTAACGAGCTGAATAGGATTAATATTTCATTTCGTTGCTTTTACAGTATCGTAAATGAGCTTAAGAGCAACGCATGCGAATAATTATCGTTATTTTTTTCGGCGCTTGTTTGAGAAGTATACCTATGATGAAGTTTATTCGCCTGCCGGTGGTGGGAGGTGTGGCAATTCAGGCTGAATAAATGTTAGTAAATTTGACTAGACTGAGATTTGAAGGGAAAAGTATTCATTTTAGGGGTAGTTTGGCGTCTTTCGTTGAGAAATATGTAGGTAAGGTAATTCAAGCTGTATAACTGGTAGTGAATTTGCCTAGTCCCAGATTTGTAGAAGAATTGAAAACAGTGCTCTCCATAAAATACTGCGGTTAACCATGAAGCAACATGTATAAAACAATCTCCATATTCGCTGATTGCAAGAAAGTTCATACTTTTCATTTTTTTTTCTCAAAAGTGCATGGTTTGATTGCATAACAGGTAAGTAATGTTCCTAAAGATCAAAACGTGAATTGACCAGCAAAATATCTCAATTGAAAATTAGAATCAGAATTAATTAGTAGCTGAATGTAATAAAAAGAGAATGTGTAAACAGCAGAACAGTAAATTTCAGTTTCAGAGTCGTCTGTTTTGAATCCGAAGAAATTAGTGGATATAGATATTTGAATTCAACGGTCAAGTGTCTTAAGAAACCATTAACGAAAAGAGAGGAAGGAATCAATGAAATCAGATTGAAAAAATAAACTGATTTTTTAGGAACTCAGTAGGTTAAGGTGACCGATTATCGACCAGTGCTCTAAATCCGACCACCCGCCTAACTCGTAAACTAATAATTTGAAATAGGTATATATTTCCAGACGTATTTTTCAATGACAAAACGAATAAGACCATCCCAAAGTCCCAAAAGCCAAAATTCGCCGAGAAATTGAACGATGTTGTTTTTCAAAAGCCCAAAAATGTAACTTTGGTTCACTCGGTTTTCAATGTGGTTGGTGTTCGATTTTTTAAATTACCTATTCGTTTTAATAATAAATATAGTGATAATTTCGATGCCATAATCGATTTTGCAAAGCAATTTCAATTAGTATGAGTAATTTTTGACCAAAATTTTGAAATGAAGAGTGCCCTAATTCCGACCACCTGATATGTGACATTCTTTTATTATGAATTTTGACCAAAAATTACTCGTACTTACTCAAATTAATTCGAAAAACCAATTACGACACTGAAATCAGTAGAAAATTTACTTTTGGAACAAACACGAGTAGTTGGAAAAATTGTACAACTACCAAATTAAGAACGCGAACACCATAGATTTGCACTAGGGGATTAATTTGGGTTTTCAAAAAACAGCTTTGTTTAATTTTTCGGTGAGTTTTTGCTTTAGGAACTTCGAAATGGTCTTCTTCGTTTTGTCTGTGAAAAATATGCCAGGAAATATTTTTTCCAAAATTTAGGGGACCCATTTTTGGGGGGGAAATGGGGTGGTCGGAATTAGGGACCCAAAAATTGAAAATTGGATTTTGAATACTTTCACTAAAACGGCCAGCAAATTTCCAAAAAAATTCGGGGGGGGGGTTGAAATTTTAGGGGTTGAAACTAGGATAGTTGGTCGTGATTTCGAGCTATTTCCAACTTTTCTCGGCGAATTTGGGGCCGAGCAATTCAAAAAACAAATAGAGTGGTCGATAATCGGTCACCTTACCCTACTATTGAAAATTAGTAACCATCGATATATGCTACCAAGGTATAATAAAATTCCTTGTCAAGTTTTTACATGATATGTAGCTCTGGAAATTTAAATTCAATGTAATAAATTGAGCTTTCACCGTTGTAAAATTTCAGTTTACAATATTTTCAAATTTTGATCGACGATTTCCAATTTCCTTCATGTTTTTATTCTCCTTGAAAACCACGCGAATAGATTTGCTCCACGTTCAATTAGTTTGTAGCTTCACTTCATACAAAATGCAAATACGTGAAAATTACAGTTTCTCCCTTTCAACCGGCAGAGTCAATAAATTCTTCTGTACTTTTCAATAACATATTTGTATGTAAGGTAAGGTATGTTTCATGCTTTACTTTTTTGATGTTATTAAATTGTTGAGTAAGTGTATCTAGACTAAACGATTCGTTTTCTTCTCCATATAAATAACAATCGTTTTTTCCTTACTCAAGTTCAGAGAAGGTTTCGTTTGATCAATCAGATACGCGTCGTTATTAAATCGCATACCTATAATGTTTTTTCACGTGAAATTATATAAATTAAGACTAATAGGTATGCATTTAAACAATTGTTTTGTACTTCCTCACGTATTTACGGCAAACTGGTTATGCAATTTTATCAACATCTTTGGAATACGAAATACGGTCCTTGTGTTACAGAGATTTGAAGGAGAAACAACGTGGCGATGTTATCGTATGTTCGTCGAGTACGAATTTGATAAAAAATTATTACTTCTGTGTTGGTTTAAAATATATTTCTAGAATTGACATTCTCCACGTAAAAGAACACCCTAAGGTGTAGGCTACTGTCTTTGCCTTTTTTTTTTTTGGAAAAGTAAAGATGAGATTTAAATAAAAGTTGACGCGGGGGACCTGAAAAGACTAAGAAAAAATTATGAATCTCCAACTTTTACCATCACTTTTCTACTACCTAGGGTTTCAAATTTTAAAATTCAAGTAGGTACCTACCCACACTGAAAATCAGGAAAAATTTTTTTGATTTTTTTTTGCTGATAATTGATTATTACCTATATCTCCTTAGATGTCTGAAAACAGTTTTTGAATTTTGTTTTAATTTTTCAAGGGTTTTGCATGACGTCAAAAATATCTTTTTCGTCCTTAAAATTTTTGAACTTTGTTTCGTGTCCGCTGATTGCAAGATAGTTTTTGCCTGGCTTGGTGTTTTAAGTTATTTTAGCGAAAAACGTAACACTAAAAATCGCAATTTTGTAACATAACAAAATAACAGAATGAAAAAAATGTTTGTTAGGTATAACACTGAGTGTTCAAGGATTTTCCAACTGAATGTATATTCAATGCTGAATAATTTTATATTAGTTGTTGTACTTCAACTTGAAAAATATTCCTATAAAAATGTTTTGAAACTTGCGATTGAGAGTTTATTAAAAATCAATAAAACTAAATTAAGTACCAAACTTTGAGCTTAAGAAACTTTTGAATGGTAAACGCTAGCGCTTTTGGTAAAAAAACCATTTGAAAGAGAATAAAATGTTGAACATTTTGGTTCATTAAACTACCTACACGTGTTCACTCAAAATTTTGCGTAATTTTAATTCAAAGTTAACATACAAAAATAATCTGTCCATAAAAGAAATGTAAAAATTGCCATTTTTGTATGAAATTGAAAAAAAATTGTTAGGAAATTTCATCGTTCATACTCAAAAGTGGATATTTCTAGTATCACCATCACCATCGTGACTTATGTACTACCTCTGGAGGGGGTATCGCGTAGAAAAATTAACGCGTACTCGACGTACTCGTATACCAAATTGGGTACTTGGGCTAACATCCATTATGTTGGTGTTGCCTCTATCACGTTAATTATGTATCTCGTGGAAATTTTACCTTCGAGCTTCCGCTAGTAGTTTCCCTCTTGCTTGCTAGTGACATCTATACAAGCACCTTGAAGCTAGCCGGGTTGTTTAGTGACCCTGAGGTCCTCAATGTTGACCCCTATAGACGCAAGAACCAGTTGTATGTGAGATTTCCTACATATCATAAGCTGAAACTTACAATCGAAAGTGATAGGTAGGCAGGTAAGTAATTTTTAAATTTTTTTCTCAATATTTAAATTTGCAACTTTTTTTTAACACACTAAGGGTTGTTTCTCATTTCAAGAATGAATCGCACTGAGAAATGTTTGATTTTCTCCGCAATAAAATTTAAATTAGGTACCTAAATGAAAGATGAAATTAAAAATTTGAAAAAAAATTGCAAATCACAATAATTTTGTATGTACCTAGTGCCCGTGTACTTTTGAGCAAAACCATCAAAATCAATATGTAATATTTCATCTGAAGTGATCCATTACAGAATCAATGAAAGAGTGATCCCACGTTGACTAATAAACTCAAAGAAAAGCAAATTCTGCTATCATATCAGTCTTTCTGTTTCTTTCCACGAATTCATAAAAACGAGCAAAAATAACCATGCTTCAAGTTTCCATAAATACAGGGTGTTTCGGGAATTGTGTGCCAAAATTCAATTGTAGATAGCACGCGAGGAATCGAACAAAAAACGTTTTTTTATGACTGGTGGTTGCCTATCTTGTGAATTGAAGGAACTGAATGCTTGGGAAAACTTGAAATTTACCAATTTTGAAAAGATCATCAAAAATAAGGAAATGTTTGAATCATTCAAATAATGCCCATAACTCATAGTACTCGAGTAGACGAACAAAAAATGTTATTATGACAAATTGTCAATCTTCAAAATTGAAGGGGCAAACTTGATTCAAATTTCCTAACTTGTAGTGCCCTAGATTTTGAAAATTTTAAATTTTCAAGTTGTGTTGGCGCCTTCAATTATGAAAATAGGCAATTTGTCATGATAAATTTTTTGTTCGCCGACTCGAATACTATGAGTTAGTAAAGTTACTTAAATGATCCAAACATTTTCTCAATTTTGGCAAATTTTTCAAAATTTGTAATTTTTATCCCGAAAATGGGGTAATTTCTTCAATTTACAGATAGTATAAGAAAATGTTTGCATCATATTCGAATTTGCAACTTTCTTCTTTCAACACACTACTGGTTGTTTCTCATTTCATGAATGAATCGCACTGAGAAGTGTTTGATTTTTCTCCACAATAAAATTTGAATTTACAAAAAAAAAGAAGACGAAATTAAAAATTGAAAAAAACAACGACTGTAGAAAGCAGGACGACCAATCAGCTACCATAAACTTGTTTATTCCTAGTAAATAATTCTTTTTTTTTTCAATTTTGGGAGGCTCCTGATCTTGTGAAATTGAAATTCGACAGATATGTAGATTCAATTACAAACACCCCCGCCGCCTAAAAAAGATACGTAGATTCGCCTCTTATAAAAACAGATAACTTCTACGGAAAAAAAATCATCCAAAAAAATGATTAGTAGGGGTACCAAAGTGAAAATTATCAAAACAATGGCATCGGAAAGATATAAAATTTTTGCAATATTCCTTCGAAAGGAGACCATTTCCCGACCCCGAAACCACCATTACATTTTTGAGATCGAATTGCAAAACCGATCCAGGGGTTCCCAAAGTTGTGAAAATTGAGCACCTCCGTTGTCATCTGTTTTGGCCAATAAATCCTAACCAAAAGGGGGTAGAGGGGTGCTTGTGGTCTCAAATAACTCGTATTGAATCACTCTTGAAATAGCTACCCACGACCGTTCTCATTTAGTGATACCCAACATTTCAGTGGCTCCCAAAGTTGAATCTTTGTATTCCAAGTTTTTGAAGTCTTGCATTCAAACGAATATTGTCAGTAAATAAATTTTGCAATCAAAAAATGATTCAGATAAAAAATTTGCAAAATTTAATGACGATTTCAAAAATGTGTAATTTTTTCCCCTTAGCATTGATAGGGGTCGAGGTGAGGGGGTTGGAACGTCAAAAAAGTAATCTAACAAAGTTGCATCCAAACCTGAATTTGAATTTCTCACGAGGTTTTACCGTTAAACTGTTCTCTTCAGTTGAACTTAAGATTGTTCTCGATACACGCAACCACAATCCACTCCCCCACGTCTCACCCCCCTCGCTAGAGCTTCAATAACTACTAAAAGTGCACTCCCTGAAATAGCTTCACATATGAGGTTATGTTGCTGAAGAGTTGACTCCAAATGAACTTAAGATACCTCTCGATGCACTTGGCTATGATATCCCCCTCCTTCTGTTACTGCTCCATTATCAATAAAAGTACATTTTTTGACTTGAAAGTTGTAATATTTCTACAACAAAATTATTCTATGAAATAAAATGAAAAAAGAAAAACAATAATTATAGGATAGGATTAGGGGTTGAAAACTGAAATTAAATATACATGTATTTTGTATAATGACAAGACAATCAGATCTTTTTTGTATTTACTTCTTTAGGGAACGCTAAATCGTAAATTGAAGTTTCAATTCCCCAATTTTCACAACCCCTCCTGGTGGCTGGCACTGTTTTGAGAAAAAAATCAATTACCTAAAAAATATTTTCAGAAGTACATAATATATAAGCTTTTTGAAATGAAAAATTTTGGTCACTCATTTTGCTATTCCGGTAATAATATTCCATAATTCGAAATTCTCAGTGTGGCAAACTTTGTAGATTTTGTATTTAGATAATTTTGACTTAAAAAAAATTCAAAATTTTTGGAAAAAGTTACCAGAATCTATTTTTTTTAATTCTTTCATTTTTTTAGTTTTGTATGGCAATTTTTCGATGTTTTCGAACCTTCCTTTTGGTCAAACTGCTATACTGCGTCCCTCCACTGCACTCCTGTCTCCCTCACAAAATAAGCTCCGGTGGAACTGGTGAAAATTTATTCCACTCACTTTACCTCAAAAATAAAAGATGGATGAGATGTCTTCAAAAATAGAATTTTTAATCAATTTCAATTTTTTTTCCAACTTTATTCTGCAACTCCAAAATTGAAAATTGAAATTCACATTTACAGAGAAAAATCACACTGGACATCAATTTTCACAACTTTGGGAACCCCTGGATCGGTTTTGCAATTCGATCTCAAAAATGTAATGGTGGTTTTGGGGTCAGGAAATGGCCCCCTTTCGAGGAAATATCGCGAAAATTTTATATCTTTTAAATCACTATAGTGTAGCCGTCGGTATATGTTTTCTATCAATTTCTGGCGTGAAATGCAATCTTGGGGTCAAAAGTGGACTTCGAGTGATTATGGAGGCTTAAGTGGGGGTGAGGGGGTTGATTGTGGATACATGCATCGGAAACGATATGTAAAGTTCATTAATTAGAGTCAACACTTTAGCAACATTAACCTCATAGGTGAAGCTATTTCAGGGAGTGCACTTTTAGTAGTTATTGAAGCTCTAGCGAGGAAGGGGGTGAGGCGTGGGGGAGTGGATTGTGGTTGCGTGTATCGAGAACAATCTTAAGTGCAACTGAAGAGAACAGTTCAACAGTAAAACCTCGTGAGAAATTCAAATACAGGTTTGGATGCAACTTTGTTAGATTACGTTTTTTGACGTTCCAACCCCCTCACCTCGGCCCCTATCAATGCTAAGGGAAAAATGGCACATTTTTGAAATCGTCATTCAATTTTGCAAATTTTTTATCTGAAACATTTTTTGATTGCATAATTCATTTACTGACAATATTCGTTTGAATGCGTGACTTCAAAAACTTGGAATACAAAGATTCAACTTTGGGAACCACTGAAATGTTGGGTATCACTAAATGAGAACGGCCGTGGGTAGATATTTCAAGAGTGATCCAATACGAGTTATTTGGGACCACAAGCACCCCTCTACCTCCTTTTGGTTAGGATTTATTGGCCAAAACAGATGACAACGAAGGTGCTCAATTTTCACAACTTTGGGAACCCCTGGATCGGTTTTGCAATTCGATCTCAAAAATGTAATGGTGGTTTCGGGGTCGGGAAATGGTCCCCTTTTGAAGGAATATCGTAAAAATTTTATATCTTTCCGATGCCACTCTTTTGCGATTTTGAAACGATAGACCGACATGGTACCCCTACTAGATTCCCATAAAGCACAATAAATAATTATCCACCTTGATAATCATAGACCTTTTAAATGGCACGATTACTTTCACATCACTCACTTTCTACCCCTCCCCTCCCCTCCCTCCACGCCTTAATAAAAAAAATACACAAACCTACTATAAAAGCTTCCACAACGTACACAAAATCCCACACGAAGACTCCACGAAAAGCCTGGACACGCCACAGGAGGAAAAAAAATGCTCTATAATTAAAGCGTTCGGATCCAAAGTACCATAATACACATAAGGGTTGGAGGATCACCGGAGTGTATTTCCATCTTGTGTTTATACATACCGAATACGAGATTACAAACTCGATGTATGCATACGCGAACACGAAAATCCCGACGAATTAATTCGACCTCGGCAACGAGCCGGAAAATGTGTCATTTTTTCGCATATCCCAAACACATATTTTTTTGCACCATTTTCCGCGGCAGCATACGTATCTACTCGTATTAATAATCTGGCCTTACCTTGACAGTGCAGGGTAGACGCGGGCATTTCTGGTCGCATTTTAGATGATATAAGTATGTATATCCGCGCGTAGGTCGTAAAAAAAATTTCCAACTCAAAGTTGGGTGCTCGCGACAGCGACATCGAAGTAATTACAAATTACCCGACGCGCAATACCCCTCTTCTACACCTTTCTCGTGCTTTGCTAGCGTTTCGTCACAAGTCTGGCGTTTTTTTTTTTTTTTTTTTTTTTTTACTGAGAGACACATATACGACGAGCGACGTGTGGGTAGCATCGTCGTCATCGGCTAGATAATATGTTACGTGCGTAAGCTCTTTCGTAAACTTTACGTATTAGGCAAATTATCGCGATTTAATGCGAAACGGGTTGCTTATAATTCTCCAGCTTCAAGCTTGAGCTAGCCTACCTAAACTGGAAGTTGACTGGAGTCAAATTTTGGTATCCGGATGAGCATCGAACAGAAGCCTTGACATTAAAATCCATTTACCTGATTCGTGACGCGTTATCGTTATCGATTACACGAGGATTTCGTATTACGAAACGTGCTCTGGTAGTCTCCGTTTCCATCCTAACGACCAGGACGATGCGAGCTCGACTGCCAAAAATACCTTATGATATTTTCATCTCACGTACGTGTAAAATAAGTTGCATAACACGACATAGGTACGTATATAGATACCCTAAATAAGGATCCACACAACCAGTCAAATATGCCATCGTGTGTCGTCTCAAATGATATTTTAATGGTTTTCTTGCCAGTTTGAGGTATGTAGCCTTTTATACATTCGTGTCGAATAAGTTGCCTACTCAGAGAATACCATTTTCATCAGAACACGCGGTATGGATAATTTTGAGGTGTTTGTAATCGTAATTTAATGGCTACAGATGTCAAATGTTATCTATCTCCCTTCCGGAATGGCGTAATTTGACTTTAAATTGCCAAGTAAGAAATTCTTTTTTTTTTTTAATTTTAAAAGTTGAGTAATTTAGCGCAGGATCTGTGTATCTTCATAAATCCTTTAATCCTTAGAAGTACTCGTAGTTCTTCTGCCCATTGCTTGCTAAAATCCAGCACAATTTGTTATTGAAACTTAATCATAAAAACAATTAGGAATTGCTCATAGATTTTTGAGTGCCAATTCAAAGTTTCAAAGAAATAAACTTTGTAATATGATTTTTAACCCTTGTAATCATCAATTTGGTAGCACAATACTTATATACCCTAAACACAACAATTCAAAATGAAAGTCGGTCGAGTTAGTTAGTCTAGGAAGTTGGAAGGGTAAAAGAGTACAGAAACATGATGGGAATTTCGGAAAAATTTTCATCTCACAAGATTGCAATTCATTCAACAAGGTATAAGCAATTGGAATTGACTTTTTTTTATTGAAAGTGAAATAATGCATGCACAATGCAGGATGAATTTCCAAGTTATTTTAGAAATAAGTTCCTACACTGTGAATCGAGTTTCTGAAAGTTTAATGCATCGTAGGTTACCAACAAAGGAACCTCTCTACCTGGCACATTATTTCTGACTTCAACGAAATCAAGCTAAATTGAAAGATCGCGTCATGGAACACCAGTAGGTAACCTGAATTTTAGCATCATTACAAATAGTTCACATGTCATGTGTAATGATTTTTGCTATAAATTAGGTATAGTAAGTAATTCTTAATTTTTTCTAACAAATATATCTAGTAAGTACATATAATTTCTACAGTGTATAGAAAAAATTATGATAATTTATAGTAAAAATCGTTAAATTTTCAGAGAACATACATCCAAAATTTCACAAAGGTAGCAAAAAGTGCGATACGTTTTTCGCCGTGAAAAACATATTTTTCAAAACTAATAAAATTAGTTCATCATCTCATCTCCTCTATTAGGCTGCCCTTGACTACAACTCTCTTTTCTCAAAGAAAATGAAATTTTACTGAAAATCAGAAAAATACAGCGAAATTTTTACAAAAATTCGCTAGAACGCCATAAAAATGGTGAAAAATGAACAAAAGTTGATGAAACATAGCAAAAAAAAACAGTCAAGATTCCACCAAAAATGCTTCAAGCTTCAAATGACACCCAAATTGAAGAAAATGTTTAAAAAATCATCAAATATGTACCTACACATCTATGACAAACATAAAAATGAAATCATGAAAAAAAAAAAAAATGAAAAAATTGAGGCGAAGTGCTCTCGTCCTCAAAGAAAATTTCAAACTATGGATAAATGGATAAATATCTTTCCTGCTTGAAACTTGATTTCACTGATAGCAACACCAACTCTACGGCATTTTTTTCAATTTTTCAGAAGTGGTGATAGTAAGTATGTCTAACCAAATTTCGGATCTCAATCGAATTTTTCCAGTTTTCAAAAGCTCGACGAAATGTTAAAAAGTCATTTGCTCATTTCTAAAAGTTTGACATGATCTTGGAGACTCGTTGATTTTTTTTTCAAGTATTCAAAAGGCAGACTTTAAATCCAAAAGTTCATTTCTGTGAAAATCTAAACTGTAAAAATTGATCATTTTTAAAAGTTCTTGAAGGTTAAAGTGAAATATTTTAAAATCAAACACACTCAAAACACGCTGCCATGCCACTAACTTCAGAAATCCAAATCTCGTAATAGATGAGTTTTCAAAAATTTACTACAAGTAAGTATTCAACTATATTTTCTCCAAGCTTTCAAAAATTATAAGTAACTACGTACATTTATGTATTATGTAATTCACCAAAAGCATCCAGTAATTTGTGTAAAGTTACCAGTAAATTGCCAAAATTCATCAGCAATTCACTAAAAGATTACCGCAAATTCCCAAAGATTGCAAAACATTTACCTATTGTTAGATACCAGTAATTTACCAATGCACAATGCAGCATGAATTTTCAAGTTATGAGCTTAAGAAAATTCCTACATTTATGAATCGAGTTCCTGAAAATTTAATGCATCGTAAGTATGTATTTTGTCATTTTCTCCCTGATCTAATCAAGAATGGTTACCAACAAAGGAAACCATCTACCTGGCACACATCTGACTTCAACGAAATCCAGCTAAATCAAAAGATCACGTCTTGGAACCCCATGTAACCTAATTTTTAGAATCTAGTTCACTTTTGGATTTTCGGGGAAGTTTTGGAAATTCAAAAAAGCAGCTAATATGACAAATTTTTAACACTAAAATGAAAATTTAGAGCATTCAGGCGAATTACACTGAGAGAAATTTTTATTAGAATTTTTACCATAAATCATGTGATTTAGAATGTACTCTGAAAATTTAACAATTTTTGCTATAGGTAAATTATGGTAATTTCCAATTTTTTCCATAAAATATGTACAGTACTTATAGCAAAAATTACTATAATTTATAATGAAAATTGTTAAATTTTCATAGTACATCCAAAATCTCATTATTATAGCAAAAAGTGTTTCAAAACTAAGAAAAATAGTTCATCATCCCCTCCATTAGGCTGCCCTTGTCTAGAGCTTCCTTTTCTCAAATAAAATAAAATTTCACTGTAAATCAGAAAAATCGAGTAAGATTTTACAAAAAAAATAGTAAAAAATGAACAAAAGTTGATGAACACTGCAAAAATAATCAAAATTCCACCAAAAATGCTTCAGGCTTCAAATAAACACAAATAAAAATTCATCGAATCATCAAACGAAATCATAAAAAATACTTGAATAAAATGAAGGTAAAGCCCTCCCTTCAAAGAAATTTTGAATCGTGGATATTTTTTCTACATGAAACTTGATTTCACTAAGAGCAACTCTACAGAATTTTTTTCAAGTTTTAAAAAATGTTACAGAATGTTTGATATAATTTCAGAAACTCGATAGAATTTTTCCAGTTTTCAAAAGCTTGGCAAAATGTCAAAAAGTCATTTGTTCATTTCTTTCTGAAAGATTCACATAATAATTTGGAAACTCGTTGATTTTTTTTTCAAGTATTCGAAAGGCAGGCTTTGAATCCAAAAAAGTTCACTTCTTTGAACCTCGAAATTTCAAAAATTGATTATTCTTTTAAAGTTCCTAAAAAGTCAAAGTGAAATTTTAAAATCATATTCACTCAAAATTTGCAGCTTCCGAAATCTTACAATAAGACGAAGAATAAACTTTTGAAAAGTTTACTACAATATCAAGTAAGTATTCATCAATTTTTCCCTAAGCGTTCAAAAATTACAAGTATTCATTTCATTTATCCAAAGGCTTCCAGTAATTCATGTAAAGTTACTAGTAAATTGCCTAAATTCATCAGCAATTCACCAAAAAATTACCACTAATTTCCAAAATTACCAAAAATTTACTGATGATTACCAGTAATTTACCATATCCAATGAAAAATTATGGTGATTAACGAAAAGAATTACCAATAATTTACTAAACTTACCAGTTATTTACAAAAAAGTGATCAGTAATTATTTATGAAAATATTACCAGTAATTCACAAAAAAGATACCAGTAGGTACTTAATTTTCGAAAAATTATTAGTAATTTACAAGACATTATATATGAGGAATTTACAAAAAATTACTAGTAGAAGTTGCTAATAATCAAAGAAAAAATTTACCAGTAATTTTGTTAAATGGGATCACAGTACATTGGTAAGTACATTTTATAAATATTGAAATTGAACAAATTCTTTCCCAAGTTTATAAAACTTTGGCAATGAAAAATCATAATTTTTTTCAAGTTTTTCAAAGTCAGAGAAAATATTTTCGAGTTCTTCGAAGCCTCATATAATGGCAAGGAATTATTGCAAAGCCCCGACAAACTAAGTTATCTATAGTGAATTAAAAATATAGCTACCTATGCACAAAGAATGATGACCCATAAGGTAAGACAAGTATTACTTTTTCAAGTAGGTATAAATTATAGATCCATTAATGGATATTTTATAGATTTTTAAGCCTTTTTAATTGTTTTAATGAGCTTTAGTAGTGTTTTTTGGTGCTTTTTCAATTTTGGTTCAATTTTACTTCGCCATTTTATACAGTAATTTGACCGTTTTCATCATATTTTATGCAATTTGTGAGAACTTTAATTCCATATTGGTAATATTTGATCATTTTCATCATATTTTTAACTCAACAATTTTGGAATATCTGCGAATTCGATCATGGTGGTAACAACGACTGAATTTTCACAGTTATGTAATTGAAGTACCTAAGTACTTTTTCATTTATTTCAATTTTTTGGGTCAAAGGAGGAGTATCGATAAGCCCATTTTTTGGGCCCGGACAGTTATCGACTCGACCCCTCTTAAAATGTTGTAATAAATGTCCCAAATACGAATCCGTGGTTAATGTACCCGAAATGACTATTTTTTGGACTCCAGGGGTTCCCAAAGTTGTGAATAAAGAAATAATTTTAGGAACCACTGAGTATTATTTTCAAAACCTTTTTCAGTAATATATCTGTTTGAACATGATAAACGTCATGCGAGATGATTTTTCTATTTTTGACCCTCGGGGGCAAAAATTGGGAGGTTTTGATTTTTTGAAAATTTTGGAACCACAATTTTGGACCTACCCTTTTGAGCCCCGCTAAAAAGCTGTTTACAGTTAATTAGTATCTGAAAGACGTCCATCTTACCAAATTTTGAGCTCAATAAAATTTTGCGCTGGTACTCAAAAATCCAATTTTCCAATTTTTCGTAATTTCGATATTTTGGGAACCCCTGAAAAAATGAAAACCTGCAATTTGCGCCAAACGTAACGTTTTGAAGTAAATATTCAATAATCTAGATGAAAAAGTTCAATAAAGCTCCCTGTATATTCGTAATTTTGAACCCCTTTTTTAGATCCCCCACTTTAGGCACCCCTAAAAAAGGCGTTTATGCATATTTTTTCAAATAAATTGAAGAATTTACATTTGAAACACACTAGCAAGTACTGGATAATTTTTCATTTGATTTTTTCTGTAACTTTCAAAATTGAGCTATTTTGGGTCAAATTCTGAGATTTAATTTAAATCTTCGAAAAGACGTGAAAATAACGTTTTCACGATTTCAACGAAGTAAAAATGTCAGAATTTGACCCAAAATAGCTCAATTTTGAATGTTATAGGAAAAATCATATGAAAAATTATCGAGCACTTGCTAGTGTGTTTCAAAAATAAATTCTTCAATTTATTTGAAAAAATATGCATAAACGCCTTTTTTAGGGGTGCCTAAAGTGGGGGGTTCTAAAATAAAGGTTCATAATTACGAATATGCAGGGAGCTTAATTAAACTTTTTCATTTGGATAATTGAATATATACCTCAAAGCGTTACGTTTGGCGCAAATCGCAGGTTTCTAGTTTTCCAGGGGTTCCCAAAATATCGAAATTGCAAAAAATTGGAAAATTGGATTTTTGAGTACCAGCGCAAATTTTATTGAGCTCAAAATTTGGTAAGATGGACGTCTTTCAGATACTAATTAACTGTAAAAAGCTTTTTAGCGGGGCTCAAAAGGGTAGGTCCAAAATTGTGGTTCCAAAATTGTCAAAAAATCAAAACCTCCCAATTTTTGCCCCCGAGGGTCAAAAATAGAAAAATCATCTCGCATGACGTTTATCAGGTTCAAACAGATATATTACCCTGAAAAAGTTTTTGAAAATAATACTCAGTGGTTCCTAAAATTATTTCTTTATTCGCAACTTTGGGAACCCCTGGAGCCCAAAAGGTGGTCATTTTGGGTCAGCTAACCACGGATTCGTATTTGGTATATTTATTACAACATTTTAAGAGTGGTCGAGTCGATAACTGCCCGGGCCCAAAAAATGACCTTATCGATGCTCCTCCTTTTCAAGTTTCAAGGTCAAAAATTCAACCTTTTACCCGAACTTCGTGCTTATGATTTTTCTCATTTTAGTTTCATTTTTCGAGAAGTAATCCCCCCTCCCCCTCTAATAACCCTTTCTATGCTAAAACTCATCATGATTGAGCAAGTACAACCTCGTTTTATTTCGATTCGTCTACTCATTTGTTATTTTAACAATTACCCAATAGAGGTATTCTTTAAAGGCATCTATATTCAGAACGTTTCATCAAAAAGGGCAACTGAAGAGAGGAAAATTTCAGAACTCGTAACTTTTCACAATAACACACGCCTCAGCAAACGTAACTATAGTCACAGCACAGACTCGTGTGTTGATTTTTCAAGTCAAATGCTAATGGAAACTGCACATACGATTCGTACACCGTGAACCATTAGGTACATACCCTGGTTTCTTTCGCTTTCATCTACATACGTATGTTTTCATCTCCTCATCGTGAGTCTTTTCGCGAATAAATTCGACACTTGGTTGGTACCGTGTTGGTAAATTTCGCCACACCGAATGAATGACTCCGTTCGAGCGAAAGAATACTCGTACATCGCGAGAGTAAAAGAAACAAGCGCGAAAATTATGTACAGAGATTGGAAAAGTATTCGAATAAACGCAAACGTGTTGTGTATACCCTTCAGTCGTTCATCGTCGTACGTCGCGTCGTACATGTTAAAGCGAATTATTTCTTTCATCGTCGTTGCACGCATTCAATTCTCTTCTTCGTATATAGCGTATTTATATTATACCAATTGAAGGCGGCGGCGATGCGATGCCGATGGTGCGCTTTTCAAATGATATATTTTAACGCAAAGAACCTTCCACACCGGAGAAGATACAAATCTACAAACAAAACAGCTCCGCTTTGAATGAAACAGAAAAGGCTAGGTACATGGTGCTTGTTAAGGCATGTGCCTTCGCGCTCATATAGCTTATAGTCAAAGCTCTCTATACACACACAATATTGACGTTTGATTATCGCGATTACTCTCGAATAAAAAGCCAACCGTTTTATCGGCAAATACTTCAAAGCAATTCACCATCAACTTAACGTTTCGTTGGCTGCGCGAGAAAAAAAATCGCCATAATTTTCCAAAATCAAAAAAATAGGGGAAAAAAGCATTCGTTGCGAAGTACAAAATGGCCCAAATCTAATACACTTTCGTTTTCCCAAAGCTCCTTCTTATATGCTAGGGCATTTGATTGAGAAAAAAAACACACACGCACACATCGAGTAAAACTGTGTAAGTAACGATGCTGCGAAAATTTTCGACCAAAGTAAACAACAGCTAAGGCTGAACTTTGAAATTTATTAACGCGAAAATTCAAGCACGCAATCTAAAATATCAGTTTGTACTTCGTTATTTATTATACACTCCTGCTGGCCCTATGTACTTTTACCTACTACCTACTCTCTCTACTTTGCCTCCTCTCGTGTCCGAAAATAGGCAGTAAGGTATGTACAAATGTTCGTATACGTTTACGTACCCATATTGCAGATGTACGATGTAGTAGGCGTATGTGAAGATAGGGTAGGGTCTGCGCAATGTGTACCCTTCTTCTTCCGATATTCTCATCGGAACGTCGCGTCGAGTCGTATCATGTACCCTGCTCTTTATAATTTTAAAATACAAAAGTAACTAAATTTAGACCCAATTAATTAAGTAAGTATTAAAAACGTACCTCAACTAAATGGTCACTGAAATTTCTCGCGTGAGCTCTCATTAAGAAAAACTCGCCTTTAGAGCACAAGAATTAGAGTGAAAGACCATTATCCTTTGTAAAGAAAAACAACAGGACATAAGACAGTAGAGTAGAAAAAAATCATAGGAAATGAGTGAATCAGAAAAAGAAAGAAAGAAACAAGTAAGTCGCATCGTTTCACAGAAATTTGACTTTACCTCGAGTCTTTCAATTTCGTTCAGTTTTTTTCAAGTATAAGTATTTTGAGTTGAGGGAAATGACAGAGTGATGATACAATAATCGGCGGATGGCTGGATTGGGTTTAGTAAGTTGGTATGAAAATGAAAAATGCTACACTTGATTCAGTCGCGAAGCACAACTCAGTAATAGTACACAACCCAATAACACTAAAGAACCACTTGGCACTTGAACTGACACACTCCGATTTCAACAAAACCAAGCAAGATGGAAAGAACAATTCTTAAAATCATCACAATGAGAATTTCAAGAGCTAAAGTATTTGAATTGTCGGCGAATTTTTTAAAAAATTGAAAAAATTAAAAAACAAAATACTCGAATGGCGAATTTTGATTTTTTTTCTAAGAAAACGATGAAACAACGCTGAAAATATTTCAGTAATTCGCCACCACCATCTCAACTTGAAAATCACTTTTGAGTTGTTCTAATGTGCCTTCAACAAGTTTGTGATTTTTTCTTCTCAGAAACTTCAAATACTTATTTCTAGAAAAGATTGAAAACGAACTGTGGCATCTACAACTGAGGTTGGGGTTCATTAAAAACTCTCTATAGAGTTTTAGACCGTTACAGAAAAATTCAAGGTAGATAGCAAATAAAGATATTCGTGTAACAAATTGAACACTTTCCTTTCAAAACCTCCTAAAAAAAGAAAAAATTTAAAATGAGGTTTTTGATGGATTCTTATTTTGACCTCCCAGATCGAATGGTGCACTCAATTTTCGTTAAAACTGGCTACAACCTCAACGTGAGCATCTTAGTAGCAATTTTTGTTTTATAATTTACTAAGAGTAAGTAATTTTACATTTTTTCCCCTCAAACCTTGTGGAATGCAAATCGAATGGTGCAGCCAATTTTCGTTAAAACTGACTAAAACTTGTATAAAATTCCGATTGAAAAAGTCTGTTTAATCTCTCAAATTTAATTTTTGTTTTATAATTTACTACGAGTAAGTGATTTTAGATTTTTTCCCCTCAAAACCTACTAAATGCAAATTTTGTTCAAAAACGTGCCAAATGAAAAAAACATTTTTTCACCCATTTAATTTAAATTAATTTTCTCAACTCCAGGTGGAAAGTATTACTTTCCGTGTCGAAAAAGGAGTTGGTGAGTTGATTCCCAAAATGTAAAAAATGGTCCAATCGATTCCAATCTTATTTTTCCAAGTTTTCCGGTAAATTCCGAAGAAAATGAATTGGTTCCAGCCTATTTGCTATGATTGCAAGAGGGTTTTTGCTAATTTTGCTTTTTATCGTTAAAATATGTAATTGCTTGATTATTATTCAATTTTTTTTTCAATTTCAAGTTTCAATTTGCAGATTCAGCACACTACAGCACTCTATCCCAATGAGAATGAGAGCAGTGCGTAGTTAGCTCAGTAAGACATGCTTCCCATTAAAACATGTCATGTTGTAATTTTCTAAAATGACTCGAAGCTAAATACTTATCTACGAGAACAATTCTTCAAAATTGTGTCACGAAATAAAATTTTTTTAAAATGTGTTGGGTGCCATACCTAACCCCAACAATTTAGGGATACATTTTCACGCAAATTTTCAAATTTCGACTAAATCGAAATTAATATCGAAAATGACCCTACTCTTTTACAGGTTTATTAATTGCTATGCCATCAGGTAAAATCATTTTTTAAAATCAAGATTATTTATAAAAAGAGCATAATATCCCGTTAAAATAGGTAAAATAGCCCTGTCCTCAGATTTTGTGACTAACCCTTCTAAGTGGTTCCTCAGTGATGAGGATTTTTTCAAACTTACAATGAGATTGTGACAATTTTTGGAAGTGGGGGGTTCCCAAAATGACACGATTTCATTGCATAATACATGCTATACAAAATATGTACAGAACAAAAAAATTACGAATCTGGTCTGAATTTTGGCGTCTTTTATGATGCTACGCGAGAGAAAAAACTCGACTAAAAACTTTCCCCTCTAGACTAGAAAAATCACAAGAAATCAGTTCTTTGCACCTA
The DNA here is from genome assembly GCF_950023065.1 of Planococcus citri. Lineage (NCBI taxonomy): Eukaryota > Metazoa > Arthropoda > Insecta > Hemiptera > Pseudococcidae > Planococcus > Planococcus citri. The sequence goes on along the minus strand of NC_088678.1, from coordinate 29,088,470 downwards.
CATTTAAGGGTCTTCCAACCGTATAAAAAATTCTAAAAAAGTTGGTACCTGCTACATAGGTTAAATCTAGGGGGAAAAATCGATAGATCTTGACCAAATTCAGTGTAATTTTTCATTTTGAATGTGGAAAGTTAAGGGTAAAGGGTACCAATTATCGACCCCCTAGTTTATTTTTTGAATTTCTCGGTGCCAAATTGAGCTGGAAATGTCGGTGATAGCTTAAACGATAGCTCGATATGTCTACTTAAACATTCCAAAGCCCCAAGACCCAACATTTTCATTTACTAGATATCTTTTTTTTTATATTTTCCGAAAAAGTTCAAAGATTAAACAAAAAAAAAGTGACCCGAATATCGACCCCCTAAAAAAATCTGTTAAAAATGAGTAAAAAAAACACCGAAATCAAAGTCTGAAGGCGTTAAAACAAATATTTATTAGGTACTTAATACCTGAATATAAAGTATTTAGAACGTTTTTACAACTTATGAAAATTGAAAATTGGTCACTTACCAAAAAAAAAGTGACTGTAATATCAACCCCCTCAAAAAACGTGTTAAAATTCAAAAATGAGTAAAAAAACATCAAAATCAAAGTCTGAAGACATTAAAACAGATATTTATTACTTGGCACATCAACATAAAAAGTACATTAGAACATTTTGCCAGAAACGTCGGCTCGTTTCTTACGAATTTGGTTGATCTTTTGGCATGTCTGTAGCAAAAAACAAAGTCTTGAAATTGAAAACAATTGTGGTCGAATTTAGGACACTTCATAAAAGTAACTTTGACCAGAAATTTGAAAACTCACTGTTGAAATTATCCAAAAAGTAATTAGCACTAATTATTTGTTCAAGTGTGTCAGCAAAATCAAACGTAGGCTTTCACCGTTAAAATCCCAACAGATGAAAATTTGCAAATTGCTTATTTTAGGGTTAACCCTATTTTGAAAATATTTTCAATTATGCCAAAGCCAAAACATCGAGAAGTACATATCATTTCTGAAACTGGGACAATAGCCTATTTTCAAATGCAGTGATGCCATTTTTATGATCATTATTGCCATTTTCAAACTATTAAAAAAATTTGATGATTTTTTTGGGTATTTTCCCAAGAATTATTAAAATGTGACAATGACCATAAAATTGACACCACTACAATTCAAAATATTTACAAAGTTTCGGACACAATATCTTTTGATGTTTTGGTATGATAAAATAATTAATGCGAAACATTTGCGAAGAAAAATTTTCAAAACACGAATTTTCCTCAAAATGAGCTACCTATGTATTTGCGAAATTTCAACCATTCAGTAAAATATTCTATAAGCGGTGGTCTTGGATTTTGATGACAATAGCCTAGGTCGACGCGGAATCTCAACCACATAAGTATAAACTTTTGGAACTCGTCCATTTTTCTTAAAACAGGTTGAATAAGGATTAGAGCAAAGAACACAGAATTTTTTTTTGAAAATGCCTGTTCTTTGAAAACTCGCGTATCTCCTCCAAGTGCACTTTCGAAGCTAAAATTTTTCTAAGTGACTTCCAACTCAAATGAAGATCTTCATCTGAAGCATGTGTTATTCTTGACTTCGTATGCATCTTTAATGCAAATATAGGCATTTGTGCAACTAAGTGAACGCTTTCGTTTCAAAGCCTCCTAAGAGAAGAAAAAATCAAAAATTAAGTTTCGATGGATTCTTATATTTTTTTATTTTTCCTTCAATGTACGTTTTTCCAGTTTGTGTTTCGTAATGTTGGAATTTTTCTTGTGTAAATTTATGTAAAAATTACAGTCATCATTTTTAAATTCGATACCATACGTTCTCTATTTTTTCGTGAATTTTCGTAAAGTTTCAAAATGAACATTTCTCGCCAGCTGAAATTTATATGTTTTAAAATTTACTAGGAGTAAGTAATTTTTGATTTCTCCCCCTCGAAACCTACTGAACGCTAATTTTGCTTAAAAACCTGCCAAATGCATTAAAAAACTGTTTTTTTTTTCACCCATAAGATTTAATTTAATGCAACCGCCAAGTACCTCTTGATGATTTGCAGCTATTAGCAGAAAAAAGACAAATGATTATATCGGTAATGAACAAAGTGAAACAAAAAAACAAGAACAAGAAGTCAGTGACTGGTAAATAATTAGAATTTCAGTTGAGATTAATCTGCTACACAATACCAACGTCAACGTTGTATTTTCATTCACGATGCACCTATCTAAAGAGATTGCAAGAGAGTTTTTGCTAATTATTTTGTCCTTTATCGCTAAAATAATTGCTTAATTGTTATTTAACTTTTTTTTTCAATTTCAAGTTTTAATTTTTAGGATTTAGCACACCACGGCACTCATATTCCAATGAGAATGAGAGCAGTGCGTAGTTATCTTAGTAAAGACATGCTTCCTATTGAATCATGTACTACTTAACTAATTGGTAAAATATAGTCCTATAATTCCTCGAGATTTTGTAATTAACCCGTCTACGTGGTTCCTCAAGGTCTACAAGATCCCCGAGATGAGGATTTTTTTCAAACTTACAGCGAGACGCTACTAAAGATTATTTGTGACAATTTTTGGAAGTGGGGGGGTTCCCAAAATGACACGATTTCATTGCATTAATACATACTTACTATAAAAAATATAGAATAAAAAAATTACGAAATTAGTCGACATTTTGGCGTCTTTTATGATGCAATGCGAGATAACAAAAACTTGACTAAAAACTTACCCCTCTAGACTAGAAAAATCACAAGAAATTAGTTCTTTGCACCTACATTTAAGGGTCTTCCAACCGTATAAAAAATTCTAAAAAAGCTAGTACCTGCTACATAGGTTAAATCTAGGGGGGGGGGAATCGAAAGATCTTGACCAAAGTCAGTGGAAACTTTCATTTTGAATAAGGAAAGTTACTCAGAAAAAATTTCAGCTACGGCGATGGCCCTGGAGGGTATAGAGATTGGTGTCTTCAACGAGACATTTTCGAAAAAAATCGTGGTTTTTCCACTTTAGCTTCTAACCAATGTGTTTTGGGAAAAAATAACTCAGTTCCAAAGGATGGTATGTATTTGAAATTCTGCATCGACTTACTTAAGCCATTGCCATCGAAATCCAAGACCACTTTTAAAGTTGAACAAACATCAACCCTAAAGAAGAGAAGTCGAGAAGACGAGCTACGCATAGGACGTGGTCGTGGCAGACCAATGATTAATCGAGGCACTTTTATAACAAGCCAACGGTCATTTCCTTCGAATAGATTTGTACCATCTGGCGAGTAGAATTGAGTCTGCTCAAACGAACCGGAATTTCGCATTTCGCACCAACGCATGTTTATAAACCAGGAATCTGCTGTAGGCCTGCAGATGGTCCATCTCCCGGTCATAATGGAGAATTTCACGATATCCTCAGACTATCTCCGTGCAGATTGTAAAATTTTCTATCAAGATAGTATTCGCAAGTACCTACTGAACCCCACGAGTTTTAACACTAAACATATTATTACGTCAATTCGTGTTGGTGAACTGTTTTTTTTATTTATTATTATTATTATTATTATTATTATTCTATTTTAATAGGTAACCCGGACACAACGGACAGTTCTCCTCAACACTAACCTCGCTCGTTCCCTCTAACCACTCCACGCTCGCTTCACCTAAGCCGAAAGTTACCACGTATGGCCTCGCCAAAAACCTGAAAACCCACTTGCTTAGGGAATCTCACACTGAGGATCATCTGGCTCGGGTAGGGGATGCCGGAGATAATCGTTTATGTAGGTATTCATCTTTTTTGCGGAGACTGTTCATACCTTATGGTTCACACACAGTCCCTTTGTTACTATGGAACTGGCTAAATCATAATAGTTTCCGAAATTATTGGATATTAGGTGACAGCATTGCACAAAACATGACCGACAATGCCTTATCCACGACACCGGGAGCTCAGGAAGACTTCGCTAAAAACAAATTCTGTTCAACTTACATGTCCGTTTATCAGATAGAAGAGTTCATACTCGTACATTGAAAAAAACATTAAGATGATTCCACATGTGTCTGAAACTGAGGAAATATTATAGAATACCTCGAAAAAAACGACCAAGTTTTGGCCACTTTTCTCAAGTTTTTAAAAGCTGGAAATAATGACTAAAAATTGGCGCCACTGCATTCTAAAATATTTCTTCAGTTTGAAAAATTATGTCTTCCGATATTTCATCACAAGTAAAATATTCGGAAGAAAATATTTTCAAAACACGAATTGACCCAAAAATAATCGATTAGCAAATTTTCAAACGCTCAGTAAAATCTTAAAAGTGGTCTTATATTTTGATGCTAATCACTTATAGGATGACGCAGAATCTCAAAATATGTGTCATATATCTTCTGGAATTGGACCAGTTTCCCAGAGGAGGTTGGCGTGGGCCTATGAGCAAAAAAAACAACGATTTTTCCGAAAATTCCTCTCTTTGGGAACTTATCTCTCCCCTCCAGGGGCGTACCTCCTCAGATACATTTTTTTCTGAGTGACTTTCCCAACTCAAAGTATAGGTTGCTACTAAAATTTGGTCAAAATCTACGACCTTTCTCTTTTCACGATCCACCCTATTGTTGTACGTACATTTTACATACGATTGTCGATTTATTCACTCAGCACAAATTTATGATGGCGGTGAAGTTGCCGCATTAATGGTTGAACAACTTTTTCCCCATGTATCCTCAAATTTCTTCAACACGCATTTAAGTAGAGTTAGAGATGTGCGGTGTGAAAAGTGAAAAGTGAAAAGTACTTTTCTTTCAATGAAAAGTTGAAAAGAAAAGTTCCTACTTTTCATTTCACTTTTCAGTTTTTACTAAAAAAAAAAAAGCGAGTGACCAATCAATTTACTCATCAGAGATCACTGACCTCATTGATGAAGTCAAATATCAAGTTTCACTCTCTCCACTCCTCCCCTTCGCAGTCCACACCCATTTTTGATATTTTTCTCAACATTTTTTTCAAAACTGAAAAACCCAAAAATGTTAGAGGCTCTTGAAAGGCTCAAAACTACCACTATTCGATTAAGTAGGTGAAAAAATGATTTTGTTTTTTTGTGTGTTTTAAATAGGCATAAAATACATCAATTTGAAGCTCTTACAGAGAGCTTTAAAATGAGACTCACACGATTTACTTTTCACACTTTTCACAACTTTTCACACTTTTCAATGAACTTTTCACTTTTCATTTCACTAAAATTACTTTTCTGAAAAGTGCACATCTCTAAGTAGAGTTCATCTTCCTCACGTAAACTCATTCAGATGGTTTCTACTTTAGGGGTCAAACAGAGTCCACATTTTCACGTTTTTCGCGAGCAACAACAGATTATATTAAGCTCATTGTAAGTAAGCTAAATTATTAAAATTTTGAAACATACTTATATTGTAGGTACTGGTACTTGCGTATTAAATTTTGAATAAAGCAAAACAAAACGCACCACAACGTTTAAACAATAATTTCAATACCTCTGCAACAGTTTCAGTAATTTTCTCACGAGACTCTCGAACAGCCAGGTGGTTAAATCTTACGATATAAATCCATTACCTCAAATTCTGCAATGAATCCAGGTATTATAATACCTACGTATAATACAAAATCAACGCCTAAAAGTCAAACCTGGTCGATATTTTTTATCCATTCAAGTCTGAAGAATTCCATTATCGCAAACCCAACCATCCAACTACCCCCACAGGTATAAAACTACGATGAAAATTCGTTGGTAAAATCTACATAATCCTTTCGGAGATCGCGATTGGCCACAATACGCGAACGTCGAACTAATTCCAATACGATACGTCAAAATTTACCTAACGCCGAGTTAAGCGCGAGGCACAGAGTAGATCCTGCGAACACGAATATATCTGGACAGAGCAGACCAAACAGGCGAAATCTCCGGTCTCCGGTTCGCTGACAAGGCCAGAGTTGGGCTTCGAACAAGGTAGATGAAATTTAAAATCCGTCGTTGTACCTACTTTGCATTCGACACAGGCGGTTCGGCGGTGGAGGCGGGGGCGATAAACCCGTACAGCTCGATTTTCGTCACCTAACCAATTTTCTACCCCTTTCGACCCTCCACTACCGCAGGGTACTCCCGCGAGCCATTATTTATAATCCCAAATATACAACTGCGTTCTCGAGGAGGGTTGGTAAGCGGTGGTCGACGAATCAACACGAAGTATAAATGAGACGAAGGGCAGAGTACCTACGCCGATGAAAACATAAACGAGAGAGGTGAAATTTATATATAAAATGTTATTTTCGTCGTAAAATTCGAATTTTCCTCCCTTCTTCTTCGCCACCTGCCACATCACTGTTTCGAGGTCGTCGTCGTCGGCGGCGAGGAGCGGCGCGAGCGAAATAAATCCAATCTAAAAACTTCCAATTTACGCGAATGTTCGAGGATTCGTCTTCGTCTCGAGATCGTAGTATATTTACAACAGATATAGAAATTTAAATGCACATATAAACCGAACGAATAATAAAATTTTAATAAAATCTCGCTCTCGAGCAGCGACAGCCGCATTTTCCGAGCGAACCTCTTCTCGACTTGATAGGCGTTTAAATTGAATAAATAAAAATATAGGTACTTTCGCAAGTGCCATCCTACCCCCTTGTGTTCTGCTCGATGCAGGATTTCTCGCACGCTTCGCCGATTATATGTAGTTTTTTTTCGCGTTTTTATGACGATAGACTATAGTTTTATTTCGCAAAAACTCGTATATCTAGCGTGAAGAGCGATGGTGGCGGCGGCCAGAAACCTAGAGTACGTACGTAAAACAACCTAATAAAATCTGCAATTCATCCTCAGCTCCGCTCCTCCTGCCTTTTCTGCATCTAGATGCCTGGGATGTTATTTTTAAGACGAATTTTTCGAGCGAATGTGAAAATCGTCTCACTTGTTACATGCGTCTGAACTGTTTGAATATTTTTCTATAAACCTGTAGGTAGGGGCAACAGTGCGATCCAAAAATTCTGATAACGTAGTACTTCATTTCAAGTTTGGATATAAAACTTTCATTCAGCGCGAGCAGCGTAAGAATTTGCAAAAAAAATGAGCAACTGCAGAGAAATTAATATTTAAATGCTTGGGTGAAATTTTGAGTAGTAATGTTTCATTCAAATCAATCTAAGAGCGAAACAAAGCGTTCTACGAGAAAGTAACATCAAGCAAGATTGTGGAGAATGAAATTTCCAATAAACTGCACATCGATTAATTTTTTTTCTAGGATGCATATCGCCAGCCAGAATTCTAAGAGATGAAATAATTTTTTGATTTTTGGTGAATTTTTTCAAATTCAAAGGTCTAAAAATAAGAAAAACCGAAATTTTACCAAATTTACCAAAAGAGCTGAAATTTTGTTTATAGCCTATTTTAGATCTCTCGAGTTGATTGTTGATGGTTTCAAACTATACTCTTTGGCCTCCAGCATATTTTGATTTTTTAAATTTTTGTGAGAAAATTTTTGATTTGACCTCATAATTTCCCAAATATGGGAACAGGAACAATTCACCAATCTTACCTTCTTTTTGAGATGAAACATTTCAAACTTCAAATTATTACTTGCTACTTCATTTGGAATTTCAAGTTGTAACTTTTCCATTTTATTAACATTTTGGGAGTACCTATGTCTAATTTCAAAAACTATATTTTGGATGGATAGTCAAATAACCCTCCAAAATGTAGAAATCTCCAAACTGATGTTTTAAGCAATGTAACCTTATCACTCCGAAGGTGTGATATGTTGAAGAGTCTTGGGAAGAGAGAGCATCCTTGTCTTACTCCTCACTTTCTTGTTGAATATCTCTCATATTTTTTCAATTTGGAACTTCATGTGAGATTAGAGAAAACTCGCATCAAAACAGTTCAGAAAACATACAAAATCATACAAAATATTATTGAACAATTTAAAATGATGGTTAAATTCAATAATTGAAGCGCTGAATGCTTTTTGTTGTAAGTGGATATTTTTGTTTAATGTGATTAACTGAGGATACTCGTATTTAATTTGTTTATATCATGTTGACTTATCAATGCAAATTTGTTATTCTATAGACGTAAGTAGGTATGTTTATTTATTCAAATCAAACAATATTTCATTTTATATGTCTTATTTATCAATTTGTGTGTTTGTCTTTGTACATATGTTTTGTAAATTGAATTTATTTGAGAAATTTATTTAATTCAAATTGACCAATAACTTATTTCATTTTTTATGTCTTGATTTATTAATTTGCGAGTTTCTACGTTTTGTAAATTTATTTGGGAAGTTTATTTATTAGGTCGTCGTCGTCATGGTTCCTTATCCTTTACTTGGAAATCACATTTTTGTGGTACCCTAACAGGATGAGGTGAAAGCCTATGCCACTGCGACTATTCTAGGGAATCAACATTTCATTATCATGTGAAGATTATTTTATTAACATGAACACTCTTTGTCCGTTTTGTGATAGTCATATGATATCATGCTGGATAGCCGAATTGGTTAAGTAGTCGCCTATGGATTCCATTGACTCGGTAATCATGGTTTGATCCTACCTTCAGCTGCAAGTTGGAACTTGCATTCAAAAATTTGATTGTGATTAACAAACTTGCAAGTTTTGAGGTACCTATCCAGCAGCTTCCTAGTCTACAGAGTCTTGTGGTAGAGCACACTACCCCTTGATGGTAATCTCAAAAATGCAGACTAGTATGGTGGGCCTGCTGAAGAGTTATCAGTGGAAGAGCGCTTTGATATAGTGCTGCCCTCACTCAAGCGAAGCAAGCCCGTGGTTAATTAATTGTGGTAGAGCACACTACCCCTTGACAGTAATCTCAAAAATGCAGACTAGTATGGTGTGCCTGCTGAAGAGTTAGCAGTGGAAGGGCGCTTTGATATAGTGCTGCCCTCACTCAAGCGAAGTGAGCCCGTGGTTAATTAATTACTTATTAGGCCTAATATAACAAAAAATTAAATAAAATTAAAATTGAAGATTAAAGATTACTTACCAAGTTGCATCTGTGCTAGATGATGTACCGTGTAATATCAAAATTCAAAGTTTACTCTTTGTGCAATACTTACATAAATTTGTATGATGTTTCAATTTTATTGTGATTATAGTGTTTTCTTAATTTATATTGTTCCCGATTTATGAATGAATAACTTATTTGAAGTAAGCACCTTATCTAATTATCCATTCCTAAGCTCTAACCAAATTAAAAGCAAACTGTGGGGTGATTTTAAATTTGACTAAAGATTGATAGCAGGTGTTTGTAATTTAGACAAATATTTCATTATACTCAGATTTCCAACGCTCACATTATGCTTAGAGTGATTTGAGTCGTCAATGTGATGTTTGGACACTTTGCATTTTAAAAGACGGTGATTAAAAACATTCTTTTTTGGTGTTGTTCCTTTCATTTTGGGACGTGGTATTTTGACGGCAGTATAGTTTTTTATGGCATATGAATGAATTGATACCATTTCATGTCAGGGTTTGAGACACATGTATGTCTTTGAAAACTACATTCTGAACTGAATTCCAATTTTCATTCCTCCCATTCCAGCATTTAAGTGTAATTTTATTGATGTTCTCCCTGGGATACAGGCAGAAACTTATATTAAATTCCGGTCAAAAGTGTATCGCAATTGCAAACAGAAAAACGAAAAGCTGAATTTCATTGAAGAACCCATGAATCGATACAAGAAGAATGAGATCACATCATTGGAGTTTGTTTCTCAGTTATGTTTCAAATTTCTGCCAACAAGCGTTTAGTTAATTTCATTACATTCATATCCATCCCTCTCACTTTTATTTTTTTTCCAAAAGCTATATAACAATAATATATTTTTTGGGAGACGACCCAGCAAAACCTAGTCTTGGTGTCTCTTGGGTAACGCAAATATGCTGGAATCAATTCGGACACTTGGAAAGAAAAGGCGGAAACCAATTTGTACCCCATTTTGACAAATAATCTCAAATGTTTGTAATCTGAACAAGTAGGTAATTCTTTTTAGTCGTTTTGTTAGAGTGATTTGACTTGTCATTGTGATGTTTGGACAATCTGATTGCATTTTAAAAGTGATTAAAAACACTCTTTTCAGTATTCTTTCTTTAATTTTTGGATAAAGCAAAATTTCAATTCTCAAAAAATGGATTAAAACAGTGATATTTTAGAGATGTCATCATGGTACATACATATAAAGGTTTCAAACGCTCATATCATGCTTAGAGTGATTTGACTTATCATTGTTATGTTTGGACTTTCCAGCTTTAAGGGTAGGTACCGAGGTTTAGTAACAAAATATGAGTAGGTATATTTGGATATTACAGAGATATACCTATACAGGTCGCAAGAAAATAGAGAATAAATTTCACCAAATACAATAGAAACTTTCATTATGAGTTTATAGTCACCCAGAATTTTTTTTCCCCCAGGAGGTGTCTGTAGAGAAGAGACTTCAGCTCTCAATATTAGGAAAAATTTTCAGAAAAAATTACCTATAGTTTTTTACACTCTAATCACTACCCAACATGTTTTGAAAAAAGTGGAAGAATTCCAAGAGATAGTTTTTAGGACTCCGCACAGACCTATGTGAGCCATTGTCATCAAAATCTAATACTTGGCTTTTTAGAGTTCAATTGAATGACTGAAAAATTATGAACAATTTCTAAAGCATTAGAAGACACATATCATTTCTGAAAAGGAAAATAATAAGGGATATTTTGAAATACAGAGATAACAATCTGTTGATCACAATTGTCAATTTCTGAATGATATCAAAAATTTGATAAACATCTTTGAAGTTGGCAAAAATGTCCGGAAAAATAGCACCAATGTGTTCTAAAATACCTTCAGTTTAAATGAGTAGGTACATACCTACTCACATATCTATTTTTATTTCAGGAATGATGACTGGTCAATTTTTTTTGGAAATGTACTCACACCAGCAATGATATTTCGACACGTCATCAGCTATTCGCTGATTGAAAAAGGGTTTTTGCTTTATGCTATTGTATTGATTGCTTCAGAATCATTTCTTCCGACGTTTAGTTTCAATTTTCGTTTTTCAACACACTGTGTGATATTTCTCATCTCTTGATCTTGATTGAATCATTGAATGAAAGATAAGATTACGTTGAAATTTTCTGGTGCCCATTTTTTATTCATTGATCACAGGAACTTACATTTTAAACCCGAGTCACATTCTCCCTCATTTAATTAACCCATGTCTTATTTTTTTCTGCTTCGCTAGTGAACTTGAGAGAAACTGAAAAAATGTCCTCGAGAACTAAGCAATTACACCGTCTCTTACACAAAGAAAAAACACCTCAAAATCAATTTCCAAAACCGTATAAACTCGTATTATTTCGATGGTTTATTCTGAATGAAAATGAGACAGACGTCTCAGCGATGTTGAGGCGCCCTCATACGCAAACAGCTGTTACCAAAGTAACAAAAACATTGTTGAATCCATCGGGTAACTTGGCCTGTCTGTCTACCCAAGCTTTCGTTCGTTCAGTTTTCTTCGAAATATGCATAATACATTCATAGTCTCTCCATTTTCATCCTTACTTCTTCCCTTGCCAGTGAATCAAGATACCGTATACATACGACTGAGAGAGACAGAGACTACATATATATACCTTAGCCAAAATACGAAGCGAAAAAACCCAACTTTCGTTTTCGAGAAAATCGCAGCGCAGCTCCGTATAAAATATTCAATTGCTCTCTACGAGTATAAGTATATACATGGTAGGTTGAGAGGTACGTCTACGTAGTATACGCTTCACTGTTTCGGACATTTTTAATTAAATAAATGGCTTATACGCGATATATATACCTAGGTAGGTAGGAAAATTGAATTTTTAAAAACCTAAAAATGCCAAGCCTCGGTTGTAAAAATAAAAGGATGAAAAAATTTTCTCCTCTAATGAGATTCGGCTTCGTCCTATGTGAATTCAGTATACCTACGTCGCGTCGCACTGGACCAAGATTAGGTAGGTACTCGTACATGTGTAGATATAGGATCATGAGAGTTAACTGTAGGTATAAATTCGTTGACCGTTGTAACGATGCAAAATAACGTAATTATAACGTTTTAATATTTACCTTTCCACATTGTTTGCATTTTCCTTTTTGAGATCTGCGATGTGCCCAATGGTGATGTATACACGTGTGCTCTCTGTATTGCCTAATGCCAACGTCTCGAAAACTCGGTTTGCACGTGAATCTCGTCCTTTCCATTATGATTGGTACGCAATTCTGGTGAGCTACTATTTTACACGACGAGCATCGGTAACGACTTCCGTGTTTCTGTAAATTACCAAAATAATTGAAGTAATTTCTCACATACTGGTATTTTTTTCAAATTTGAATTTTAAATAATTATATCAAATTGACTACAATTTTTTATTTATTATGGACTTGGTAGGTCATATTTTTATTCAGAGAATTTCAACTCTAAAATTATTAAGTACTGAATAAAAATTAGTTTATGCAGCTTAGCAAGGGTTGCTCTTCTCGAGAAGGAAAATTACATTTGAGATGATTTAATTTCTTGAGTGACTGTTTATTATCTAGCCAACGTTTACCATTCAATCCACCCCCCCCTCCCTCGATGTTCAACAGTTGTTCATACTCTCTTGGTGCAGAATAGGGTGAGTCATTTATGACATTTTTGGGGGAAAATTGGAGGGAAATTCGATAGAAAGTTGTAAATTGCAGAAAAAACTTAAGATGCCTAATTTGAACCATCATTTTTCTACCAACGTTTAGACTTTAAAATTTACGTTGAAAATTTTTTTAAAAATCAAGTTTTTTCTTTTGTTGTGATAATTGGTCATTTTGTAGTTACCCGCTTAAAAGCAAGAAAACCATTTTTAATTTTTTTCGGCTTTCCGGTGCAGGTTTTGCATGACTTACAAAAATATGTAATAAGTAGATACGACTTTGGACGCATTCAAAAGTTGTATAAAAAAATTTAGGTAAAAAAATGAAAAAATGTCAAAAACTGTGATATGACTTTCAAATAGGGTAAGCATAATATGATCAATCATCACGTGATGGTTCAAGTGAGAGATCAAAAATTTTTCCTGCGATCTTTTTGAGTTTCCTCTGCAACTTTTCATGAAACACTCTCCAATTTTTCAAAAAAAAAAAATCAAAGATGACCCACCCTGCATTAAATTTTCAACTTTTTTGAACCGAATTTCCATTGGATTTTTCATTGAAAAATTTCGAATTCATTCAGTTTCTCTTGAAATGTTTCAGAAATCATTTAGAAAATTCCAACTTTAATTTCAATTTCGAATTCAGTCAAATCTTTCATTAAAATAGAATTTCCCTAGAACCAATATACGAGCAGTTTACGGATGGTGAAGAAGAATATCATACCCAATTTTTGATACACTGAAAGAAAAGAAACTTCTATAGGTAAATATAGGTAAATTTTTATTGCCCCTTCAAATTGAATCAAACTCTAGTAAGTTAAAATTTTGATACAAAATGGAATTAAATTTAAATTTTAAATTTTACTAAGAGTTGAATTTCAATCGTGGATACGCTAATAAAACCCATGAACTTTTCATCAATTCACTTTAAAATTTTAATTGAATTGAATAATTATTTTATTCCTCTTCAGATAAATCTCGAATTCAAGAAATGAATTTTTACACAAGTTGTGTTCACTTTCATTTCAAATGTAAATGGAATAAAACTTACACAAAATCAGAATTTGATGAATTTTAACGCAAAACTTTACTGTGCTCAACATTCTCCAAACTTTGAACTGATCACAAACACCCCCCCCCCCCAAAAAAAAATAATCTCAATTTTTCAATTTACCTGTATAATATTGTTGCCACATTTTCACTGTAGTAAGTAATCTTCAATCTTAGAATCATTAGATTCATTTAGGATGAAATTTCACTAAATTGATACTGGGCAAAATGCTACAAGGAATATTAATTTAAATTAGACACTGTATTTTTTCATTGATTAATTTTGATTCGGCGAATAACAATTTTCATTTTAAATTGAAATGATGTTTCACAACATTACAAGTTGAGTTTATTATATTTCATTCAACTTTTTTTGTTTTCCAGCAACTAAAAGTCCCATTTTCGCTTATTTTTTTCGATTTAGACTCCTAAAATACATATCAACGACTTCACCGCATCAAGGCTAAGGAAATGCCCGAATTATCAAAAATAGTGGATTGTAGAAGCACAATTGTGTGTATTTTAAGTCAAAAATGTTGGAAACACAATAACAATTTCTAGCATCAGTTATACATACTAAATTTTTTTTCACGACTTTGTCGCCAATATAACGGGTGTTCCAGGCCCAATGTCGAATATTTTGCTATGAGCTGTTTTATGTTGAATCTCCGAAGTTGTTTAATTCCTTGAATATCGGGTATAGATAAACTGGATCTGATGGAGCTAAATTGCTAAGTTTCAAAAAGAGGATAAAAAGAGTTCTTTTCAATTTTAGCTTAGTTTTGAAATTGAATGAGCTACGATTGATTGAAATTTTCAAAATGCTAAGAGCACTGAAAGATCTACAGAACGATTTGCATTTGTTTTGTCTTACCTAATTCAAAATTGTAGAAGCTCAATTTTTTTTTGAGAATTTCCAAAAATGCAAAATTCAAAGGGATTCTAAATTTTTGGAAAATTCTCTGAATTTTAATCAATTTTAAGCTCCTTTACTCTCGAAGATAAGCTAAAATTGAAAAGCACCTGTTATATGCTCCTTTCAAAACTCTGCAATACGACACTATGAGATTCAGTTTATCACAACCCCGAAGATTCAACATAAGACAGTCCATAAGCATTGCTTCTCCAGCTGTTAGGGTCGACAATCCAACTTACATTCAGGTAGATTGAGTTGCTGCATTATCAGGCAAATCCAATCCAAAGGTGAACTTGATCAATTCAACTTGAACTACTAAAAGATTTTTCATTTCCCAATAACATTTGGGAAAAATTCACCTAAAACACTTCACGATGCCATAGAACATTTCGCCTAAAATAATATATTTCCGTTTGGAGAGTCATGAAACAGATTAATATCTCTCCACCATCCTCCTGTTGCAGATCAGTCTGACAAGGCAATTCTCTTCTTCGGGGTATTCGCGACTAAAAATACATCCAAACTATCCGCAATGACGTACCTAATTTACCCCACCATTGATTCAATTTAATCGCATCGAGCTTTTAAAATAAATTTCATCCAGAAACAGGGGGAAAAATAACTGAGTACATATTCCCCTCGAACCTCCTCTGTTTGTCGTCTCGCATCGTAGCAGGTTTACCAAAACTCGACGAACCAGTACGCTGCACGCTGGCTCTACCGCTTAATAAAATCAAACCGAGAAATTAAATTAATAACCATTTTGAAATTCATTTTACCCTCCATTTTTTACTCGTATTTCGCTTTATTTACCGTGCGATATGAATTTTTAAACGGCGCTAAAATTAATATTATTAATAATTAAAGATGTAAAAAGAGAGAAAAAAACCATAACCAGGAACTGACGATGGTGCTAGGAGCGCGGAAACCTACCGTAGTATAAAGTTTTCCTTTAGTAAGTAGTTAATACGCTTAAACATAAATATTTATTAAGAACCTCGGCTCCCATCGCCGTTAATCTATATGCCAAAAAAATCCGCCATTTTCGACGGTTAATTAAGGTTTATTTAAATTTCGCCGCAGTCTGTAGTTCACATAACGATTCGTGAAGGAAAAAGCTCTCGGTGGTGATGGCGCGTGGTGAGGGGCAAATCACGAAGTGTAAAATGCGAGAGTTATCTAAAGGAGCTCTTTAAGGGGTGTAATTATGTATTAACCATTCGCGTGAGCTGAATTAAATGAAGATCGGTAGCATAACATGGAAAAGCAACACGACAATTTTAAAAAAAAACTCAAGAATGAAGGAACTCTGGAATGAAGGATTCAAACAGACAAAAAAAACCTACTACAGATATATGTACTTGAATTGTTTAATTTTAGAATGAAATTGAAGGTTCAGTGAGTTCACCATATAAAAATATTTTATCAAAATTAGTCATCTGACTGAACTTCTTTTCAGATCTCATTTTCAACTCTTACCTACTTTTAAAAATAAAAAACATGAAACCTTACGCAAGAAGATTTTTTTCAGGAAAAAGTGAATGGTCATTCAAAAAAGTTTCAGATTCATTGGATCCAAATTCATCCAAAAAGTTATTCTTCGAGATCACGTATGTGGGATTCACTAGGTAATGAATTAAATTAGATATAAAATTGAATTCAATTAGATCTACCCAGGAAAAAACTGTCGGTTTGAAAAAAAAATGTTTATACAATTGGATTAATGTTGGATCCACTAGGTTCAGGTTGAATCTACAATTAAATCCAAACCACATCGAATCTGATACGATTTCTCCAAAAAATGATGCAGTACAAATCGATCTAGGTAAACATGTACGTTTTGATGAGTTTGTTTGGATCCAATCCAAGCATACTAAATTGGACCCATTCAAATCTGTTCGAATCTCGAGATTTTTTCAAATCAAATGGTATGTGATCAGATCTGATTATACTTGATCGCAGATACTTGTACAATCAGTGGCACTTGGATCCGACTTCAATTTACCAATATCAGAATAGCTTGTTTTCAAAACCTGGATTAATCTGGATTCCACTCTACCCAAAACACCTTTCCTGGGTACCTAATCAGATTTAAACAAGTCCTGAGAATGATGCAATCCAAACGGATCTGAATGGATTTATTTGATTTGTTTGAATTTCGACAATTTTGGGATCAAATCGCGTCTGACTATATCCAATTTAATCTGTGTAGGTATACTCAGGTAATTTGGATTCAAATACAAGAACGTTTTCATGAACTAATGTGGAGCCAAGTGGATCTGAAATTTTTTCTGGGTGTTCCTGGTACTCACTCCCATTATTATTTTAATTTTTTCTTTTAAAGCTACTGTTAGCTGCAACTTTTTTCAAGATGAAATTTTTAACCACTTTTTTCTTCTCAAGTGTTGAAAATATTTACAAAGACAATTTTTTGAAAAAACATCCTTAGTTCTTATAGAATTCCAGAATTCAAAACTAATTATTTATTTCGCATTTCAGAATACCTATTTCAACCTTATACACAAAAAGTGAGTCGTTTTTTATTTTTTTTGTTGGAAACTTGAAGATTGGAGATAAGGGGGTACCTATTTTCGAAATTCGCTCAAATAACACGAATTCTTCACAATTTTCCTCGAAGTTTATCAGTGTTGGATTTAGAATTTAGGTTGTATTTCGAATTTTGCTAGAAAAATATAACTTTGAATCCAAAGCCTTGAAATGTTTTCTATAGTGTTTGAACTTCACTCCACACATTTTTTCAAGAACTCCTCCCAAACTTCACGGAAAAGGTCAAAAACAATCCGCTCTACAATGCATATTGTCATACCAGCATTCTTCGATATTCTCGCGAAAAACATGACTTCTCAATTGTTCCCTTTCTGTAAATAAGTCAAAGAATATGAAACGGTCACGGATCAAACAAATATCATGACTACAGAACGACACACAAATAAAAATCACACCTCAAGAAATTGCTTGTAAGTATTTCCTTTCAATTTCAACATTTTCACTCGCCTCAATCAAGTTTTTATTAATTATTTTTTTCAAATTTCTTAAAAATCAGGTATCCAAAAAAAATCTAGAGTATATTTACCATTACCAAGCTAATAATTGTACAAATGTATTCATTACCTTAAATTGCAGCACACGTTACATTCAACACCCTGTACATTTCAAAAATAGATACGAAGAATTTGCCTGAATTCCGCAGAGACATTAATTTTCAGTTGAAAATCACCCAGAAAAAATTGTAGTTCTGAAGGTGTCCTCAAAAGAGAAATATTTATGCGGACCTTGACTACCTTCAGAAAGAGAGCACTTTCGAAAAAATCGTTTTTTCGGCTGTAGGTGAGTTGATTACCGTTTGATTTTTTTTTGAAATGAAAGTGTCCGAATTGATTCCCACTTCTTCTTTTCAAGTGTACGAATTGATTCCCACCTCATTTTTTGAAGTATACGAATTAATTCTCCTGTCATTTTGACAGACGTGCGAAGTGATTCTTATGTAGATTCGTGGATACAGAGATTCAGTATTCGTAACTCTCGTTTACTTCCTCTTAAATGGCAAAACGCAGAAAAGTGGCTTTTGATTCAATCATTAAGCATTGCACGACGTTGAAACAGCTAGGCCTAACCAAAACCTACAAAAATACCAATGACGATGGGAAACATTATTAAAGTACTACTTCGATCTTTCCTTCCTCCCTCCTGAAGATGTGCCTGAGTGTTTCAAAAACTTAATTGAGCTTCGTAAAAAGAAAATGAAGGATGACAAGATTGCTGAATTTGAGACCTATGTCTACGAAAACTACATCTCAACATCATCTCTCAATTCCACCCAGCATTTTGGGTATGCTGCAACCATAAATAGGACGACCAATTCCTGTGAAAGTTTCCTTTCTAAACTGAATTCCGAGTTCTATTCCTCCCATCCCAGCATTTAATAATTTTATTGACGTTCTCCTGGTAATACAGGCAGAAATTTAAGGTGTGAATCAAATCAATTCGTACATTTGAAAATAAAAGGTGGGAATCAATTCATACACTTTCATTTTGGGAACCAACTCACCAACTCCCTTTTTTTCACTCTAGTCCATATAAAAAAAATTAGGTTAGATGCTTCAAATTGAAATCCAATCAGATTTATTCGGGCAAAAAATCATCCAGCTGGATCATTGTTGGATCTACTTGGATTAGATTCGATCTTACCACAGGGCGGATCGCAAAGAAAAAAATCGTCAGAGAACTTCATTTTGAGTTGAAATAAGTTACTCAGAAAAATTTTTTAGCTCAAAAGGTGCCTGAGGAGAGGAAATATTGTAAGGCTTCACAGAGAAGGCATTTTCGAAAAAATCATGGTTTTTTTTCGCTTTAGCCCCAATTTAACATTTTTTGGGAAAAATCGCCCAGTCCTAAATGAAAGTATTTGAGATTTTGCGTCGATCTATGCTATTCCCGTCAAAATTTAAGAACTAATTAGGGTTCTATTGAACGGTTGAAAATGTGCGAATCGCTTATTTTTGGGTTGATTTGTGTTTTGAAAATTTTTTCTTCCTGAATATTTCACATGAATTAAGCCAACATATTGAAAGATATTATTCCTGAAACTGAGAAAATATTTTGGAACATAGTGGTATTAGTTTTTTGGTCATTAGGTATTGCAAATTTCAAAAAATTTAGGAATATGGTCAAAAAATTATGAAATTTCTTTCAGTTTTTGAAATAGGCCATCATGACCTGCAAATTTGCACCACAGTAGGTATTCCGAAGTGTTTAATCAGTTACAAAAATTATACTTTTTGGCGTTTTTGCATAATTTATGCGTACCTAGGTAATACCTAGGTATTTGAAAGTAAACTAAGTTTTTTCAAAACACAATTAACCCAAAAATAAGCAAATTTCAAATTTTCAACCGCTCAGCAGAATACTAAAAGTGGCTTTGAGGTTTGATGGAAAGTAACTAAATCGGTGCAGAATCTCAACCTTATCTATTCGAACAGGACCATTTTACTCAGAACAGGTTGGGTAAAGACTAGAGTGGAAAAAACACAATGTTTTCAAAAATGCTCTTTTATTCAGAACCTAAGATCATTGCTGAATTTGGTCAACGTTTTTTCTACCGATTTTTTTTTCCACAGTTCACTCTATTAGTGCTTTTTCCAAGTTAACATCAGTAATACATATTTTAGTAAGTAAAAATTTTTAATTATTCCTTTTTGAAAGCATTGTTTGTTATGTGACGTAACTGGCAATGCAGCGGATGCAAAGATATGGATTTCTGTGTATGGCCAATTTCGCACCTTAGCAGGTGAAAGCTTCGACAAAGATTTGTTCAAAAATATTCAGCTGCAGAAGCTGTTAAAACACACTCGCCAAAGTCCGTTATACATAATTTTGTAACCGTGTAAAGGATCCAAAAAATCATTCGTCAAAATGAAGCTGCAGCAAGGAAATTTTGAGAAGAATTTCTCGTGAATAGCCTCGCCAATCATATCTCAATAAGGTGCACCGGGGGAAGTTGGAATTCGGGGTAAGTTAGAAAACTTGCTCTAGCGCCTAGAGGTTTATATCTGACGAAGTGCCACTAAAGGTGACTTGAGGGTACTACCCCTACTTCATCACGGCATAAACATTTTCGCGATTCAGTTTCATTTTAGATGTCTTTGGTTCAATTGTATTTTGTTGTTGTTTTGAACTTGTTTTGAATTTGTTCTAAAATACAGACTTTCTAGTTCTTAGTTTTTCGCATATAGCGGACGAACCGTGCGTCCTAGTGAAAATCTGATGGGAGTGATCTCAAAGAGAATTAAATTCTCTACAATTTTGTTTTCATGCAATTTTTCTAGGACGCTCCGTTTGTGATCTACACCTCTGCAAAGTTTAGCCTGTTCTGACTTCCCCCAATTGGGGGAAGTTAGAACAGTTTATATTATTTTTATTCCACTGAGCAAAAGCTACTGTGTCAATCGCGCTCAAATTTTCACCATAGGTTAAGAACCCTTATGGGAACCTACATAATAAATTTGATCCATATTGGTTCATTAGAAGGAGAGTAACAGCTGGTCAAAGTTGAAATTTCGAAAAATCATTCTGACTTGCCCCGCCCGGTGCACCTTACATACTTTATCTTTGAAATCTGCCTGGTTGTTTGCAATAAAACTAGAAATAAGTGATATCTGTTCCTATGTTTGACGCTGAGATAAGTTTTATGATACGATTTGGGAAGTTCTGATTTTACGATGTTACAACATTTTGGTTTTTCAAAGATTCCATCATCTTCAATTTTTGTTGAGTACCTCGCATGATGATAATTTCTAGCTGAGCTCCACAAACATTAAAATTTTGTCATTTCTTCTGCAAATTTTCTGATGAGGTGCCTAACTGTGTACTTGGATGAGTAATTTTGTCAAACATTCAAGCAAACTTTCATTTTTTTCGCATGTTAGAGTTGGAAATAATATGCAGGAAGAGTTGTATTACTTGTAAGTTGTAATTAAATAGGTAGGTAAGTACATATAATAAAGTAAGCAAAGCAATCATCAATCATTTCACATATACACATAGGTATTGTTATTTTATAAACAATGTTTCTCGCCAGGTACATTCAAGTAGGTAATCTTTTTCCATTCTTTTTTTGGCCACAAATACAATACATAAGCGAATACATCAACACATTTTCACATTTTCACTTTTTCGCTCTGATTAACGCTAGATTTTGACTGATGCTGTAGCGTCAGTCGTCAAATTCTCGAGTATATAAAAGAACAACGACGACGAGAGACAACAATCCGGGTGATTTTTCACCTTGATTCGACCTGTTCGGTGTTCGTCGAAACGCGTTCATTCGAGACGAATACAAATCTGTAATCGATTCTCATTTATCATAATTTCCTTCCATCGAACAGGGCTAAACATTCGTCTGAGGTAATTAGGAACTTCACCGTCGTATCGTCGACGTCCTCTATACCATAATCCCCAACGATGGCAAGGATACACACAGAAAGCAAAGAGTGTCAGGCTTCGTGACTGACATCTGTTGCGCTCGATGAAGCTGCAGGAGGCCGGCGCGAAAAGGAAAAGGGTGAAAATATAATTTATATAGGCGCGGAATTTCCCATATAGTTGGGGGCGCGATGATGTTCTATGCTGCTGTAGACAACACATTATAGTACGACAACGAAAATATATGAATGAGAGCAAAATCACCTTCATTGTCTCAACACACCCCTCGCATCCGTTTCATATATCTGCTAATTCAACCCTTTGCCAATTTTAAATCGAAACAAATTACATTATTTATTGCGATCCTCGCGAGAGTCGAGTTGCTCTCTCTCTCGCACGCCGTGTCAGCTAAAAAATTACTTCCCTGTTTTCAGCGACGAATATAATAACGTCATTAAAAGTTATTCGATTATGTATTGATGCTCTCGTTTCGGGAAATGCAGGTATCCTACCAAAACCTACGTCATCAACAAGAATACGATATAAATTTATTAATAGGTATGCATAATTGCATACAGATGCAAGACTATAATATTGACGTACGTATTCCAACGAGAACTCGATTCGAAATTGAATTTTCGAACAAAAAAGCAAAATTACCATCGATTTCTCTGCCTATCTATGTAGGTACTAATTCTCTCACTTCGTTTTAAACCGACACTTCTGATTCTTTTTCTAAACCATCCCATCTTTTGGCATTTAAAGCAGGATTTCCGCCGCAACTTCAGAGAAAAGGTAAATACTCGTATCGATTTTCGAGTGATACTCTTGAAAAATCTCCATTACGGAAATCGAGCATTTCGTACGCGTTAATTTACGTCGAATGTTTCGTCTATCTGGGGAGTTCTGACGTGAATTTTGCATTAACGCCTCGTTTAAAGACGATAAATTACGATGGTTTTTTCGTCGAAACGAAACAATCTTATCCAAATACACTCGAATCGACCTCCTACGCATTTCAGCCGGTTTTGTGCATAATTAGGCGCCTGAAATTCGACTCTCTTCACTCGCTCGCAGTGTGTGCTAGGAAGTAGGAAAACAATCAAAAATGAGTGATGGAGGCCTGAAAAATTGAAATGAAATATTTTCCAGCCAATTACGTCAACAAAGCTGTGTTTTTTGAAGCGTATTAAATATTTTTGAAAAAAATTGCTCATGTTGAATAAGATTTACTAGGATATAGGCTAAGAAAAGGTATTTTTCCAAGGTAACCTTAATTATTTTGTACTTTGAGGGAATAGTAATCGAAACGGCTCAAAATATTCTTGAGCTCCTCGAAGTATTCCAATATACCTAGATAAAACTTCAATAATAGGTATGGTATATTTATTCATACCTAAGCGAAAAATACTGGAATATAAATAAAAAGAAGCCATCGCGGTAATTTTGGTCAACTTTAGATCATGATTTAATGAGTAAATAAGCATGAGATATTCATTTTAGATCAGCACTTGACACAAACAGAGTAAATGTTCAAAACGAGAGAATACAAAACTCATCCTGAAAACAGAACCGTTCAAACTGACACACTCCAATTTTAACGAAATCAAGTAAGATTAAGGAAATCGGTTCTAAAATCTCCAAAACTAATATTTCAAGCCCTAAAGCTGTTGACTTCTGGATTTTCAGCGAATTTTTGAACATTGAAAACAATTCAAAAAATATTTATTTTGAAGACGATTTAGGTATAACTTCTTTCATAAAGTACCTATTTATTTTTCTTGAGTAAAGTGAACTAATGTGAATAATTCCTTTAATTCAACTCCCACACATCAACGACTAGTAATTTAGAGCAGTTTTGGAGTCTCCAGTGATTTTTAAAGTTTCTCCAGAAAATTCAAATCATTCTAGATGCGTGGATAATCCGAAAATGAACTTCAGGTTACCGCTAAATTCCGAAATTGCCAATTCAAAATTGAAGTTTTGACCAATTTGTGAATTCTACAAAATTAAAAAAAAAAACAAATTTTCAAAAAAGGTGTTTCATGAGTCGTTTTTTCGTTCAGATGTCGCCACAATTTGATTTTTTCACATCTAAAATTTACAAATTGGTTAAAAATTCTCTGTATAACTGGCAGGTTGGCAGAGTGCCCAATAAGCACCAACCAAAGTTTATAGGTCATGAAGTTTATTTTTTGACCTTTTGGAAGTTTCTGGAGATAATTAAAAAATCGCAGGAGTCTACAGAATGGCCCAAAACTAGTAGTTGCTCATGCGATGGAGTTGAATTGAAGAAGTTGTTCACATTGGATCACTTTGCTCTAAAAGTTTATACTTCAAGAAAAAAAAAATTAAAAATCTTCCAAAAAAGAGCTTATTTCAATTTCTTACATTTTCAAAAATTCACTTTAAATACAAAAATGAATTTTAGAATGTGAAATTTTAGTCACGCGAGTGTTTGGACATGTTCTTTCCATCTAGTCTGGTTTCATTCAAATCGTAAAGGGTCGTATCAATCAAACTTTTTCTAGCAGGACATTTCGCAAACACTTCACGACCTTTTTTGGGTATAATAGATATGGTCAAAATTTGTGCACGTCAATTTTTCGCTTTTTCAAATTCTTAAGGTTCTAAATCAATTTTTTCAAAAAAAAAAAAAAAAGGGAAAGGAATATGTTTTTGCTCGAGCGATGTCATACTTTTTCAGCAGATTATTAGTCTAAACCTCTAAAAAGCACATATCGGTCAATCCCCTCTCCACATGATCCGATGTATATACAAAATTTTAGGCTCATAGGTCAATTTAGAGAGATGAGGCCAAAATCTTGTGTCACGCATGGGGGCGTGACACAAGATTTTTTATAGTCAAAAAACTCAAAAGCCCAGTTTTTTCCCTGAAAATTGCGCTAGGAGGCTGGTTCTCAGATACAAATATGTCACACAACTTTTGATTTCCTATTCCAATGCAGTTGCCACCGATAGTGAAGAATTTTCCATTATCCCATATGTGCGGCATCATAGGCAGGAATACTGATGAAACCAAAGATACATCAACAAAAAATTAAGTAAATGCGTTAGGTAGGCTTATTTTAGCTCTGTTTAATTTGTTTTTTTTTTATTTTTTTTTTATTCTCTGGTAGTCTTGATGTAGGCCTACCTATTTTATATTTTTGTGTTGTAATGATAAAAAATCGATGGAAATGGACTTCCGAGCATCTTAAGATGGATTTTGTGGGTGGTCCCATCCCAAACACCCAAATAATCACAGGCTGTATAAGCAGCTAATTTTTCCATTGTTCTATGTATGTAAAAAAAATCAGGCTAAAAACGAAAACGGAATTTAATTTTTCAAATGAAAAAATAAAAATCATGGCCCAAATTCAGGTCGATGGTGTATTTCAGAATCGAGAGAAAAATAATTTTTGACCAATGGTTTAAGGCGGAAAAAATCTTTAAAAAAGCAGTTTCTTCATTTTTACAGGTTTTTCAACTCCATAAAAAATGCGCATTTCACTGGAAGATACGTTCGAAAATTTTTTTAAAAATTTCCACGAATGACCTTCGAAAAAATCCAACTTAAAACTGTCAAAAATAGAAGTTTCCAACAGATATATGTCAATTTCACTTGCTTTGGCGTGCTTAGGAGTGATCTGGTGAATTGAAATTTTTGTCGCGGTGGTTTTTTGAAACCCAAAGACCAACTTCCAAAATTTAATTTTAAAGTGTAAGCTGGAAAGAGACGATTTGCCCCATCTTCTTTTCGCAATTCTTGAAAAGTTGGCAAATGTTTAATTTTTTGCGGGTTGGCAAATGAAGGATTTTGCAAAAATTGTATAAAAAAGGAAAATGAATTGCAAAATTTAAAGTTTGACTTGGAAACAGCGCGACTTGACAGATTAATAGGACTATATTGTACGACACCGCGAGTAAATACAGCAGTCAAGTACAAATCACAGCAAAGAAAAATCAAAAATTACAATAGGCCCTATAGTAGCACATCATCACATCTTAGAAAAGTAGGTAATTATTCACACTGGTTTATTTATTTGGAATAAGATTATGAAACAATTTGAAATTCACCACAGCTGCGTTATTCTAAACGTTTCTGAATTTTGATTTAATGTCAAATTATTTTGGGGTCCAAATCCAGAGTTCTGTACTCGGGTTTTATTGTTGTCACCCCCTCCCTCCTTCCCTCCCAAATCAAAAATAGCGCCATCTTGTCAAATTTTCAACGTTTCTTCGTTCTGTTCAGAAGTGAAAATGCATTGAAGAAAAATAGTCTCGCAGTAACTTGCAACACTACAGTAGTAGGAAACTTCATGCAAATACTTACTGCTCAAATGCGAAGAAAAGACTCATCGTCAACGTAAGATCACATCTCGAATTCATTTAGCAATTCGAGACATACCATAACTACCATAAGAGTTGAATAGCAAACACAGTCGATTCGAATCTGACATCATCATATCTTGTTCTCGCTCTAAATACATCACCATATATAATGACGATGACAAGTAGAAGCACTCGCAGCCGAACTATCGGAAACTTGGCGACAAACAAAAAACAAATTATATCGATAACTCGAGACACTAAGTAGGTAAGATACTGGCGAAATATTCTTCACTCTCATACATATTTCTCAATAACTTAATATGCGACAACATGGCAACCATTGAGCACAGAAATTTCCATATCACGATGAAACTGAACAGTCAGAAAAGAGACATAAAAAAAAGAACTCGCTCATAGGTACATTCGCAAATATGCATAAATACGAGTAATATGCTTACGTCACGTCCTTTTTCCAATATTGCAAAAAAAAATGACGTTATAGTAAATGTAATTTCTCTGCTTGGCTCTTTCTCATTGCACATTAATCCTCACTCGAGTATAATAAAATTAAGTATCGGTAAAAGAACGTTCCATATCTAGGCAGCATTCCTGAACATATTTAGAGACTAGAGCCATCATTTACGACACAATTGAGTACCCGATATCGATACGGCTCCGCTATATAGATGTGTTCCGCTTCCTTCACATGTACGAGTAGGTACCTACTACTTGACTATTTCACCAAACGAGAGAGATTCCAAGCAGTCGTTAAAAAAATAGGTACCGTATAAATATAATTTGCATATGGGGAATTACTTATACGTACCTACTACCTACCCTTCATCACATACTCTAGCCGTTTTTTATGGAGGGGGAAAAACTCGGAAAACCTTTTCGTAAAAAGGAAATAGTCCCTTTATGGGTTTATTTCGAAGTAATTGTCGATATTTATACGGTCGAGTTTTCTCGTCAACTTGTACCTACTTGTGTTCCATTCGTTAACTATTATTATGTATACTTACTCGTTATGTATAGGAATTCCGAGAAATTTACGAGAATTATTCCAAATTATACAGGGTGTCCGGGGAGTGGCAGTACAAACTTCAAATTTGGTTACAACCAGGTACGAGTAAAAAAAAAACACGTAAAATGAACAAGTTGCCTATCTTGAAAATTGAAGGGGCAAAATAAGTTCAAAATCCAAGAGCCAAAATCCAATTTTGACCACGGGGGTCGGTATTACTTCGAAAAATGCAACGAAATTACCTATTATGACTTTTTGGCCCAACTTGCAAATTGAAGGGGCTACAGAATATGATTTTTCAATTTCAAAAAATTTCGTTGAAAAAAATGAATGCGAAAATGAATATCAACTACGTACGTAGGGTAGGTCTAGGTACTTCAAAAAATAAAGAAATTTTATTAAGGTAATTTTTTTTTCTTACTTGGTTACTCTAAAATCTATAAAAATTTTGAAGCTCGACAATTTTCAATTTGCTAAAAATTTTTTATTAAATTTACAATTTTTGACTTCAAAAACTTTTTAAATTTACAAGTATGAAAAAAAGTGATCATAACAAAATTTGTTAATTTTCTTGATGTAGTATTCATTTCCAGAATAATTTTTTTAATCATGATTTTTTGAAATCAAAAATCATTTGCAGCCCCTTCAATCTGCAAATTAGGCAAAAAATCATAAGAAGTAGGCAGTAGGCCTTTGAAAACAAAAAATTATCCTTCATTATAATTCAAATGATGGGTATCATATCTAGTTGAATTATCCAGTTGAGTATAAATGAGAATACTAAGTAAAAAGTGAAGCATTTTAAATGAGTGTGACAAAGACCCAGAATCTGTTAACAAAGCCTTAACTGAAGAAGCAAAAGTAGCAGTTCTCAAGACTCTGTTGAGAAAACAAACATTATCAACATTTCTCATAGTAGCCAAGTATGAAAAATCGAGAGATACCTAGTGTAAAAGATCTCCAAAACCAAAACAATGTCCCAACAATCACAGTTGACGCTCTTTGCCAGTATATTGAAAGAACGACTCAAGTGACTATGTGAGAAAAACAGTAAGCTAGTTAATTTATTTGTCAATACAGATTTAGAACCGGGGTCTATAAATCTCTCTAATCAGTATCCAGTGGAGCTGAACCACAGATTTAGTAAGCGAATGTACTTTTCACTCACATGCCTGGGTCCGAGGATCGCCTCAAAAAATCGCGATGAAAAAAATTACTGCGGAAAAAAAAATAAACCAATTTTGTTATTATCATATTTTTCTTTATCTAAAATTTAAAAAAGAGCGCTCAGTAGCGTAGTGGGTAAAGCCATGGGCGCACACAGGAGTCCTGGGTTCGATACCCGCCAAAGATGCAGGTTTATGTGTGTAATGATCCAGTGACAGCTGAGATAACAGAAACCACGCCATCTGTGTCGGAATCTAAAAAGCTGAAACTGGTTCGAGCGCCTAGAGGGAGCTGGCGGCTGAACTCAGCGTTCTAAAACATGCGGCCAGTCATTACCCACTACAGATACAGCCTGGAAGTGCAATCTGGCAACGTTGCGCATCTAGTCCGGCTTTATCAATTGTTCTTACGTATGTAGTTATCCATGCGTAACGTTGAAATTCGGATTTTTCTCGGAACTGAAGGGGTTTAGGAAAATTTTTGTCTGAACATGAATTGAAGAGGATGAAATTTCCTATCGATTGGTATATTTTTCTTCGAGTTTCGTACAGAAATGGCGATTTTTTAAACATTTTTATGGACAGATTTTTTAAAATGTCAACTTTAAATTGAAATTACGGAAAATTTTCAGTGGAGACATAGGTACTTTAATATACCAAAATGTTCAGAATTTCATCCCCTTTCAAATGGTTTTTTACCGAAAGCGCTAGCTGTTACCGTTCGAAAGTTTCTAAAGCTCAAAGCTTTGAACTTTCACAACTTTTGATCGAAAAGCGCTAGAGCTCTGGGGGAAAAAACGAGGTTGTAGAGGAGAAAGAGTAGATCATTTTTCATGCTTCAAACACCTATGTGCTCGATCAAATTTTCGATTTATTAAAGTTCAAAGTTTCAAGGTTGAAATTTTTTTACATTCAAATTAAAATAAATCAAAATTTTGATCGAGCACATAGGTGTTTGAAGAATGAAAAATGATCTACTTTCTTTCCTCTACAAGCTGGTTTTTAATTCAAATCTGTAGCATTAACCATTCAAAAATTATCCAAGAAAAACTATTGAAATTGGGCAATATCCCATAAGACAATGCAGCCGTATAGGACTACATCGTATGGTTTTTGAGACGTTGCCGCTCTGCACTTCCAGGCTGTATCTGTAGTGGGTAATGGGCCAGTGATGCAGCCAGTTTCCCAATAGATAGCGTAGAAAGGAGAGGGACCCCTACTACGTAATACCCGGCAGAAAAACTCCCATGTACAATCATCGTGAAGCAGGCAACAGTAACACATTGTGTGTTAGCCTACTTGCCCAATCTGGCCAAAAAAAGGGGCACCAATGATGATTCACATTGCTCAGAATTGAGTACACAAAGAAGTAGAAAAAAGAAAATTTAAAAAAACTTCGAAGCTCAACAATTTTCAATTTGCTAAGAATTTCATTAAATTTACAATTTTTGAGCTTCAAAAACTTCTTAAATTTTAGAGTAAGAAAAAAAATAAATCATGACAAAATTTGTTTATATTTTGACGTAGTATTCAATTCCGCATTCATGTTTTTCATTGGAATTTTTCGAAGTTAAAAATCATTTGTTCATTTGTTGCCCCTTCAATGTGCAAATTAGGCAAAAAGTCACTATAGGTAAGTAATTTTATTCATTTTTCAAAGTACTACCGACCCTATGGTCAAAATTGGATTTTGGCTCATGAATTTTTAAAACATTTTGCCCCTTCAATTTTCAAGATAGACCACACCTTCACATGACCTCTTTTCTTAGTCGTAACCACGGTTGTGTCCAAATCTGAAGTTTGTACGACCACTCCCCAGATGCCCTGTATATGGGTGATAGATCAATTAGAAACAGAAACAAAAATGATGGAAGAAGAAAAATTTTGCAATCCAGAACAATACTGAAAAATATTCACGCAGGTATCCGAGTTAGCTAACAGCAGTCTCTTCCTCAGAAAGATAGATAACATTCTTCAACACACTTTAGAATATGTCTTACGGGCCAAAAACCCTTCTCTTGGAAGAATGATTTTTAAAATGGAATCTCAACATGGTACTTGTGGGGCGAAGAAACAGTCAAGCTCGTAAAGCTCATTGTGACTACCTATTTCACAAAATATCAGAGATGGTGGTGCAAAGACACTCAACAGAGTAATTCATTAGCGGTAGAGCAACAGCTTCACAGTGTGGAGTCGTTAAGATCGAATACTGTAAGTACCCAGAAAGATCTTGATTACAAATCCATTTATTTCAAAATTTCGTTTTCAATGCTTCCACCTCCTTTAGTTCCTATACTCGTGAAATTTTATGAGATCATCATCGTTCAATGGACCAATAGGCTATTTAGTGCTCAGATTTTCTCCCTCTTCGAGCAAAGAAAGGGATAATTTCTCAGTTACAAATGGTTCATTTTAAATTATAATATTGCATTAATGCTTAAAATTGAAACAATCTTGAAAATGTTGTTCAACTCTGTGATCATTTTTTTTTTTTTTTGGAAAATAAGCAGATCTTAAAACCGAGGTATCCCATCAACCAGAAGACAAAATTTATCACTTGTTTTCTGTTGGTATTTTAGCACTTTAGGTTAAGTTCTTAACAACTCATTGATCATTATTGTAAACAAGTATGATAAGTATCTAAAAATAAAAAATAAAAAAAATGATAGAGGATTTTGACAAAGCGTCAGCGAAAACCTTCATTCCATGTAGAAAGAAAGTCACTTAAGGCAAAATTTTAGCTGCAGAGGAACCCCTGTACCCCTGTAGGAAAAATATGGTTCCTCAAAGAGAGGGCATTTTCGAAAAAAAAAAATCGTGGTTTTTCACTCTAACCCATTCCATTTTTCGAAAAAAATAACTCGAAACCCAAAAGATAGCACTTGAAAATCTGTGTATCAACCAGAGCCATTGCCACAAAATCCAAGGCCACTTTTAGGGTTCCACGAAGTAGTTAAAAATTTGCAAAACGTTCATTTTTGGATAATTTTTTTCTCAAATATTTCACATTTATTGCGCTAAAACATTGAAAGATATCAGCCAAAGCACTATTATGTGGAAGAAACTAAAGGATAGTTATCGGAACCATCTAAAAATAATCTCCCAGCCAAGTGATATAAGGTATGGAAGTATGCGCAGGCAATGCAGTTTGTCAAAGATTTCCTAGAGAAGAAGGATAATGAAAGTGCATACCTCTATTGCGTTGCCAGCTAATAAAAGATCTGCTGGGATTTTATATAATTACGCCGACAATAACTGAGAAAATATTTTAGAACGTAGTGGTGCCAATTTTTTTAGTCATTACTTACTTTCAATTTCAAAAAAACAAAAAAATTCAAAAATAATTTTTTTTTTTCGAAGTTGACAAAAATCACCAAAAAATTGACACCACCGCGTTTCAAAATAAGCCTATTTCCCCAGTTTCTGAAATGATATTATCTTTCAATGTTTTGGCATAAGTAGATAATAGATGTGAAATATTTGAAAATTATCAAAATACAAATTCACTCAAAAATAACTCCAACTAGTGGATCTCCATCAACGGTCAAACAACCCCCCGCAGACAGATAAATTATACAGTATTACCTATGTAATTTATCATCGAGTGTAATGCAGTAAGTAATTTTTCATACTTACGATTCGTTTTTATCGAATAGTGAATACCGCCCTCCCCATTATGAACTTTGGTTAGATCCTTTGTGGAATAACATTAGTATAGATCATAAAGTTTTGTTTGTAAAATAAAATAAATTAAAAGGAAAAAGATTTCTTAAGAAAAGCATATACATTGATATGATCGACACAATTAATTTCTCTTTACGAGTAAAATGATGAAAACGCAAATTTTAATAATTAATATGTAGTATAAGCTCTAAATACATTCAACTGTTGATGATGAATCTCACTGCACCAGAAGACCTGTGGAAAAAGAAATATGGCAATTTGCCATCAATTTATAGGAAAACCTTTTTGAAAATGCCAAAGAAACCTACCTAGTTACGTACCTACCTACCCTTAATTATGGCTTGCAACATTTTTCTGTCTGTTATTTTATTTATTTATTTATTTTGCCCATTTGTTTGTAGGTAGGTCCTTTTACACATTTTTATATTTATTGTGTTTTGTTCATTTCAGTTACATTCATGCTAATGTAAAGAATGTAAAAAAAACAATTGATATAGGTAGGTACCTAGACCTACTTCTGATCACCCTCTCAAAATGACCATTAGTAAAAAAAAAAGCTCCGATGCAGGCATCTTAATTCATCAAAACATAATCAATCATTCACCATACTATACAGTAGATATCTTACTCGTATATAAACTCCGAAAGATTGTTTTTTACGTGCAACTTCGGTTCAGTCTTCAAAGCTCAAAGCTCAGAAATCTACTCTCAACGTACATACTAAATTAAAATACTCGAGAAAAAGCTCTCGCCGAAAGTTGTTAAAATATTCACAACTACTGTAACGATCTTTTCGACGAAAAGAGAAGTAATAATTTCAGATTGTCGAGTACTACGCGTCGTATTTATTTTCGCGCAGTTAAATTATTAAAAAAAAGAAGGAGAAAAAAGCTTCTTTACATTCCGGCGAATGCACAAATATTTTTTTTATTTTTATTGTCATGACGTTAGATACTTGCTTACTCGTATCAAGAATCGTGAAGCAGAATCGGGGGCTCTTATTCATGAGCCTTTACAAAAGCTAGCGTTTCGCGATTAAACTATTCCATCGTCGATGAAGTATTTACCGTGTAATAATTTTCCACTTTAAATTAATTTCCATTTCGAGTTACTGCTGGTATTTCGCTCTGCTCGAAGTAATTTCACAAATAACCAACCTCCTGGGGTTGATGGAATCGTACGGCTTAACAATTGCACGTCGTTGCATTCGCAATGCAAATTTCAATCGTACTTTATATAAATTACTTTCGCTCAACTTGTCTCTAGGTTTTTATTTTCGTTTCTCGAATATAGCGAGGTATTTTTTTATAGGCTGGGGAGAAGTGGTAGATACTCGTAGTTGATCCACAGTTCGCCAAATAACCCGTGCATAACACCGATTTTTATAATTATATAATTCACTGATTGCAAGGAGGTTTTTGTTCATATTCTCCCCCTCCTCCACCCATGAACTAATTTCTATTTCTAACATACGAGTGTATCTATATGAGACCACATAAGTACCAGTAAGTAAATAAAAAATCAAAACCGAAAATCCATTCTACACATACTTATCGCATGATTCATGTAAGGTGCACCGGGGGAAGTTGGAATTCGGGGTAAGTTAGAAAACTTGCTCTAGCGCCTAGAGGTTTATATCTGGCAAAGTGCCACTAAAGGTGACTTGAGGGTACTACCCCTACTTCATCACAGCATAAAAATTTTCGTGATTCAGTTTCATTTTAGATGTCTTTGGTTCAATTGTATTTTGTTGTTGTTTCAAACTTATTTTGAATTTGGTCTAAAATACAGGCTTTCTATTTCTTAGTTTTTCGCATATAGCGGACGAACCGTGCGTCCTAGTGAAAATCTGATGAGAGTGATCGCAAAGAGAATTAAATTCTCTACAATTTTGTTCTAATGCAATTTTTCTAGGACGCTCGGTTTGTGATCTACGCCTCTGCAAAGTTTAGCCTGTTCTGACTTCCCCCCAATTGGGGTAAGTCAGGACAGTTTATATTTTATTCCACTGAGCGAAAACTACTGTGTCAATCGCGCTCAAATTTTTACCATAGGTTAAGAACCCTTATGGGGACCTACATAATAAATTTGATCCATATTGGTTCATTAGAAGGGGAGTAACAGCTGGTCAAAGTTGAAATTGCGAAAAATCATTCTGACTTGCCCCGGTGCACCTTACCTAATTTTGTATAAGGACAGAAGATTATACTGAGCTAAACAAAATAAATGAAATAATGAACGAATGAAACGTTCTCTTAAAAGTCATTGTAGAGTCTTGTGCATTTTTACCCATTTCTTAAGAAGTGATCATTATTGATTTCCTCAAAAAATGTTTGATTTATTTTAAAGAAATCATAAAATAAATTCTATTAAAAAATTGAACAGATTTTCTAAAAAATTAACAAGAATAAAATTCAACACAGCATGCGGTTATAGAAGATAAAGTCAATCTCCATTATGTAAGTAGGTAATTCAAATTTTTATTTTCCGTTTGATTTTTTTTTTCAATTGTTCAAACCTCCCAAAAATCATTGTTTTGACTTTACCTCACCTAGACAGAATTTTAAAACCGGAGAGGTGACTGGAGGAGGAAAACAAACCCTCTAAAAAAGTACATATTTTCAAAAAAATCGTGGTTTTTCTTCAACTGCACCTTAAGGCTTTTTTATACTGAACAGCTGAAAATTTGAAGATCATTTTTTATATTTCATTCCATGAGAATATTATTCGATCACCATTCATCACGCAGTAATATCAAACGATATAATTTTTATAAAAAATTTTTTGCCACAATTGTCAATTTTAAAAATTTACATAAACTCAAAAAAATTAGTAATTCTACTCTCGATATTTTGAAATTGCCACTGGTAGTCAAAGAATCTTACATAATTATTTACCAATATTCTAGGCCCTAATGTTTTAGCAGCATGGGCGAGTTTTTTTTTGACTGTAGGTACATTTGCGAAGAACATTTTTTTAAAACATAAAATTACTCAAAAATTGACGATTTTTAAATTTTTAAATATTTTTGACCACTTGGTACAATTTTAAAGGTTGTCTTAGATTTTGACGACAGATGGCATTTTAATCTCAAAATTAATATCATCTTAAATTGAATCGTTCTTTCTGGAGCAGGTTAGGAAGAGGTTACAGCAAAAAATAATGATTTTTCAACACTCCTCGAGGACATATTTTTCTCTTTCAGGGACAGGGTTATGGACAGCCCCGGAGCAACATTTTTTCTATGTGGTTTTCAACTTATAATAAAAGTTTTCATTAAATTTTCAAAAATTTCGTTTTTGCGATCGACCCAACGACCCCCATAAAAGTATTTTATAGATGGGACAACTCTGGAAAGTTATTTGAAATCATTTTTTGAAAAATTATAAAAATACTCACTTTTATTTGTTGAAATATGTTTTTGGGTACCTACCTAATAATTACACTGTTTTATTTCAATAATTTGTACAAAATGTCAAAAAATTAGGCATAAATTGAAAAAAATCAACTACATATGAACAGGGAAACAGATGATTGATACATACACACATATGTACATAGAGGCAATAAAAAATTAAATAAAACAATCCATTATCGCTACCTAATCGCTGATTTCAAGAAGATTTCTGCTTCTTGCTTATTATTTGGTTGTATGGCTATTGGCTGTCTTAATTTTTTTGTCAACCTTTCACAATTGCACACATGTTAATTCTCATTCTTTAGGTGAAAAAATTTTTATAAATTTAAGGGTAAGTAACTAGATATCTGGTTCTTTTTGCTGATGGTTGCTTTTTATTGATAAAACATATTAAGCTCAACGATCGTATGATAGGTACACCTAGTTTTTCATTTCGAACAAAAATTAAGAAAAGTAAGTTACAAATGAGCCAAAAATCCTCAAAATGAGGTAAATTTTGAAAAAAATGCTGTTTTTTTTGCGTTTTTTGGGTAATACAACCTGTGCTTGTACAACCGCCTCCCCTCAAAAAAAAAAAAAAACTATAAAAATAATTTGAAAACCATTCAAGCAAACAAATCAATAGAATCAATTTTTTTCAAATTTAAATTTGTTTTCTTTTTCAAATAAAAAGAGTGTGACTTTTTGAAAAATATTCAACAATATTTACTTACTAATTCAGTTTGTTTATTTATATTTTAGAAAAAAAATAATGTGACAGGTATCAAGTACCTATTTAGGATAGAAGATACCAACAGAAAAACTGCATATCATACCCGTATTTTTCCAAAATGAAGACATTTAATTGACATTCCAATAAATTGAAACATTTAATGTAATTTTTTCAGAAGTATATCATGAATATCTCTTGATTTGCTCATGTCATACCCTCAGTACACTACACTTATAGCTGCAAATATTGAACCTTTCATCACATTTTGCATTTCTTCGAATATTTCTGAAGAAAGAGGAAAAAATAAAAATTCAGACCATCGAAAATATAATTTAAGTAGGTATCGAATGAGAATGAAGGATAAAGGCTTTTGAAGGCGATGATTCGGATTCCGAGAATCGCTCAACCTCCAGATCAATAGAACCTCCAGCTTTGAAAAGAGAAGAGTTGCAGTTCAAAATTTACAAAAATGTGGTATGAGAGCATCGACCTTTTATTCCCTATCTGGACAGCGATTCCAATCGGAATTCAAGCAAATCTCTGATGCAAACCTCCCAAATCGAGTTTGTAAAGAATGCATCTGCGCATTGCGCGAACTCGTCCTGTACCTTACCCCACTTACCAAGCGTACGACCTTCCACACGCGATTATGATCGTACGCTTGGTAAGTGGGGTAAGGTACGGGATGAGTTCGCATGAGAGTCAAAATCTATCAACACGTTCTAAAATTCGCTAATTCTACCTCTGACACCCCTTAGCAAGCCTCTCAGAGAAGAAAGAAAAAAGCGAGAAGTTTGGGTCCAAAATTTTAAAACGTACGATCTAAACGTCAAGACTTTTTATTCGAACCAACTCCCTTGTTTCTCAGTTCTCACGCTTTTCGCTAATTCTCGTTCTGAAATCTGTCTGATATCTCAAAACTAATAATTCGTCTCTCAGAGGAAAGAAACGGAGGGACAGGTTAGGGGCTTAAAATTATGAAAAATGCAATCCAAATGTCAAGATTTTTCATGCAGACAAACTCCAATTTTTCCTCAAAGAAGATAACTATATCGCACCGTTACAAAATGTTAAAAATGACTAAAAACAACAATTTACGTAATATCGTATTAAACAATAAGCCATCAGCTATTCGCTGATTGCAAGAGAGTTTTTGCGTTTGAGTTCACCATATTGGTTGATTCTTTCACTATATTATCACGCACTTTTGATACCCACTTGACAATAGATTCGCCGCCCGAAAAAGCCAGTGAAAAAGCCGGCCCAAAAATGACAGTAAATTTGCCGGTAAAAAAACGCCAGCCAAAAGCGGCTGTTTAAAGTGGCTGATTAATTCATTAAAACGCCGAAAAATCTATCAAGCTACAAAAAATTTCTAGCCCAAGGTAGGATCGAACCCGCGACTCCTGAGTGGAAGTCCAGAGCGCTCACCATTCAGCTATCACAGCAACAATAAAATCTTCGTTTTCAAGTGGTATACATGTACCGCACTTCGTACTTTCCTTTAAATTTTTTGAAAATGAGTTCTGAACACAGGGGTGGTCCTTGGCTAGGCATGTGACGGTCCATTTACTCCGGTTAGCAGGGCTTCCCTTTCATTTATCTCGTTATTGGTCCGGTCAGTGACCCACAGTGATGGAGCCCTTGGCTGTTCGGGGTCACGTCGGTCAAGTCTTTGCGGCAGTTAGTGGGCCTTTGGGTCCACTTTCGGGTTTCGTGATGCTTTTCCTGCGTTCCCGTTCCGGCATGCTGATCTGCGACAGGGGTCATCTGTGTGGTGGGAGTAGTCACTGTCCAAGGCACAGTCCGGTGCCCTAGGGAAGCTTTACCATGTACGAAGTCTCTTGTTGTTTTTATATATGCTTATGCCTTATGTTTTATGTGATATGTACTTAATGATATGTGATCTGTTTAAACTGTTCCAGGTAGAACCACACTCCGCTGCAAACCTTGCTGTCCGGAGGCAAGACACCGTTCGTCGGTAGCCACCGAGTTTGGCCCGCTGCTGGGTGCCTCTACCAAGGGGCAGAATTGAATAAACAAATAATAATAAATGCAAATTCTCGGCACCTTCTCATGGGGCCGTGGATCCCTGGTGTGAGTTGTCCCGCGTGAGTTGTGGGTTTCAGGTTTTTGGGCTTGGGACTTTTCGGCCATGTTGGGTGCAGTGAGCGCGAGGTGGTCTGAGCGGTAGGTGAGGTTGGTGTTTAGGAGAAATGAGCAGTTTTCGAAGTACAGTATGATAGGAATACACAAAAAAAAAAAAAAAAAAAAAAAAGGTTGCGCATGTGCATTGTAATCGGCAAATCAACAAAATAAAAAACTGCTGCTTAAAACGCCGGCTCAAAAGCGGCTGTTTTTCTAAAAGTGGCGGAAAGCGGCTGATTTAAATGGCTGATTTTATAAACTAGCCGCTTCTAGCTGGCGTTTTTTCACCGGCAAATTTACTGTCATTTTTGAGCGCCTTTTAAGTGGCAGATTTACAAAAATCAGCCGGCGTTTCGGCTTAAAGCGGCGAATCTATTGTCAAGTGGGTAGATATAATTAATTCAAATGTCCAATTTTTTTTTTTGGTCAAAAATTGATCAAAAGTTTTGGTTTGTTGCCAAAAATCAGTCGAAATAGAAAATTAAAAAAAATCTTTTCAATTAAAATTCACTACCAAAAGATCGATCGATTTTTTCAAAATATTCAATTTTTGAGATGGGATCTTTTAATGGAGGTGGAGCACCTCCTCCCCCAAATTTGGACAAAACTTTCAAAAGAAAAGCTAGGGTATGTCATAATAATATCGAATAGTATGTTTTTGGTGACGTTGAACACGAATATATGAAGTCAGACTTTGATTGAACCTCATGTACTTATGGAAATTGGAAATCATTACCTATTTCTTGGAATTTTACATATTTGGGGAGGTTCTGGGGCCCATGGGTGAGATAAATTTGAAAAACTAAGGCTATATTTGTGTTCAGCGATGTCGAAAACATATTCTGAAGTCCAATCAAAAATTTAACGCCATATCCGTGTTCAGCGTCACCAAAAACATTGTACTCGTATGTACTACCTATTTCATGTGTCGCACAAACAAAAACACTTTTTTCAACTTTTACCCCCTTTTGGGAGGGTGCTGGGGGCCGTGGATGGAGTCCAATCAAAAATCTGACGTCATATTCGGGTTCAGCGTCACCAAAAACATACAATTCGATATATCACATGCCCCAGCTTTTCTTTTGAAAGTTTTGCCCAAATTTGGGAGAGTAGGCCGGTGCTCTCCCATAGGATAGATCACCTAGGTATATCACTAAATTTCTTGTAATTTTCACCAATACAGCGTTGCAATCCTATAAAACGAATTTTCAAGAGCTTCCGCCCTCAAACATGGACCTGTTTTCTTTTTTTTTCAAAATTAACATCCGACAAAATCTTTTAACTTCTAAACTTTCAAAGCGCTAAAAAATCACCTATTCGCATGAAAAAACGTAAGAGAAGATTAACTGATTGCAAGAGGGTTTTTGCTCGTATTCTCCCCCTCCACCATGCACGAACCTATTCAAATTTCTAATACATATATGCACGAGTACCTATATGAGGCCACATACTGAGATAAGCAAAATGAATGAAATACGAATAATGAACGAATGAAACGTTTCCTTAAAAGACATCATGTACAGTCTTGTACATTTTCACCCATTTCTTAAGAGGTGATCGTCATTGATTTCTTCAAAAAATGTTTTATATTATGTTTTGATGAAATCTTGAAATAAATTTCATATTAACAAGAATACAATTGTACAGGCTTCGGGAAAAAGAACGGTAATCAGCCTCATAATTATAAAGAAAATATAGTCAATGTCTATTACGTACATAATTTAAATGTTTTTTTCCATTTAATTTTTTTTTCAACCGTCCAAACTTTCCAAAGATCTTTGTTTTGACTTTACCAATACCTAGAAAGAATTTTAGCATCGGAGAGGTTACTGAAGGAGGAAAACAACCCCTCTAAAAAAGGTATGTACTTACATATTTTCAAAAAAAAATCGTAGTTTTTCTTCAACTCCACGTTAATAAGGCTTTTTTTTTGAGCAGCTGAAAATTTAAAAATCACTTTTTATATTTACTTCCAGAGAATATTATTCATTTATCGCGCAATATCAAAAAATTGATTTTTATAAAATTTTTTGCACACAATTGCTGATTTTAAAAATTTAAAAACTCTAACGAATTAGTAATTTTATTCTCGATATTTTGAAATTTCCACAGGTAATCAACAATGTTTACACTATGTACCAGCTATATTCTAATGTTTTAGCAGGGCGAGTTTTTTTTTTTTTTTTTAGTGTAGGTACGAGTAGGTACATTTGCAAAGAAATTTTTTTACAACATAAAATTAGGTAGGTACTCAAGAATTGACGATTTAAATTTTTTAATATTCTTGACCACTTATTGGTTCAATTTTAAAAGTTGTCTTAGATTTTGACGACAGTGGCATTTTAATCTCAAAATTATTATCTTCTTAAATTGAATTGTTCTTTCTTGAACAGGTTAGGAAGAGGTTACAGCGAAAAATAATGATTTTTCTACACTCCTCGAGGACATATTTTTCTCTCTCAGGGACAGAGTTTGGGGCCGCCCCGGAGCAACATTTTCTCTATGTGGTTTCCAACTCATAATAAAGGTTTTCATTAGATTCTCAGAATTTCGTTTTGTGATCGACTCCATCAAAGTATTTTATAGATAGGGCAACTCTGGAAAATTACGCTACGAAAAATATTCCATTATCGCTACCTATAATCGCTGATTGCAAAAGATTTCTGCTTTTTGCTCATTATTGCGGTAGCACTGATGTATGTACTTTGTAAATTAGTTGTAAGGCTATTGCACGAGTGTCTCAAATTTTTTTTTTCAAACGTTCACAATTTGCACACACGTTATTTCTCATTCTTTAAGTGAAAAATTTTTTTATAAAAGGGTAGATATTTGGTTCTTTTTACTGATAGTTGCTCACTATTGATAAAAATTAGCTCAGTGATCGTACATCTAGTTTTTAATTTCGAACAAAAATAAGCAAAGTAAGTACAAATAAGCCAGGGATCTTCAAAATAAGGTCAATTTTTTTTTAAATGCTGTTTTTTTTGCGTTTTTTAGGTAGTACAACCTGTGCTTGTACAGTACACCCGTCTCCCCTCAAAAAAAAACAACTATAAATAATTTGAAAACTATTCAAGCAAACAAATCAATAGAATCATTTTTTTAAAAAATAAATTTGTTTTCTTTCTCAAATGAAAAGAGTGTGACTTTTTGAAAAATATTCAACAATACTTACTTACTAATTCAGTTTGTTTATTTAAATTTTAGGAAAAAATAATGCGACAGGTATCAAGTACCTATAGGTATCTGGGATAGAAAATACCAACAGGAAAACACTAACATACATGTATTTTCCCAAAATGAAGACATTTTATTGACATTCCAATGAATTGAAACATTTTCTATAACTTTTTCAGAAATATATCATGAAAATCTATCTACTGAAAGAGGAAAAAAGAAAAATTCAGACCATCTAAAAAACAATTTAAGTATCAAATGATAAAAAGAGGTGTTTGAAGGCGATGATTCTGATTCCGAAAATCGCTCAACCTCCAAATCAATAGAACCTCCGGCTCCGGAAAGAGGTCAAGCGTTGTACTTCAAAATTTACAAAAATTATGTATAGGAGTCAACATCTCTGTTTTCAAATTCACTATTTCTCGATCTGACATCCCTTAGCATTGTCTCTCAGATAAGGAAGAAAGCGGTGGGAAGTTGGGGACCAACATTTTAAAGCATACAATTCGAATGTCAAGATTTCTTATCCTCATCAACTCTCATTTTTTTCCTCAGTTCTCAAGCTTAAATAAAATTTACCAACTTCACGATTTATCATAATCTGTCTGATCTCAAAACCAATAATATAGTAAGTGGTAAGTCACGGCTTCGCACGTGTCGTCGGATTTGTTCCTCGAGATTGAATTTGGCACAAGATACAAGTACATCTTCGTTAATGTGGAACCTACTCGTACTTATAAATTATGCTAAAACATTGGAAAATATCACTTCTGGAATAGAAGAAATTCTTTGGAATACAGTGTTGCCAATTTTCAGGTCATTACGGCCTATTTCAAAAAATCGAAAAAATTTCATACTTACCTAATTTTTTGGCTAACTATATTTTATAATTTTTTGAAATTGGCAACAGTGACCAAAAAATTGGTACCACTGCGTTCCAGAATATTTCACCAGATTTAGGAGACAA
Source organism: Planococcus citri (assembly GCF_950023065.1). Lineage (NCBI taxonomy): Eukaryota > Metazoa > Arthropoda > Insecta > Hemiptera > Pseudococcidae > Planococcus > Planococcus citri. The sequence goes on along the minus strand of NC_088678.1, from coordinate 29,046,257 downwards.
AATACTTGGGCATGCATTTGGATTCGCGCCTCACATGGAGCAGGCACATCAACGCAAAAAAAAGGTGCAAATGAGAGAAAAATTATGTAGTCTGTACTGGCTAGTTGGGCCACAACAGTCTGCGCTGAGCATTGAGTCAAAAAAGCTTCTATTCCGACGACTTTAATATCAATATTATCAACGATAAAATTTAGAATTGAATTCGGAATTCAGAAACAAACATAAACATAGCCAACTATTATTGCATATTGCTTAGCATTTTAAAAATCTACTCGCTGATTGGCTTATAGCTAAAATACTAATCACTGATTGGATAATGTATGTATTATTGACAAAAGTACGACGACGACAATGAAAAAGTGGTTACAATAGAGTTTTTTCGCGCTTCGCGCAAAAACTCTAAAAAGGCAAACCGTGGAAACACAAATCCGTCCAAATACGTGTAGACAACTTACTAAAGAAAGTTTTTGTACCTAGTCAACCAACCCTGGGATAATAACGAAAAAGTGGTGCAGAAATATTGCAGTAAGTAAGTAATTTTCCACTTTCAGTTACATACATTCAAATTCGTCGATATTTTTTTCAGGTAGGTCTAACTAAATAATGGTAATGTCTGATACCCAAACACAGTCAGATAACATTACGTAGGTATTCCTAACCGCGTTCAATTTTCTCAACAGATTGATTACGCAGACTATACGAAGTGAGCAGAGTAAATTAACCGAAAGAGGTCGTCTGGGTGACCTTAGCCATGACTAGGGAAATTTTCAGACAATTTCGACACGTCGATTATTACCGTCTAGCACGTGTTATTGCGCTTAGAGCCCACGACATCGCGGTTATTCGTCGTCGTCGTCGTCGAGAGAGCTCGATGAGATTCGAAAACGTCAATTATTTCCAAATGGAAAAAACCGTACCCTACGCTGCGAAGGGAAAGAAAAAAAATCACCCGAGAAACCATATACTACTTTAGGTAGGTACCTCTATACACCTTGCTTTAAACTTTAGATATAAATGAAATATGTTCACGTTCGCTTGCGAAACCACACCTCGTTCGTTTTCGAAACGATATTCGACTTCACATCTGTGGCACGACATGGCGGCGTGTACGTTTCAATGGATGTGATATCATGTGACACACTTCGAATCACTTTCCATTCGATAAATATCAAGATTTAATTAAGTTAACGTCATTCTGAGAGATGTTCTTTTGTTTTTGAATTCTCGCCAAAATTTCTACTCATCGTTCGCACTTACGATAAATTGAAAACGAAAAAAAAAGTTGAAGAAAAAAAAACACTCGACACGAAGAAAAATTCCTTCGACGCGTCATCTCATCAACGAGACACGAGCAAAAGGATGGGGAAAAAAGACACCTTATCGGGTAAAAATATCAAACTCGTCGGTTAGACATTCGAACAGGAAGTTGTCTCCGTGATTTTCGCGATGAAAGCTCGACGATGGAAAATATACGTCGAAAACACCCTTTTCCCAGTACCTTGTACTCGAAACACACCAACGAACTCGCGTCAAATCAAAGCTGCGTGAATTTTCCATTACCTTCGACTAGTCCCCTTTTAAGAATTCAGGGTCGCCCGAGGCCGAGGATCTAAACTACATCGTGAAAGTTTCTTTTTCCAGGACCCCTTTGTCGCTCATCATCAACCCAGCCATAGATGAGGCGAGTTCGCCGCATCGTTAATAATTCGCAGATTCATTCGGTGCGAATTCGAGGTCAAACCGGAGGCTGCTATAAGCACCGAATGTTCCAGTAATTAGTACACCACCAAGTTAAAGAAGAAGAAAAGTTTTTAAATACGATGAACCAAGAAGACAAAGACTTACGCAAACGTGTCGTAATACTACGAGGTAGGTAAGTCTAAAGTGTATACAGTATAAAGAACAGCGGACACAATTTTCACGCCAATTTATTCGTAAAAAGCATTCGCCCCAAAAGTTTTTTCCCAAACGACGATGTTGTGTTTCAATCCGTCGAAAGTTTGCTCTTTTTTTCCCTCTCTCACTGCCTTCTTCACCAACGCCGCGAACGCTTCGATGAGCTTTCGACGAGTAAAAGTTTATACACTAACACGGTAGGGTATATAGTATACGTATAGTAAAAGCTACCCGTTTAAGCTTCTTTCTTCTATCCTAAAGGCTAAAGTATCCATCGTAGTATCTGCGTCCTTTGCCTTTTCGTACTCGTTTAAACTCGTTGTCGTCTTCATCCTCTCATCGTCGTCAGTCCAACAGGACTTAATCGCTTTCAAATACCCGGCCAAATCTCTACGATAGACTTTCCTATCGCGTACTACACTTCGATATCCGACCGATAAAAATCTCACTTCACAAATTCTAGCATTAAGTGTTCGCAGCTACGTTTAAGTAGTAAAAATAACTCAGAATTGGTACAACTTTCGTCTAAATACTGGTACGAGTTGAGTTGGATCGTGAAAAACAAAAAAATGTCGCAAGCGCGATCTTGACCAAATTCAGCAGAGACCTTTAATTTGAGTTGAAAATCACTCAGAAAAAGTTTTAGCTTTGAACTGATTGCTAATTTCAAAAAATTGACGAATATGATCGAAAAGTTATGAAATTTTTCTGAGTTCTTAAATTTCGATTTGCACTGGTAGTTTTGAAACAGTTCGGTTTCGATCATTTTCGTGATCACCCATGGATCGACTCTACTCGTTTAGTAAATAATTTACCGCTAAACGTATTTTCCTCTTAGTAAGTAAACTTTTTTATTTTTTTAAAACATTCTTTCTGATTCCTCATTCTCATATGTAAATTTCAGAATTTTTCTCAGCGATCTTAAAATAGTCATTCATAATTCGTAAAAGTGTGAAGGACGTTAAAAATCGCTTGTCAAAATGAAGCTATACAGGGTGTCCGGGGAGTGGTGGTACAAACTTCAGATTTGCAAAAAAAACGAAAGATGAATAAGTTGCCTATTTTGAAAATTGAAGGGGCAAAATACGTTTTCAAAATTCAAGAGCCAAAATCTAATTTTGACCATGAGGGTCGGTGTTACTTTGAAAAATGAACAAAATGATCTATTATGACTTTTTAACTAATTTGCAAATTGATGGAGCTACAAATGATTTTCAATTTCAAAAAATCTCGATGAAAAAAATGAATGCGAAAATAAATACTACTTACATTAAAAAATCAACAAATTTTGTTATAATCATTTTTTTTGACTCCAAAATTTAAAAAGTTATCGAAGCTCAACAATTTTCAATTTGCTAAAAATTTCATCAAATTTACAATTTTTGAGCTTCAAAAACTTCTTAAATCTTAGAGTAAGAAAAAAATGATTACATCAAAATTTGTTTATTTCATGACGTAGTACCTATTCATTTTCACATTCATTTTTTTCATCGCGATTTTTTAAAATTGAAAATCATTTGTAACTCTTTCAATTTGCAAGTTAAGCAAAAAGTCATAACAGGTAATTTTGTTCGTTTTTCAAAGTACTACCGACCCCCATAGTCGAAATTGGATTTTGAAAACGTATTTTGCCTCTTCAACTTTGAAAACAGACCACACCTTCACATAACCTTTCTTCTCAGTCGTACTCGAATGTATCCAAATCTGAAGCTTGTACCACCACTCTCTGAACACCCTATACAAGAAAGAAATTTCGAAAAGCATTTCTCGCAGAAAAATCTCGGAAAATCACGAGTGTTCAAAAAGGGAATATTTTTGAAAAAATCGTGTTTTTTACGCTCTTGCCCCTATCTGATATGTTTTTGGAAAAATTACCTAGTTCCCAAAGATATTATATACCTACCTTACCTATTTGAGATTCTGCATCGACTTATAGGCCATTGCTATTAAATTCCAATGCTATCAGAGTTCAACTAAACGATTAAAAATTTTCAAATCTATAATTTTTGAACAAATTCGTGATTTGGAAATTTTTATTTCTGGATATTTCACATTAATAATTATGCCAAAAACATCGAAAAATATCATTTCTGAAACTTGGGAAATATTTGGGAACGCAGTGATGCCAATTTTTTCCTCATTATTTTCGATATCGAAAAATCTAAAAAGTTTAAAACGCCGTAACACAAAAGTTTAAAAAAGTGACTTGTCTGGTTCTTTCCATGGATCACTCTTCAATTTCCTTCTTCTTTCAAAGTACATATCAAAATGCTCTAATCTTGCAGTGAATTTGAATTTCATAAAAGTAATGAATGACCAGAAATATTTGTATCTTATCACACAATATCCCATAAACACAACTCGAGGCATAATAGAAAAAAAAATGAAGAGGTACATACGTGACTTACATTACGAGTTGAAAAGTCACCCTTTTCGTGAAAAAAAAATCAAGCAAAACACCGAAAGATTAGTGTTTTGCAACAACTTGAATTCGATGAAAATCGACTATCATGATGACAAAATGAAAAATTTTCGCATTCTAAATACTTACCTACTTATTAATGTTGAAATTTTCTTCATTTTGTCTCAGATTTGGTTTCGGCTCATTTCTCTCCCCTCATTCATTTTTTAAAGGCTATTTTTACAACAAAAAATCATTTTTTTTCAAAATCCCAATAGACTACTTACATATTTTTTAAATTCTGATTGTGAATTTAATTCGACCCTGAACTCATTTTTGAAAAATATTATTGACTTGTCTGGTTCTTTCCATGTGGTTTGCAATTACGCCCAGATACTCCAGACATGCGACGACAGCAAAAAGGAACAGTAAGTAATTCTAATACAGAATTATTCGCAAATAAATCAACTTTTTTGAAAACAATTGTGTGAACTTACACTCGTAGCTTCACCCTCTTTGACCAAGGGATCCTGAATTACTTGATACGAAGTAGAAATTTGTCATGAAGACTCATATGTATTGGTAACCAACACATTTACAAAAAATCGACTAGGTGAGGTGTGACATATTTCAAGAAACAAAATATATGTAACTCATTGAAAAGAGTGCAATCATAACAAACGTATTGGTTTTATTTTTCTCAATTGTTGAATAGGTGAGAAGTGATGAAATTATTTCTAAAGAGACATGAGAATGATATTTCAAAAAAAACTACTTCGTCAAAATCTTATCAAAAGTATTGAATCGTTGAATATAGTGAAATCAACAATTCAACACTGGTTCAGGAAAGTTGAATCACATGATTAGGTACAAAAGAAGAGCAGCCCGACTGGCCACTCCGACATTCTAAAAGATGAAAAAAGAATTTATAATGCAGATGAACCTGAATTTTTTCTCCATCCAAAAGGGGAGAAGGTTCTCGCAGAAAAAAGTTATAAATTTTTCATTAATTAGGTAAGTATACAATGTAAAGATGTTTCTATGTACGTACATCATATGGAAAAGAAAGTGTAACGTCATAAAACTCGGACTATTTTACAACTACTTACTACCATTGGTCAAAGTTCTTTTACTTATTTTTTTTCGCACTTCGCCCATCTAGTTCCCAATGATAGTATGTAGGTACAATCTACATATTTGAGATTCTGCATCGACTTCGGCCATTGCCATCAAAATCCAATGCCATCAGAGTTCAACTAAAAACGATTAAAAATTTTCAAATCTATAATTTTTGAGCGATTTCGTGATTTTAAAATTTTTTATTCCTGAATATTTCACATTAATAATTACGCCAAAACATCGAAAAATATCATTTCTGAAACTTGAAAAATATTTGGGAACGCAGTTATGCCAATTTTTTCCTCATTATTTCCGATAAAGTTTGAAACGTTTTTGTTAAGCCTTGTCTCTTATCCATATATCGATGAAGAAATATGATAAGACATAATCCAGCAAGACAGCGACGACAGCAAAAAGGAGCAGTAAGTAATTCTACTACAGATTTATTCGCAAATAAACCAACTTTTTAAAAAACATATGCGGTGTTTACTGTTTACTAATGGATCCTGAATTACTTGATACAGGATAGAAATCTGTCATAAAGAATCATATTAGTACCTACCCAAAACATTTACAAAAAATCGACCAGGTAAGGTCTTGCCTATTTCAAGAAACAAAATATCTAACTCATTGAAAAAAGTATGTACAATCACGTAACATACCCAATGTATTGGTTTCATTTTTTCTAAATTGTTGAATAGGTGAAAAGAGGATGAAATTATTTCTAAAGAGACATGAGAATGATGCCTCAAAAAAAACTACGTACTCACAGTTAGTCAAAATCTGATCAAAAGTAGAATCGTTGAGCGTAGTGAAATCAAACACTGATTCAGGAAAGTTGAATCATACTTATGTTACAAAAGAAAAGCTGTCCACTCCGACATCTTTCAAGATGAAAGAAGAATTTATAATGCAGATGAACAATGCATTTTTTTCTTCATCCAAAAGGGTAAAGGTTCTCGCAGAAAAAGGCTATAAATTTGTCATTAATTAATATTAAGTATACAATGTAAAGATGATGTTTCTACATCAGGCACTTTTAATCAAAGTTGAGCTAGACGTTCGTAACGTCTAAAACATAGCTTATAGTTATAAATAACACTACTACTTCATTTGCACCAAATTTCAATGTTACCCAGAGCATTTGAGAACAAAAACCGACTCTCATATCAATTTTCTAATTTGAAGCTGAATTCATCTCGAGAAGTTTTGGAAAAATAAAAGGCAATGAGAAGAATGAAAAGAAAGTAGAAGTAAGAATAGCAATTAACTTATTATTGATTGGCAAAAAAGCTGCCAGTAAGAAATTGTTAGTTTTTAAATTGATTTGTTAGTTTTTTCAATTTATTCGTTCATACACGTATTTTTGAAAAAATAAAATTCCTTCTTTTTAAAATTCTTGATTACTTTTTTTTAAATTATTAATAAACTTTTGCAAATATGCACGTATATTATTAAATAATTTTGTTCACTATTTTTATTTAACCCTTTCGAGGTTCTCATTTCTCATAGTTTGAGAGAATCCAAATCAGTGATATTGGCGTATTTTTTTTGGTTCTATTTAAGATCTGCCAAGTTCATCATAAAGCACTCTCTAAATTTGAAACAGTGAAATTTCACTGTTTCAAATTTAGAGAGCACCACTCCAAAAAGTTATAAAACAGAGTAAGAAAAATCATAGGTATCTAAAAAACATTTTCACGTCGAAAAAGAGGAAATTCAAAAAATAAGTTTTTGCTTATTTGCAACTAAACAAATTGTGCAATGGAATGAAAAAAGTGTGTAAATTACGAAGTAACAGCAACTAAAATTAGAAATCACCAGATACTTTTGAAAACATGATGTTAATAAATTTTTAGCAGAAAAAATAAATAAAAATGCAAAAAAAGGGCAATCCTCAATTCCTAAAGTTACCAATATCCAGAGAACTTGGAATGGGCGTCCGGAGAAAAATGAATAAATCAAATGTGAATTCATATCGCCAAGAGAGATGTTTTGCATAAATCGCAAAAACACGTCAGAAATCTTGAACCAAAATTTTAATACCTAATTCAATTTTTAGAAATTGAAAATTTACGAAGAATAAGTAGTATGTAATTTATCTAATGGTTTCTGAAGCCAGCACTTTGCTGCTGTTTAAATGAGATTTTCAGATGACACATAGAGCCGATTATACTCGTACCCAATCTAAATCTCAGCCATGAAAAAATATTCATCGGGTGAAAATTTAAATTCTCAATTGTCTATTTTTCATAGCTAAATTGGGTTTTATGCTTGATTTTCAACTTAGTGGTACATTTCACGTGCTGTCTGCAAACCTCATTCAAACAATCGTAATGTATTGGCCTCTGAAATCACCAGATTAGGTAATTACGATATTTTGAATTTTTTGGTTTGAGGAAAGGATTACAAAAAATGTTGTTTTTTAATTTCCGATGTGATTTTGCGATTTATGGAAATAAAAGCTCTCTTGGCGACATAAATTCACATTTCATTTATTCATTTTGCACCAGATGCCAATTCCAAATTCTCCGGATATAATAATGGTAACTTTAGGAAACAAGGGTTGCCCTTTTTTTTGTGTTTATTTACGTACCTACATTTTTCCATTCTATTACATAGATTTTAAATTTACCTAAGACAATGCACTGGTTGTTGGGCAGAAAATCCAAACTTTCTTGGGAAAATAAACTACCTACTTTTATACAGATGTATAATTCGGCCAATTTGGACTTATGACTACCAGTTTATGGGGCACTGCCAAAGCTTCTAATATCGAAATAATTCAACTAAATTAATAAAGGCCCATAAGGTCGTTGTAATTCAATATTGTAAATAAAAAATAGAAAAAAAATTCCATTCCATTGCTCATTTTTTTAGTCGGAAATAATAAAAACTTTTTTTCAAATTTTCTCTTTTTAGACATAAAATTTTTATAATGTTCTTTTTTTCTGTTTTGTAACTTTGGAGCGAGCAGTAATAATAATAATAATAGCCTTTATTTTACAGCAGTATTAACAATCTTAAATTTTAACACTGCCATGGCCCTAAGTAAGAGCATAGGCCTCCCCCAACCGTATCCATTCTCTTCTGTTCTCAGCTATTCTGTGGAAGTGGCTGTGTTGAAGAAGTTTGCATATGTCGTCTCTCCATCTCATTTTCTGTCTGCCCTGATTTCTTTTCCCATACATCTGCCAAAAGGTCACCCGATGGGTCCATCTCAGTGAGCTGCTCCTTGCAACATGGCCAGCCCATTTCCATTTTTTCTTTCTGACCTCTTTGGCCAAATCTTTATTGTATTTTAGTCTGGATTTAATAAATTTCAACTTTACCCTATCCCTCAATTTTAAGTTCAAAATAGATCGTTCCATTCGATTTTGTGTGGTCCGAATTCTGTTTAGAGATTTTTTATCAACTGCCCACGTTTGTGCTCCATAAGTCATAACTGGTTCAATACATGAGTTAAAGATTATACTTTTTTGGTTTTCTGTAAAGGGCCCCTTGAAGATGTGTTTTAATGACCAAAATTTATTCCATGATAGTGTTATTCTTCTTTGGATCTCCCTCCCTTCACTAAAACCTCCTATGTTTATCTGTTGTCCTAGATAAATAATTTCTTTTTCACCTTCTATTTTTTGACCATCAATCTGTAAGGTAGTGTTATTTTTTGAATTGGTTAATAGTTTTGTTTTGCCAAAATTTATATGTAGACCAGCTTTTTTCCCCTCATTATTGAGTTCTTCAACCATACATTGTAGTTGGGATATGCTACTTGCAAAAAGAACAACATCATCTGCAAATCTCAACTCACTCAGGTAGGACCCATCTATAACAATTCCTTTTTTCTCCCAGTTTAATTTGCGAAAAATTTCTTCCAAAGAGGAGATAAATAACAGTGACGAGAGAGGATCCCCTTGTTTTACTCCTTTTCCCACATCAAAATATTCCCCTTCCATTTCTGTAATTATTCTTGCCTTCAGTTCTGAGTAAAGTTCTATAATCATTTTCACATACATGATAGGCACACCTTGATTAATTAGTGCTTCAATCATGAACTCGTGTTCTAGAGAATCAAAGGCTTTTATATAGTCTATAAATAGTAGGTAAATTTCTAGTTGGTACTCATTACTCTTTTCAATGATATGGTTTAAAACATGTAAATGGTCAGTGGTTGAAAAACCCTTTCTAAAACCTGCCTGTTCCATAGGTTGTTGACTTTCTAGGATATTTTTGAGCCTATTATTTAAAACTGATGAGAATATTTTTCCTATGGTATTGCTAATGCTTATTGGTCTGTATAGTTTTCAATTTTCTTTCTGTCTCCTTTTTTGAAAATCAGGATGATATTGGAGTTTTTCCAAGGACTTGGGGTTTGTTGCTTTTCCAGAATTTTATTGAACAATATTAACAAGTTTTCCCTCAATTTTTCACCCCCATACTTAATTTGTTCGTTTGTGATTCCATTAGGATCTGCTGCTTTTCCATATTTCAATTTTTTAATCACTAAATCTATTTCTTCCCGAATAAATGGAGGCACCTTTTCTTCCAGTCTTTGATTCTCCAGAGTCTTTAGAGATTGAGCATAGCTTGGATTCCCATTATATAAGCCAGAATAGAATTTTGTTATGATAAACTAACCAGATCACCAATTTGAGTTCACTCAAACTACGTAAGAGAACCTCGCAAGGGTTAATTTTAAAAATATATTTGAATTCATCCTTGTTTAACTTTTTTTTCAATGAATTTGCTCTAAACCATTTATGATTTCAGAGAAACAGAATTTAGCTACTGGATAGTTATAAAACATTATCATCGTATAATCAATTAACGATGAGCAGTCAACAAATATATAACCCACGTGAACAGGACTAGATTCACTTAAAAATGCAGGTAAGCTTATTTTCTCACCACATGATCAACTACTGGCTGCTGACCATACACTGGTCAGGTTACCATAATTATTATTTTGACCAATCCTAAAGTTGCACAACAACTCACAATGTTATATGTATAAATGCACACCCTCATATTTTCTAAAGCTCATCGTAAATTCAAAGTTCTCTATCACACAGCAAAAGCATAGGTAATTTGAAATCAGATTATATAAATATCCCACAGGAACAAAAACAAACGTAACGTAAAAAAAGCTAAGCGAATTGATATCCAGCCACCGAACCTTATCACGGTTTGTTTGCTCGACCCTGTGGCAGGCTTGGTTCGTTTGCAGCTACCTGCTACATCAACATAGAAGGAAATATCGTAAGGTGTAAAAGCCCCGCACAAATATTACGTTTGCTCAAGGTACATTTATACTAGGCGTTTGCCACACACTAACGTAATAAGGTTAATTTTCCATTTCTGTACTTTGTCGCGTCTAATATGATTTGGGGACAGGTAAACGAGTTGACGGTCGCAGTATCGAGACTTTCTTTTCCCTCAATTCGATAGATTACAAGGTAAAAGTGAAACAAATTGAATTTAACAGCGCCTTCGCCTACGGTCACCGGTAAAGGAAGATATCTTGGGCGAATGGAGCTCGTGTGTGACCTGTAGGCTTATCGTATAGTTGGCCTGTTTCACCCTACAACAAAACCTGTTCGGTGACACGCGATGTTTTATTCGATTTATAGAGCGGTGACGTAGGTAGGTAGTTTCATTCTCGATGGCGGGTTCTGCGCCAGGAAGCAGTAAACTTGAACGCAATGAGGTACGTGAAGTCGAACTGCGAACCGAAATTCTCAGATTACCGCGAGCGACGAATACTCTCTAGGATGAAATTTAATTACATCGCGTACGTATGTAGTAGTAGGTACTCGTATACTTGGTATTTTAGCATTGTTGGCGCCCGAATACATGGCAGCTGATGCTACACGTAATAAGGTGTGCTGTGCACTTGTACCTACTTCTATACGTAGGTAACCGATGTAAAGAACGTTTCATCTGTCTCTCACCTTCCTTCAACTCTCTGCTATAGAGTTATCCAACTATTTCCCAAGTAAAACTTTCAACTACACTAGGCACAATACAGTTGGTAGTTTGTACTGTGTGCTGCCTGCATAATATTTCCACCTTTAGCGAATACATCGCGAGCTCGTATTGTTTTTGACAAACGTCAGAAAAATGTTAACCGTATCTCGAATGAGTACACCGTGTCAAATACGTTTTGCAAAAGTCCGCTAGCGCCACCTAAAACGCATGCTCGTCGAGTTAATTTACGAGCGACGTACCTTGTATTTGTACAATTGTGCTACGGTGTACTTTTTACCTTTCTTCTTTATCGCTCATTGTGCTCTCTCACTGCCAGTGCTGCTACGCGAAATACGAAGCAGAATTGTTAATTAAACGGATTCTTTTCCGAAGCTAATGTAATGGATGGAAGTAGGTTTGAAAAACGGAGTGAAATCGAGCCTAAAAAGAGTAATAAATTACGCTACCGAGAATATCAACACGACACAATATTCTTGCTGGATGTCGGAGAGGTGAGAGTAAGAAGGTAAAGATTCGCTTCCCACACACTGTAACTTGAACGAAACTAACAAGGAATCCTCTCGAGGTGCCTGTCTCCAATTTGAACACGATCACGATTTTGAAAAGTACATGGTCTGAAACTGACAAAACTAAAATTTCAGCTACCTACATTGATTCTTCGATTTTTGAAGAATTTTTAAAAATTCTAAATACTCAATTTCAGCAATTTTTTATGCAACGAAAACTTGTTCTGAAATTAATATCAATTCTCTCAGAACGAATTTCACATTTTACGACCATTTTGGAGCCTGTAGCGCGATTTTCGATTTATCTAGAATTCCAAAATATCTCCCAGAAGGTGTGAAAATTAATTTGGGCAGATAAAAAAAAATCGATTGTGGCTTAGTTGATTACAGTTTTATGGTGGAACTATTTTAAGGTGTCCAAATTAGTTTTCATCCTTTCTGGAGAAATTTTATAATTCTGGAAAAATTGGACATCACGCTGGAGCCTTTCAGAATGACCAGAAATGGTGAAATTTGGTTCGAGGAGGGTTGATATTAGTTTTAGGACTAATTTTTATCACTTAATTACATGTATTGAATAACTAAGTAGTCCTATACATATGTATATTTTTTATTGGAGCATAAATAGCCGTAAAAGGCCAATTTTATATTTTTGAAAATTTGTCAAAAATCCATGAAATCAATTTAGGCAGCTGAAATTTTGGTTATGGCAGTTTCAGACCACTCTTTTTCCAGAAAATCACGACTCTGATCAAATCGGACGCGGATACTTTGAGAGGGTTCCTTTCAATTTTTAAATTAAACCGGTAGTCTAGTGAGCGGTTTTCAAAGAGGAGAAAAACTACATAAAAAGAGATGATTTTGGACTTGGATTGTGAAAGTTCAAGTTCCAAGCGAGGACTCACTACCAAAAATTCAGCCAAGCTACTGTAGCTATAGTTGTTAGGTATCATGGAAAACATTATTAACTATTTACTTATTTAAAAAAGTCATGAAGTAATTTTTGACATTTTTTAAAAATCTCCAAGAAAAACCAAAAAACTAAAAATCGATCCGTTCTTAAGATTGTCGGTTTTTGAATGGTGTCAAAAATGGTACAACAACGGAACAATAATTTCCAGATATTTGCCCAACAGGAAAAAATTAGTAAGAAAGTAAGTAGTTTTTTTTCAATAAGTTTTGCACTTTAATGAGAAATGACTATATCGTCCTATTATTTTCGAATTTCAATTGTCTATGGCTCATTTAATCTGAAAATTGAATGAAATGAAAACAAAATTTTTCAAGGCTTAGAAATTGGCCAAGAAATTTTTTTATTTCACAATTTTTCTATTTTTTCCATGAATTAGGTCAATTTATAAAGACTGCATAACATTTTTAATGGGATTTCGTGAAAATTCAAGTTTTTCCGAGATTCTGATTTTAAAAATAGGCTTCTGAAAAATGAAAATATTTACATGATATATTTTTCTAAACATTAAAATGAAGAATTTCGTTGATGAAGCTAAAAGTTCCCATCTTTTACTTCCCTTGAAAAAGTTTTCCGAAAAGCTTTTGAAATAATTGTACCATGGTTAAAAAGTTTTCAATGCATCAATTTGAGAACAATCACTTTAAAAAAATTTCAGATCCTTCAGCAAATTTCAAATTTTCTCGAAGAATTTCAAATTGGTCTAAATGTATTGCTTTGAGGCTTCGACAGCAAGATTTTCATGCATTTGCATATTTTTCCTATGATCGAAGAAGACGCCAGGAACTTGAAGCACTCCCTTTTATAAAGGCTATAGGGTGAATCGTTTTTGTTTTTTTTCGAAGAACTGGATGGGGATTCGAAAAAAAGTTGCGAAGGGACCTCAAAAGACTGTGGGAAAAATTTTGAACGTTCAATTTTTACCCTCACTTTTCTACTGGGATTTCAAATTTCATAATTGAAATTAAAAATCAAAAAAAAGTTCAAAAAATTCTGGTGATAACTGATAAATTGATCATTACTAAAAATATTCACTTGAAATGTATGAAAACCATTTTTTAATTTTTTTCATCTTTCTAGAGGTTTGCATGATTTATGCAAATGATACGGTTTTGAACCTATTCCAAACTTATGTATAAGGTGACCGAAAAATGTGAAAAAATGTTTAAAACGATTTACTCAGATGCAAGTAGATAAAGATATAATACGTCTTGCAGGTAGGTAAATTTTAAAATTTGAAACCTCGGTAGAAAAGTGATGTACAAGTTGGAGGCCCAATATTTTTCATACAGTGTTTTGAGGTCCCCTCACAATTATTTTTCCACTTTTCAATTTTAAAAAAAAATAAAATAAAATAAGTACATTGTAAGGAATTTTTTGAAATTAAATTTAAATGATTTGAGGACAGTTCAAGAACCGATTTTGGGAACGTCGTTCAAAATTTCATGCCACCAAGAAAGTAAAAATCGATCCGTTCTTCAAGATGATCGGTTTTTGAATGGTTTCAAAAATACCAATGACAATTGAAAATCTTTGAGATATTTTGCCTAACAGGAAAAAATTAGTAAGTAAGCAGTTTTTTTTTCAATAAGTTTTGCTCTTTAATGAAAAAATGATATTATCGCATCGTCCAATAACTTTCGTATTTCAATTGTCTATGGCTCATTTAATCTGAAAATTGAATAAAACATTTTCAAGGCATGGAAATTGTCCAAGAAATTTTTTCATTCCATTATTTTGTCTATTTTTTCCTCAATTTACATGAATCAGTTGAGCTCATTAAGACTGCATAAAATTTTAATTGGGATTTCGTAAAAATACAAGTTTTTCTGAGAATTTGATTTAAAAAATAGGCTCCTAAATGTATATACGAGGGGAGTTTAAAAAATAAGTTTAACGATGCTCGTGCTCCTCCCCCTGAAGAGCTAGGGGTACCAAATTTTGGGAGGATATTCTCCAAGGTATACTGAGCAGTTTCATATGTCAAACATCGCGGTAGGTCATTTCGTTCGCGTTTCACAACGATTTGAAATGGAAATGCCAAAAAAAACTCCGTCCAACTTTGCAGTGAGTGGAGTGAAAAATTTTTGACTCCAAAAAAATTGAAACCTACACAAATCTATGAAGAAATGTGTGTAGTTTGAAGTAAAAATTGCAGGAGCCTTCAAAAGGGTTGTGACATGGCACTAAGCGATCTTAAACGGCGCGAAAGTGTGAACGATGAAGCGCGCCAAGGACGTCCAACAAACGGGTGAACGCTAGAACGCGTGTAACAGCTGATGGACGAGGATAAACGATGTATCCCGATGAAATAGTCGAAAGACTACGGCGGAAAGACGAAGTTGGTCAGAAACATCCATCTGTAACATGCGAAAACTGAGAGCGCACTCGCTGCCTTGGCTGCTCACAGCTAAACACAAACAGTGGCACTTGGATGCCGCTCATTCGTTAAATGGATTCGTCTGCGTGGGAATAAGAGGCTTTATTTAGTCCTGTAGTCACCCCCGCCTATTCCTGGTGATGACCGAAGCGTTCGGAGGCCAGCGATTTCAGACAACAGATCAGATACCTGAAGTGGTCACAAATTACTTCAAAAAACTGGACGGAGTTTTTTTTGGCATTTCCATTTCAAATCGTTATGAAACGCGAACGAAATGACCTACCGCGATGTTTGACATATGAAACTGCTCAGTATACCTTGGAGAATATCCTCCCAAAATTTTGTACCCCTAGCTCTTCAGGGGGAGGAGCACGAGCATCGTTAAACTTATTTTTTAAACTCCCCTCGTATATACGATGTATTTTTTTACACATTAAAACAAAGAATTTCGTAGAAAAAATTAAAGCTAAAAGTACCCATCTTTTACTTCCTGTACCATCGTTAAAAAGTTTTCAATGCTTCAATTTGAAAGCAACCACTGTAAAAAACATTATAACCTTCAGACAATTTCAGATTTGGATTAGAGCTAGGGTGAGTTGTCTTTGTTTTTTTTTTTTTCGGAGAACTGGAGAGGGACTCGAAAAAAGTTGGGAAAGAACCTCAAAAGACTGTGGGAAAAATTTTGAACGTCCAATTTTTACCATCACTTTTCTACTGGGATTTCAAATTTTAAAATTGAAATAAAAAATATAAAAAAGTGACTTTTGAAAAAAAAATTCTGATGATAACTGATAATTGATCATTAAGGTACCATAAATATTTACGTGAATGTAGGTATGAAAACCATTTTAGAATTTTTTCCATCTTTCTAGAGGTTTTGCATGAGTTATGAAAATGATAGGTATGATTTTAGCCCTATTATATTCCAAACTTATGTAAGGTGACCGAAAAATGTGAAAAAATGTTTGAAACGGTTTTCTTACTTACAATAAGTACATACTTAGATATATTTGTAATATACAGGTAGGTAAATTTTAAAATTTAAAACTCCATCCGCCTTTCAATTTAGAAAAAAAAATCAAAGATTGTCCAGCATGGAACAAGGAAAAAGTTATAGAAGCAAATTTAACTTCAATTGTAGAGGAAATAAGGAAATAGTCGAGAAAATTTCTCAAACTGTAGCATGTTTCACAATTGTAATAATGCTGACCATGTGTCTCAATATTGTTAGGTAGGTATTCGAATTCAACAAGTCCAGAAATCCAATCGAGGTCAGGTCATAACTGGAGGAATAATAACTAAGCAAATTTCAATTCGAAGTAAAACAGTTCAAATCTGAATTGTAGCATAAGTACCCCTTGCTATCATGGGATAGACTGTACTTGCTACTTGGACTCGATGAACCTACGTCATAGAATAAATCTAGAGTGGGAAATGGAAAAGTTTATGACGCTAGGTACTTACCTACCTAGCTTCAGTAGTAGTTTATTCGAGCTAATAATAAGAACGCGTGTGTGTTCGAACGCTTTATTTTTTCTTTCTTAAATTTTACTTTTGTAATACAATGTAAATTGTGTTTATTCGAATGAATTAAAACTTTTCTTTATGATCTGATATTCGCGTCGTGAATTTTAATTTGAACCAAATGGACTAATTTTCTTCGTGACTCGTGTATTGGATCCAATGGAGTGAGTAATCATATCGAGTACACCGGCTAGGCTGAGACCAAGGTCTCATGCCAGTTCCGGTCAGTATATAGGTTCTTCTCCATAATTAGGTTTTGAGATAGCCAAGGTAGATGGCTCAGTTGAAATTTAATTAAAATATTTCCAAGGTAATGGTTTAGTAATTAAGTTCCAATAAGATAGTCTAGTAAAGGACTCATAGGACCTAGTTAAACAATCAAAGATAATCTTGGATAGATTTAATAAGATAGTACCATCTAATTCCTACCTAGAGTTTGGAATGTTCATAATTATGAATAGTGATTACAATTCGAATTAAGAAATAACTAGGACAAGTCCTAAAATGTGCTTGTTGAAATAGGCTCTGCCTATTATGTAAATAGTGTAGTTTTCTCCCCTCGTTTTTGGTTTCTGGATTGTTAATTCGAATCTTCTTTTCATTAAAAATCAGTAGAGCTTAATTTTTTGTTGATAGGTAGGTTTTATTTCTTCCTATTTACCCATCCCAATCATCCAAATCTGTGAATCCTTTTACACCTATTCCACTCACTACTTTCTCTAGTCTAAAAATATTTGTAATTTCCAAATACCTATTCAACATGAATCAGCCAGAAAGAAAAAAATCCCTATGTCATCATCAATTCAGTGAATACCTACTTAATATTATTATGTGGTTAATCAACAATGCCCCAACTAATTAGGCAAGAACAGGAACAAAAAAAGTGACAAAAGTCTACGAACATCTTCAAAAACGCTTCAAGTTCCTTTAATCTTCTCAAAGTGACTCAACATCTCGCTTGCTCTAAATACGTCGACTTATTAAGTATACTCGTATTTTACCAAAAACAGCTCAAATCGCGTCTTTCAGCACCTTCACTCCCAACTTGATTGTTTTTCATCAAGAATGTGCTGCCACACTCGCGATAATTACACCTAAAACGACCCAATGCTCGTATACGAGTAGTAATCCGGGCACCTCTTTGGACACCATGAATACGGAATTTCAACCTTGATTAAATACACTATACGAGAAGACGTTCGCGAGGATATTTTTCCAGCAACCCTTCCACCTCCCCTTCACTCCATTTTACTACAATTTACGCGCTAAAATGAGCCCAAATTAAATGTCGTCGACGCTTATAGTATAGCTTACGTTAGCTAATAAACGCACCCAATTTACACCTCTTCTCCCTTAACTGGCTTACTCTGGAATCGAATCTTTTCGCAATTCGCAGCTACGTTAACGTGACCTTATGAAAAAGTAGGACTAATTAGTGAAAATTCGCATAATTAATGACGACGTCGTCGTCGCGTCGACAACGGGGACAATATAGGTAGTTATGCATTTAACATACCAAAAGAAGGGAGGAGATGGGAGGAAGAGAAGGGTGTCTAATTACAGCATTTTGTAAACGTGGGTCGAGTATGGAGATAGCTTCCGATGAACAGAACAGAGTGTTAGGGGCTCGTATAGCCTCTCTCAGAGTCAGATAAATTGCATAACCGGATGGTGCACGCGTATGTGTCGTTTGCAGCAGGCTGACTCAACAGAGGTTGAGGTTTGCACACGAATCCTTCTCGTCCCGCCAACCTAACAGCATTCGGGTTATTTTTCACTGCGCGAAAATACTATACTCGTAGTACGTTGTTTTGGAAAATATCAGCCCCTTCCCCCTCCAGCCGTTTTTTCTAATCGGCCAACTTGTACACGAGGGGGGGGGGTCCCACACGCACCTGACGTTCGCGTCAAAGTTGACAACTTTACGTTTATCACGCGGCCCAATTCGTTATCTCGTTGCTGTGTACAAGTTTATAAATTTTCTCATCTTTTTATGCACTGTTTCCTCTTTCACTCTTACTCGCGCTTTGCCGAGCAATATTATGCTGGTAGATGACGATTACCTGGTGGAAAGAGAACGTGGAAATCGTCCATGTTGTAGAACTTTTTGTAATACGAAATGCGAACACGCTTTACGTGGCAATTTCTTTGTTTTTGACTACAGACTACTTCACTTTTGAACCGTTTCGTGTTCGAGTATCACTTTACAAGTACATACCTAGGTATATATGACACGTGAAGGAATGTTTTGAGAAGATATTTGAGTTTTTAAGTACGAAACATCGTATAGTACGAGTAGTTTACTAAAGACGAAACTCTGGCGAATGGAAGTGTGAGTCAATAAAGCGCTCAGTTTTATGTTTTATTTTTCACAAAGCGATTTTGAGAGGTTTTGTAATTTCTTTGAACTATAGGGGAGAGGGAGGAGAAAAATAACCATCTCTGACACACATTTATACCTAAACTCACTATAAAGCAAAAAATCCGTGATACTGCGGTATACCTATCTGTGTCTAGATCATTATTAAGTAAGTAATTTTTTCCACCATCACTCTTTCATCAAACAGAAAGGATCGCAAAAAAATTTTCTCACTAAAGGGATTTTTTAGCCGAAATGTGCTCAGCAGAGATATCCCCAAAAAGAAAATGTGCATATTCGAAGAGGATTTTTTTGGTATGATTTATCGGCACGACAGAAAAAAGGCGTTTTCACGACGAAAAAAGGGCATTTAAACGCTAAAAAAAATATTGCACGGGAAAAAGACCATTTCACGACGAAAAAAGTTTTTGAACGACAGTTAATGAATTTGAACGACGATATAAGATATTTTCCGACAGAATAATTCAATGCACGTTTATATAATACATTTTTATCGATCAAATAATTGTGCGCTGGCAAAAACATGAAATAATGGATGACATAAACAAGCGAGGTCCGGGGGACCTGGCAAGAGAGTTCCCCAGATTTGATAAAAATGTCCTCTTTTTTCTAAAATTTTCTATATGTATATTTAACCAAAGTGATTAATTTTTGCTATTTCTCTGTTCTGTTTTACACTACACTGAAATGAATTATGAAATAAATCCAAGTCCAAAATCGTCAATAAGATTTTTTTCAAAATTAAAAATCCAAATATTCAAAAATCCGAAAGCAAAAATTGAAAAATCAATATTCAATTCGGACAAGAGTTTTTTGGTTATAGGGTACACTAGTTTTATTAAAATATCGGATTAAATAAATTTGACATACACAAAGCATTAATAATAAATTTTAAGTACCTAGGTACCTAGTAGGTAGTGATAATAAAAAATAAAAAATAGAATTCTTAAATCAGTCTCGGATTTGGTATTAAAATAATAATCGCTGATTGGTCAAGTGTTGACATTCCATTTTCATATACATTCATAGTAGAAATATTTGGCCATGTTTATATTAGTCTCTAAAATATTCGAAATTAATTTCGATTTTTGATAATGCAATTGTTGGCGTTGGCAGTACTGGGAGTAATCTCAGCTTCGATGCGATACTTACCTGGCTGTTCTTCTTATCCGGGTGCTCTCCTGTTTACTACCTCGTTGATTTAGTTTATAGACGCGACTTCGATGATATTCTTGATTGATGATATTTTTATACTTTTATAACGAATATATTTCCGTTTATTTCTCGATGTGTTTATTATTATTCGAATATACGATTAGTCCTACATGGTAGACAGAAGCGTAGGTTTTGATTCGTTGCTTGTTTTTTAACATTTCGGTAGTGATTGTGTACTTGTGTAAACTTCATTCGGACAAGATGGAGGCTATAATAAATCCTATAGTGGATCGTATCAAAGCTGAGCTGGAAAGTTTTATGCGATCGACAATCAGTGTTCCTGTGAGCAGCTCAGTAAGTAATCAGATTTCTAATCCGATTTCGAATGCGAATCCGATTTCGTTAGTGGGCAATTTGCCAAACTACTTTTTCATGCCGCCACCACCACCACCTCCGGTGACATCTGCTGTTCCGGTGACTTCGGCAGTTCCGATATCAGTATCAATTACATCCAGCGCATCTGATATGCCGCGACTTACGGTGACAACGTTTAGTAAACCTGCTGGTCGTTATGTGACAGCTCATAAATTGGTGAATTTACATACCACTGCTGCAAATGTGGTTTCGAGTAGCACCACATCCGCATCTTTAAGGCAACCTATCATGTCAACGGGTGCCTCCGCAGTACCGATGCCACCACCGGTGGGAAATATTGGATGTGCTCCGCTAACCTTCAATTCTATGTTCCCGAATATCGATTATAAGCTGACGGAGAAAAGTAGCTACCGAAATTGGCGGCAGATGCTGTTTGACGAATTAAGAGTACGCAGACTTAATGATATTGTGGATGCTTCAGTTCCGCGACCGAATACAAGATTCGATGACTCCATTCGGAAAGCGACTACTCGTTTACTCATAGTAGGTCGCCTTGACGAACACCACCAGCGTTTAGTCGAAAACATCAGGGAACCGGCCGAAATCATAAAATGGTTGGATAATGAGAAACTGCCAATATCGGAGAACTTACGAGAAGCTCTCTTTCAGAAAATCACGAACTTACGTTTTGAACCGTTTATTGACGAGCCGTCGAAGTTTACCAGGCAATTGGAGGATTTATTCGAACGAAGTAAAGAAGCAGGCATGGTGTGGACGGACGATTTCAAAAAGAGTATGCTGTTACATAAAATAAAGAAGGCGCGCAGCGACATATCGATGTCCAACCGAACGAGTAAAACCAACTACCAGATGATCAAAAAATGGCTATGTGACGAAGAGGCGACTGAGAAGGAGCTCAAGGCAGTAACCTCAACGGCGGCTTCAACAGGGGTTCATTTTGCCTCTGCCAATTCTTCGAACTCGAATGGAAGAGGAAGAAATTTACGAAACAATCGACGTGGCGATAGACGTGAACAAAACAACGATCGACGTGGGGAGCGACGTGAACAATACGATGATCGAGATCGACGTGGCGATAGACGTGAGCAATTCGACGATCGACGTGGCGAGAGACGTGAACGTGAAGACAATCGACGTGGTTCCTATCAGCGCAATTACGACTCGAGAGATTCCTATCAGAACCGTAACTCATCCGAAGGCAACCATTATGGAAGGTGTCGAAAATGTAACATGAGAGGTCATGCGATGAAAGACTGCAAGACGAATGGGTCTTATTGCTACTGCTGCAGAAAAGTAACCGATCATATTGCGAAGAACTGCCCCGAGCGTAAATCCGATGAAAAGTCTGGTAAATCTGGGTCCGGTCAAGGGAAAGGCGATAGCGGTGGAAAATCTATGATGGTCCGAGGCGATAGAAATTTCGAATTAAATTCGAAGTATTATTATCCTGACGACTGCCTTAACTCGGCGGGTAAGTGTTTCATGACAGCAGTACTGTCAGTCAATTTTATAATCGACTCTGGGGCAAGTTATCATTTGACAAATGAGCGGCGAATTCTCTCCAAGGTAAGAAAGTTGAGTAAACCAGCGGTAATAGATTGCGCTAAGAAAGGACAGGAGTCTGTTCTGAGTATAGAGGAGTTAGGTGAGTTTCATACTTACACTGTTTTAGGTAAGCCAATTACTTTTACAAATGTCTTATATTCTTCAGAAGTTTCTGAAAATCTGCTGAGTTTACGGCAGCTGGTACAACAAGGTGCGACATTTGATGGAAGTTCGCTATATTTTTATATCAGAGATGGAAATTCTGGTGACATAATTATTAGAGCTCAGTTTCAATCTCCGTTCTGGGTCAGTGATCTGCGTGTTCGTAATCCAAATGAAGTGGCTATGTTAGCTAATGCTGATGGAGGAGGTCCAAGTCCAACGCTTCCCACGATTCGTGAAAACTTGGGTCTTCTATGGCATACGAGATTGGCGCACGCTTCGCTAGGTTATCTTGAACTATATAAATCGAAGATGGCGATTTTGAAAAATGTAACTTTTGGTAAGGATATTATGGATTGTCAACCTTGTGCGTTAGCTAAGGTTCACAGGAACCCTTCGAAGAAGAAACGTCAGCGGAGTAAGATAGCTTTACAACGAGTTCATTCTGACGTGATGGGCCCTATAACACCTCTATCATTCCCAGGTAAACGTAGGTATGTGATAACATTTATAGATGATTTCTCGAGGTTCGCAATGGTATTTGTGATGTGTTATAAAAGTGATGCAGCTGACTGCTTTAGAAAGTACTTAGATGAGATGCGTAGAATGTTGGGAAAAGATGTTAAGGTACAGTACTTACGTACGGACGGAGGTACCGAATATTCAGGTGAGATGGGAAGGTTATTGAAACAGGAGAAGATTGAGATAGAGGTAGCTGAACCGGATACCCCAACTCATAATGGTGTTGCAGAAAGAATCAATCGGACTTTGCGCGAAAAGACAACAGCGATGCTGAGCGATTCGGGAATCCCAATGTCCTTGTGGGACCATGCTATATCTCAGGCTGTTTATATCTACAATCGAACTCCTCACAAATCGAACGGTTTTAAGACACCTTATGAAGTATTTTGTGGTGAAACTCCTGATTTATCGTTTATACGCCGGTTTGGTTGTCTGGCCATTCCGAAGAAAACTAGAGAGGATTATGAGAAATTTGATGAAAGAGGTATTAGAGGTGTAGTTTTGAACAATACTAGAAGTGGTTATCGAATTTTGTTACCTTCGAGGAAAATTATAGAACGTAAAGATGTTGAGTTTATTGAAAATATTACGTATAGAGATTTATTGAAAAGTAAAGATGTTGTTTTCGATTTTAGTTCAGACGAAACTGAAACTGATATTAACTGGCACGACACGGTAGAACGAGAAACTACCAACGAAGAGGTAAGTGTAGAAGTACCCAGCAAGACTTCTGGTGAATTGAATGTTGTCCCAAGTACTAGTGGTCAAAACGATGACTCTGATGAATTTGACATTGAGAACGTCGAAGAAACTGTGATTTTTGATGACTCGTCTAACGATACGTTTTTAGCTTTTGATCGTGTTACAGCATTACGTGCATGCTTACTCGAAGATGAAAAGGATCCAATGACTTACGCTGAAGCTTTAGACCGTACTGATCGTGAGTATTGGATAAAAGCCATGGAAGATGAAATGGCGTCTTTAGAAAGAAATGATGCGTGGGATTTAGTTGTACCGCCCAAAGGGGTGAATATCTTAGATTCTAGATGGGTATTTTGTAGGAAAACTAACGAGAATGATTCTTCAATACGATATAAGGCATGTTTGGTTATACGTGGATTCAAAGATAGAGAAGTGTACGATATAGGAGATGTGTACTCTCCGGTGGCTAGTAAACACACAGTTAGGGTAATTCTTGCGCTTGCAAATAAAGAAGGTTGGTCGATTATTCAATTAGATGTTATTACTGCCTTTCTTAATGGCAGATTGAAAACTACGGTATATATGCATCCGCCTGAAGGAATGGAAGTTGATGAAGGCCTGGTTTGTGCTTTAAAATGTGCTTTGTATGGGCTCAAGATTAGTCCGTTAACTTGGTTTCGTAGGTTCGATGAAGCAGCCAAGAAAATGCAGTTTACCAATCATCCAAATGAGCCATGCGTGTATATCTGGCGAAGGAAACATTTGGTGGTAATTTTAGTACTTTATGTAGACGATTTCCTAATCACAGGTAATTGTAAAGATAAGATTGTTGAGACGATTAGACGTTTAAAAGAGGAATTTCAAGTAAAAGAGTTAGGTTCTCCTAAAAAGTTTCTTGGTTTGGAAATTGCTAGATCGGAAGAATATCAAACGTTGACTTTGACTCAAACTAGTTTTATTAATTGTGTGTTGAAACGCTTTAACGCGTTGAATTTGCCAGCTGTTCATACTCCAGCTTTAACTCGAAATTGTGAAAAGAAAAGTAAGTCAGAGAAGAAAACACCGGAATGGAATCCTGGTAAGCCTACGCCTGGCAAGTCTTTGTTTAGGGAAATTACTGGCTCGTTATTACATCTAGCCAACGGTACTAGACCAGATATTATGTTCGCTACGAATGTGCTATGTCAACATCAAAGTAATCCTCAGCCCGAAGACTGGGAACGTGCTCAGAGAATTCTTCAGTATCTGAAAGGAACGGCAGAGCTAGGGCTAACTTATAGAGGGGTGATTAAGAAAGAAGGTGTATTTGTAGATGCGTACACCGATGCGTCGTTAGGGACTGGAGAAGAAGGTTGCTCTATTACAGGCTATTTTGTGCGAGCGTACGGTGATCCGGTTGTTTGGCGTACGAGAAAACAGTCGGTACCAGCGGGTTCCTCAGCTGAAGCGGAATATTTCGCTCTATCCATGTGTTCGAAGGATGCTGTCATTACGGTAGATTTATTAGAACGTTTAACGAAGAATAGACATGGACCAGCTCTCATTCATAGTGATTGTCAGCCTGCTCTCGCTATCGCTAAAACAACTGGAGCTCCCAAGCTCAGGCATATAGCTAAACTCAATTATCACATAGTTAGAGATTTTGTCAAGGGTAACAAGATTATTTTGAGATTCGTTAAGTCGGAAGATCAGCCGGCTGATGCCCTCACGAAAGCTCTTGCCTCAGGTCGATTTCAAGAACATTGCAGCTGTCTGCTCAATATGTAACATAATTTTTGTATTTCAGGCCATTATTAATTCGAAGACGATAGTTCCATTAGTTCCTATGTTTACGATGTACGTTATTGATCTCCGCCTCTCCGCTAAGATTAAAGGGGTGTGTTGGCGTTGGCAGTACTGGGAGTAATCTCAGCTTCGATGCGATACTTACCTGGCTGTTCTTCTTATCCGGGTGCTCTCCTGTTTACTACCTCGTTGATTTAGTTTATAGACGCGACTTCGATGATATTCTTGATTGATGATATTTTTATACTTTTATAACGAATATATTTCCGTTTATTTCTCGATGTGTTTATTATTATTCGAATATACGATTAGTCCTACAGCAATCTTTGGGAATTAATTGATAATTTCCAAAAAAGAGTATACATGGTTTTATTGAAATGAAGTCGGATCAATTTCTTTTAGATTTAAACATTCAAATTTATAAAAGCATTGATACGTATGTAAACAAATTACAAATTGAATTCTAAATCAGTCTCGGATTTGACATTGGTACTCCAGATAGCGCTATAGTATCGAAGTGTTGAAAAACTGAAAACCTGAAAACCTGATCGTAGCACGTCAACAAAAAAACAGTTCATCAACTCTACAAGTAGTAAGTACTTTTTTTTGCTTTTTTGGGCAACAAGAGGAGATGGAAGTAATTTGGAGGATCAAAAATTTCACAAGAGAGTTTTTAAACGCACTTTTGGACAATTTTAATGAAAAGTAAGATTATTATGGCAAAAAACCAAGATTTTTTGATAATTATGTAGATTCGATGCGATCTTTTTGGTTAGTTTCACCAAAAAAGCAAAACATGTTCACAATTTTTGCAACAAAAAAAGCTATGTAGGGGACTCTGCCATAAGACGGCACAATTTTTTCGAAAGCCTGGTACTCCGAAAGTATCCAACCAAAATGGACGAAAATTTGATGGAAGGAGAAACGTAAAACTTTTGGTTTCTAACTCTTGTCTCAATCAAATGAATTGTAAGTAAGGTCAAATGCGCCGTGAGCGCAAATTCATTCCTAAGACAGTGCAAATCCAATTTTAAAATAAAACTGTAACTATATCGTTTGAATTTGATTGAAATCATCATGTTGAATGCATTAGGATCCTTAATTTACCCCATTTTATTTGATTAAAGGCGCGGTTAGAGTTTTTTCATTGAATTTGGCTGACAATCCCGCTTTTTTCAATCTTTTCTCAATTATACATTTTTATGAAATATTTTGAACAGAAACGTGTAACATTAGGCACACTATACACTACTACATGATTCACCAAAATCTACCCGTTTTTGTTGATGAAAAGCTCCTGATTTTGCGGCTGTGCTATCATAGGACTGGTTATACGAATTCAAATTTTAGTCAATTTCAAATGAACATAAACACTAATGAAAAAACTGAGTAGCGCATTAAAAAGTAGATGAGATTTCGCACATGATAAGATACTTTCAGTCACTTTGAGTAATGAAACCAATTTGGAAGAGCTTCCGGCAAAAAATTGCAACAATCGAATTTTTAAGCAAAAAAACAAAAATACGTTCTCAAGAACGCAAGGTAATTGTTCAAGCGGATACGAACTACTTTGTAAAGTCAAAGATGTGGAGCACAAAGACAGCTGGTGCAGTTGGTTTTTACATCAGCTCTGCCAGATGCCAGAAATTTGAATTGCGCCTTTCATAATTTTTAGCAATTTTTGCAAGAAATAAAATTTTTTTGGCAAGAAAAACTTTTTTGAATTCAATTTAAAAAAAAGGAGTTTTTTGAAAAAAATGAAGGACTTAATATTTGTAAGATTTACATGTTTATTATTACCAAAAAAAATATCACAAAATGAGTGTATTTTTCTGAAAACATTTTTTCAGCAGGGAATCATTTATTTTTTCGAGCAATAATTTTTTTGGCAGTAAAGATTTTACTAGGACGTGGATTACATTTCTTTCATCGTTAAATGAAATCGAATTCTCATTCGTATTACCTAAATGGCCATGCTGAACCATCGTTAACACTTTATTGCTGAAATGCCCTATTTTGTCGTTCGAATGTCCTGTCGATGTCGTTCGAATCACTTTTTCTGTCGTGCCAATATTTTTTTTTCACTTCAACTTCGCAACTCACAGGTGAACATTCTGAATCGGTAAACTCTGATTGAGCTGAACTTTTTGGCTTACTAAAGGAGCATGTCACTTATGTTAGATTACAGAATCAAATTTTGGTCTATCAAAATATTGATAGCCAAAATTACATAGATGATTTTCAGAGTGAAAAGTGAACAAACAAGCCATCAGCTATTCGCTGATTGCAAGAGAGTTTTTGCATTTACCTTTTGCTTATTGGGAAAACTAATGCTCTATGCTTTTGAATATTTCTTCAACAAATCTTGATGGTATAATCAATATAATCTCATCTCAGACATTTACCATCAACTTGAGAATTGATTTTTCTGAATTTACCGTTTCAATTCTTATGCCTATAGATTCTTAGATGCCAGATTTTCACAAAATTTCCGACGACTTTTTTTATATCAATATTATCCACGATAAAATTTTGAATTGAATTCGGAATTTAGAAACAAACATAAACATAGCCAATTATTTTTGCATATTGCTTGGCATTTTAAAAATCTACTCGCTGATTGGCTTATACGTATAGCTGAAATACTACTCACTGATTGGATAATGTATTATTGATGAAAGTACGACGACGACGACGACGACGAAATGAAAAAGTGGTTACAATAGAGTTTTTCGACTCTAAAATGACAGAAATTTTAAAATCGGTATCTACGAGCAGAAATCGACCCACCGAATCGATTGCTGGCGCCTCCAGCAAAAGTTGACGTTTCCCCAGAAATTTCGAATCGTCGTCAGAACACGTTACAATCAGTTTCGGTTGCTGAAAATTTCATCTCGCATAAATTCGACATTTGAACCGATTCTGAGGACAAGTGAATCACAAAAATTCAAGTTGACACGTTGAAAAGTGTATTTTTTACAAGTTGAAAATCTCAAAATAATTCCATAATTGCTTATTTTTGCATGAAATTACTCAAAACTTCCTCTACCTTACTAGTTTATTTCCCCTCGATTTCAATCACTTTTGAAATGATTCTCAAGCGTACTGAAAAGTGGAATCATCTGCAAAAATACATGGCACGCAATTTTAGATTTTTTTTTTAAATTTCAATTTTTAAATTGGTAAAAAATAAGTAGGTACACATTTTCAAATCGTCACTTAAAATTTATTATTTACCTGACATAATCGATTCGGAATGTCGAACTTGTGACAGGATTGAATTTTTAGCAGCCGAAGTTGATTGCAACACCTTGTGGAGCGATTTGAAACTACTGAAGAAAATTCAACTTCTGCTGGGGGCTCTAGATGGACTCGAAAATGGTGGCAATTTACACCGATTTTTGGATTTTCATCTTTGTACCTACTTACTCTTTTCTTTTTTTTTTTTTTTTGTAAAAAATTGAGGAATAGAATTTTAGCAGCCATTATCAAAAATTATCCAAAAACATGAAAAATCGATTTCGGCAGCTCAAAGTTTGATTCTGAGGTCTGAGTGACATGCTCTTTCAGTGAGCTAAATTTCAGCTCAATCGAAGTTTATTGGTTATGGTTGTATTTGTACAGGTATTAGTATATCAATCACCTTTGGAATATGACCCTGATATATTCCATGATGAGGTAAGCTATTTTTCAGAATTATTTTGATTTGATGATCATTTTAGCTCCAGACTTACCTACAGTAAGTCCTCAAACAGAAGGACATTTTCGAAAAAATTGTTGGTTTTTTCACTCTTGCCCCCACCCAAAATCTGGTTTAAGAAGAATGGTGTACTTCCAACAATTAGTAATGTAGGTACATTTATTTGAGATTTGGCGACGACCCAAGTCATTTCCATCAAAATCAAACACCACATTTTTAGGGTTGTACTGTGTGGTGAAAAATTTGTAAATCATCTTTATCTGAGTAAATTCGTGTTTTGGAAATTTTATCTTCTCGATTATTTCGTATTTATAATGCCAAAACAAGACAGGTACATCATTCTGAAACTGAGAATGCATATATTTCGAAAAGCAAGGGTGTCAATTTTTTGGTCATTATTGCCACATTTACCTACGCAAAACGAAAGATATCCTTTAGATGTACTAATTGTATTGCCATAGTTGATACGAAATATTTAATAAGAAAAAATTTTCAAAATCGAATTCATTTCTTTCAAAAAATGACGACAACACTGTTGTTTTTTTGCAACAAAACGTGAACCATATTTTCATACTCTCTAATGCAATAAAAATATTATCAAATGTACACAATCATACGTAGATATTGTTATACCATCATAAGCCAATAATAGCGTTACTAAATCTGAGAACAGATTAAATTCACATTCTTCATCTCCTACGAGTACGATGCAAATATGAATAAAAGCAAACTAGAATGCTGAAGTTGATATTATATAGTAGATTGAGGAATTCAAACACAAAATACGCTGGTGTTTCCCACAAAATTCCGCATAATATTACCTAACATACGTCTTATGTATATGTATTATACTTCAATTGGAATGTAATTCAGAGAATTTTTTCAGAACAAATATGAAAACTTTGAAGCTTATGTTCCAAGTACTAAATGTACCTTCAACCGTGATGTTCACAGTGCCACATACGTGCGATATACCCAGGTTAACACTTTTATACCCTAGTGGCCACGAATCGCATATAGATATATCATTTAAAGCGGAATGGAAAAGTATAGCTATGGTGATTTAGAATATCAATTAGATATATATTTACTACAGCAAAATTTTCATTTGCAAGTATTCCAAGGAAAATAGTAAATGTATATCTGAGGGATATTAAATTAAATGGATAAATTTTGACCAAATTCTAATATCTATGGTACATTTTTTTCTGCTTTAAATTGACTCTTAAAATTGAATGTCTGAGAAATATACTATGGATGTATCAATATCACCAGTAATTTAGAATTCCAACTTGAGAAAAAGTGTATATCTATTCTTCATTCATTAGCTATTATGAATAACCCATTTCAAAAATAGCAATTTACCCAAAAGGATTCGAAAAATATGCTATAAATCGCCTATAGACATCTGTTAATATCTATAGGCGATCTATTAGACATTGTTCAATGGTTTTGGAAAACGGTTATTTTCAAAATTTGAATTTACCTAATAGATTTTGTTCAATATCTATAGGCGATTTATTAGACATCCTTCAAATCGTTTTAGAGAAACGTTATGTTTTAAATTTGAATTTATCATCATCGTCAGTAATAGAGTTGAGTGTGCACAGTGATGGTGTCTTTTTGTGTGCAGTGGAATCAATTTGATTCTTATTTGATTTGTAATTAAAGTAATTTTATTCGCGATTGATTTTAATTAAATATGTGAAGTGCAAACTCACGATCGAGAGTGATTTTAATTAAATAAGCTATGTGAAAATCAAACAAAGTGCTCAACAGGGGAAAACTATTGCCAAAAATGTCAGTGCCTTTAACACCATATTGCCTCTTTCTAATGGTACTAAATTTTTTGAAATCTGCAAGTCTTTTTTGTGAAAATTACGATTTTACAAGTAAAAAAGTTTTTGTGATTATTGTCTCAACTTTATACTTTTCGCACACCAGAATTTTTGAACCACTGCGACAACCATATTATTTCAAGGTGCAAAATTATAGAAAATTTTATCCTCTTTCCAATGGCACTAAAATTTCAAGATCCACAAAAGTTTTCTTGGAGAAAATCACGATTTTACATAAAAGCTGAAAAATGTACAGTGGGATTCATTGTTAGGTACCTACAAATATCTACCATTCTCTGTTCGTATACAACATCTTCATAGCACTTGTGTATAGCTACATTGGAATGTCTGTGCGTGATTCATAAAATATAGAAAAGAATCGCGTATAGCCAGCTTGGAATATCTATGGGCGATTCATATAATCTCAAAGGAATCGCTAAAATACGTTCATTTCATATATACATACGCCATTTGGGAAAGCTACTCATCAGTTATCCATAGTATATTTTAAAGCGCATAAAATAATGATTGACAAATAGCGAATAGATATCTATGACTTCTACAAGAAATAATTTCCAGACATTCAAAAGGCAGTAAAATAGATCTATTATTTGGAAATTTGTATATCCTACAACGATGTATGAGACATGTATTAGCTTGAAATGGTGCAAAAACGCTATTAATTTGATGGTTTTTTAGCGATTAAAGATATTCCACAGCCTTTTGAATGTCTGGAAATTATATCTCAAAGACATCTATGGGCTATTCGTGGCCGCTAGGGTAGTGTATCTAATATCGTATAAAAGTAGATAGAAGAGCAAAAAAAAAAAAAAAAATAGAAATTGTCAAAAGTGGTGCTCATTTTTAAGTCCTTGAAACAATAAAAACATTTTTAGGTAAGGAGCTTTTCGGAGAGCCACTTATATTTTTTTTCTAAAATTTTAAATGCTTTTTTCTTCTACACAAATCATCAAATTTTGAAAGTTGTTGCACGAGAAATTGATTCAAACTAGTTAAAAATTCGAATACAAAACTAGCAGAATTTCAACGAACACGAATATAGGTATGGCATAACTTACCATACAATCTTGCTCGCCGGCATAACAAAAATCCCCCGAAACGGAGGTAGGAACCCAAAGATGCTCTCCATTCACAGCTTGATCGGTCCAGTCTGGAGTTGATCTAATGGATCTGGTAACAGTTTCGCCGATTGTATCAGGATGTGTTCCTCGTCTGTAAGACAAAATTTACCAAAGCAAATGATAAATACGGTTGATGACAGTTAATACTCAATTAGACACTTCGGAAACTGTGTCATCGTTGAAATCCACGTCAAAAGTAATTTTTGGTGGTGAATTTTTCCCAACGGAAATAAATTCAACCATGAAACGAACCAAAAAAAAAGTAATATTTCATTAATTATATAGCTTATTTTCTCTCACCTTCGGGTAAGTATTTTTTTATTTTTTTTTCAATATTTTTAGTTTGAGTATGATAAGCGACGCAAACGATGATTACTAATCCTTGATACCGAAATTATACAACTACGAAAGTATAAACTGAGTTTCCAATTCGACAGGTACACAGTTATAATATAATTAACACCAGACCATGTCCTTCGCCAGTTCGGTCTTTAATTCAATCTACCAATTACATCGTCTCTCGTTTATTCGAAGTATACGTTTCCGGTTTGTTTTAACCGTAGAATGATATACTTTCATCACTGTCCTGAGCCTTAAATTCATCCAGACATCTCGCAAAAAAACGATCAGTCATATTTTTAATTTCGCAGTCATAATTAAAGTTGAAATTAGAGTCAATTTTCACGCCACAAAAAGTGGTTAATTTTTCTCTCGAATTCACTCGCGATGAAAATTTAAAAAATCGTCTTATAGGTAGTAGTACATCGTCTCGACACTTTTCATTTCGGTTTACAGAAGCTCGTGTTTTTAACCCTTCTGAAGGTTCTCTAGGTACCCGGTTTGGGGAAACAAATCGCTTTAAAGAGAGTTAACATGGTATTCTGCCTCATTGACCAAATCAAAAAAAAACGTTGAGCTTTCGAAGGAAAATAATTTTAGAAAATAAAAATTTTGAAAATGCTCAAATCCTTAATTTACAACAAAACAAATGAAAATACGTTAGATAAATTTTTCAAAAATAATTCAACAACATGTGAGTGAAAAAGGTTTGTCAAAAGCACTTTTTGAAAATATTTTTAAAAAATTAATAAGGAAAAAAAATGATGATAACGATAGTAAGAAAGATCATCTTGAATTTCCCAAGTCGGGCAAAAATAAAAACTTGAAATGCCTTTGGCTAAAAAATTTAAAAAATCAATAATTTTTCAAAAATATTTTCAAAAAGTGCTCTTGACTAATATTTTTTACTTATGTTGTTTGCTAAAATTTTTATAAAAAATTTCCAATTTAAATTAATTTGTTTTGTTGGAAATCTTGGATTTGAGTCTTTTCAATATTTTCGCTTTCCAAAATGATTCTTCTTCGAAAGCTCAACTTGAACTTTTTTGTAATTCGGTCAATTGGGCAGGGTACCGACCCTACTACAGTCTTCAAAGCAATTTTTTTCCCCCCACTTGGGCACTCAGAGAACCTCCAAAGAGTTAAATTCGAACGTGCTATATCTATGCATGTAGTTTTCTTTTCATTACACACCGCTCTCTACACTTCCTCCGGGCACCGACAAAAAGCTCTCGAAATCTTTGAAATTACCTCCATAGATGAGACACGACCCAACGACGACGACGTTACGTAATGAAGTCATAAATAAACGTGTAAACATAAGACGAGAAAATGCAACGAGCGAACGTAAAGTCTAGCTAGGTATCAAAGTAACAAAGAAGCTGCGCATTTTATTACTTTCATCCTCATCGTCAAACTGTGTTTATACGAGTATGTAGTAGCGAGCATATAGTATAGAAAACGTTAAACTTTGTTCTCGATTATTATCCTAATTAGCCGCAATTTTGTCATTATGAACACGCGAAATTCGAGTACGTTTCGCTTCTTCGCGTTTCTCTGTGTGTGGTAAATACTTCGTTTTAACCTTTTACAACCCTATACTCGTACACGCGATTCGCTTATATACGAGTATGTGAAAGGTGACATTACAATGAACACTGACAGCAGTGACAGTGCTAGTCAAGAATGAGAATTGTTTTTGCAAATAGGGTATATAATTAATTAGGTAGCTTTACGATGTTTTGGAATCAGAATTTAAAAAGTTCATTTCAGTTACCTACTGAAAATGTCAACTCGATTATTTTTGTAGTACCTACTGAATGTAAGTTAAAGAAAGTCATACAAGTATCACTCAAATTCAAATCAATGAAAACTGATTCAATTATTTAAATATTTGGATAAGAACCAAAAAGTCATTGGAAAATAATTTAAATGGACATTTCACTATTTTTTTCTGAGTATTCAAAAATTTCTACAAAACTTTTTAAAGTATTTTTTATAGAATTTTGTTCTCAAAACTGAACACAATTTTCAAGATTTTTGAAAAAGGTATCATACGACCTATTGAAATGAAGTAAAATTCCAGGAAAAAAACAACAATACCTGCCTACCTACCAAAACTTCTTTTGAGCAGTTATGAAGAATTTTGAGCACAAAATTGGGTCATTATTTTCGGGGTTTTTGAAAAAATGCCAAGTAATCCACAAAGCTTATTGACCGATTCAATTTGGTTGATTTAAAGCCATCAGCTATTACTGATTGCAAGAGAGTTCTTATTTTTGCTTTTTGCTTAAATCAATGCTTTAATCCTTAAACACCCAAGCAAATCCTGAGATGTTATGAATAAATGTTTTCAATTTCCTGAATAAGATAATCACAAGTACCACTTTTACTCACAGTCGTTTTGATGAAATGCTACTCTCTGTTTGGCTATTTATTTAAAAAAAGGGAAAAAATGAGAATAAAAAGTGATTACAACTTTGGAAACAAATAAATGAGTAGATAGGTAAGTACAAGTACATAAATATTAAAACGCTTCAGAAAATACAGACAAACTTCATGTGACCCATCCCATGTCACTTTTTCAAAAATACTGAAAATCACGACCGAATTTTGAGCTTAAAATTCTTCAAAAATGATCAAAATACATTTTCATCGAGACATTTCAGGGTCTGGCGACATTTTAACTCATTTTAATCATGGCATTTTTTCAAAACCCCTAAAAATCGTACAGGTAATAACTCATTATTTTGAAGTCAAAATTATTCAAAAATGCTCATTTTATGTAAAAAAACATTTTTATCGAAATATTTTAATTTTTCACTAAATTTTATCACATTTTCGTAGGTCATATCGCACTTTTTCAAAAATCCTAATATGACCCAATTTTGGGCCGGAGATTCTTAAAAAATGTTCAAAAGCATTTTAATCAAAATAGAATAGCCGAAGAGTTTGAATTTCTCACAAAATTTTAGGTACTTAAGTAAGTAACTTTTTAATGATTTTACAATGGGTTATTTTTTACTCGAAATTAATGGGAGCGGGGAATATAGCAGACACTTTGAAATTCAACTGTGCCGTATTACGCAAGCAATTTTTGCAAATTTTGGTTTAATGCACGTGGTTCGAACACTGATATGATTTTTTTGGCCTACGATTTAATGATGTCTGTGTGTAATCATTTTGGAGATAACTTTGGGCAAAAAACCACACTGGGAGGGCTAAATTATCAGAATTTTAAAAAACAATATTATTTCATTCACAAACAATTCTTTTACCGATTCACTTTTTTTTTAGTTCTAAATAACCAAACCTGAGTAGGTCCAAAATTTTAGAAAATTATGACAATTTGCCAAATTCGAAAATCTTTATATCCAGATTTGAGGCATGAAAGAATTGATTGTAATAGGCGAGTGAAAAGAATTTTGAATTCTCCTAAACTTTTGTCAACATTTTTGAGGCATCGCATGGTCCTATTAACGTTTTGGGACTAAGTAAACATGGATATATTTGGAGTGAGAGCAGTACCCAGCAATAATATCTGAAAAAAATGTTGGACAAAAAGTGTTTTGAAAAATTTAAGATATTTAAGGTTCACCCTTTCTCCATTGTGTATTCGATCGCTCATTTCAAATAATAGATTAAAAATGAAGTGATAAAATGCGACTGAAATTTTCTAAAATTTTCAATCGTCGTCCGACAAAAGCTGGGTTCTCAAAGTCATGATATCACCACCTACTCCAAATACTTAGAAAATTGTTGCTTCTCTCTACGTACGATCTCGTTTAGTAAGTAATTCTGTATTTAATACCCGCACTGCTTTAGATCAGGTGAATAAACCTGCCAAAGAAAGATCTCCTACGATTTCGCAACTCTCCATGGTTTCCTAAGATCCACATTCCATCGTCTATTTACTACCCTGAAACCCTCTCCACCACCCTCTCCAACAATTCTCAAATGTCTTCTCTTCTATTATCCTTCTCCTTCACGCGACATGCTTGCACACCGTTCGCAAGTACCCACACACTCACTAGTCACTAGTTCTCTTTTAGTTCGTTTTTTTTTTTTTAGTTAGCTGTTAGCTATCTACGGTGCTTTGTATCATACGTTCGATCTGCTAAATTAAAATGAAGTGATCAAAAATACAGTATCTCTTTTCTTCAAAATTTCGGAATTTTTTGATTTCGGAGTGAACAGTGCACTTGATCAAGTACTGCTCGAAATGCAAGTATAATAATATTAGGTATTATCATGTTGAATAAAAATGTTGCAGTTGTAGGAAGCGGTGGCCGGGAGCACACACTTTGTTGGAAACTGAACCAATCTGATACGGTAAGGTTTGATACCTAATATTTTTTTGAGAAATCGTACCTATTTAAATAATTGAGCGATCACGACAGAAAGTCACATGACATATCCACGAAGATCCAAACAACAACCCTTTAACGTCATCTTTATAAAACAAACGCTCGTCATAAGCAAAGGTAAAATGAAACCCAAATTCCAACATGAAAATTTTTTCGAAATCGAAAATCCCTGCGAAAGGTAACGTTTGACCCTTTTTTTTGTCAATTTGGACATGGTGTAGAAATTCATTTTCGTGAGCTGTCAAAGTTTCCAAAAAAATTAATGAAAAGTTGAATCAGTTGAATGTTTTTCCATTTTGGATCTTTCAATTAGGTAGGTAAGTAAAATGAACAAAAAATAAAAAATTGAAAAATTGCAACAGAATGTATCCCAGTCTTTTGAAAGCTGGTTCATTCATCACCAGAAAAAAGTTAAGCTACATTATTTTACACCATTTTTATATTCACTTAAATTTTCGTATTTTTTGTTGATTGAAAGTGATTTTATTAATGCCTTACCTACTGAATATTTTTACATAATTTAAATTTTCAACACTTTTTCATATATCACTGACAAAATTTGAGAATACTTAATTTCATTTTTATTTTTTGTTGATTTACATAATGATCACAGTGCTTTTTTTGAGTGTTTTTTTCAACGTTTTTCAACACTTTTTCATGCACTTTTCACAAACTTTTATTGAAATTTCATTTTCGGATGATTTACGATGATTTCACTGCTTTTTTGTAGAGCATTTTTACACCATT
Organism: Planococcus citri; assembly: GCF_950023065.1. Classification (NCBI taxonomy): domain Eukaryota; kingdom Metazoa; phylum Arthropoda; class Insecta; order Hemiptera; family Pseudococcidae; genus Planococcus; species Planococcus citri. Next base: position 29,008,693 of record NC_088678.1, on the reverse strand, counting down.
TTACGACGTTTTCATCACTTTTTCATGCAATTTTGACCATGTTTACTGAAAGTTCAGTGCTTTTTCTTGATTTACAGTGAATGTTTTCTCATCATTTTAACACAAATTTAACTCTTTTTCACACGTTTTAAACAAAATTGAAGCAAAATTACATGGTTGTTTTGTTGATTTTCAGAGATATTTAAATGTCTTTTGGAGTATTTTTCCATTATTTCAACACGATTTCAACACATTCGTGCAATTTTTTTTACCAAGATTTGTCGCATTACTGACACATTGTACATTTTTTGGTTCATCGCGGAAATTACCTATTTTAATGTTAAATATTATTTTCAAAGGTTTCCAAAATTTTCGCCATTCCTGGTAATGGCGGAACAGCTACGTGTAAAAAAGTCACCAATGTAGATATCGATGCTACTAATTTTGAGGTAAGATCTTAAGCCCAAAATTCCTGCAAAGGAAACCAACATAGAACGCTACATAGATCGGAAATCGAGAAAAATAATTGTGAAAATTTCCCAGGCTCTCATCTTGTGGCTAAAAGAATACGATGTATCGATGGTCGTCGTAGGTTCTGAGGTCCCATTAGCTAGCGGGATATCAAACGTTATTAGGAAAAATAACATCATGTGCTTTGGTCCTACTGCCGAAGCTTCTAAAATAGAATCTGATAAAAAATGGGCTAAGCAGTTCATGAACAGGCATCACATACCCACTGCTCAATGGAAATCGTTCAAAAATACTAATGAAGCCAAAAATTTCATCAAAACGTAAGTGTTATAAATACTAATCCTATCTAAGGTAATTTTTCAGAGACAATTCGTTATACGTAAAAAGTGATTAAATCCAACTTGGTCTCATTGCAGCGCACCTTTTAAAGCTCTGGTAATCAAAGCTGCCGGATTGGCCGCTGGTAAAGGCGTTATTGTGGCTAATAATGTAGATGAAGCCTGTGACGCTGTCGATACTGTCGAAAAACAAGGATCTGCCGCTGATGTTATCATTGTCGAGGAACGTTTAGATGGCGAAGAAGTCTCGGTCAGCAATATGTCGAGTATTTCATTGTTTGATTGCACGTACGATGATGAAATAAATTACAGTGTGTAGATATTGAATAGGTACTCGCATTTACCGACGGCAACACTGTTAAAGTCATGTTACCGGTGCAAGATCATAAAAGACTTCTGAACAATGATGAAGGTCCAAATACCGGAGGTATGGGTGCTTTTTGTCCTTATGCTTTGACAAAAGATGAGATGGAATTCATCGAATGTGAAATCATGCAACATACTGTGTCAAGTTTGGCGAGTGAATTAAACAAATTCGTAGGTAAAAACCACATTTACGTGTATGTATTTTCGGAACATTCTATCGTTTCATGACACCCAAGCCAGGTGGGCTTACAGGGTGCGCGATTGAACCATGGAACATACAGATGAAAAATTGCCAAAATGTTGAATTGAAAATTATAAATGAATCAATATTTCATGAAAAATTTTCTCCAATCATGTTGGTAAAAGTAAGTCGTGCCAGGAAGGCCCCTCCCCCCATTCTCAAAATTATAAGAAACCCAAAAAGTTGAAATTTTTACGTTTTTTTACCCTCTAATCCTAAAATTTGGTCCGTTTTCACTAGAAATAGCCTACAATAGAATATTTTTAATCCCTCCACATGATGAAAAAGTGGAACTTGTCCCTTCCTCAAAAATGAAAAAAAAAACGAATATTTTTACGTTTTTTTTCCTTCTAAATTTTAATCCTTGAATTTTTGGTCGATCTTCATCAGAAGAGCACAATTTCATTTTTTCGATGTATTCCCCCTCCCCCACCTTCCCAATGAAAAAGTAAAACTTACTTGGTCCCTACCTGAGTTTCTAAAAATTATTTGGTTTACGGACAGATTAATTTCGTAGTAACAAATAGGTATGGTAATTAACATTTTTTTAAACGATTTTTTTCGACTTTCAGAGGCTTTACCTATTATAGGGAAACAATATCATTTGGGAGACCAAAGAAAAGGTTTTCTTGAAAAGGAGGTAATTTAGAAAGATCCTGCCCATAAATGAAAAATTTTCAACAAATTTCTACATACAGACATCCATTTTTAATTTATTTTCCCTTAAATTGGGGGGGGGGCTTTATACAAGAAAACCAACGTCATTTAGAGGTCCAACAAAGTTTTTTTTTTTTTTTTTTTTTTGAAAAGGGGGTTATGCAAGTAGAACAATAATTCTGATGTAAAAGAAAAGGCGACGGGAAAAGTTTTATCTAGAAAGGGGGATCATTTAGATAAATTCTAGTGCAGAAACAAAACATTTTGATGAATTCAACTTTTTTTTCTTGAATTTTTCATTCAACTAAGGAGGGGGTCTGCAGCCCTACGGGGCACTATTTCTTTTTGCAGATAGAGGAAAAATAAAAAATGGAGAATTATTTTCTCATCTGAGGTAACAACTTCTTTGTTGGGTAGGAGGTGGAAAATTTCAACTTTGCAAAATAGGTACTCGTAATTTGGGTCGGATGTTCCTTAGTTCAATTGCACACCTTGCACACTGTCAAATGTTATTTTCAAGGTTGAAAGAACAAAATCATTAAGGTGTATTGTAACCAAGTAGCGGATAAATAAATACCTACCTACATAAATAACAATAGGTATACGAGTAGGTACACACCAAAATTCAAATTTTCAATGCCTAGTCTAGGACCGGATTTACTTGGCAGATGACCAGAGTGGAAACATTTTGAGAGAAAAAAATGAAAATAAAACCTCTTAAGACCTATTATTTTGAGGATTTTTTTGACCAACGGTCGAAAAAAAATGAAATAAAAATTGAAATATCTAGGAGTACTTTATGCTGGACTTATGATCACAAAAGATGGAATCAAGGTGTTGGAATTCAACTGCAGGTTTGGTGATCCTGAAACGCAAGTATTGATGCCTTTATTGGACAGCGATCTGTACAAAATCTTCGAAGTATGTTGTAGGGAATTCATTTGTATTTATTAAACATGGCACACTTGTTGCTAAATACTCGATAGTGTCTCTATAGGATTGCTGCACTGGTCATTTACAAGAAAATAGAACTGTGAAATGGAAACAAAACACATCGTGCGTTGGAGTTGTAATCGCTTCTAAAGAATATCCATACAGTAGCAGCCAACCACAACCAGTTTCAAGTAGGAACAGGAACTCACCTACCAACATTCAGCTCGAAGAGGTGAATGATTACGTAGGAAGATACTTATTTTCATCACTTTTCAGATTTTTCCAAATTCGAAGAATATCGCGATTTGTACATTTTTCATGGAAATACATCCTTAACCGAAAAAGGTGTATTGGCACGTGGAGGTCGTGTCTTCAACGTTGTAGCTCTGGATTCTACTTTGACTAGAGCTTCAGCTAGAGCAACTAGAGCCTGTGGGGAAGTTGAATTCCCTGGTGCTCAATTCCGAACAGATATAGGCTGGAAAGGAATTACAAGGTAAAGGTGCCTTAATACATACTTGAACCTTGAAAATTCAATGATAATATAAATTGAGAAATATATTTCCTTGTGTTTGATTGTACATATTTTCAGGTCTATTTTGAAGCATGGAAAAAGCACATATCAGTCTGCCGGGGTTAATATTACTGCTGGAAATAATTTCATTAAATCCATGAAAACTCAAATCGAATCAACTTTCAACGACGATGTTGTCTCATCAATTGGAGGATTCGGAGCACTTTACGATGCCAAATTTAGCGAATACAGGCATCCTATTTTGGTATCCGGTTGTGATGGAGTTGGGACAAAGCTAAAGGTACCTATAACGATAATTTTTGAAAGAAATTTTTTTGAGGATTCACGAACGTCAGCATATTTTATTTTTCATTCGTTGCAGATTGCACAAAAATGCCAAAATCATACAACTATTGGACAAGATTTGGTAGCTATGTGTGTCAATGATATTCTAGCTCAAGGTGCTAAACCTTTATTTTTCCTCGATTATTTTGCTTGTGGTCAATTGAAAGAAAATATAGCTAGTAACGTTATTGCTGGTATCTCAAAAGGCTGTAAATTAGCTGACTGTGCGCTAGTTGGTAAGTTTCTTTGATTATTAATGTCTTCATTTCATAAAGATCTCGTTCATCGTTGTACATGTTTCATTTTTCATGTGAACCAATCTTGTTTGCCACTATTTTACCTCCATCTTTGTAAAACATTTGATTTTTTTATTATTCAGGAGGAGAAACTGCAGAAATGCCCGGATTCTATAAAAACGACGAATACGATTTAGCTGGTTTTGCTGTTGGTGTGGTGGAGAAAGAGGTAATGTTACCTCAGGGTGTGCAAGAAGGGGACAAAGTAATTTATTTACCATCCAGTGGAATTCATTCAAATGGATACAGCCTTGTTCAGAAAATATTTGCCGATTATACTGCAGAAGATTTATCTACTGTTGCTCCTTTCAGTTCTGAGGGGAAAACGTTTGGTAGGTAGATACTTTTCTTCAGTCAATTGGGCGAGACTTCAATAAAAACCCACTTGAATTTGAATTGGTCTCACCACTCCCATCAGGTGAGGTGAGTTGATCACTTTCAATTTTTGTTCCAAGATTCACGTTTCAAATCATCAAAAAGGGCGGTAAGCATTCAAGCCCATATAAAAGATGATGCTTCCAGAAAAATTAAACCAGAGAAATTGTCAATTTGGAATTTCTTATTTTATTCCCAAACAACAACTTTAAAAAAAAAATTAAATTAGACAATTTTTTTATATTTTACCTAATTTACATAAAATTATTTTCAAAACTTTCATATTAATGGAAAGTAAACTCAGTAGGTACCTATCTCAGTTATCTTATGAAATATAATTTCAAGTGATCAAACTCACCCCACCCCATTGACTGTAAATCTTTTTGTGAAATAAAAATAAATAAATATGTACCTATGTTATCTTCATTAGATGTGTCTCATTTGATGTGTTGAATTATTCTATTTTGCCATTTTAGGGGAAGAATTACTAACTCCAACTAAAATTTACACCAGAGAGATTTTACCATTGGTAGAAAAGAGATTAATCAAAGCTTTTGCTCACATAACTGGCGGTGGCTTATTGGAAAACATTGGTAGAGTGCTGCTTCCATATCATAAAGTCGAATTGGATGCATTGGCATGGAATATATCACCAGTATTTGGATGGATAGCAGCAATAGGTAAATATTCTTGAGAAAGAAAAAAACTCATTTAATGCAGATTATTTCTGTCTATCTGTCTCAATTTTTATTATTCGTGTCATGCTCATTATTCATACCTACTCATCTAGCACACATTCGTTATTTTTTTTTTTCATGATTTGAAGGTGGCGTTAACGAAGAAGAAATGTTACGAACTTTCAATTGCGGAGTTGGCGGTGTAGTTATTGCTAGTCCAGAAAATGTTGGCGAAATAATTGAATTTTTGCAAACAGATGTAATTGGAGAAGTGAAAGTGAAAGGATTAAGTGAGTAAATATGAGGTTTCTTAGGGCCATAGCGTGACGATAAGTTCAGCCAGAGGCCAGAGTACGGATATATATTTCGCGAAAGTAACAGGGATAGGACATTTCGGGCCTTTTGAGTGATCAAAACGAGCTACGTGGTTAAACTTGAACTTGAAGCATATCCAGAATTTTGAGAAAAAGTGCAGAGGAAGTTTGTAGGAGGCTTCTCAAAGCTGAACAATTTTTGAAAGTGGCCAAGCCTGCAATATTTCCAAGGCGAGAAGACAACAAGATTTTTAGATGGATATAAAAAAGCCTAAATTTACAGTGATTTTGAAGATGAAATATGTATTATTAGTTGGATGAAGCAAAAGCAAAAATTTTTCAAAAAATCTATTCACAAAGCAAAAATTATTCATTTTTATGTTTTAAACTGAATTTTTACCCTTGAAATTACTCCCTCCCCCCTCCCCCAGCTAAGTCATTGATTTTCAGAAAAAATCACAATTTTTTTCTTTTTTGGGGACACATTGTATTTTTTCAGAAAGGAGCAAGTTGATAACACAAATTTTTCTAGCCAGGGAAAAATTTCTATTGGTCTGAATTTCGCCTTCGTGCACGCTAAGGCCCTGATTTTCTTTACAAGTTAGGTATCTATTAGAATAGTTTGATTTCGTTCTGTTTGTAATGGGAATTATTGAACTGTTTTTCTTGCAGCCGAACGACAAGTACAGGTACGAAATTTTGAAAAAGCCATATTAAAAGTGATGAACCCGTTGATTCCTGTTTTATTAAGTCCTAAGTACACTGCTTATAAGCGTGTAGCTGTCATGATTTCTGGAACTGGCACAAATTTGAAAGTAATGAATATTTTTCTGTTAACTACGTAATTTTTTTATTTTATTTTTTTTTTCAAATGACAATTTCAAAACCCGAATTGATTTATAGGCTCTTATAGAGAGTACGATAAATGATCCTCATTCGCCAGCCAAAATTGTGTACGTGATTTCTAGTCGAGCTAATGTAAAAGGAATTGACATTGCCGAAGAAAACGGAATTCCTTATCAAGTAACTATACTTACCATCTATGGTTTTTATTAGAACGTCTTGGTCATAGGTATATAAGTACTTACATTTCAAAATTACTAATCGAGTAAAAAATAATCATCACAGGTAATTCAAAGGAACAGGCAACATTCGACCGAAGACAATGATAGACCAATAGTACAAGCATTACAAAAGGAAAAGATTGATATAGTTTGTCTAGCTGGCTACATGCATATTTTATCCGACTGGTTTGTTAAGCAGTGGAGTGGAAAGATGATAAACATACATCCATCCTTGTTACCTTCATTCAAAGGATTAGCTGCTCAAAAGCAAGCTTTAAACGCCGAAGTAAAATTTACTGGATGTACAGTTCATTTCGTTGAAGTGAGCAAAATTGCAAAATGAATTCATATTTTTTTACACTTTTGATAGGTATATGGTACTCTAATAATGTTTCACTCGAATGTTTTGTTGGCAGGCTGAAGTCGATTCTGGAGGAATTATTGATCAGAGAGTGGTACCAATTTACTCCAATGATACGGAAGAAATATTGGTAGAACGTATTAAAGAATACGAGCATCAAGTTTTTCCATATGCTTTAAAATTACTTGCATCAGGAAAAATCAAACTCGATTCCGTAACTAAGAAAGTTATATGGCATTGAAATTAAAAATATATATTATACTTAAATAAAATCTTTGCATTGAAAAAAACGCCTTTATATTCGATCAATTATTTTCTGAGTCTGAGCTTCCGTCTCTGCAATTATTACTTCATCATCTGCATAATTCATTTCATTTATTTATTTAATTTTTCACTAGGTACTTCCTCATTCTTCTCTTTTTGCTGCATTTATTCTCAAGTTAGGTGCATTAAATAAATTCTGTTTCAATGAAATTAGAAGCGAAAGATACTTGAAATGTCATTTATTTTTTAAAATTTTTATGGAAACCGAAAGACAATTTTTTTATTGATTGAAATCTTTTTGTTTGGTCTAAAGAATGACATCGAACATTCACGTATTTCTAAAAAAAGGTTCAACTAGGTAAGTACCTACTTTCTCAAATTTTTGGAAGCTAAAGTAGGCCTTTAATGTGGAGTAATTTCAATGATCAGTTAGTTCAGGGAGTTGGAAAAAGTTAGGAAATTTGGGGAAAGTTCAGAGTTGGAAAGAAGTTGTGTAAGCAGGGAAAATCAAAAAATGACCAAAAACCAAGATCATTTTCTTTCATCTTTCTCTGACCAAAGATGGAAAGTATAAAAATTGACTCCTCACATCAAAAATAATGTTGTTTCACTTGAAATTTTCCAAAAAAGGATTTTCCCGAGCACTCTAGTCAAAACTACCAGAAAGTACCAACTTCTGCTTAAATAAAAAATGCCATATTTTTAGGCGAAAATTTGAAAACAATTTCCGATTTTTTTCAAATTTTGGTCTTTTTGAAAATATAAAAATTATTTCCTGAATTTCTAAAAAAATTAAGAATTGTGAATTTTTGAGAGTTTTTGTCCTCGTCTCGCTCAAGCCTTATTCATATTTTTAAAAACATTATAGTTTCCTGAAAACTAAAATTGATGCAGCCATAAAAACCAACTTTTTGCTTCATCATCGAGCGTTTATTAGGTATCATTTTTGAAATTTTAAAATGTTAAAACCATGAAAGTCAACTTCTTGCGTAAGTTACCGATTTTACTTTTCGAATTATCAATTTTTTCACAGATTTTGCTCTTGTTTCGCTCATTATGTGAATAAAACAAGCCATCGGCTATTTGCTGATTGCAAGATATTTTTTGCATTTGCTTTCATCATACCTATAGGTTGCATTGGTTGCTAATAAGTTCTCTTTTAAATATCAACTTGAAGCTGATTTCTCATTTCTTCATCTTTTTCATAATTTATAAAGTAGAATGTCACTACCATACTACTTTTATTAAAATGAAGTCGAAAAAATTTCTCGTAAATTAGAACATTCAATCAAACAACTCCTTAGACATGTAGATAGCTCAATTTTTAAAAAATCAGATTTTCAGGTCCACTTCTTGTTGATAGAAAGATGCCTGATTTTTATAAAATTGAATCCAAAAAATAATTTATTGTGCCACACGAAAAAAAAATATGGATAATTTTTACTATTACATGCAGTAACCGGATTCCATTCAAAAATATTGTGATTTTTACTATGAGAATAGTAAATTTTACTATGAGATTAGTAAATTTTACTATGAGAGTAATAAATGTTTACCTAATTCTAGATAAAATGTATTTTTTGGCTGAGTAAAAATCACTATTATTTTTGAATGGGATCCGGTTACTATACTGAAATAGTAATTTTTATTAATTTTTTTTCCGTGATATAAAAATTGCTTGGCAATTTTTTATGAATCCCGCTACAAAATTCCAGATAATCATTGAGAAGGAAACAACTGCCGGTAAATTTTTCGAATTTGGTGCCAAAATATTATTGCTTAGCATTATGAAAATACTACTCGTTAATTGGATCTTTGAAAATACTACTCACTGATTGGCTAAGTATTGACAATTGTGGGAAAAAAAACAATTACAATATCTCGAGAAGCATTAATACTATAAGTATGGATAATGGATACTTAACAAATCATATTTTTCCCCCACCCCTAACAAATGAAATTCTCTGCTCAAATCGACACAATTGATAATTTATGAGAATTCAAATCATTCGCTTTATGAGAATTCAAATCATTCGCCGAGCGCATTTTAAACTACGTACATACAAGTAATTTTGTACATCAGCACAAGGTACAATAATTTCCAAAGATCTACATAATACTTATTATGCATATTGCTATTATATACGATGAGTACCAGCAACGACGAAGATGAAGAACAACAGCCCTCCCACTTCTGCCTGCCTGCTATATTATGGTAAAAATTGAAAAAACAATCTCGAGTATGGAAGTTTTTTCCTTCTATTTTTCGTTTTTTTCATTTTTTCATTTTTCCCCCATACACGTACTCGTAGTAACTTATACACTAGATGTAGCATAGTTTCGTTGAACGAGAGGTATTTTAGCGCGTATTCGTTAAGTGCCCTTAGCGCGGTCGGAAACGAGAGAAAGGTTTATGCAGAATATAAGTTAACTCGGTCGGATTTTAAATATTACAACAACGAGATCATAAATGTAAAACATTCGTTAAGTAGCTAGCTGGGTAGCTGCATAGCAACGACGTTTGAATAATCACATAATTCGTATTATTTTCATCAACGTGCAGTTCGTTGCACATCTACCTACCGACCTACCTTCCTACCTACCTACCTATCAACTTCTGCATTACTTAACAGAAAGATTTTGAAACATTTGTGCGTTTAAATTCAAGTAATTTTTTCGCGAAATATCGCCTCCAGTGGACTTGAAAAAAATTTCAAAAAATAAATGTAGGTATTTTTTCAACATTTTGTTAAAGCATCAGTATAACTGAGGTTTTTAAAAACACTGGCGAAAGCTTGTACCCACATACTTAATATAAAAAGACAGGGAAAAAATAATTATTTTGTATAGGGGTCGTGATACTAGACAGGTATATGAGGTCGTTGCCAAATTTAATAATAATAGAATGAAAACAATCCTCGGAGGAATTGATGCCGACGTCGTAGCACGAATACGACCAGAAATGTCATTGCTACACGATGGTGTGTGCATGTATTTGTGTGTTGGAAACACCCGAATAGTTCACAACAACCACCCACGACATCATCATCCGACAGAAGGCGGAAAAATTGCCTATAGGTACGTTGAACTTACACCAGAGTTGAGTCTATTAGAGTATAGTTAAAGAAACTCATGATACTGAGGAGATAATGAAATAATTTCATTCATATTATTGCACTTCGCTACACTAACAATGACCAGAAACGCGTTCCTGTTACTATGATTTCTCTTAAAGTAAGTAATCTTAGATTTTTTTGCAAGATTTACAATAGGTAGTCAAGCAACCTATGAAAAAGAAATCGCCCTTTGCTCCGCCCCTCTCATCACTCATACGACAAATTCACTCATAAATTAACCCACGTTCTTCAGGACAAGAAAAAAATAAAAAATATATCACTTTAATTGTAACATCTAAAGTACAAAAAAACAAGAGGAAAGAATATGAAAAAAATATTCAAACTTACCAAACAACAACTCCGACAAAAAAAAAATTCCCTTAATGAAAGCAAATTTAACAACGAAAAAAAAATAACACTTTCTGTGAAGAAATGAGACCTGACATATTTCGTAGCTGTGTGATATTAATTTAAAGCCTCGCTGAAAAATGTACTAAATAAAGCGCGCCACAGAGCCAGAGACGTAGACAGAGACGCTTAAATGAGGGAAGAATTAATGATACATTAATTATTCCTGCTTGCGGTGTTTTTTTCTCTCTTATTCGCGAGCGTGTACATCAAGTTCACGTGTACGAGGTTAGTATCCCTTCTTGTCTCCTTGGCCCTGTTTCTTGTCCCTCGATGGGGTTCCGAAAAAATGAAACAATGAGGAAAGGTTTTAACGCTATTGTCTTCAGGTGCGAAGTTTAATTTACCTACTTTGAGAAAAAGAATACGTAGGGGTGAAAGTGGGTGGAATTTGGATAGGTTTTTCACAGAGTTAGTACTAGGATTTGAAATTTCATGTCACTTCTGTTGCAGGCTGAGTATAACTTTGGTCAGCGCTTATTGGACACCCCTCAATCGTTTTGGGTGGTTATCATGAAATTCCAGGGGTGCAAGTTCAAAAGTTAATTTTTGATTGATTGCAAATTCCAGGAAAAGTGAAAAAAAATTTTCGAAGAAGGCAGGTAATGAGTCATTTTTCGGCAAGATATCTTTTGATAGGTTTTCATGATAACCATGACTTGAAAACAATCTCAATTGTTGGGTAAAATTTCTGAATTTGATGTAAAATACATATTTAGGACCCTATACAATGGTAAAAAATGCTGGCATCAATCTTGTATTGTAAATTTTAATTCCACTAAATCTTTTCGCTGATTGCAAGATAGTTTTTGCATTTGCTTTCATCTTATTGGTTGATTGTTTCATTGGTTGCTGAACTGGATTTTAAATATCAATTTGAAGCTGCTTTTTCATTTCTTGAATAACAAAATTTAACAAAATGAAAAATTAAATAATTTCTCAAGAAAATTTCAACATTGACATGAGGCCAAACCTAAATAAATTGAATGAAATTATAGGTTGTTTGAACGCCACAAGCAAACAACAATAAAAGGTGTGATAGCAACAAGTCAAGTCATAGAACGACAGGTTTTCAACGACAATAATGTGTCAGCGTGTCCATTTTCAATTATGAATCATGATAACTTCTGACAAAAAATCATGTCAAGCGACAAAATGAAATTTTTAACAACCCAACAATACTTAGGTATATATTATCTAATTTTAAATCTGAATTGAACGCTCATCTTGACTGTCGAGCCAAAGTTCATTTTTGGTCCTTCCAGAGTAAACCACCTTTTCTGTTGTGTGATTTACCTTTCCTGTTATAATGATAAATCATACCATTATTAAATTACTATCCATTTCAAGCAAACACTTTTGTTCATTACTTTGTGTAAAATTCTTTGATAACTGTTCAATATTTTTATGATAAAAGTATTGAGCAATCAAAAATTTTTTTGGTTGGTTTCAGAAATACAAATACCTACATGGACAATAAATTTGAACACTTGAATTTATAAAAGCATTAATATGGGAATTAAAAAAAAAAGAAAATTGGATTGTAGTAAATCAGTGGATTTGGCATTGATGAACACTAGTCGCTGATTGGCTTAGCTAAAATACATCTCGTTGATTGGCTAAGTGTTGACAGCTTTAAAAGAAGTTATTTGGATCTCATAGTTGTTTTATGAACTGATCAATCTATGCGAAGTTCCTATTTTATTAATACATAGATAATGAAAATGCTATTAGAGTAGCAGAGAATATGGAATTTCATTCTCAGATGAAACACATTCAAAGAAAATGCTTTTTCACCAGAGACCAATTTTAACCGCCGATGGCACATCTTTTATTCATTTTTAACACTTTCCATTTGACAAACTGATGAACCAGCAATTAAATTGATGACAGAAATTGTTTTCTGAAAATTTAGAATGGAGGAAAGTTGTCAAGTATGAGAGCATTGGGGTCAGCCAATCGCATGACAAGATGCTTGTATGTACTATTATCCAACACTGTAAGTTCAAAGCATACATGGTGAAAACCTAAGTTTGACAAATATCACTGAATTCAAAAGTTGTAACAGCCAGCTACATTATTTCATACTTTTCGCAAAACTGGCAAAATGCAAAATTTAAAAGTAAGTAAGTTTTTTATTTTTTTTTTCCAAGTCGACAAAGTGCCTCAATATATACCTGTCATTCTGTACAAATTGTTTCCTGAAAATTTAGAAAGGAGGAAAGTTGTCAAGTATGAGAGCATTGGGGTCTGCCAATCGCATGACAAGATGCTTGTACATATGTACTATTATCCAACACTGTAAGTAAGTTCAAAGCACAGATGGTGAAAACCTGAGTTCGACAAATATGACTGAATTCGAAAGTTGCAACAGCCAGCGTTTACATTTGTAACAAACCAGACTAAAATGCAAATTCAAAAGTAAGTAAGTTTTTTATTTTTTTTCCAAGTCGACAAAGTGCCTCAATATATATATGTTCACGACAGCACACTTATGAACCCATGTATGGGTTAATCTTGCATAAGAAGTGAACCAGTAGGTTTACCAGCCTGGCTCACTTCGTAAAGGCTAAAGTTACATAACAAGTGAGCCACCTGTTTCAAACTAGTTTTGTCAAAGTTAGCTGCGCGCACCGAATGTTTCTCAGAGATGTTCGCTAGATGTAGTACTAACATGAGGCCTATAGAATAGGAAGTACTGGTCGGCATACCCAAAGCCCTGTTGAAATTGGGTATGCACGATGATAAATTTGACTAATGATTTTTCTGCATTTTATTGCTCTATGGGAATACTGTTGATACCAAAAATTTTGATGTGGTTCAGACTTTTTGACAACCAAGCAATTTTCACAAAATTCAATATAGTTCAAAAAATTTTAAAATTTTTTTGAAAAAATTGTCTCCAAAAATTTTTTATTCTGTTTCTTGATACAGATAAATTATATATTTCAATGACTGTGCAATTAGAATTTCGATTAGTTAATTAGAACAGAAATTGAAAATAATTTTAAAAATTTTGAAATTTTGAAAAATTGGCTCATAAGCCTGCCGTGACTCGTATAAGTACGTACGTGTCATTCTATACAAATTGTTTTCTGAAAATTTAGAATGGAGGAAAGTTGTCAAGTATGAGAGCATTGGGGTCTGCCAATCACATGACAAGACACTTGCACATGTACTATTATCCAATGCTGTAAGTTCAAAGCATACATGGTGAAAACCTAAGTTTGACAAATATCACTGAATTCAAAAGTTGTAACAGCCAGCTACATTATTTCATACTTTTCGCAAAACTGGCAAAATGCAAAATTTAAAAGTAAGTAAGTTTTTTATTTTTTTTTCAGGTCAACAAAGTGCCTCAATATATACCTGTCATTCTGTACAAATTGTTTTCTGAAAATTTAGAATAGAGGAAAGTTGTCAAGTACAAGAGCATTGGGGTCTGCCAATCGCATGCCAAGACGCTTGCACGTGTACTATTATCCAACACTATACGTTCAAAGCACGGATGGTGAAAACCTAACATTGACAAATATGACTGAATTAGAAAGTTCAGAAAGTTGTAACAGCCAGCAATTTCATTCTTTTCCCACACTGGCAAAATGCAAAATTCAAAAGTGCGTAATTCACAAAAAAAGGTAAAAATCGTGTACCTGGCAAATTTCTCAAAGGTTTTAGCATGCATTTTTTTTGTCCATTCAAGGATCATCCCCCACACATTTCACAAATGGTATTAAGATTTTTAGCCCCTCCTTTCATTGGTGTGCATTCGATTTTATACCCCAAATAATGTCCTTCTACTTGGCTGTCACACACCATGTTTTTGAAAATGAATGTTATAGTGTCATGAACTTCATTTTCTTTTGGGAAAAATTGACACATTCTCATTATTATACATAGAACACGAAGGTCCATTATTGTGCAAATTGCAATTGCAATAAGTCCATAGGAAGCTCACATTTCACATTTGAAAACTGTCACACACTTTTTGTGCAAATTTTAGAGCAATTTTCAATTATTTTTGATAGCTTCCCAATCCAACATTTTTTCTGGTGAGTAGCTGCACTGGTTCACTGTTCTCATAGAAATGTTACCCCGCAATGTTATTTTCAAAACCTACGCAATGGCTCGTTCTGATCGTACTTATCTCTGAAAATTTGATATTTTGAAAAATCGGTGTCCTTCGGCTTGCCTTTTTATTTACCCTGGTGAACCCGCCAAAAACGATAATTGAGAAAGTGAAGTTATTCTACATAATAAGTACACATTTATTACGTGTTAAAAAATCGAATAATGTCCAGTAAGTAAGGCTAGAAACGAAAAAACGTTGAGATTGTCCTTCGACTTGTCCAGTGCCCATTTGTCCTTCGACTTGTCCAAATTTCAGACAGCTGTACTTTTATCGCGCTAGTCGAGATATTACATGATAATACATATAAGCAAAATTTGACATTTCCCCCCCTCCCCACGCCTCCCCCTCCACCTCTACATAAAAAAAACTCCAGATTCGAATTCTACAACCTCGAAAACATATTAATCGACATTACACATCAATGAAGGTCGAATCCTAATTATCGCCGTTTTAGGGGGGTCAGGGCCCACAGGGGGATTGAATTGAGGCCAACACTAGAAAAGGGATCTGAGACACCTATACAAATGGTTCCCACTTGAAATTTTCCAAAAAATGATTTTTGTTTTTAAAAATTATGCGCATCAAAATTGACCTTTTTTTTGAGAATTACCTAGGTAGGTAAGTTTTTTATTTTTTTTCAGATTGACAAAGTGCCTCAATATATATATTTACCTGTGATTCTGTACAAATTGTTTTCTACGCTTTCAGTTCTTTCGGATGTGCTCTTTATTTTTTAAAATCAACTTCCCAATAATACGAGTACATCGGTTTTAGGCCTCTCAAAATCAAATTTTCAAAAACTTTCACCCTTGAGTCACTCGGATCAATTTATTCTTTGTTTTAAACAAAAAAAAAAATCACATTTGGGCCCCCAAAAATCCAAAACAGTAAACGAAATTTTTTATAAGTCATACGAATATGATATCAATCGACAAAATTGGTATTTTTTCCCTATATCTGCAGTCAGCAAATTCTCAGTGAACCCCTCCCCCCTCACAAAAAACCTCTACGTTTTTGTTCAACGAAAAACTTAAGATTTTCGACATTTGCAAAAAAAAACCAAGTCTCGACGCAGCAGTTCAGCTTGATCAAATTTATTAAAAACAGATAAATTACACATAGGTAGGTAATCGAAACGACTCGCTTATTTTTAGATGAAAAAAAACACACGCATCAAAAAACCCACGAGCAAAGATACGAGAGCAAGGTATCTGTACACGAGAGAAAACGAAAACAAAATACACGAGGCGCCGTACAAAACACAAGGCAGGGAAGGGGACCCCAAAGCAACGGTAGTATATTTTACGTTTAAACGGATAAAGACCAAGCAGCGTGAAATTAAAAGAAAAATATTTTTAAAAAGCTGAAAATACGAAAATTAAAATAGCTCGCTTGGCAAAATCGTCGCTAACACGTTCTCTAGCGTCGGTAAAATTGAATTTTCGTGCTTCCTTTCACTTTACTCTCTATACCTAGATGGCTTTCTTCGTTAACCTTAGTTTATAGTAGCTTTCGAAGTATAAAACTTCACTCCTCTGCCCCTTCAAACGGTACCCAAAGCTCATACCGGGTGCAAAAAAAATAAGTGTTTGGAAAAAGAAAGGTGAGAAGGGGAAGCGTTGACGAAAATGAAAATGACGTGTAGTGTCGGTACGTTTATTGCTTCGCTATGCTCGACCTTATATAGGTAGAGGTAGGTACCTAAAGTATATCGCATGTAGGTAGGTACCATACCTATTTGAAAAAGAGAATTAAGAATCGAGACGTACACGTTAATTGAAATTCACATCTGCGTCACCATCAATCAGCCTCACATAGGTAACGATTCGCTCGAATGCGAATTCGTTTCAATTCGCTGCTATGCTTTCGGTTCTCATCTCATACCAGTGCGTTTGTCTCAATTCACATATAGGTAGGTACCTACTAAGCAAACTTGATTCGTTCAAAAGTCAACACGTATACGAGCTTCTTTTGTTTCACCGCGTCAGTTGTCGTCGTACTTCGTAGTACTCGTACCAATCAAATGCCAAAGTTAATTTACTCGGTAATGAATTCATTTCGACGTATTTGGCGTATTTAAGAGAGAATCTACGTCTGAGTACATCTTTGGATGAGGAGCTTTATACATTTCGTTGATCCTTTATATACCTCCAACAAATTCCTTTCAATTACCAAGTTTACCCGTCCAATTAGCGAGTTTCAAGTTTAATCATACTACAGACTCAGTTTACCAAAAAAAAAACGTACACCTCGTCGTATATAGGTATATATTTTTTATAGTCAAAAAAAGTGAACAGAGAGAAAAGAGTGGAAGCTGAAGAAAAAAAACGTGATCAGAATTTAAATACGGTATTTCAACTACTACGCGAAATTATTCGACAGCAGAGCGCCGCTATTTTTCTTGATACGATCTCGAGATGGGGACGGCTGCGTCGAGCGGGCTCAAAAATATACGTAAAATGTAAAAAATTTCTTCATAATACGTCGAAAAGAGAGCTCGTTAAAATTGACCCGGCAGCGATACAAAATACTGTTCAATAATTCTATTATAATAATGCCTACGTATATTTCGCACGACGACCGACGGGCCCGGAAATACTCGAACAACCAACGTACAGAAAAAAAAGCTATACAACCGAGAAGGCTGAGTTCATTTTTAAAAACACTCCAACTACCATGAATGGAATATGCAGCAAAAAAATAGTACAATGTACGTAAATATGCGCTCGTCAAAGGGCCAAATTACTCGTACCTTGAATAAAGCGAATAAATCGATAGGTAGTAACCTATGGAAATACACGGCTAACTCTGAATCTAGCCTCGTTAATTCTTTTGTTCTGTTTTTTTTTCTTTTTTTTTTTTGGTCGAATTTGTTATAAAAAATAGCGGCTATTGCGATAAAGCTCGGTTCAAAAAAGATTCAACAAGGGAGATATTCCAGTTGACAGCTAAAAATTGTAAAACAAATCATAGTCGGGGGGGGGCGTATATGGATCTATTGCAAATCACACTCCTCCGTCAATCATCTGGCGCAACTTTTTTCTTAGAGGGGTAGTCATAAGGAACATTTGTAGCCGTTGTCCTCAAAAAAAGTGGCCCTACTTACAAAATGGTGGCCATCTTGATTGACATGTCAGCCGAAATCACAGACTTTGCGTTCCAACACAGAACTTACATGCAATTTTTTGAACCGTACAAAGGTAGATCGAAAGGGCAGGCAAAAATTCATCACCTGTCAAAATTTCAAGTACTAAAAAGCCTTTTTCGATTTTTGGTGAATTTTTGAAAATCAAATTTAGGTAAGGTAAAGTGGGGTAATTCCGATGGTAAAATTCAAAATTTTAGCAATTTCTCATTTTTTGGATTTCCTGTACATTTTGGGGCAAAAATGATAAAACAACTTTATTCCTACGTCCTTCAGCTACACATTCACTATATTGAAGAGTGATTTGTGCGGGGGCTTCATACATATAATTTAAAAAACATTTTGTAAGGTTGAGTTATCGGAATTACCCCATTTTTGGGGTAATTCCGATAATGAGTTAATTTGAGTTTTATAAGGAAAGTAATTCTCCTGGGGTAATTCTGAGCCAGTAATGTTGAAATATACCATTTATTGCATACTTGGGTTTTTATTTCAGGTAAATTGAATCATTAGAACAAAAATTGGAAATTTTTTACAAATATGCATTTTTGAGGCATAATTTTTGAAAACTAGACTAACTAGAGAAAAAAGCTCCCTTCTAAGGGTTTTTGTTGATAATTTTGACCCCCCAAAACAATACTATACCAAAACAGAGAAAAAAGCATTACAGGGCAATTTTGCTAAGACTATCGGAATTACCCTAGGGCATGAAAAATGATCGACATGTTTAATAATTCAATACCACCAAACAAATAATTATAAAAGCAAAATCAAAAGAGGTACTGACACTTTAATACGTATCCATCAAATTTCAACTTCTAAACAGAATTTTTCAACAAGTTTTGAATGGTAAATACGAGTTTCAAAAATGCACTGTTTTTTGCCGCAAAGGTTTTGGGCATTCAGATTTTGAACACTGCACAGACTTGACAAAACGGATCAGATGGACCATCTGATCATTAATGGGTGTAGGTTAGCACTAAAACTATCTACTTTCTTCATCATTTGTGCCAAAATGTGTTTTGCAACAAAGCTAGGGCTTGCTATCGGAATTACCCCATATCGGAATTACCCCACTTTACCTTAGGCCAAAAATGAGAGGAAAATCAAAATTCTACCAAATTGACCTAAAAAACTGAAATTTGGGATATACCTTATTTTTGACCTATTAAATCGATTAGAAACGGTTTCAATCTGTTTTGAATTGTTCTGGAGCCTCCAGCAGATTTTACAAACTTGAAATTCCTACAAAATTTCATCAAATGGAGTTGGAAAGCCGAAATTTATTCTGCAAACTAATTTCAATACGCTACGAAGTCGACTGCAGGTGGATTTCAAGTCGTTTTGGAGCCTCCAGCAACGTTTTTGAAAATTCCTAAAGCCTCCAGCAGATTTTTGAAACTTCAAATTTTCACAAAATTTCATCAAATGGAGATGAAAAGTTGAAATTTATTCTACACTCCCATTTTAACACCCTGTGAAGACGGCTTCAAGTGGGTTCAAGTCATTTTGGAGCCTCCAGCGACTTTTTGAAAATTCCTGGAGTCTGCAGCAGATTTTTAAAACTTGAATTTTTACGAAATTTTATCAAATGCTGTTGAAGACCAAACTTACCTTATTTCAATTTTTTCCATCACAAATTTTTGAAATATTCCAAACATAAATAAACTTTTTACTTTCTAATTGAGCTCCCTCGCAACCCTAATCAACTTGAGCACAAACCCTTAAAATCTGTACTTACAGCATTTTTTGAAGAATTGACTCCTTCAAAAATCTGGTGGGGAGGTTCAGAGTGACTATGTAAGCTGCGATCAATGCACAGGCAAGGTCGGATCAAAAATACCGCATGAACAACACTTCACTCAGATTCCTATTGAAATGTTATTCGAGGTAATTTTTTATTAATTTTTTTTTTTTTAAAACAAATTATCGATGTACTTATCAATTTTTTAACAACACCAACAATCAAAAATGAAACTAATCGCTTTGAATTCTACCTAGAGAGAATTTTTCAAAAAAATGCATTCCAGAATCCTTGTACATAACAGAAATTACAATTGTTTCGATTAATCGCGATGCAGATTGATTAATGATTATAATAAAGTACCAAATGCTGAATCGTCATGAAGAACCAGAAGAGTGTAAATCTTGAATGGAAGCACTAAGGAAGAACATATTCATTCAATGGAAGCACAGTCGTGTTACGTATAAGTAAGTAATTTTACATTTTTTAGAAGTATACTTTTAGCAGAAAAAATGTGATCTTTTAAAAATATGTACAATTTTGACATGGATATGTTTTTTGTGTAGAGGGTCTATCCAAAATCAGCGTGACAATCCGTTTAATTACTTCTGAAAACTCATCAGAAATAATAAAGTGCCAATGCTGAATTGTCGTGAAGAATCAGAAGAGCATACTCTAACGCAAGTAGTACTTCTCCATAGTCATGGTAGATATTAGTAAGTAATTTTATATTGTTTTAAAAGTATGCTTTTAGCAGAAAAAATGTGATCTTTCAAAAATACAATTACAATTTTGACATGAATATGTTTTTTGTGTTGGTGGTCTATCCAAAATCAGTGTGACAATCTACGTTTAATGAATTCTGAAAACTCAGAAAACCTTTTTCTGGGTCTAAAGTCAGATAAATAATTAAAAAACCAGAGAACAAATTGATCAATCAGTGCCGGCGTTAGCACTGTCGCAAATGCGACACACCAGAAATCTGTCGCCAAATCGGAGAAAATTTGAAAAATTGAAAAAAACGTCAATTCGGTAGCAGAATTGTTAATTTTCCGAGAAAATCACCAATCTGTCCTCAAAATTCTCATTTTTTTTCAAAAGCTTTTGCCCTCGCTTCGCTCGGGCTACATTAATATTTTCTATTTCTCAAATTCTGCATGACTGTGCTTGGAAAGTATTTTTATTTAGACTTTTAAAAATGTCAGTAGTGGAAAACTGACTTTTTACATCAAAATTACAGCTGTTTTGCTTCTTGAAACTTCAAGTTTTTGAAAGCTTTAGCCCTCGCTTCGCTCGGGCCAATGTTGTTTTATTTTTCAAAACACAAATTATCCAAAGCTTTTGCCCTCGCTTCGGTCTGGAATTCAAGATACTGATTTCAAAAATTTTAAGAATATGAAAACCAAATAGAAAAATTATAGAAATAGGAACTCATAATACTCAAAGCACATGAAAAATGGAAATTTATCATTTTTTCTGAACAGATTCATGATTCATTAGCTTTTCAAATTTTTTAACACAGCACATTCAAATTTTGATCAAGTGTAGCCCGAAAAATTACGACTTTTTGTGGCAAAATGACGTGCGGTACACCCCCCAAGCATGTTAAACTGTTCACAAAAAATGAATAAAATGAATAAAGAGATGTCGAATTGAAAATTTTTAAAATTTGAACCCTCTACCTTCTTTTTACACATGAAAAACTGGCACACCCTACTGGAAGGTTCAGTTACGCTTATGGAGGGGGGGGGGTCTTGGCTACACTTCTCATATGTAATTTTTTTGCGACATACCAGAAAAATTTACTTCGCCGGCTCTGTGATCAATTACAAATATTTAAAATACCCTATACTTAGACTTAGGTACATTATCTAGTTTGTAACATTTTGGGTTGCTTTCAACTCAGATTGAAGGACAAGTCTGAATTTGGCCGGTATCCTCCGATATTTTTTTTTTCGAGATTCGCTCTACAGTACATTAAAATGGAGTGAAAAAAAACATGTCCTGAATTTAGACCAAAATTAGAAGAGAAGTTAACGTTGAGTGGAGGACTACCCAGAAAAATTCTGAGCTTCCTAGCCATACAAGAAGCTAAGCTAGGGTCCCCGAAGTAGGGAACACATTCGGCATAGGTTTTTTTGTAAAAAGATAGTTTCCACGACTGAAAATCGTATCGAATATCCAAGTCGATGGGTTGGGGAGGTTTAGAAACTCAATCTACAACAACTCGAGAGCAATAGTAATGGTTCCCGAAGCAGTGGAACTGCGCAGAATTTCAACAAAACATAAGTAAGTAAGTTATTCTTATTCATTCATCACAAAATAACCAATTCATCTATTGCCTTCAAATATTATTCAATGCAATGACCGATACAGTAATTAATACATTAGAGAAAGTAAAATAACCGACAGATAATTTGTATATGTACTTGATTCTTTTTTTCTGATTGTATCTTCTTTTCCACATAACACTATGGAAAAAAATCGGCTTTGATTACAAAGTTGGTAGCTCGAGCGTCATAAGATTCAATGCATGTGACTTCAAATAAAAAAACTATAATGAAAAATTTCCGAGAGTTTTTTTTACACAAAGGGATGTGCCACATTTTCCTCATGAGCTGTATTTTCTTCGCAGCTATGCTGCTGGGGGGGGGAGGAGGCTTTTCTACACTAAAGCTCGACAGGGCAGGGCGAGGGCATTTATGTTGAACTCATCAACAATTTCTTTGGATTAAACTGCATTTCACTGAGCTTGAGGTCTTGCCACAATTCAAAATTCACTATGTAAAATAATTATGTGAATACCAACATAATATGATTCTATGTTCTACAAATATTTTTTATAAGGGGGTGATGAATTTTTGTATTTTACAGGGTTCGTCAGGAATAGTAATTACCTACGTGTTAAAAAAAAAAAAAAAAACTTGACAGAAAATGCCAATATTCCATAAATTTTTGAAAATTATTTGTAAGAGGAAAAAATCATGAATTTTTTCGAACATTTGCATTAATAGTGGGGGAGGGGGGATTTTTTCACTTTTCTGTCAAAGTTTATGAAAGCATGTTTAAAATGTTGAAAAGTTGTATTTATGGAATTTTGGAATTGTTTCTTTTAAGAATTTTTCTCTCTAAAAAAGAAACAAAAAACAAAACAAAAACTCATCGTAATTCTTTGATACTACCCTCTCTCCCTCCTCCACCTTACAAATGAATGAAATTCTGAACAATGGTTTTTGCGCAGGTAACTATCCGTTTTATGTAGAAAGTTCACTTTGTATATTTCGCAAGGGTGTTATTTTCTTGGCAGGAATTATTATAAAATGATACGACTTACTCATAATTTCATTCATGGTAAGGTACATACGTATGTACATGGACACAAAATATTGTATTTCATTTTTCCAACAGCAAATATTCGTACTCACCTGAAAAAAAAATCAACATAATGCGGATTAGTTATTTCAGTTAATTATTTCTCCAACGCCACGTGACAACACGTATTGATACAAAAGTTGAAAATTAGGTTAAAAGTGAACTAAAAAGACTCAAACCCAGTCGTTTTTATAGGCTATTAGGCATAGTAAGCTATTTATGTATCTGTTTCGAACAGTTTGAAACGTGGAAAACTGCAATCATTGCGACTTACCAAGATCTTTAAAAAACATTAGAAAAACCAACGCAGCACACTAGGCCAGAAACAAAAAAAAAACGCACGGTTGAGCCAAAAAATGTATAGTGTCCGTTGTGGTAGTACGGTCTGGTCCCGCCGTTTGGATACATTTTGGAGGAAGGGAACACTTTGCTGCTACATTGATTACCCCCCCCCCCCTCCGGTTCATATTTAATCACAACCAAGACGTAAAAACGCAACTTTTTCGTTCAGAAAATCGACTATTGTCGCTATAAAAAATTCAAGTTTTTTCTGCTTAATCTGAAATCTCTACTTCGGATAAAAATCTCAATTGTTGGATTGCTTTTAGGATGATTTTTGAGGGATTCAACAGCTGAATCGACTTCTAAATCGTATTTTTTCACCTCAAAATTACCTATATTGCGACACCATGTAGGTCGAGTATTATTGCATTTTCCCAAAATTTGAGTTTGGTCTCATCTCCCTTGGGCCCCAAGTGGTTCAATAACTAAATAAATTTAAAAATCATATTTTTCACCCATAAATAAATAGGTTCATAGAATTTTTCACCAATTTTGAATCAGGTACCACCACCACCACCACCTTCCAGGAGGTCGAACCTAAAAACTGACCACAAATTTGGATTCTGCAGTGACAACTACATACATTCACATAATTTATTCGCACTCATTAAAACTAAAAAACGTAATCTAGCGCCAAAGATGAGGATGGAAAATTCTGGGAATGAATCCAGCAAGTTTAAGCTTTAGTGAAAAATGTGATCACAAAACTTTCTCACTTTTCACAATAAGGCCGAATTCTTTATATTTTGAGATACATGCGGCAGCATTGCTGCCATCATATCACGTTAAGCATTACATAGTTGAAACAAAATATTTGAATAATACTTATTTATCTATAGAATACAAATTTCAGCTTCAAATAGGATAAAAAGACATGATTAAAACATAAAAAGATGAGGATTTAAAACTAAAAGTACCTACATAAAAATGTCTACTCCAGGTTATCTCAAAAAAAAAAAAATTGAATGGTCATTGATCCGGGGAGCTGAGATATTCTTCCAGGGTATAATAAGCCCTAGTTATCATGCCATTCTGTGAGGGCATTTTTGAATTTTTTTGCAGTTGGCTGGTTTTTTACACTCCCTGGAATCTGATTATATACTTTTGCAGCTTGTGCGGTGGTGGGGAGTTCTGAGGTTACCTCGTGATCTGGTACTGTATGGATGGGTAATTTTTGGAAAGATTATAACCCCAGTATAAACCATGAGAGATATGTCCGAAATATATTGAGATATTGTAGTGAGAATTTTTTATTACCAAAAAAGCAAATATCCATTTTATAATGATTTATTGATAACTCGCTCAATTTCTAAGTAAGGTAAATGCTCAGCTTATTTTTCTTTACTCTGTACGAGCAATATAAGTTTTCAAACACGAGGCATTTTTGAAAAAAAATCGTAGTTTTTTCCCTCTCGTAGCTAGTCGACGCTCCAAAAGTGATATCTGTAATGTCTGTTAGCGGCACGGCGTTAGCGATAAACAACCCATAAATCGATGAGTCTGCAGTAATGCTAACGGTCGTCAAGACCCCGATCAAGGTAAAAACCACCAAAAATGTATTCGACAGTGAAGAGGTTGAGATTCCTACCCAATCTGTTTTGGGAAAAGTGGCCCAGTTCCTAGATGGTATCCAAGATTCTGCGTCGACCTAGGTCATCGCCATTAAAATTCAAGACCACTGTTTGGATTCTACTGAGCGGTTAAAAATGTGTGAATTGTTGATTTTTGGGTAAATTCGTGTTTTGAAAAGTTTTTCTTCTCAAATATTTCGCATTAATATTATACAAAAACATCGAAAATTACAAATTTCTAAAACTTGGCGAATATTTTCGAACACAATGGTGCCAATTTTTCGATCGTTATTTCGAATTTCAAAAAACTGAAAAAACCTGATAATTATAGCTACCTATGTTTCTCAATTTTCTGGAAACTGTAATAATTTATAATAACCGACAAATTGGCACTGATGTTCCAAAATATTTGCCAAGTTCCATTAAGTATTGATATTTTTCCCTGTTTTGGCCTTTGGGATCATTCATGCGAGATATTTGAGAGGAAAAAATGTTCAAAACACGAAATAACTCAGAAATGAGCGATTTAAAAATTTTTAACCATTCAGATTGAACTGTAAAAGTGGTCTTGGATTTAAATGGCGATGACCTGAGTCGACGCAGAATCTCAAATACACTTTTGAAACTGGGCCATTCTTCTCGAAACATGTTGGGTAAGGGGCAGACCGAAAGAAATGCAAAGAATTCAATATCTTCCCTCTATGCTCTCCTTCTCAGCTTACATTCTTTCTGATTACCCTTCAAATCAAAATAAAGGTATCTGCCAAATTTGTTCTAAATCATCTATCGCCGAAGTTCGCATCAGATTTAGAAACTTTATATGTATAACGCAGTAAAGAGAGGATAAAAGACATAGTGCAGCTTTCAAAAACTTCACCTGAAAACCATACTTATGTATGGTACTCGTACACATAGCGAATCTAGCGGAACGATAAAAATACTCTCTATTAAGCAATTACGTAATGTATCGTTCATCTCGGGGTGGCTCACTTCCCTCGTACCTTTGCGGGGGAGTATATAGGTACGTAATACGTATAGCTATAATACGACGCGTTAAATGCGTGCAATAATTAACTCCTTACTGAGGTCAAAATTATACATCGTAGATATAGTCTTTAGAGTAGGTAGGTAGGTATAGGTAAAGTACCTACGCATAAACTGAACATCGCAGGGGGCAAAAGGGGGAAACGCTGTAGAATAAGAGGACGAGGACCAGGACCAGAGCCAGGGCCACGTATATAAGTTACACGTTACAGGGTCCATTAAACAAAGCCGTATTTCACGAGCGTTTAAAATACGCGCACCGTTGAATGAAGATAAAATTTACGACACGGTATCGTTAACAACGCGAGAAAATTCACCTCGCGTTGTACTCGTAGGTATATGTACATGTACAACGCAACGGACCGATCTCGTTTTTCGAAGCAATTAACGGGATCTCGAAACGACGAAGGGGGTGATGGGGTACCATTATAGGGGCATTTTACATTTGTGGGCAATTTAAAAGGATACCTGGTCCGCGGTATCTTTCGTACACCTCTATATAATTAGACCGGGGAGCGGGTATTTCGTCGTAAGGTGGTTTATTGTATGTACACGTACTTCAAGTTCGTAGATGTAGAAGGATACTCGAGTTGAGAGATGGGATCGGACACGGAGGCAAGTGGAAAGTTTGGTAGGGTTTGGTGGGATAGTAATACATACGTAAATGTGGAGGAAATTGCATCTTCATCTGGGTTTGAGATCATTTTTTGGATTATTTATCAACGGTTCACGTTTTCTAAAAATAAGGTAAGTATCAGTTGAGAAAGCTCCAAAAAATTGAGCAGAATAACACTCGTGTAGCGTATACTTCTAGTTGCAGCTGAATTCCCTCGAATTATTGATAGGTATGCTAATAATTATTTTAGAATTGCAACAAGTAGGTACTTAGGTATCTTATGGCACGACTCTGAGGATTTCGGGGTCTATGCTTAATTTCAACAAAAAAAATTCATCGTTTCCACAGCTCAAAATTGAAAAAAAAAATCGAAAAAAAGTTATATTTCTGGTCCACAATATGAAGAAGAAAAAATATTTTTCGAAAATTATTACAATTTAAGAAAATTACTGTTTTTTGCAATTTTTTGAGAAATCAATGGCTGTTGTGAGATTGGAAGATACCTATTATTCGACCGGAACGATTTTTAAAAATTTTAATATCCCCCCCCCCCCTAGACAACGTCTTGATCATCGGATTCTGGAACATTAAGGTAATTTATGAAAATTCATCATAGGTAAGCATGTTACAAGTTGTGCTCCTATCAAAATAAATTGATTCTAGTCATTGGTTTTTATAATTTAATAATTAAATAATTTCATTTCGGGTTTGTTGAGTGTTCAATAATCATGTCAAGCAGAGAAAGAAGAAGTAAGAACAATGGTTGCCAATTGAGCTTACGGGTGTCCAACGAAATCACTGCAGCAATCACAAATAGTTTGAAATATTTGGATTTTGAGGATAGTAGTAAAGAAGATTCTCACGTTAGAAAATTGTTACTATACTGCTGCGAGGATACGAGTCGAAAGCGAGTAACCCAAGAATTGATGAACAGACTACCATTCACCCGGGACATGAAAGATTCTTTTGATTTGATTCGTTTAATACAAATGATATCGTTGAATAACCAAGAAATGCGCTGCAAATTAAAGGCACATAATACGTCCATTGAGTTTCCTGCTTGTACGAAAGGAGCCGGTCGAAAAACCTTCTCTGAAGGGATTAATTCGCTGATTGCAAGAGAGTTTTTGCATTTACCTTTTGCTTATTGGGTGATCTAAATTCTAATGCTGTATGCTTTTGAATAGTTCAACAAATCTTGATGGTATGATCAATATAATCTCACCTCAGACATACACGAAATATCGTAATTTATTTTATTTTGAAAAATTATTAATTTTTCTGAATTTACCCTTTCAATTCTTGTATAGATACTTGGAAAGATGCCCGATTTTTTGAATTGAAATCGGAATTTAATTTTTGCATATTGCTTAGCATTTTAAAAATCTACACGAGGACGACGATGACTATGATGACTACAATGACGATGATGACGACCATGAAAAAGTGGTTACAATAGAGTTTTTGGAATTAATGGAGTTCTCCTCAAGAGAGACAAATGATGCTGAAACTAATCATAATGTTGAATTTCTTGTCAAAATTCGAGTCGATTACTCACGCGTACGCATTTCTGAATTACTTCAAGAAGCGTAACATAGACGACACTTGCATAGAATATGAAAATTCATCCAACTACAGAATATACGTTACGCAAAAAACAAGCCATCAGCTATTTGCTGATTGCAAGAGAGTTTTTGCATTTACCTTTTGCTTATTGGGTGATCTAAATTCTAATGCTGTATGCTTTTGAATAGTTCTTCAACAAATCTTGATGGTATGATCAATATAATCTCACCTCAGACATACACGAAATATCGTAATTTATTTTATTTTGAAAAATTATTAATTTTTCTGAATTTACCCTTTCAATTCTTGTATAGCTACCTACTTAGAAAGATGCCCGATTTTTATAAAATTAAATTCAAAATAATCTTTGGAACTTTGCTACACGAAATATCGTTATATTTTATTTTGGAAAATTACAATCTTCACGGATTTGATTTGTTTTTCTTTGTTGAAAAAAAAAATGAAAGTACCCGCCAAAGTTATATCTACAATTTCAGTTTTGGCTTATTACATACTTCCTCACCGTTTTATCTTCATTTTCATATCAATATTAGTTATCTACAATAAAGTTTTGAATTGAAATCGGAATTTAGAAACAAATAAACGTAGCTAATTATTTTTGCATACTTATTGCTTAGCATTTTAAAATTCTACTCGACGACGACGACGACAATATTATCTACAATAAAGTTTTGAATTGAAATTGGAATTTAATTTTTGCATATTGCTTAGCATTTTAAAAATCTACACGAGGAGGACGATGACTACGATGACTACGATGACTACGATGACGACCATGAAAAAGTGGTTACAATAGAGTTTTTTCGCGCTTCGCGCAAAAACTCTAATGAGAATATCGCCCGTTCAGTTTGCCTTCAAAGTCTTCGTGGACAAGGAAGACGATTCAAATTGGACACGATTCGTGGAAGTTAAACACCTGCGTTCTTCGTGTAAAAGATTTTGCTGTCACCCAGCTCATTTAACACTTTCCGAAGCGAACGAAGAAACACAGGTATCTTACGCTTCAGCGAGGGAAGATTCATTCGAATCATACGAGTCCTTCGATGATGGGTTACTCTTGGGAGAAAATAGGATGACTTCTAGTTTCCTGGAGAAACGGCATCAAATGCCAGATAGATCTCAAAATAGAAAAACGTCGTCGAGTCACAATGACACATCTGCAAGTATGTCTCTGGCCATACGACGTCTAAGAAAATTGTCGTTGAAGTCTATTAAAGTAACTATCGGTGTCCTAGAAGAGGTAAAAAAAGCTAAGGAAGACAACGAAGAATTATCTGAATAAAGATTTTCATGCCAAAGGATCCACGTGAACTTAAATAATTATATTAAATATACTATTTAGCGTATTTTATACTAACGATAATTAAGTAAATGTAGTTAAAAATTTCAACTGTGATAAAATATACCCTTAAAAGGCAAAAAAAAAAAAAAAACCACAGAATTCTACTGGGAAAGTTGGAAAAATATGGAATAAGGGGTCCAATCCACAGTTGGCTGAAATCCTTCCTTGAAAATAGGGTACAAATAGTCAAAATCCAAAATGGCGAGACTTACACCTTTTCTGAAGAGAAAATAATAGACAAAGGAGTCCCCCAAGGTTCCATACTTGGACCTTTATTGTTTATTCTCTATGTTAACGATTTGTCATCTTACATTAATGCACTTCTAACCCAGTTTGCAGATGATACAACTATGTTTTTAAAAGGTGGTAGCTGGGACACACTGCTTAAAAAAACAGAACATGTTCTCAAAAACTTAATCTGCTGGTTTAATGCAAATTGCATGAGCTTAAACTTGGAAAAAACAGTAACAGTGCCTTTCAATGTAACCCCCAAGGAGGCAGACCTGGTAGCAGAAACTCTCTCAACTCTACCTAATGTCTCTTGTGCTGCAAAGTTCTTAGGGGTTGATGTTCAATGCAATTTAAAATGGGATGTATACATCACTAAATTAACCAGTCGTTTGTCATCTATAAACTTTTTACTCTTTCAGCTACGCCAAATTACAAATCAAAAAACTCTCAGACTTGCATATTTTGGACTATTCCACTCCACAATGGCCTATGGGGTAGTTTTTTGGGGAGGTAATGCATCTTATGTCAAGCAAATACTCACACTACAAAAACGTGCGATAAGAACAATTTATAAACTACCTCTAAGACAAACATGCAGACCCACCTTTGTTGATAATAAAATTCTCACTACAATATCACAATATATTCTGGACATATCTCTCATGGTTTATACTGGGGTTATAACCTTTCCAAAAATTACCCATCCGTACAGTACCAGATCACGAGGTAACCTCAGAACTCCCCACCACCGCATAAAACTTCTCCAGAGTAGCACTGTATCATCTGCTGCAAAAGTATATAATCGGATTCCAGGGAGTGTAAAAAACCAGCCAACTGCAAAAAAATTCAAACATGTCCTGAAAGAATGGCTGGTAACTAGGGCTTATTATACCCTGGAAGAATATCTCAGCTCCCCGGATCAATAAGAGTTCAAATTTTTTGAAATAACCTGGAGTAGATTTTACGTACCCATAGTTTTAAAGCTTCATCTTTTATGTTTTAATCAAGTTTTTTTACCCTATATTTTAATCTGAAATTTGTATTCTATGTACTTACATGCTTAACTTGATACGATGGCAGCAATGCTGCCGCATGTATCACAAATAAAGAACTTGAATATTAACTCATTATTAAAATGTTTTTTTTTTTTTTTTTTGCTTTCAGCTTGAAAAAGATTATTAAAAGCTAGGTATTTTCTACCTAAGTATATTGTTGAACATTGCCCTAAAGGAGCATTTTGTAGGGGTCGGTTAGACAAGTGCGAAAATGGGTGTTTTAAATTTTCGAGGTGGCTCAATAAGGGACTGGAGCGTCAAAATCTCCATTTTCCGAAGTGGATTGGGAAAAGTTTTTTTTTTAAATTTTATACAGGACACTCGTTCGATGAATCGAGTCTAAAAAGTATTTTCTTTCAGTAGGTACCGGGCACACTTGAGTACTGTGGCCATTTAAATGCGATTTTTGGCGAATTTTCTCAATTTTTTGCACAAGACTTTCCCACAGACTCAATCTTACGTGCACAATAGGCCGCAGTAAATTTTTGAATTTCCACATCCGAGACATTTTTTCAGAAAAAGTGGTCGCCCATAACCTTTGAAAAGTCGTCTTACGACCAATCAAACTCGGTTAAGAATTCGCGAGAACAACGATAATGTGAGTTATTTTCTGTTTTAAACACCCCCAAAAAATGTTGGGCAAAAAATTTCATTAAATTTTGAAAAAAAAAAGTCATCGAGTAACCTATCAATGTAGATTGAAATTTTTCGAGAAAAACGAAAATGTCAGTGATTGCTTTTTTTTTAGCAGTAACAGAAAGTTTTGGGCCGAATTAGTTGATGAATTTTATGGAAGAAATTGGGACATTTGCATGCAACACTAAAATGCTTATTATAGTGTACGTAAGTACTCGAATAAATGAAGAAAGGTCTCACTTCGTTGATCCTTTAGAAAGCGAGATAATCGCGATTTTACTCGTACGTAAAATGTGTAGTCAAGATTATCTTTTTTCGGTTTTTGGTGGATTATTATAGGAACAGATGTGTACTTTTAAATATACTTGATTGTGTTTCGAAATACCTGCTGATTGCCTCCTGAGAGCTGAAAAAGTCGTGAGATGATTTTTCATTTGTCCCCAAATTCGATGAAATTTTGAGCTTGAAATTTTTGGAAGTTGTTAGAACAAAGAATAACTGGAATTTTCGTATTTTTTGCGCCGCATTGATAGGTCGCGTGATGATTTTTCACTTTTTTCAAAATTTTATGAACTTTTGTGCTCAGAATTTTTTTAAGTGGACAAAACAGAAAAAAATTACATTTTTGTTTTTCACGAGAAATTCTAACTCATTTTAATAGGTCGCAAGACGGCTTTTTAAAGATTATAAGCAACCACTTTTTCTATTGAAATGTTCTGAATGTGAAATTTCAAAAATTCACTGCAGCCTATTGTGCCAGCGAGCGGTTTGATGAATTTTGCTTATGAAGCAACTTATTTTTTTTTGCGCATGTAATACTGAACCTGTGGGAATATGGCCGTATCACGCAAGTGTGCTCGAATTCCACTTAATAATACATTGTTAGACTTGTATGAGTGCCCTCCATCAAATGAAAAAAAAATCACAAAATCAACTTCGGAAGGGAGGGGTATGGGGTTGAAGTTCCGGCCCTCTATTGTGCCACTATGAAAATTTAAAAGGCACTCGTTCTCGCACATACCCATCCGACTACCCACGAAATGCCAACTGTCTTCCCCCTTCCCCCAACTGACCACTCAATAAGAGAAACATAGATAACAATCGGTTGGAAAGAGACAAAAAAAACACGTAGGAGTGGAAAATCATCGAAATATGGTCAACGTAAGTAATCTTCAATTTTTCAATCAAACATTAAAATTTTACAAATTTTTAATGCACGCCAATTCAGCCAATCGAAGGTATGTATTTGCAATTTTCGTTATAACAGGTGGCAAAGTAGACATTTTTGGCCCGAAATTTTGCACGTTGCCTAAGTATTTTACTATTTTTCATGAAACAGAAGGTGAATTATTATCGAGTACGCACGTCCTAACCTTTAAGTTCATGTCAGTGCTGTTTGTCACTGAAAGCACTAACGACTGAACTATGATAATGAACTGGCTTTATAAAAGTACAAAAGTAGGTAATGAATACTTCAACTGAAATTCGACTAAGAAAAGGAAAGTGAATGATAGAATTTCAGATCCATAAAAAA
The DNA here is from genome assembly GCF_950023065.1 of Planococcus citri. Classification (NCBI taxonomy): domain Eukaryota; kingdom Metazoa; phylum Arthropoda; class Insecta; order Hemiptera; family Pseudococcidae; genus Planococcus; species Planococcus citri. The sequence continues at coordinate 28,975,623 of NC_088678.1, read as the reverse complement.
ATCAATTTGCTATACACACGAAGCAGGAGACGACTGCTAGTGTCGAAACCCAAAATGTTTCTCACAAGGGAACCTCCAAAGTGTCCCCCTCTAATTCGAACGATATCGCGATTTTTGGAAAGAGCACGGTCTGGAACTCCATAAGCAATATTTCAGATGTCTAGGTCGATTTTTTAGAATTTTTGAAAATTCAAAATTGACCATTTTCGAGGATTTATGGTCTTTATAAAAATATACCTACTATTTATTCAGTAAAAATGATGGAAATTAGCCCAGAAACTGATAAATTAATTCCGGTTATTCGAAATTCGATGTTTTTGGTCATTCTGGAACCTCTATCACCATTTTAAATTTCTCCAGAAGGAATGAAAATTACTCGTATAATTTGGGCAACTAGTAATCGAGTTTTGGATTATTATCGAGGTCTGTTTATGGACAGCTCCAGTTTTTTTTTTGAACAGCATATTCTTGATAATAGCTGGAGGATGCTGGTCAAAAAAACATACCGGAGAGGTCCTCCTGGAAATCTGCTCAAATGCGAATTACCTCTTCAAAGAACTCTACAATAAGCCAACGCACTCGATTTTTAACCACCCTAATTGATTTCCATATCTCTGGAGGAACTTTACAATTTTGAAGAAATTGAAAATCACGCCGAAGGCTCCAGAATGATCGTGAATGATGAAAGTCGGGGAGGGGGGGGTGTATTGATTTCTGGACTAATTTTCATCATTTCCACTGATTAAATACGTACTTTTTTGAAGCATAGGTAAATCGTCAAAAATTGGTATCTAGTCAATTTTGAATTTTTAAGAATTCACCGAAAATTTAAAAATCAATTTGAACAGATGAAATTTTGATTATGGCGGTTTCAGACCATGCCAATTTCAAAAATTGAGATCCCATTAAAATCGAAGACGGGCGTTTCAAGAGGTTCCTCGTCAGTTGTACCTTAAAATAATCGCCAACGCATTTTGAACAATTTTAATCAACTCAAGTATAGTTTTCAGACGAAAAAAGTGCATATCTTGCAAGTTTAATAACAGTGTCGCCTGTGCATAGAAAAAACAAGGGAAATGAAGTTTTTTTATTTGAATAGACATATTGAAGGAAACTTGTTTCAATATTTTCAAAAATGAAATCATCTACTTATGTAAATTGACGAATGTAGAAATTCGTTTTTCTTCTAATAATGTAGCGTATTGCATAAAAATATTGTAGTGAATTTCCTCTTCAAGTTTCATCTACAATTCCCATACCATATAGTCCAAGAGCTATACCACTGCTATTGGGCCGAAATAACTGACATGAAAGCTGGGAATGGTCTCAAAAGTTAGTATACATACCCCTATTTTGAAAACTCTCGGTCTGCCGATCCGCAGCTGCTGCTTTAAAGCTCAGTGAAAGCTCAAAAGTTCACAATTTTTCTGAACTTTCAGCTGAGAAAACTGATGGCTAAAATTGGTGCCTAATTATAGCATTTTTCACGCTGAATCCGAATATAATTGGTTCCCCCTTTGACCCAGTCTGGCGGGGCTTTGGCGGCACTTATGGGTCGGCAGACCGATATATTCGGATTCAGCGTGAGAAATGCTATAATTAGGCACCAATTTTAGCCATTAGTTTTCTCAGCTGAAAGTTCAGAAAAATTGTGAACTTTCGAGCTTTCACTGAGCTTTAAAGCAGCAGCTGCGGATCGGCAGACCGAGCTGGTTTTCAAAATAGGGGTATGTATACTAACTTTTGAGACCATCCCCAGCTTTCAGTTATTTCGGCCCAATAGCAGTGGTATAGCTCTTGGACTAATAAAGTGGGGCCACTTTGATTGAAAAAAAAAAACACGTTTTGTGCTCTGTGCGGCGTCGAAAAATGTTCTCAAAAAGTACCTAAAAACTAACCCAATGACCTTTTTTTTTGTGCCTCAAAATTGCCCTCAAAGGCTCTATCAAAGTTACCCTCCAAATGGGGTCACTTTCATAGGGCTACTTTTTTTTAAAAAAAAAATGATTTCTCACCACCTTTAGACCTAGCATACAAAATTTCATCAACTTTGGCCGAGAGGAAGTCATGATATTATAGAAAAAGCGATAAAAGCCTCTGTATTTCCTCAATTTTTTAACAAAATTTTTAGATATTCAATAAAATACCTTTGCGACCTATCAAAATGGGATGGAATTTCACACTGAATCCGAAAATGGCATTGATGTTTACTTTAGTCTCGAAACTTAAATTTTTAGCCTCAAAAATTAAAAATCAATGACATCTCACTGAGAACAATGGGCCAAGGATCGGAGGCACCTCAACCTAGAAACTCTAAATTTTTGGAGATATGTATTTCCCAAGGAGTGTAGCTTTACGATAGACTATCAGCCAATGTTCTATTACATACTTATGCATCTGAAAATACGATACTATTTATAACATCAACTTTTGTTGAGTGATGGAAAATCTTGAAAAATTGCCACTTTTAAAAAACTCGATTAAAACTTAAAAGTATGGACGAAAATAATTATTTACCAACTCGACACTGTTATCGTATCAATTCAACATCAGTGTAACCACTTCGCTTGAAAAAAAAAATGTAATTCGATGTTTTACACGCTCCACAGAACAAAACGTACAGAAAAGTAAGCGCTATCAAAGTCACCCCCTAAAATCAAAGTGACCCCACTTTACGGTACTGTAAGAGATTTAAAGGAGTTATGTACATTTTGTTCCTGTGTATGTACCTATTAGTTTTTTTCCCATTGAAAAAAGTCCGAATCAGAAAGAGAACAGAAATCTGCAGCAGTATACAAGAAATAATCTAATAGTGAGAGTAAGTTATCTTCAATTTTTCGATTCTCACGTGAAACATTGACTGCTGCAAGACCCAAATCATCCCTTCCAGAAAGTTCCGTAGATTCTAAAATCGTGCGAAGTTTAAGATCTGAATTTCATGGATTTTTCGATCCTCAATCCAATCACAATAAACATTAGACCAGCTCACTGACAACAAATCCCACAAATATTCAAACAAAGTGAAACTTACCCTGAGGTAGCAGCAGTAGGAACGGTAGACGGTGCGGTGGCATCTTGAAACCTAGGCGCCGGCGATATAGTATTACTGGTAGATAGAGCTTTGTACCTGGCTTGCTCATGGGTAGGCAATACTATATCAACGGAGCGAGATCTAGCCGCGTTATTCACAGTTAAACTAGGTGGTTCGAGAAGCTGGGACGCCGGTACAGGTACCACTTCTTCCGGTTTACCCGAATGCGAGCTCTTGCTGATGAAACACGAGTCTACGCTGACGGCTCGATCTCGTTTCAGATCCGGCACCTGAAGGAAGAACTCGCTGACGACCACGTCTTCCGATTTGGTCGTCGGCGAAGGTATGCTAGCAGCGGATGCGGTGGCTGCGGCCATCGAATCCATGCTATCTAGCAAATTCTCGCCCGATTCGTTGAAGATGAAGGCTTCCTGACGTTCTAGCTTCGGCGACGTGATCGATCTGCGCCGACTGGTTGTCTGCGGGATCTCTTCGTCGTCGCCGAATTTCGGTATATCCAGCGTCGAGGGTGGCATAGGGGGCGTCGTGTTCGGCGACAAGGTGACCGTGATACGGAACTGAGACGTGGCCGGAGATACGCATTCGCTAGCGTCGGTGCTGTTCTCTTCGTCTGCGTACTCGTTCTCGCTATCGAAATCATCGCTGGTCGACGTATCGCTATAAGTCAACGATCTCGAACTACTCGGCCCGTCTTCGCCGGACGACTGCCTGCTACCGGATTTATTCAACTCCTCAAGATACATACAATGCACGCAGAACACCGGTGATTTCTCACTCGATGCTTTACGACGCGGTGTAAGCTGACGCGATGGCACTTCCAGGAACATACGAGTGTCATCCGGCGGCGTCGTGCCACCCGTTCCGGACGAGTCGAAGCTCTTAGAGCGTTGACTGGCGGACACGGCCAGAGGTACTTGCAGCAGACCACCTCCGGCCGTCCCCGAGTCAACGGACGACTGCTCGTACAGGGTTCGATGCGATCCCAACTTCATCTCGTCGAACGAAGCCGATCGAATTTGCTTCGGCACCTCCAGGCTACTTTGAATCTTCATCTCGGCACCAGTCGGCGTTTTAGATCGTTTAAACGTGTGTTTAAATTTTTGCATACTCTACATACACACCGTCGTCGTCGTCGTCGTCGTTGCTGTCGTCGGTGGCGATGGCGATGGCGCTGGCGAGCTGATGATGATGGTGCTGTCGAGTACGCCGACAGCCGAGGGCCCGATGATGAAATCTACCACTTTACTGCGAATTACGAGTACGAGCTTTCATCTTACAACTCCTTTGGTCCACGTACCGAATAAGGAATCGATATCGAGGATGGTAGACAGCGTGCTCGTTGTTGAATCCATTTTTACGAGCTATCTGTTACTAATGTAAGACTCTTTCTCTCACTTATTATTTCCCTCTATACACCGAGGCTGATGAAGCACCTCCTGATTTGTCACCTGGTTGACTCAGCCACTCGGGGAGTCAATACAACCGATGGTGAATCATTCCTGTTGACAATACGATTACGTAAGTATTTTTTTTCTAGCTGAAAACTTTGAAAGAGTGCATAACCAACGCTTGGTTTATTAAAGGTTGTTTTCGTGGTTTTGTGAATGCAGTATATGATATACACCCACAACAAGTAGGAGTAGGTTCTCCAGAATGAATTGGTAAGTAATCTTATTACAAATTTACGTATGCATGTAATGAAGTACTAAATCTTCATAAATAAATTTCAAAACAATTCAGATGAATCATTAGGGTACACTTGAGTGAAAACAAGGATCTCCTGGTCTACATCATACATTTTCATATGTACAATCATGAATTATCACTTCAATACTCAATCATCAAGTCCAGCATATTATGAAATAGGGGATATTTGCACATTTAAAATAATCTGGTCTAAAAAAAAAAACTTGACTTTATACTAACAAAATAGCGGCCATTGGTTATTGTGATTGGAGTATCGGTTATTGTTATAATTGTTAACTGATTTTAATGTGTTTTTTTTGCATTATTAAGTATGTAATTTTTAAATGTTTATAAACACTTTTTCACCCAGTTTTTGCCTAATTGTTCTGAAATTTCAGAACTTTTTTCTGATTTGACATCATTTTCAATACTTTTTTCATAACTTTTCGAAGTTTCAACCTATTTTCAACACTTTTTCCCGCAATTTTTACCAAATTTTAGTTCAATGACTTTGCCGCCATATTTCTTGTCAGCAAGATTTTTCCTCGAATTAGGATGGGGTTCGCGAGACGAAGCGGATCAAAGATGCTAGCGATTAACGTTGATATCACTCATTTTGTGACTTGTGAGAGTGATTTTCGAAATACCCGCTGTTTGTAGATGGATTTATAGAACATCTTAGTTCGGGTACCTTTGAAGACCAAGTATTTTTGCGACTCCAGGTAAGCAAAATGATACTGGTTTTAAATCTTCAACAATTTCAGGAGCAAGCGAGGTGAGAAATTTGGGCGAGTTTTAGACATATTTCCTCAAAGGAAATTGAGCTTTCATATGCGCATTGTGAATTTTCTGTGCTTCATTGATAGCAGCTTGAGCTTGACTGTTTTTGGCACCAGACAGAATATCATCCATTCAGGTCATTTTTTTAATCAAAAAGGGGGGTGTATCATGTAATTTTCCTGATGAAAAATTGTGATGTTTTAGACAAAAATTGAAATTTTAACGTGCCTAGGTAATTTTCCAACAACTCTTCAAAATGATTGATTTTTTTTTGAAAAGAAGGCAAAATTACTGCACGAGCGAAGTGAGAGTGGAATTTTTTTGAAAAAATTGGCTTGAAACCCCAAAAAACAGCGATTGGTGTATGTTTCATGCATGTTACATTTTCACCTGAGCACAATTTAATGGCTCTGTTAAGAAGAAATGAAAAATTCGCACTTTTATATTTTTGAAAACTTAATGAGAGTTACAGTTTGTAATGGCCCGAGCAAAGCGAGGGCTAAAGTCATAAAAGATTTGTACTTCAAAAAGTAGAACAACATTGATTTTAATTTGAGAATTCGATTCCTCTCCCCTGCAGAATCTTTTTTGTTTTTGGTTTTTGTTATTCAATCAGACAAAAAATAAGTCAAACTGACAGGAACACAAAACTAGAGGTTTTTCGAGATGGGGGAGGATAAAATAGGACAATAGGACATGAAATGATAATTTTACCAACTGATATCACGCAATAGCATAGGCCCTACGTGGTGGCAGCTTCATAAGGCAGTTGCGCACAAAGAGCCATTTTATAATGCCACCCAGAGATACATGAACTTATAAACACGAACATAATTTTTGACCAGTAAGTAACTTTAATTCCGGGTTTTTAAAACAAATCCAAAAAACAATTGAATTTTTTGATAGCGGAAAATTTAAAAATTTTGAAAGAAATGAATAAGGATCAGTGTAACAAAAGAAGTAAAACTTGAAACTAACTTACTCTTATATTCATGCCAAAATAATTTCATACAGGACAGAACATTATCAGTTCGATTATTGGTTGTACCGACCTTACAGTTATATTTTGTAGAAATTTCAACAAAAAATTGAATGAGGATTTCTTACAAAAAAAATTAAGTGTAATTGTAACTCATGTAGAAGAGAACCAACTTTACCCAAGCGAAACGGGGCAAAAGCTTGGAAAAAAATAAAATTTTGAGGATAGATCGACGATTTTGTCAGCAAATGAAGAATATCTAATCAAATACATGATTGTAAAAAATTTGAATTTTTGAAAACTCCAAAACTGAAATAAGGTGTTGAAATTTTGGTATTTTCCCAATTTTCTCTAATTTCTTACAATTGCTAATGTTTTCTCGACTTTTGTGGAAGGGGGGGGGCAGACTGCTCCCTCAACCCGCAATTTTTCAAGTATACTCTGTGTATTTTTTTGAATTGAATATTTTTTAAACGTTTATTTCTGTCAGTAAAATATCTCTTTGTTGGGAATTCATGATTTAGTCGTGGTAATGACTTATCGGACATGAAAATGCCTATTGCCTATGATTGTAGTGCTGACAGCCTGTTTTGTAGTGGTTGAAAATCACACCCTTTGCATTCGGACTGGTCTCTCATGTAGAGGGCGCTAGTATGCCCATTGTTCCACCATCTTCAGACAGTTCAGACGGGGCTTTTCTTATCAATAATTGTATTTTACCAAAACGTTGGATTTACGAGTTAAAAATGAAAAAAAAATTCGGTCATGATTAATATGCAGTAATAATCGTAAAAATAATGTACATCGAATTTTTTTTTTCAGTTTTAACCCTTGAAATTAATGCTTTCGTAAATGCTGATAAGAAAAGCCCCGTCTGAAAAATGTAAACATTTGCCAGCTCACTAGCGCCCTCTACGTGAGTGCCCGGTCGGAATTTTCACTTCTGCCGAAGTATTAAATACCCCATAATTTTTGACCAGTAAGTAACTTTAATTCCAAATTTTTGAAACAAATCCAAAAAGCAATTGAATTTTTTCGATGAACATTTGTATACACAATTTTACTTGATGAAATCAAATTCAAACACGTACGGTATGCCCCTTTCAACAATGACCATGCTAATTTCAATGTAAATGTCGTCACTTTTGGATGCCACATGTCGATGTGAATTTTGACCCTATTTTGACCCAATTGTTGATGTAATTGTCGACCAATGTTGATCGACATTTAGTATATCGACAATTGGTCCAACATAGGGTCAAAATTTGCATCAACATGTGGGATCCAAATGTGACGGATGTGGATGTATCGACATTTGCATCGACATGTTTGTCAATCTCCTGCTATGAAAAAATTGAAAAAATTAATTTCCAAAATTGAGATTTTTTCCAAAAATGATTTCCTTAGTGGTGGCCATTACTCGTGCTAAAAGCAGCATCAACGCGGAGGCCTCCTCTGAGAGGTACAGATGTATAGTCTACACAAAATAAGAAGTTAAACATAAACTCCTTACATCGGAAAGGTGCAATACTTTATCTAAGAGTACTGAACTAATACATTTCACGTTGACAACATGTCGATGTTAATGTCGATGTGAAATTTGACATCAACAAATACATCCACAATATCAACGTCATTTTCAAAATTTGAGAAATCATTGAAAATTAGGTAGAGGTTGGTACCTACTGATGTATTTGTGGACCATAAAATTTCACATCAACATATCATCGAGAACTCCAAACAATGAAAAAATGAATAATCTTGTAAATGCCATCAAAAATTTGTTCTCCTCCTCAAACAAGATGATATTTTAAAATATTTACTGAACTTTTATACGCTAAAACAAAATTTTAATTCTTAAAATTGGTCGACATACCTAATTGTGGATGTAAATTTTGAGCATCGAATTTTACATAAACATGTCAACATCGCATGTCGAGGTATCAGAAATAATGAGAAGATTTCAAAAATGTTTACTAACTAGGCTTATTTACAGACAGAAAATTCCTACTAAATTCACTTTTCTATCATTATATTGGAAAAAAACATGGTCGATGCAAATGTCGACGTCAACAATTGTTGTGCAGGTACATGGATATACGAGTATAACCACGGATATAAAATGTATAGGTAAGTCATAATCATTTTTGACCAGTAACTTTAATTCCAGGTTTTCAAAACAAATCCAAAAATCAATTGAATTTTTTGATAGGGGAAAATTTAAAAATCTTGAAACAAATAATCTGGATTTTGCAGAAGTAAGAAGAAAAATTTGAAGTTGGGCAGGATCATGTTTCAAAAACTTGGAGATGGGCAATGAACAGGAGACATAGGGTTGTGAACCCCCCACAAAATAAGGAAAAAAGGTACTTAGATGAAAGGCAATGTGGAGAGATTCTTTAGTCAATTTCTTGGGAAACAGACCGTTTGAGAGTGTAGCTCGAGATCTCTCTAAGTAGAATACGCTGAGAGAGACTTTAGTCCACTGCACTACTGTCAACTATGTGATGGACGTGTACATTCTTTTTTCTCATAAGTAAGTATATCATTGCTCATCTATATATTAAAATTATGACCGGATTCTTTTGACTCTGAGATCTCAGGAACGGCTGAACCGATTTTGCTCGGTGATGTCTCAAAAAAAAGCTTTTGACCCGTAGATGTGCAGGTTTTATTCAAAAGTTCTAAAAGTTGCGCCGTAAAGCTCAAAAAAGCTCAATAATTGATTTTAGCTTATACGTAGCGCATTCGACGTAAACACAGTAGTACGTATATTATACCTTGAAAGACCATCAAAAGAAGTCAAATGTTGAAGAAAAAAGTTCACAAAAAAGTTGTGCTTTAAAGCTCAAAAAGCTCAATAGTTGATATTAGCCTATATGTAGCGCATTCGATGTATACACAGTAGTACGATTGTTATACCTTGAAAGAGCATCAAAAGAAGTCCAATGTCAAAAAAAAAGTTTACAAAAAAGTTGTCACAAAAAAGTTGTGCTTTAAAGCTCAAAAAGCTCAATAGTTGATATTAGCCTATATGTAGCGCATTCGATGTATACACAGTAGTACGATTGTTATACCTTGAAAGAGCATCAAAAGAAGTCCAATGTCAAAAAAAAAAGTTTACAAAAAAGTTGTGCCATAAAGCTCAAAAAAGCTCAATAATTGATTTTAGCTTATATGTAGCTATGTAGTGTATTTGACGTATATAGAGAAGTATGTATATTATACCTTGAAAGAGCATAGAAAAAAGTCGAATGTTGAAGAAAAATGTTTACAAAAAAAGCTGAGCTGTAAAAAGCTCAAAAAAGCTCAATTATGACTGGATTCTTTTGACTCTGAGATCTCACCAACGGCTGAACCGATTTTGCTCAACGATGTTTCAAAAAAAATCTTTTGACCCATAGATGTGCAGGTTTTAATCAAAAGTTCGAAAAGTTGCGCCGTAAAGCTCAAAAAGCTCAATAATTGATTTTATCCTATGTGTAGCGCATTTGATGAATACACAGTAGTACGTATGTTATGCCTTGAAAGAACATCAAAAAAAGTCAAATGTTGAAGAAAAAAGCTCACAAAAAAGGTGCGCTGTAAAGCTCAAAAAGCTCAATAATTATTGATTTTAGCCTATTTGACTCTGAGATTTCAGCAACGGCAGAACCGATTTTGTTTGATGATGTCTCAAAAGAAGCTTTTGACCCGTAGATGTGCAGGTTTTTATCAAAAGTTCGAAAAGTTGCGACATAAAGCTCAAAACAGCTCAATAATTGATTTTAGCTTATACGTAGCGCATTCGACGTAAACACAGTAGTACGTATATTATACCTTGAAAGACCATCAAAAGAAGTCAAATGTTGAAGAAAAAAGTTCACAAAAAAGTTGTGCTTTAAAGCTCAAAAAGCTCAATAGTTGATATTAGCCTATATGTAGCGCATTCGATGTATACACAGTAGTACGATTGTTATACCTTGAAAGAGCATCAAAAGAAGTCCAATGTCAAAAAAAAAGTTTACAAAAAAGTTGTGCCATAAAGCTCAAAAAAGCTCAATAATTGATTTTAGCTTATAATCTATATATTAAAATTATGACCGGATTCTTTTACCAATGTACGAGTATGTAGATGGTGTTGCAGATTGAATCATTTTAGTCGAGGCTTTAACAATCTTAGCAAACAGCAAAAGAATTAGTGAGATTTTTGGTGATTTCTGATAAAAAAAAATGATTTTTTTTTTTACTAAAAAACAAACAATTTTGTAAATATTTAAAAAAAACATGGTGAAAAACATGAAACATTGTCAATTTTAGCAAAAAATAGCTATTTTGGTAGTTATCAACAAAAAAAATTATGTACTTTTTTTGTGCTTATTTTTTTCACTTTTATTAGGTAACTATAGGGTAAAAAACGAGTTTTTTTTTTTGGTATTTTTGGTAAGAGTTTGCAATGTTGCCAAAAAGTGAACATTTTTGTAAACGTTAAGAAATGAAACCAGGACTTTTAGCCAATTGTTGGAAAGAAAGGTAATACCTACTTTTTTGAAATTTTTATTGAAAAATGGGACATTATTTTGATTTTTGATGAGAGTTATTGAGTGTTTTTAGAATACGTATTTGGAGAAAAAGTGATGCTTCAGAGTAATTTTTGATGATAAAAGTTGAAATTAAAAAGGGGACATTATCTTTCACATTTTTGGGGAAAGCAAGAATCACAATGTTAGCTAAGAGAGCTTTTTGAGAATTAGATATAAGCAAAGAAAGGCCATTTCATGACCTTTCAACAATTGAAGCACGGAAATGCAAAGTCGGCTAAGTGCCAATTTTTCAAAATGCGTTTTTTCAGTGCAATGTGTACTAAGTGTTGTCACACATGCAATCATAGCTTCACATTAGGGAAAACACATCTCCAAGTTATACTATTGAACACTGAAAGATAGCACTTTCTATAAGAGGTACGTGTTACGCGAGCACGTATTTACGCTCTCCTGTAAAAAAACGTTTTTGGTACTTAGCCGACTTGGCATTTCCACGCTTCAATTATGTATTGAGAAGAAAGTTGAACTTTTTAGTGATTATCAATCAACAATTTCTGGCAAAACAGATAGAATTTTGAACAATTTTTTGGGGAAAAAAGTAGGATAACGACTTTTTACAAATTTTATTAAAAGCAAGATTTTTTAATCAATTTTTGCCAAAAAGAAAAATTTTTACAATTGAAAAAAAAAAGCTTTTTGACGATAATTGTCAAAAAAATACCTTTTCGCAATTCTTTTTGAAAAAGCTAAGCTCATTTTTTCAAATTCCTATGCTATATTTTTAGAGAAGATAATTCTTTGATTTCAAGAGGTTCCAAAGCTGATTTCAAAGTTGAGGAAGCGTTAAAAAATTTTATATGTATAGAATTCAATGGTATGAATATGCAGGCACTCAATGTACACATGGGATTATAAGCTTTATGAGAACATATGGTACTTTAATACATACAAAGTTCAAAAGTTGATTGCAAAGTTTGTGGAGGTGCAGAATTGGACCCCAGTGTCAAGCTGCAAAGAAAATATGGATGACCTGCCATTTTTACAGCCAAAATTATAGGAACGACACTATTAGATCAATCACTGAAAACGTGTTTAATAATCAACTTATTTGCCTTAATGCGAAAAACGCATGTGTTATCAGCACAAACAGCTTCGACATAAAAATATTATTCTTATTGTTAGTTCCAAAAAATCAAAAAGTTGCATGAAAAGTCGAGCGAAAGCTCAAAATTCAAATACATTTTTAAATACCTGCCCGTGTACCTATTTTTTCCCAGTAGTTAAAGAATTTGCACTAATTTAAAAAAATTAATAACAGTGAAAAAAATTGTGATCATTCTAAGTAGGTATTAAAGTTACTGAGGATTTTAAAAATAATATACAATTACGTTTTGAAGAATCGCGCAGTATGCGCGATTAACGGGTTTGCTAGTTTCTTTTTAAAAATAATTCATTTTGGTGAAATGTTTGATTGTTTGTACATGTCATACACTAATAAACGTTTATTTATTAATTTTTAATCAATTCATAAATAGGTACCCCATAATTTTTGATCAGTAAGTAACTTTAATCCCAAGTTTTTGTTACAAATCCAAAAAGTAAATGAATTTTTTCAATAAACTTTGCACACAATTTTATTTTACTCGATGACATTAAATTCAAATACATAAGGCATGTGTAGAATGTGATCAAAGATGAACTTGAAATAGGTAGGTAATTTTTAATTCTGATCAATGTAAATCTGATTGAAATTTTCAACATTTAAAAATTAGAATACCTACATAAGTATGAAAAAATAATTTTTCTTCTATACAAATATTCATACAGAAATATGTACCATTACCATAGTAGTAGAGTAAGTAGTCCTCATTTTTCAAATCTATTCTTTTTTATTGCGGGACCCTCTAAAAGTGCTCATTTCAGTGAAATACAAATATCCTGAAAGTTCCAAGTCTCAAAAATAATTTAAACCCCTGCATCAAAGCTATTGAAGTTGCGAAGTATCTTTAGCGCGTCAATATGTTATCTCCCACGGTGGTACCGTGGAACGAATTCGTTGCAACGCTCAAACTACACACAAACCTTAGACGCGGCTTGTGAACTACCCAAGTTACGCAAAATAACAGTTAAATTGAATATTTTAGCATCGGGAATTATACAAAAACGACAAATTAATGAACATTAAGTACATTTTGTTGAATTTACAACATTGTATTAGACATTTTTTATTTGAACAAAAGCATTCGTTATTTTTCTATCTGCATTTTGTAGTATTTTTGCATGACCCAGCAAAAAATTCTAATGAAAATCTAAGTAAGTATGCTGATTTTTTTGCTATCAACAGTGAGAAATTTGGTTATGACTTTGAAGTATTTGAATAAAACTAGGTGATGAATTTTCTGGGACTGAATAGGCATTTCAGTATTGTATCAAAACATAAACAGGATTTATTCAAATATTTCGAAATCAAAAATCGAATCTCCGCAGTATTTCCGTATGCGTCCTCATAATGTAAGTAAGTACTTTTTTTTTGGTTAGTTTATTCGTAATATGTGCGCACCACTAAGCTGACCTCATTTCAATCAATTCTATTTTTCACCATTTTATCAATCAAAAAAAAAACGACAGATAATCGTTCTCCAATTATCAAATGATCTCCTGTCCCCCTTTATATCTTTCAATAGTCCTTCAGCGACCAAAAAATCCACAACTCATTGAAGTTCGTCGACACCAATCAGCTCAAAAAAAAGAGAGATTACAGGGTATACACGAGAGACATTATTTTAAACGATTTTACGCTACAAAATTCGATTAAATAGAGAAAAATAGGCGTAAATAAAATACCTTCAAACGAATTTATATTTCACGCGAGCTACTCGTACGAGCGAGAGAAAAAACTCACCGAATAGAAAGGTGCACAACCGACACTTTTACCGACGTGTTTCCAATATTGCGGAAATGCTGCTCGCTAAATAATGAAAATCAATTTACAAAATAGTTTGCATAGCTTTTTCAGGTTTTCCTTTCTCCTCATTTTCACTCATTCGTACACGTGAACCTTTTTCTCGTAACCGAGTGAGAAAAAAACCACTAGCATGGCACATCAAACGAGTGCACAACCGTCATATTAAAATCACTTTCACTCTTTTTCCCTTCGTTTCACCTTTCAAAGATATAACTTTGCAGTTTCCACACGAGAGATTATATTCGAGAAATATAGACCAATTCCATCTGTATAGTACACACTCGACTCCTCGACTCGTCATCAGACAACAAACCACACTTCTCCCTTCTGCCCCCCTTCACAAAAAGATATTCAATCCTCGAAAAACACCGGGCGAAAACTTCCTTTCGTCGGTGAGAACAACACTCTAGTCAGTGTGGAGAAGATTGTCACAACAATACATTGGACGTGACACCGGCACATTATAAATCCCCAAGGAAAGAAAAAGGCCACGGGCTGTGCAAAAACAAGCCTCAAAACATCCTTGTAACAACATTACAACCACCTCCGATCCGCCGCAGCACCAGACCGGAACCTATTTTCGGTCGAATAATACCTTTTCGACTTGAGAGTTTCGATAACATCGCGAAATAGGTATAGCACGTCGAGTTAGTTTAATTCGCCTACCTACTCTCGCGCTCTTCCTCTATAGTGTAATAATTTTGCTAATTTTGGCTAAAAATTACTCCACCATTGCCGCGCTCCAACCAAATCGCACTCTCGCCGTTAAAACCGCTAAAACCAACACGCACGAACCACGGTGCCCCGATATTCCTCGACGAGATTCGCCTATAGTATACAAAACCATAGCTCTAGCTAGAGAGAGAGAGGTAGGTACCTACTCGTACACTACATATACTATTTTCTCGGTAAAGAATTCATAACACGAGCCCAGGTACGAGGAATTTACATTTCGCTAACGTCGTATTTTCGACGTCGCCATCGTTTCACCCTTTTCTAACCCCCTGCCCCCTGCCAAAGCCGACTCGACTGCGTAGACAAACACCCCTATACTATATAAAATAATATAGCGCGAAGCTCGAGCTATAGGAACTCGACGAGGTGCGTTTTCGATTCAAACGTTTACTCAATGAATTATTAATAGTAAGTGAAATATTTACGAAAATTATTACGCCGGAAAAACATTAACATGAAAACTCGCCTTTAATTTCGACGAATTGTTGTACGTACTGTAGGTATAGTGTATGTATTATGCTAATGTGAAAATATTTAAATGAAATATACTAATTCTGCTATAGCCTCTATGCGGCGAGTGAGAAGTGACGATGGCTAAAGCCATGATAGATGCGCGCGATCGGCTCGCTTTTTCACTTAAATATGTACCTACGTATTCGTGTGTATTTCGGCTGTCGAGGTAATGCCGCCTGTATTTACCCCGACACGTAATTAAGGCAAAATATGGTTTCTGGAGGAATGTCGACTGAACGTAAAATTTTTCGGGATGTGACGTCATAATGGGGTGGAGGGTAGAGGCACCAAATATGGACCACTTTTTTTTGTAGGATTGCCACTTGAAAACTATAGGGTGTAGAAACCTCCACAAAGGCTTAAAATGAAGTTCCATCCTTCCACTAACACTGTACAAAACTTCAGGGGTAAAGGTCAACTTTAAGTACGTTTTTTTTTTTTTATTTTTGAGTCACGAGTGTCAAAATGATCGTTCGAAATTTTGGACGCCTAATATGGACCACCTATAAAATTTTAAAATAAACATACCTACCTACCTTTACATTTTTCAAAACGTTATTTATTTGTAGAAATGAATAAAAAACGTATTCTAAGCAGTGCAGGTTAATTTTAAATATATTTTTTTTAAATTGTCGAATGACAAGTGTCAAAATGACAATTCAAAATTTTGGACGCCTAATATGGACCACCTAAAGAATTTCCAAATGAACATATTTTTAAGTTTCAAAACATCATATTTATTTGTAGAAATGAACAAAAAAAAGTATTTCAAGCATTCCCCTTTTCAGCGGCTGTAAGAAATGATGAAAATGAGTAGAAAAATTCAATATCACAGGTGGTCCATATTAGCGTACCCCATAAAAAATTTTTGCACCAAAAATTTCTGTACATACCCTCACTTTTAGCAAAAACTGATCACTCCAGCAGAAACTACGTCCTTTTTTGATATTATAAACGTCAATAACATTTAAAAAATTACACCACATAGGTATATATGTAATGTATTTTAATAAAAATTTGAAAAACACACTAAAAAAATTTTCAGTTTCTCAAAACAGTTTTTTGTAATTTTCTCAGCGAGTTTTGACTTTACAGTTTTAATTTTTGTCTCATTCGTTTTTTTTGTGAAAATTACATTGGAAAACATTTTTTCCTGACAGATTGCGCTAATTACCGACAAGAACTGGCGCTGGTCCATATTGCGGACTGGTCCATAATTGGTGCCCTTACCCTCAATTTTGTGTCATTTGTAATACTGAAACGTACATTGTCAATGACCCCGTCTTGTTTTATTTTTCATTAAGTATTTTTAAATGTATTTGTTCAATTTTTCTTATCTTGTGATCTATGTAGTTACAACAGTTTCGATGAAAGTGAATACTTCAATGTAAAAATAAATACATAGGTACAAGCCAAAGGTCAAATTTTTATATATCATGTAACTACCTACCTAGGTACCTATGAATCAGTGTACAAAAATTTGACCCTTGACGGCCTTGACTGTGTGTTTCAGAATTATTAATTTTCAGTGAATCTTTTTTTGCAAGAGTAGAACTCGTCATCATCGCGCGACAAACAAAAAACAAGCCATCAGCTAATCGCTGATTGCAAAATAGTTTTTGCATTGCTTTCACCACATTATTGTTAAAAATTATCAATTTGTAAAAAAAATCTGAATTTAAACTATTCAAATAGGCATTTACCTTTTTTATGTATTAAGAAATCTCGTTTATTCTTCCGGTTTTCACCTATTCTTTTTACAATATCAGTTACCAAAACTTTATCTTACATTTGGTCAGTCGTTTAAAGAAAAATCTGGTTTAATCTTTGTAGCAATTAATGTATAGGGCCGCACAACACGTACATTGTACATTCAGTTGACACAAATAGTTCTGCTGTAATGATTAAATTTAAATACAAATTTCAACAACTTGCGAGTTTTATGAATACCAAACAAGTTATTTCTTATTTGTGGACCCCAATTTGTTTTTAGTCATTATTAATCAAACAAGTGACCCTCTTCAGAAAAATTTTAGCACTGCTTAAATTGAATAATTAGATACGTTTATAATAAGTATAATTAAATTAAAATTTAATGTATATTTTATAATAAATAAAATTAAAATTTTTTAATTAAAAGTAGGTATTTAATAATTTAATAGGCCTATTAATAAAAAAATCGATTAATTTTAAATTACATACCTATTATAATGTAAAAAAAATACAAAAAATAATTTTTTAAAATAATGTAAAAATGAGTAGGTAATTAAAAAAGGAAGTAAATAGTTGACCAAATCAGCTAAAATTTTAATAAATTGTTGGGTCTCACTGAGAATAGAACCATGTGATTTTCAGAAAAAAATTGTTCAGTGGTTCTCCATTTCAGTGCCAACGAGAGGGGGGGCAAAAGGAACAGTTTAGTACGTTGGGTCCGTACTTTCTGGAGGACCCGATAAAAGAAGATATCGTTCTACTTATAAAGTTTTAAAATAAAAAATTATACGTACTTTTCATAAAAAAAAGTATTGTTTTTATGCTTTTTGAAGTACAAATTTTTGAGAGCTTTCACCCTCACTTGGGCCTGTTCTTTTTCTTTTTCTTTCAAAATTACCATCTACGATAAAATACATACCTAAAAAGACGAAATATAACAACAATCAATCGCTAACCAATGCAGTGAGTTTTTTTTTTTCGTTTTTTGTACAGAAAGAGTTCAACAAAGAACCAAAAAAAAAGTAGCAGTGATTGAAAAATACCAACTTTCCAACAAAAATTTTGACCATTGAGAAACAGCAGAACTGATTAAAAATGAAACTTAAACTCCAAAATTATATTATAGCTCAGTTATCCCGAACATTTTCTACTAAAAAACATCGAACAACGGAGACTTTTTTTTATAAAGTGCCTGTAAGCACAGTATATCCATCCTAGTCAAGTACCTGAAGTCCTCACAATTAAATGATGAGCGTATTGAGGTTTGAAATATGTATTAATTTTCAAGAGCTTTCGCCCTCACTTGGGCCTGTTCTCTTCTTTTTTTCAAGATTAGCATTTGAAAGTTTGGCCATTTGGAGTAAGTCGCCATGTTATTCTACACACATCCAGTGCAGTTCATATTTCCTATCGCTTACTGATTTTAGTGAGTTGTTTTTTTTTCGCTTTTTGTAGATACAGAAAAAGTTTAACAAACTATCAAAAAAAAAGTAACGGTGATTGAAAAATACCAACTTCCTAACGAACAGTTTGGCCATTAAGAAAGTGCAGAACTGATTAAAAATGAAATTAAAATTGCAAAATTATATTTTAGCTCAGTTACGATTCCGAGCATTTTCCACTAAAAAAAATCGAACAAAGGAGACTTGTTTATGAAGTGCCTGTACAACCTGATCATCATCACTTTCAAATGGTGAGCGTCTTCGGATGAGGGTAAGACTTCTCCAAAAATCGGACTTTTACGTTTTTCTCTAAAAATACAACTCCTAAGCTACGAGAGAAATTTTCAGGGACAAAAAATGATCATACCAATAACCTAAAACATCTTTGAACATGACCAAATGACCAGACCAGACTGCTTAAAAGCTCCAAACACAGATTATGATTTTGGAGCAACTACATACAACAAACAAAACCCAAATTATTGCTGTTCAAGGTTTATGAAGTGGGGATAAAGTAACCATCAATTGTGTACATATATTTGCGAAAAATCGATAATATTCAGAGGAATAAAATGTGTAGAAAAAAAGATACGGAATGAAATTTTATGTAATGCAGCATGGTCGACCAAAGTTTGGAAATAAACTGGTGAGCTGCCTTTTTTTTTCTCAGATCCAAAAATATTCAGGAATACAAATTTTTGTAAAAGGAAATGAATTTGTTTTGAAAAAAACAAAATAAATCCATCAGGCTTCTGCATGGATTGATGATCTTATCAGCCGAGTTTGTAATGTTGATAAACAAAATGATTCCTGACAAACTAGGAGTCAGTAAGTGTGTGGACAATATCTGCCTTTGCACACTCACCTTCGAAGAGATGCTGGATTTATTTATCACAATTCTAGAAATCCTGTGTGAGAATGGTTTCAAATTGAAACCACTCAAGTCGAGATTCTTTCAATAAAAAATGGATAATCTGCGCTTCAACCTATAGCGCTGGGCTAGATGAAGAAACAAAGCAAAAAGATGGAAAATTTCAACGTTCGCTTTCAAGAAGAAGCATATTATGTGCAAGGATAAGTTCCAGCTCAAAAACGTAAAAGACGTGCTAGAATTTATATGCCTCGCCGGCATCTCGAATTACCAACAGTTACTTGAACCGCTTTATACAATGAATGGTGTTCTCAACTAACAATAAGCACATGAGCAGGCAGAACGAGAAAAAACGTAACACCATTCTCCAATTCGCTAACTAGTGTTTAAGAACCACCAATTTAGTGAGTTATTTTATTTCATTTTTGGTACAGAAAAAATTAAGCATATAATCAAAAAAAAGTAACAGCGATTAAAAATAACTGATTAAAAATGAAACTAAAATTCCAAAATTATACTTATGTAGGTAATGATTATTTATCGGTACCTTTTGTTTTAATACACGATTTTTGTAGCATACCGGTTCTCTTATGTCCATAATCAATCGCTTACCAATTTAGTGTTTTTTTTTGTTTTTCGTTTTTTGTACAGAAACAGTTCAACAAACAATCAAAAAAAATTCCAACAAAAAAGTTCTCTCGTCAAAGTCACGGAATTTTTCACCTAAATTATTGGAGGTTCATCGATGCGAAAAATTTCAATTCGAGTTGACAAGTTGTACGGGTTTCTTCATTAAAAGAACGCGAAGATGAAAGTGTCGAGAGCAAGAAGTACATTGCATTCAATAGAGAACTCTATTCCAGCCATGATTTAATTTCAATATAAAAAATACGATTCAATTGAAGCGTAAATACTAAAAAATTCTATCAAGTACAGAAAATAAAAAAGCATTATAAAATTAAATTGCCCTCATCTTTTTCAAATTTGCAAAGAGAATAACTACTCAACTACCTATTCGTCTGAGAATAGGTAAATAAAAGCGGAACGTCGAACGGCTCGAGGAAAAATCGAGTCGAGGCGAGAAAAAAACATCATAATTTACAATTCGAGCGCTTCTATTAACGCAGCAAATCCACTTCATTAAAGTTTCGCGGCTCCGTTGAAGCTGTGATGTTTGTGACCAAGGAGAGGAGGCGAGGAGCAGAGATGTGGGCGCGTATCATCGACTTTTTAACTTTATATAGCACTAGGTAGTAAGTAAAGGTATAAAAATAGAGTAGTTCACCAGTACACGGGGAAGTTTTCCTCGCTGTGTGTTCTGTTTTAATAAAAATTCCGCCACCTTTACCCTTCCAGCCGTCTCCACTCAGCTAGACTTGGGCTGGCGAAATGAATTTTCGTTAAAAATTCAAAATGCGTGATTGCTTTATATTCGGGACCAGATTTTTCATTTTTTTTCCTACCACTTTTTCCTTCTTTTCTCACTTGTTCGGTCCTAGTACTACAACCCCAAAAAAATACCCCAAGAATAAGAAGAAAAAAAAGGTAACAACGTCCCTTTCGTTCATTCGTCGCTTTCTTTTTACTTCTTGACGTCTCATTCGATCCACATCGACAAGTGCGAGTTGGCGCTACGTATCTTCTTGCCGGTCTTGGGTTAATATTTTCTCGCACTTGGTGCATTTTCCTGCCTACTACGAGTACAACTAAGGCTATGTGTTGTGGCGCGTAGACGTACAAAAGTTTAAATGCGAAAGGTATCTTTACTTTGTCGGCTTTCCTTGGAGATTTTCACGCAGAAAATTAATCTTTGTCTGGTTTTATTACTCTTTGGAGAAATCTCGTTATAATGAAACTATTGCGTATACTGTCTATGTGTATTTTCCATTTTCTCGTTGTCGTCGTCGTCGTCGTCCTCGCACGCGACTCTGAATTGAAAAAAACATCGCAGATGCGACGATGTCTTTAGAGGTGGATTTTTTCCGGTGGGTTATTTTCACGTGGGCTGAGAAAGAGTGAGATGAATTTCGAGGAGAGGGAGATGTTCGTATCAATCGTAATCTAGTTATGTACATAAATATGATTTTTCAAGCCTTCTTAAGTCTTAGTTGAGTGAAACTAAATTTAGATTAGTTATTTCCTTCGTCATTTTCAGATTCTGAAAATGTTTCACTATTTTTAAGCCAAATGATTCATTAATCGTACTGGCGTTTTCTTGTTTCTGTTCTTCTGAGTTCAGTGAGAGGCCAAAAGGTTTCTTTACACAAGGAAATGACAGAAAAAAACGGTACACTCACGTTGCTTCAAAAAAATAACGTAATAGGTAAGTAATTTTTTTAATTTGTAATTTGAAATTTTGATTTGCAAGGTCAAAGCTGATAAAAAAACGCAATTTGTCATTTAATTTGCATAATAATTATGTAATCGATTGTTGATCACTTTTCTGTACTGAGTGTTTCATTATTATTATACCTACCCAATAATATTCGTCTGGTAAGACAGGAAGAGGGTCGTGATTCTTTCAGGTGCATAATACCTTAAAGATTGCATATAAATTGAATGTAATTACGCCATGTTGCAGAATTTTTGAAAGAGCACAAAAAAGGTCCTTTTTAACTTCACGTCAACTTCAAAAATTTGAGGTGTACCAAACGATTGAATCATCAAATTGCTTTAGTGCCTTCAATTTTGGACACAAGAAAATTCAAACATAGCTTTTTTGAACAGCATTCAGTTGCATAAAGTATTGTCTAGCGTCAAAAATTGAAAGCGTTGTAGTATTTTGAAAATTCCAATCAATCTGAACCTCTTCAATGAAGTTGGACTGAAATTGAAAAGCAGTCTGGGTTTCTTTTAAAGCTCTGCAGTAGGACTTAATCACAATCAAATTTAAATCTATTGGCAATATCAAAGAGTTGGGCAACTCTGAAGAGTCGAGCAATTTCAGTTTCTAGAATTATAGCAAATCAATTTGCATCATAACTACTGGAAATTATTGGAAACGGATTCGACTTGTCAATACATATTATGCAGTAAACGAGGTTTCAGCGACTGGAAAAATACGACTGGTCTCATGAAATTCTCAAATTTTCATCAAAAAGACGATGCATAGTACTTATTATGCTGAAAAAATGCACTCAAATCCTTCACCAGGACGGCTGGAATTAGCTGGAAACGTTCATTCTTTGACTGAACTAGTCAAAAATAAGGCCAAAACCGAAGTTCTAGAGACCTGAATTAATATCCAGTCAATCTCGAGGTACGAGGGACGTTGAAAACCCAATGTTCTTACTCTTGTAAAATCGATTGGAATTGTTTAGTTTTCAAGCTGAATGAATTTTTCATGAATACCTTTCTTTAAAACGATCGTTCAACAACAAGTTGCGCTAAATTAATTACTTTTTCAAACTATAAATCGCATTTCTTTGACAAAAAAAATTATGCTGTGAATTTGGAGGCAACAGAACAAGTTTGAAAATCCTGCAAATTTTTGTCAACTTTTTGTACCAGTTTGTCTGATTGAAGTTGTTCTTCCGCGTTATGAAATTAACAAGATTCAGGAGAAATTCATACACATGGAAACCAGAAAACTAAAAAACATGCCATGAGGCGATTTAATGAGACCCCTCCCACTCCAACAAGATTAATCCAGCTGATTTTACAGGATTGGGAATCTGTACTTTTTGAACATCCCTTGTATTTAGAATTTCCCACTTCCTTCCCCGACAAAAACTGAATTTGTGTTGGGGAAGTTTTAAGAAAGGAAATTGAAAAGCTAAGTGAGGAAAATGACGACTTCAAAGATGAAGTTCGAACGCTTGAAAGAAGACGTCTTCGGTGTTGAGTTGAAATCGATTTTAAAAATATATAGGTATATTTGTGATAAACATTGATAATCATAAATTGTTTTTTTGCAGCGAGGGTAGTCCACCAAATGGAACCTAAAGCAGCCGAAATTAGCCAGGGAAGTGTATCTAAAAAGGTAAGTTTTCTTTTTTTTTAATTTGAGTGGAATATTGAGATCACAGAATATACGTTCTTAACTCACTTAAAATTTCCGGAGAGAACAGAATTTGTGCAGAAAATCAACTGTTAGGTTATTCTGACATTTTCAAAAATATGTCAAAAATTAATCAATAAACTTGGGCAACTGAAATTTTGGATTTTTTTACGAGATTTTTTCAAAGACGAAAATGTTTTTCAAATCCGATACGAAAGATTGGAGCTGGGTTTTTTCGTCAGCTCCTTCGATAAGCACCAACATTTTACGAAAAACTGTCTTGAGAGAATATCTGAATGTGAGTTGTTTTTTTTTTTTTTCAATAATAATTGAAGTAGAGAGGTATCTTCTTACAAAATATGTCGATGTCGTCTCATTTGGTCATGTGATTTCACATTTCATTTTCATTCCTTATTTGATGGGGATTCACAAATTGATTTTTAAAAAAAATTATCAACAACCTCCTTTGAACGATGCAACCTGGTAGATGAAATTCAAACCAATAAATGAAATTTTTACAATATACGTAATGAAAAAAAAACACAGTTATTTTCACGCAATCAATAATTCAACATGTATACTTATATCCAAATTTCACTCGAAAATGACCACACTCCCGTTCAAAGTAGTCATTTAAAAAATGTACCCCATTCCCCTCCACCTCATCCACACACACCAACACTCCACAATAGTCTACCTTCACCTACAGAAAATCCGTCTAAAAAGAATGAACGAAAGTGTCGAGCACTAAAAACGACGCTACGTGCTTTTTGACAGCTCCCCCGCTCCCTTCGCTCCTTTCTTAAATTCTTCTTAACTTGACCCTTTTCATTTCTCGATACCTATTTAATGACGCCATCTGGCTCGTCGAGTTGCACGTATACGAATTTTCCAATCGCTACTGTGAGAGAGAAACAGATATAGGGGTTCAATAACCTAAACTTAATGATAAAACTACCTCTTTCCATTATGTTAGTATATATTTTTCCTGTATAAGTTTTCGACATTCTTTAATAAACTCAGACTGTATACAGAGTTTTTATATATACGTGCGGTCAGGTCACGTACATAGCAACCCTGTACGATATATGTTCCTCGATATTGTCGCCGCCAACACTGCGCAATATATCCTCATTCTTTATACACTAGGTAAGGTAGTTATTGGGTATTTTGATAAATTACAAAAATGTTTAATGCATTTACAATCAAAAAACTGAAGCTCGTAAGTCAGAGTTCTTTTTATATGTGAACCAAAATAAATATGCAGTAGGTCAACTCTTTTTTCTGCAACGATGGACAACATTACTATAGTATTTGAGTGGGAACTTCTTGTGTAAGTATACGCTTCCCATTTCGAACTTATCAGTCAATACTATTCTCAATACTCTGATACCTCACTTACAAGAGATCCTCTCGAGGTGACCGTCCCTGATTTGAATGGGACCGCGCTTTTTGGAAAGAGCATGGTCTAGAACCATCAAAATCAAAATTTTAGCTCCCCAAATTGATTTTTCAATTTTTGACGAATTTTTGAAAATTCAAAAATTGGCCATTTTTAGCAAGGAAATTAGTAATTCTGAAAGCTCCAGTGAGATTTTCAAGTTTTTCAGAATTTTGAAATTTTTCCAGAAGGCATGGAAATTAGTTCATTATCCTCATTCGAGCCAATTTTCAGGGGAACAACTCCAGTCTCAATACACAAGAAAAAAGTTAGAATCATGTAAACCAAAAAACGACATGGGGTACCAAATTATAATGATATTTGAATGCGAACACCTTGTGAAAGTATACGCTTCCCATTTCGAACTTATCAGGCACTACTTTTCTCAGTAGGCTACTCTGGCAATGGATCCTCTCGAGGTATCCACCTTCCATTTGAAAAGAACTGCGATTTTTGGAAATTTTTTAAAAACTTAAAGATTGACCATTTTAGGCGATTTGTACTTGAAACGAGTATCAACCCCTTCGAACTGAATCTCACCATATCCCGGTCTTTCTGGAGGCTCTAGCGTGATTTTAGATGTCTCCAGATTTATAGAATTTCTCCTGAAAAGGCATGAAAATTAATCCGAGTAGCTGAAAATCGAATTAAGGTTTATTCTCAACCTGTTCAAGGCGTTCATCATTAGCCCCGATTTCCAGGCGATTACCTGGAAGGTGTTTTTTGACCTACACTTTGCAGTTAGGTGTGATTAAAAATGTTCTAGTGAGAAAAAAACGCAAATGTGGAAATAAACTCGTAAAAAAATGGATCCAAAATGAGCCACAACTCGATTTTTGCTGCCCAAATTAATTTTTTCCGCCTTTCGAAGAAACTTAAAAATTCCGGAGGAATCGAAAATCGCGCTAAAAGCTCCAGAATGGCTCGAAATCATGAAATTTGGGTTTGGGAGTTGCTTTCAGACAAACTATTAATGGAGAAAAAATTAAAACTGTAGAATGTTTTGGACAAAAAATTTCACGCAAAAGTTATCAAATTAGAAGAAATCGGAAGAAGAATAACTCTGGCTTGAAACAAATTTTGGCCATTAAAATTCATTTTCAAAGTTCCTTTTTCAAACAAAATAAGTAAAAAGCGAAACTTCCAACACATGTGTCCTCCCAACTCTCACGTATGGTTCTGAAACGTGAACATTATCAAAAAAAAAATAGAACAAAAAAAAAGAACTACTCAATATTCAATGGAAAGATCCATGCTAAATTTAAAGAAGAAAGATCGGATTAAAATCAAAACAATTAAAATTGAATTAAAAACTAATCGAAACACAGTCAAACTGATAAAATTATAAAAAATTGGGGTGAGGGTGGGGGGGGGTCATGTGGCTAGATTAAGGGATAACAGATGGACACAAAAAGTCACCTTCTGGTTCAATACAGGGGCAAGAATGCAACCTGGAAACAGAAAGCTAAGTGGAGGGATGACTTCAGGAAACTACTGATCCTCACCAACAAGCATCAATTGCTGAAAAAGATGAATTTTGATTTTTTTTAAATTCGCCAAAAATCAAAAAATCAATCTGGGCAGCTGAAAATTTGGTTTTAGAGGTTTTAGACCATGATCTTTCCAAAAATCACGATCCGGTTCAAATCAGAAGTCTGATACCTCGAGAGACACCCTTGTTAGGTACTCCGATAATACTTCTTTTCTTTCCCAGCAGATACTTACATGAATGATATTCAAATTTAAAAACGGTGTTTACAAAGCACACGCTCACAAAAGGATAGGTCTGGTACATTATTTAATACACACTTCGACCTCAAAAACCACCTCATCCTTTCAAACGTGGCAATTTTATCTAAGTCGATATCCACACAATACCGAGATGAGGTCGAGGAGACGTCCAAAGGGATTAAAATATGCAACAATTTTCAATTTGCCAATAAAATCGAATTAGGAAATTTTCAGCTATAGAGGCAGTTAATTATAAGGGTAAGTTCGCTTCGACGGTGTAAAACTTTACTCGGCGTGTGTTTGGGATAATCTACGATCGTGTTGGGTATCGGCTCACTCTCTCTCTCTACCTATAATACCTTTTCCCCAACAATCCGTGTAAATCTAATGGAGGCAACAACAATCTCCTATATTGTACCAGATTCTCTATCTCGCGAAGGTTTTTTTCCACCCCCCCTGTACACCCCCTCTGATCCATGTACACGATCTGTTAGACAATTGCAAAACGATGTTTTAAATTATGCATCCGAAATGAGGATAAGAGATACGCGAGAATAAGGGACGAAGGGAAATAGCTAGCGTTTGAAATATCGCGCCCTGTACCTCTTTCGTCTCTTGTCTCTGTTATTTACTAAGCGGCTTAAGATTATAGTAAACTTGCCAACTTGACGTCAAGTTTACCTAACCTTAAGGCATACGCAGGTAGAGTAACCGCTGACTTTACACCCCTTCTTAGCTATATATCTAATACGTATAACCATTTTCCCTCTGTTGTAAATTTAATGAGATGAAAATTTCTCTCTAGCTCCTCTGTCCCCGCCGTCTATGTCTGTAGTGTTTCTGTTACTCTCACGACGACGACGACGTCTTTCTAGTTTTCGTGTTCCCATTGCCAAATATATCTACCCAGTAGGTACCTATATGTAGCATATTTGTACCTATACTGTGTAGAAAAGGGTACATCGCTCTCTTTAACGAAATATCTACTCCCTTTTTGAAAGCCAAATATGTACTGGGAGAAACGTAGGTAGGTACCTATCTAGATACGCAAATACGTATAGTAGAACGACTCTAAACGTATCTGAGTACATACTATATTTGCATAATACCTTTAATGTAGGTAACGTACGTCTATGTATATTCTCCATATTCGGGTGAGTTCATCGAGCGTGAAAATTTTTTCCACAGTTTTCAAATTGTCTCGAAATTCTTGAAACATGTGTGGGATAAATTTTGAAAACCGGCGATTCGAAATTTCCGAAAAATTTATTTTTCACAGAGAAATATGGAGACTAAAATGCAACATGTCGTACGCTCAGCTCGACTAGTTGCTTATTCATGCGCATAAAACGAAGATTTACTGCAATCGATGCCTGCAAATATCGATGTACCTACGTGGAAAATACCCAAGAAACAGCGTACGAGTATCAGGTTTTGTGTATCTACTTTTTTTTCTTGCGAGGAGAGATGGAGGGGTATGAGAAAACTCACACCAGGGTAAAATAAATTGTCGAGAGGTTATTGTCTCAACCCTGGTCTTACTTCGAAAAGGAGATTTTTTGAGAACAAGAAAAATTGAGCAAATTTAGTCATTTTTTCGATTAAAGATGAAATAAATAAATATCGAAGCTGACACGGGAAAAGGCGTAATCTGATTATGGCAAGCAACAGTAAGTAATCCTTGATTTTTTCACGGACAGCTTCTGAGAACCAGCACCAAGCCCCAACAGAAGAGCCTTGACCTCAACCGTTACAATAGACGACTGACGGACTGATGGTTACAAATTGCAAACAAAGGCTACATATTATTGTGATAGAAGTTTCATTTATTTTTTTAATACTAATAATTTATTTGGCAAGATTTTGATACAATTCTGATTACGATTTTTGAATTGGGTTTTCAATTGCGCCCCGAAATGGTTACAGTTACATTCGAATTTTTTTTAAAGGACTAGGTACATTTTTTTCTGACAAGGTATGAAGGTGGTTTAGGATTTTATTCCATTACCTATTGTCATAATTTTTGCGACTGTGGAAAAAACCGATGAAATTTTCAATTGGTTTTGATGACTCTCGTTGTTTGTTTTTTCTCTGAATTAGAATAAAGTACACTTCACTTTTACCATTCGAAATTTTGATTCCGTAAGTTTCATATTTTTAAAATATGCTATACCCAAAAATATTAAATTCGTCCAACAGGGCTTCGAAAACTTCAATTTTTTGGTGTAATGTTGTCTACAAAGTTGAATTCTGACAACAAATATGAAGAAAACAGCTCATTGATTCACATTGTAAAAAATGAAGAGTTGAAAGATCAAAAATGAATAAATGAACAAAGTAATTAAAAAAGTCACATCATGAAACTATTTATTATTGAATCTGTAGTTTCATTTGAAATTCATCGATACATGATTCCACAAAAAGGAAGGCATGGCAACTGGCAGAAAATTTTTTGAACCCTAAATCCAAAGAGCATACAAAGATACATCACTATCCAAAATTTCCGAAATTGAAGCGTAGTTATTGAAAATCAATAGATCAAAAGTGGGGAAAAACCAAAATTTCAATAAATTCATCTAAACAGTTCAAAATGGTACGTATATGTACTCGATTTTCACCCGCCTAAATCGATTGAAAACAGTTTCGAATCGTTTTGAGAAGTTATCAAGCTTTCGGCAAATTTTTGAAAGTTGAACTTCCCAACAATTTTATCCAATGAAATTGTAAAACTGAAATTTACTTCATACAGTGCTTTAATTTCAACATGTCAAGTACAACGAATCGGCCCATCCACCACAGAACAAGTTACCAGCTATCGCTGATTGTAAGATAGTTTGTGCATTTTGCTTACTTGATAATATGTACGTATGTACATATGTATGGTCCTATACATAAAAAGGGAGGTATCGCAACTGGCAGAAAATGTTTTGAACCAAACAAGCCCAAATCCAAAGAGCATACATAAATACAACATTAATCAAAATTTCAGAAGTTGAAGTGAATTTTTGGATTTTTGAGTAGTTTTTGAAAATCAATGGTGCAAAAATAGGAAAAATCAAAATTTCAACAAATTCATCTAGAAAGTTTAAATTTAGTATGTACTCGATTTTCAATCCTCTAAATCGATTGAAAAGAGTTTCAAATCGTTTTGAGAAGTTATCGAGTCTCTGGCAAGTTTTTGAAAATTGAACGTTCCAAAATTGAATCCAATGAAATTAGAAAACTAAAAGTTACTTTGTACAGTACATGTCGAGTCGTCTAAAGGTGACATTTCAACTGGACCAATCACACAATACAGAACAAGTCCTCTCAACTATTCGCTGATTGCAAGATAGTTTGTGCATTTTGCTTATTTGATATATGGTTCTATACATTAAAAAGGGAGGTACCTATCGCATCTGGCCGAAAATTTTTTGAACCAGATAATCCTAAATCCAAAGAGCATTTGAAGATACATCACTAGCCAAAATTTCACAAGTTGAAGTGTAATTATTGAAAATCAATAGACCAAAAATGAAAAAAAACAACAAAATTTCAACAAATTCATCCATAGAAAGATTAAATTTGGTAGGTACTCGATTTTCAAATCTCTTAAATTGATTGAAAACAGTTTCGAATCGTTTTGAGAAGTTATCGAGCCATCGACAAATTCTTGAAAGTTGAACTTCCCAAAAATTTTATCCAATGAAATTATAAAAATGAAATTTACTTCAAACAGTACTTCAAATTCACCATGCCGAGTGTACAGAACAAGTCTTCAGCTATTCGCTGATTGCAAGTTAGTTCGTGTTTTTTGCTTATATTTGATATGGTTCTACATATGAAAAGGGAGGTATCGCAACTTACTTGGAGATGGAAAAAGTGTAAAAGTTGAATAGGGCAAGCAACACTAAGTAATCGTTAATTTTTTCACGGACTGCTTCTGAGGGCCAGCCCCAAGCCCCAACATAATACCCTTGACCTCAACCGTTACAGTGGATGATTGACGGATTGATGGTTGCAAATTGCAAACAATGGCCACATATTATTTATGTGATAGAAGTTTCATTTATTTTTTAAATACATAGTTGTATAGTATTTATTTGATAATATTTTCATACGATTCTGGTTACGATTTTTGAATTGGTTTTCTAGCAATCAGTTTCGAGTTTTTTGAAAATGAGGTTCTGGTTGTTGTTTTTCGTGAATTTGCAAAAATTCGTGAAAATTTGAAAAGAACTCTTCACCTTTACCATTCAAAATTACGATTTCGTAAGTTTCATAATTTTAGAACATGCTATATCCAAAAATATTGGATTCGTCCAACGTAGCTTCAAAACTTTGAATTTTTGGTGTAATGTTGTCTACAAGTTGAATTCTGACAACAAATACGAAGAAAACAGCTCATTGAAAGTTGCATCCACATTGTAAAAAATTGAGAATTGAAAGACCAAAAATAAATAAATAAACAAGTAAATAAAAAAGTCACATCATGAAACTTTTTTTATTCAATATATAGTTTCATTTGAAATTCATCGATATATGATTTCATAAAGAGGAATGGTATCGTAACTGACAGAAAATTTTTCGAACCAGAGAAGCCTAAATCCAAAGAGCATACAAAGATACATCACTGACACACCATAGAGCAATTACGTAGTCCTCATCTATTCGCTGATTGCCAGATAGGTTTGTATTTCTTGCTTATTTGATATATGGTTTCACATATAAAAAGAAAGGTATCGCAACTGGCAGACAATTTTTTGAACCAGATAATCCTAAATCCAAAGAGCATACGAGGATACATCATTAGCCAAAATTTCAGAATTTGAAGTATAATTACAAGTATTGAAAATCAATAGACCAAAAATGGGAAAAACCAAAATTTAAACAAATTCATCCATAGAAAGATTAAATTCGGTAGGTACTCGATTTTCACCCGCCTAAATCGATTGGAAATAGTTTCGAATCGTTTTGAGAAGTTCTCGAGCTTGCGGAAAATTTTTGAAAGTTGAACTTTCCAAACATTTTATCCAATGAAATTATAAAACTACAATTTATTTCACACAGTACTTCAAGTTCAAAATGTCGAGGTATGTGAAGGTAACAAAACGAAACGACGAGGTCAATCCATCACAGAACAAGTTATCAGTTAATCGCTGATTGCAAGATAGTTTGTCCATTTTGCCAACTTGATATAATATTGGTTCTACATATAAAAATGGAGGTATCGCAACTGGCAGACAATTTTTTTGAACCAGATAATCCTAAATCCAAAGATCATACAAAGATACATCACATAGCCAAAATTTCATTAGTTAAAGGTGTAGCCTAATTTTTGAAAATCAATAGGCCAAAAATAAGGAAAAAACCAAAATTTCAACAAATTCATCTAGGTAGAAAGTTTGAAGGTATGTACCCGATTTTCACCCGCTTAAATCGATTGAAAACAGTTTCGGAATCGTTTTGAGAAGTTATTGAGCCCTCGGAAAATTTTTGAAAGTTGAACTACCCAAAAATGTTATTCTGAAATAGAAAACTGAAATTTACTTCATACAGTACTTCAAGTTCAACATGTCGTGTCGTCTGAAGGAAACAAATGCGATAAAACAGCCTACACGAACAGCTACAGAAGAAGTCCTCAACTACTTGTATTCGCTGATTGTAAGATAGTTTGTGCTTTTGGCTCATTTGATATAATTTGGTATGGTTCTACATATATATAAAAATGGAGGTATCGCAACTGGCAGAAAATTTTTTGAACCAGATATTCCTAAATCCAACGAGCAATGTACAAAGATACATTACAAGCCAAAATTTCAGAAGTTGGAGTGAATTTTTAGCTTTTTGGGTAATTTTAGAAAATCAATGGGCCAAAAATGGGAAAAACCAAAATTTCAACAAATTCCTCTAGAAAGTTTAAATTTGGTATCCATTTGATTTTCACCCACCTAAATCGATTGAAAACAGTTTCGAATCATTTTGAGAAGTTATCGAGATCTTGGAAAATTTTTGAAAGTTGAACTTTCCAAAAATTTCATCCAATAAAATTAAAAACTGAAATTAATTTCATACAGCAGCTCAAGTTCAAAATGTCAAGTCGCCTAAGGAAACAATACAGCCCCCATACACCACTGAACAAGTTATCAGTTATCGCTGATTGCAAGATAGTTTGTGCATTTTGCTTACTTAATATATGTATGTATGGTCCTACATATAAAAAAGGAGGTATCGCAACTGGCAGAAAATTGTTTGCGCCAGACAATGCTAAATCCAAAGAGCATACAAAGACACATCACCAGCCAAAATTTCAGAAGTTGATGATTTTTGAAAATCAATACGTCAAGAAAGGGGAAGAACCAACATTTCAACCAAGCATCCGGCAAATTTTTGAAAGTTTAACTTTCTAAAAATTTTATCCAATGAAATCAGAAAACTAAAATTTACTTTATACATAGGTACTTCTAGTTCAACATGTCGAGTCGTCTGAAGGTAACAAAAAGTCGCTCGCACTCTTACACCACAGAACAAGTTATCAGCTATTCGCTAATTGCAAGATAGTTTGTGCTTTTGGCTTATTTGATATAATTAGGTATGGTTCTACTTATAAAAAGGGAGGTATCGCAACTGGCAGAAAATTTTTTGAACGAGGCAATCCTAAATCCAAAAGGCAATGTACAAAGATACATCCTTAGCCAAAGCCAAAATTTCAGAAGTTGAAGTGATTTTTTTGAATTTTTGGGTAATTTTGGAAAATTAATGGGCCAAAAATGGGAAAAACCAAGATTTCAACAAATTCATCTAGAAAGTTTAAATTTAGTATGAGTATGTACTCAATTTTCAACCCCCTAATCATTTGGAAACAGTTTTGAATCATTATGAAAAGTTCTCAAGCCTCTGGCAAATTTTGAAAGATGCACTTTCCAAAAATTGTACCTATATCCAATGAAATTAGAAACTAAAATTTACATCATACATGTACTTCATGTTCAACATGTCGAGTCGTCTGAAGGGGAGAAATCAGATACGCCGCAAACCCAGCACAAGTCCTTAGCTATTCGCTGATTGCAAGATGATTTGTGCGTTTTGCTTACTTCGTATGTATGTACTCGATTTTCAATCCCCTAAATTGATTGAAGGAAGAGAAGTACAGAGAAGGGTGTCCTTATCATGGACAAAATATTGGTCACTTAAGCACATTTTTAAAGGCCCATTTGATAATCTACAAAAAAGTAGGATTTTCAATACTTGTATAGATCTGGTATTATTGTATGGCTCACAGACCTGGACACTAACCAAAAAAACTTTAAACCGCATAAAATCTACTCAAAACAAGATAGAAAGGTCAATCCTCAATGTAAAACTAAAATATAAAATAAAAATATCCATAATAAAACGCAAACTAAAACTTAACAAGAACATGGCAAGAGAAATTAAACTCAAAAAATGGGGATGGGCTGGACACATATCTAGATCAAACCCCAAACAGGGGGCATATTCAACTACTTTTTGGCAACCTTACAGTGAGAGAAAGAAGGGCAGACAAAAATTCAGATGGAGAGACGACTTTGACCATTTGCTATGGCACAAACATTTCCACAGACTGGCTCAGGATAGGAAGGAATGGAGTCAGTTGGGGGAGGCCTACGCTCTACTCTAGAGCAGTGAGGGTATTGTATGACATATGTATAATGGATTGTTTTTTATTTGATATCTTTTCTTAATATTTGTGTACAGTAGACTCTCGATTATCCGACTCCGGATTATCCGACTTTCGGGTTATCCGGTGAAAATTTATCCGACTTACTTTTCGCATTATCCGACCCACCAAGGTCGGATAATCCAAAAACCCCTAATTTTTGATTTTGGAGTGTAAATAATGGTGCAGTATGCAGCATTTTGTATTCTAACGGTGTTATTTTCCTTGAAATTGATCCAACTTATCTCAAAAAATTATAATTTGAGTCAGTATTTCATTGTCTTTTATGTACAAAAGTACATTATTTTTGTTTATTCATCATTTTTTTGATTTTTTGTTCCTGCTTTGAGCCAAAACTTGATTTTCTGAATAAAAAATTGTCTTCTCAAGCTTATGCACTTAATTTCTATGCTAAAAACATCCATTTCGGATTATCCGACTTTTTTGGTATCCGACTCACCTTACCCCCCCGAATAGGTCGGATAATCGGGAGTCTACTGTATGCACATATTACTCACAAATATGTATAAAGGCTTAATATTATTATTATTATTATTATTATAAATTGATTGAAAACAGTTTCAAATCGTTTGGAGAAGTTATCAAGCCCTCGGAAAAATTTTGAAATTTGAACTTTCCAAACATTTCATCCAATGAAATTAGAAAACTCAAGTTCAACATGTCGAGTCGTCTGAAGGTGACAATTAGTTTGAAAGCAGCCCATCCACCACAGAACAAGTCCTCAGCTGTTCGCTGATTGCAAGATAGTTTGTGCTTTTTGCTTATTATTTGACATATGTTTATTCTGAATATATGTAAAAAGGGAGGTATCACAACTGGCAGAACATTTTTTGAACCAGACAAGCCTAAATTTAATGAGCACACAAAGATACGTCACTCCAGAAAATTACAGAAGTTGAAGTGAATTTTTGGATTTTTAGATTATTTTTGAAAATAAATAAGCCAAAAATGGTGAAAAACCTCAACAAATGCATCAAGAAAGTTTAAATTCACTATGTACTCGATTTTAAATTCCCTAAATCGATTGGAAACACTTTCAAATCGTTTTGAAAAGTTCTCGAGCCTCCGGTAAATTTTTGAAAGTTGCACTTCCTAAAAATTGTACCTATAATTATATCCAATGAAATTAGAAACTAAAATTTACTTCATACAGTACGGGTACTTCAATTTCAACGTGTCGAGTCGACTATAGAGATGGTTTCAAGTCGTTCTGGCTAGCCTCCAGTCATATTCAGAGAATTCCATTGTCTCGAAAAAAATGCTATTTAAAACCGTCCCGATTCGCATTTTTGCGATTGGTGCGCGCTTGTAAACTACTTTATGGATCACACGCCATTTTTTGAAAATCGATTTCTGCTAATTTGGAACCGTATTCTCAAATGATCTCATGATTAAAAATTCGAACAGTTTTTACGACACTTTTTGAAAATTTGGAGTTCTCAAAATAAGGGCTAGAGGCTCCAGAACGGCTTGAAACTACTCCAACCAACTCAGCAAGTTCAAATCGAGGTATAAAACGTAAATCTGACATTTTTCAACTTCATTGAGAAAAATTTTATGGAAATTTCGATTTTCAAAAATCAGCTGGAGGCTCCAAAACTGCTCAAAAATGGTTCGAAACCGTTTCTGATCGATTTTGGAGGTCAAAAATAGGGCAGATAGCAGCCTAAAAAAACCATACAAACTTGACGTGAAGATACTATAAAATGGAGGAAATCTAAAAGATGGCTAAAACAGACAACATGTCAGATGTTGCTTGGGAGAAATTATCGCGTCTCTAGAGAAATCGAAGACTGTTTATAGCTATGATAGTGAAGAGTATATCTTTTACGATTTTGTTCAATGTGTAAAACCTATCTTTAATCATTATAGCTTTCCAAGTCAATTTGACAAAATTCTGATTTTTCACCATTTTTTGGCTTTTTGATTTTCAAAAATTCGATAAAAATCGAGAAATGCGTTCGAGGATCAAAAATATTGGCTTTTGGTGTATTTTTGCATGCTCTTTCGATTAAGCTTCGTCCGGTTCGAAAATTTTTCTGTTGATCAGGGAACCTTACCACCTGTAAAAAACTAATTTTTCGTAGTTTTGTTTTTTTTTTCAATTCCTTGTTTCAATTTTTTGAAAACTTTGAAAACCGTCAAGTGTAATCAAGCAGCTCACCCACCACAGAACAAGTCTTCAGCTATTAGATTGCAAGATAGTTTTTTCTTTTTGTTTATTTGATAGGCTATACTCGTATTTGGGACTTGGGTGCTTCAGATAATGCTCAATTGCCGAATGCTTTCGAAATTTTTTCTAAACCACTTTTTGAGGCATGATCAATGAAAAAATCTTACACATTTTTCCAACATACATTTAAAAATGTATTTTTCACATCTTGATATTTTACGTTAAT
Organism: Planococcus citri; assembly: GCF_950023065.1. Taxonomy (NCBI): domain Eukaryota; kingdom Metazoa; phylum Arthropoda; class Insecta; order Hemiptera; family Pseudococcidae; genus Planococcus; species Planococcus citri. The sequence continues at coordinate 28,939,094 of NC_088678.1, read as the reverse complement.
GCAGAATTCAAAACTCTCCAGCCTGGAGCACCTTTATTTTATAAAGCTTAAAGCGAACTCCTAAACTCACCCACACAAGTGAAAATACCCTCCAAATCTTCACCTCGCGTAAACAAGACGTTAATACTTCAAAGGTAAAAAAGGTAGACAATCTAAGAAAGAAAATTACAAGTAAACTTGGAAAAATTCCAACCCCTCAACAGTCCAGATTTGATTCGTTCGACATCATTTGTTTATTTTAATAACATCCTATAAGACGTAGGTGCTTAAATGCGAATAAACCGCGAGCATTTTGTATTCGACGTCATTAATCATGTCTACGAATACCCCATTTCATTTCTTATAGTTGTTTTCTCCGTCTATCTTTCACCATCCCTTAGCCACATCTCAAGTCTCTCGAGAGAAAAAGTGGTAAGACGTACTCGTACAATTTTCGAAGTATCGTAGAGTATCGTATCGTATATACTATAATATAAAATAAAACCGTAATTTTCGTTCAGTTTTATGCGACGTGAATTGTAAAATAGCCTAGCAAGAGAAAAATTTACTCGACTGAATCACGTCAGACTATGTGGCGATAATTGGTAAAACGGCGTTGGGCTGCAGGGGGCACGAGGTGGCCTTGTTTTGAAAACCTCATCTTCGTCGTCATCGCCAGTGTGCTTATGTAGTATCATGGTTTTTATAGCGCCAGTATACCATTTTATAGAGAGGCTTTACTCGTTAACAGTCGTATACACTGCGTTTTCACGATGAGCTTTCACCCCCTTCGGTTCGTTTCACCTTAGGTATATTCCCGAGCACTCTATTGTTTAATAGTCGATTCGCTTTTACGTTTTATTGTTTCGTTAAAATATCTTTCTGTGGGTATTTTTTTTCCTTTTTTTGCCTACAACAACGCGTAAAATGATGACATATTGTCTCCCTCGTTGGGTATACTTACACTTGCTTTATTCTTTTTTTTTCAAATACGTACGGATACGAGACGAGTCTTGTTTTACTCGCAAATCACGAACGACCAACGAACCGAAGCAGGGTGGTTTTTACGACTTTGATTTCTCGTAATCGTGATTTTTCTTCCTGTTTGAGTTGGACTTTTCTAGGTAATAAAAATATTATTTACAGCTTCGAGTGGGCTTTTTGTGTATTCGAGATATGTATTAGTTTTTTTATATTTCAATGTGGATTTAAATCGCCATTTTTGACAAACAAAATTATAACTGTACGTAAGTACACAGAACTCTAGCCAATAAATCACACATTGTGAGATTTTAGGGCATTTTTTGAATCAAAATACGAGCTGAAAGACATTGCTTATGTCACCCATGATGAAAGTGGTTCATAAAGGACGTTAGAAGTAGAAAATACGACCTCGAAACACGATTCCTAGAGTAAGAATGTAGTTGCCCATTTGCAAATTTCGTTATTTTCAAGCATCTTATTGAAAAAATTTACTTTTCAAGAAATGAAATACTGTATTGGACTACTTTGGAGAGTTAAAATTTTGCAGGTGCCTCAATTTTCTATTCAGTTGCTGAAACTTTTTCGGAAGCTACTCCAAGGGTCTCACTCTTTCCTTGAAAAAAATGAAGAACGCCAGTTAAAGATTAGAAGATGGTGGTAAAAAACGAATCATAATGCTGAAGTACAAGCAGTAGGTATCAATATTGTAATATAAATTAGGTATTCTTGAAAAAAATAATTTAAAAAAACCATCAAAAAATTATTTTTAACATCGACTAACAATGAACCGCCAAACTACGTACTCAATCATCTTTATCAGTGACTATGTGGGTTGTAAGCAATTTTTTTCCTGGTCTGTATTAATTTCAGCGAGTATAAGTACGTATGGTAAAAATAATCATGGTGCTCTCGCCATGGGAGGCGATCTCAGAATATAATACGTGCATCGTCTCATCAAGGACGAGACACAGAAATCAAGATTCGGAGCAGTACAACGTTGTTTGAAAAGATTTTGAGTCATTCTTGTCTAAGAAATACACAATACTGAAAGGAATTTCAAAATATCATCATTTTGAATTTGAATGCGAATCAGCGATCCGTAGTAAACTCCTTGCAAACTATTAAGTGACAACAGCATCCATACTTTTAAGTGAAAAAATTCCAACTGATGCAAAAAATTCATCCAGTGACTCCGCAAACAATTCTTTGAGCGAATCCGATGACCACGGAGATGCACAACTCCAAGTATCATCGCAGTCAGCAGTTTTACTGTCAGATCCAGATGAGATCGTACCGAAAGGACTTACCTTGCAAAGGCAGTGGTATTTATATAAAAACGCGAGAGATCTATGCACAGATCAATCAAAAATGGATGCTGTTGCGCCGAAGCCAACCAATGAAATACCAGAGTCTGTTGAGGAATCGGACTCCGAAAAGGTTGATGATCCGATTCCCACAGACTCTGAAAAAAATCCTAAAGAAGATCTAAAAATGTCGTAAACATCAAAAAGAAAGTTAGAAAATTTGCCAACCTATTCAAAGAGGCAAAAGACTTTAAATTACCAGCAAATATTTTATAATTAGTTACCTACCTATTTTTAAATGATATTTTCTTTGATAGGTACTAAATTTTGAATAATACTGTTTTCAGGTTTTATGTGCATTGTTTATATATACTTAATGATCGGATTTTGAGGTTAATAATAATAATCATTGTAACAACATTTTAGTCGAGAGGCCCCTTTCCTCAGTTGCGCTGTAAAAATAGCCTCCGATCGTTGGGAACCCATTTTCAGGAAAATCTTAAGCTCCTTACAAGTCACTTAAGCGAAAATAACGAAAAACGATTTTTTGGTCGGGAGGTCCCTTTTTCTTGTCGTCCTCACATATTATGTAAGTACATACTTATAAAGCAGGTATGCTAATTGCTAAGTAATTTTTAAAAAATTTTTGAACATGATAAAGCTAAATAGAAAACGCATGAAAATGTACATCACCTTCCAAAATTTCAAGAGCTAAAATGCATTTTTTAAGATTTCTGGAGAATTTTTGAAAATGGGCCAAAAACATGGTAAAATAATTAAAATTTTGTCAATTTTACCAAGAAAGCTGACAAATGAAATTCTCTAAATTTTCAACTCTCCAAATTGATTGGAAACTGTTTCCAAACCGTTTTGAGCAGTTCTGGAGCATCCAGCAGATTTTTGAAAGTTGAAATTTTTCTGCAAAAGTTTGCTCGAGTTGAGAAGTTATTTACTAACTTTATAACCTAATTCCAACACATGCCGAATTCATTGGAGGTAATTTCAAGTTGTTCTAACGCCTCCAGCCATATTTTGGAAATTCCAGATTTTCAAAAAGTGTCATAAAAACTGTCCAATTTAACTTTTTAGCACGTGTAAACACTGGACGGTATATGACATTTTTTGAAAGTCCAAGATTTCTAAAATGTGACTGTTGGCTCTAGAACGCCTTGAATCTATCCACAATCGATTCTGAGCATTAAAATTAGGGTATACTTGAAGCAAATTTGAGCTTTCCAAGCGCTTCTGGGGCTCCAAAATTGCTCAAAATGGTTCGAAATTGTTTCCAATCTAAATTCGGTAGGTTGAAAATAAAATACATACAATCAAATTTCAACTTTCTACTTCAATTTGGTGAAATTTCTTTTTTCCCACATTTTTAGCCTAAATTTGATACTCAAAAAATACTTATACTTCAACACCTAAAATTTCAGCTGGCGATGTATTTTCTCATGTTCTTTCGATTCAGCTCTGTCGTGTTCAAAAAGTTTTCACACAGTTGGGGACGTCTTCCTCCTTACAGGATTTCTCACTTGTTAAACTCGATCCTGACTTCTTGAAACAAATCATAAAAGATGGACATGTTTCACAAAAAATCCGACAAAACAGTGAATTTTTGTCAAATTTAGATTCGTTTGAATAATAGATTCTTAGAAAGTGACATCCTGACATGTGACTACTGACTGTGTGCTGTGTGATCCATTTTCAATGGCAAAAAATTTTACACACAGCGTTTATTTTATTTCAAATTTTTAAATTTTCAAGTAGGCCTACGTAAATTTACTCATTAATTTTAATTTTTATTCATTTTTTTTTTTTTTTTTTTGAAAATGAACAACTGTACCTGGTGCACAGTGACACACAACTCCAGATGACACTCTCTGGACTAAAAAAATGTCACATTACTCATTCATAGTAAGTAAATTTATTTATTCATTTTAAACTTTGGAGAATGCCTTTGAAGCATTTGGAAAAAAGTGAAGCAGAACCCACTCAAGTACTCTTACAGATCTAGTTGGCCAGATGCCATTTATGAACTAGTCAACACAATCTCTGATACGCTACAAAATAACGAAAAACCTATTGGTATATTTTGTGACCTCTCCAAAGCTTTTGACAGAATAAAACATATTCCTGAGGCTAAATTAGAACATTATGATATTAGGAGTATTGCCAAAAAACTTATAAAATCCTATCTAACCAATAGGACACAAAGAGTAAAACTAGTTTCTAAAGAAGGGATTGCTATATCTGACCCAGAAGACATTATCATAGGAGTACCACAAGGTTCAAACCTAGGGCCATACTTTTTTCTTATGTATGTAAATGATTTTAATTTCATATGATTGGAAAATGAGTAGTTTCCTAGACAGTTTTGTGGTTGGAACATACGTCTTTAACGCAGCTATCAAAACAAGTGCGGAAAGTAGTTACTTTCCTCCCTTTAACTGTTTTCCGCATATGTTTACAAATTCAAAATTGACAATTTTTTAAAATTTCAGCATTTATTCCTCTCATATGAAATTAAAATAGTATGTATATGCGACAGGATTGGACAGTAACACAATTAACTTGTGCGATTCAAGTTGCTCGGCTTCGACTCACTCCTTAAACTTTGCACTCGTTAATCGCATACTTTCCGCTCCTGCCATGTAATATACTTACTATTAATTTCACATGATCGGAAAATGAGTAGTTTCCTAGACAGTTTTGTGTTTGGAAAATACGTCTTTAACGCATCTATCAAAACATGTGCGGAAAACAGTTAGGTACTTTCCTCCCTAGGGAGGAAAGTAACTGTTTTCCGCACATGTTTACGAATTCAAAATCAGTCATTTTTTAAAATTTTAGCATTTATTTTCCTCTCATATGGAATTAAAATAGTATACGCGACAGGATTGGACAGTAACGCGATTAACTTGTGCGATCAAGTCGCTCAGCTTCGCCTCGCTCCTTAAACTTCACACTCATTAATCGCATACTTTCCGCTCCTGTCACGTAATATACTATTCCTCACTGCACTGCTCCAAAAGTAAAACTATACAATTTGCAGATGACACCACAGCAATTACAAAAGGATTCAACAGGACCTCTTACAAATGCAGACTTGGTTTATAGTGGATGGCATGGAATTAAACCTTAATAAAACAACAATTATGCCATTTTGTATATCTACCATCACCCATCCCTCATCTTTGATGTCTTCTCTTGGTCTCACCCAAACTTGTGAAAATAAAATACCACATTCCTTGGAACTGTAGTTTCTAATAACCTAAAGTGGACAGTACAAACTGAAAAACTTGCAAGTCGCCTCTCTACAACAATGTACATCATGACACAACTACACCATATCACTTCAACTCAGACGCGACAATTTGTATATTTTGGACTATTCCAATCCATTGTAACCTATAATTTAGCATTTGGCGCGGGGGGGGGGTCCAACTCTGTTAAACAGGATATTTCTAATACAAAAAAAAATTCTGCGTAAAATCTATGGCCTAACTTGTACCAAATCATATAAAGATCTATTTCTGTCAGAGAAAATATTAACCCTTCCTTCGTTATACATTCTTGAAATTGGAGTTACGGTGAAGAAAAAGAACAATAAAAACATCCACAATAAGCCATCAGTACCCCACACAAAGTAGAAACAACCTCGCAGTAAACTACTTTAAAATAACAACTTTACAATCCAATATTGATATGATGTCAGTAAAAATCTATAATGCTTTATGCTCTGATCTAAAAAACATAACTTCAGTAAAAACCTTTAAAAAATATTTAAAAGGATGGTTAGAGATAAAGGCTTTCTACACAGTGCAGGAAACTTCTAAGCCCCCAAACTTTGTAACCAATTCTTAGTTTAATACTATTACCCATACTTAATACCTACCTATATATAAGTAAATATAACTAGTACAAAGCCAAAAGGCATAAACGTACTGAATAAATAATTGAATTGAATTGAAAATAATCATCAGCAATTATCACATTTTCATGAGGAATCGCAGCAATCAGTATCCTGAATAATTCTGTTTGAGTAATAGGTAAGGTACTCTATCGATTTGAAATTATTTTGACAACATAGTAAGTCAGTACAGTTCTCACGTCAGTATGAAACAAACATCTCTATAGTCTCAAAATCCCATACTTAAGAAACCTGCACTCATTCGCGCATAAAACACCCTCGACTCGATCACATAATTAACGATATTACTCGTAATACACCATATGGGACCCAAACAAGAGGAAATATCACCTCGTTGGAAGTTTCTCAACAGGCATACTCGTTCATTTGGAAACTGCCTGCAGAAAGTTGGCGTCTGTGAACCTCTCCTCCCCTCTCTATGTTTCTGTCTCTTCACCGTGAAAACTTTTAAAATCGCGTTTCCATTCAATAGAAACTATACACACGAATAAAGTTTCACTATTGCCGCAGAGCGTTGTAAATCACATCGACGCGAATTACTCGATTAAACAATTCGCGGTGTTTGTCGTTAAACGAATACTTGTGTCGTAATATGCGAGCAGCGCTACAAAGAAGGCTGTGTGCCATGGCAATGGGGAAGAAACAGGGAAGAGGGTGCGAAATGGAATGCTTGCGAAATATCTGCTTGTAAGTATGTAGTACTACAACATATCTTTATGTACTTCTGAAGCGAGTAATTTTATGGTACCATGCGTCGCGTCGCGCCCCGAGTATAATATAAACCTGCTGAATTAAACTTTATTATTATCGAAACTAATATTAAAGTGCGATAAATGTAGTTCTAATGGTACCTATCGTGTAATGTAGATTGTATATTCGGTATTTTATAAATGCTTTCTATTGCGGCGCCCGAAACAGCCAACATTAAAGTGTCGAAGCCATTATGGAGTAAGTAAAAGTACTCTAAGTATACATGTTTGCTTTTACATCGATGATGTGCAGCAGGAAGAATCAGAAGGGCGATGAAACACTGACAAGAGAATCCGACTTTTACTGCATCAGCCATCCCAACCAGAGAAAATAATAGCATTTTTTCACCCAAATGCTTCGTAAGCAATTTTTTTCTGTTTTTTCCAAGTTCATATTCTGTCTCAAAAGTAAAAGCTAATTATGGAGCTCGCCATTCAAGGGGGAAGAGAAACTCTCAAAATTTCCAATAGACAGAAACATTTTTGAGCTGGACAAAAAATTAGAAGGGCACGAAAAAATACACCATCAGCTCAAATTTCGGGTGCCAAGTGCACTTTTCAATTTTTGCAGAATTTTTAGAAATTAAATTCAAGCCAAAAATAGGCGAAAAGTACAAAATTGATTTTAAAAGCTGAAATTTGGCATGTACCCTATTTTCAACCCCTAAAATACGAACGGTTTCCAGATGTTCTGAGCAGATCTAGAACTTCCAGTATATTTTTGAAAATTGATATTTCCACAAAATTTTACTCAATCGAGTTGGAAAGCTGAAATCCACATCATACTCTGATTTCAATGTGCTCAGTCGACTGGAGAGGATTTCAAGCCATTCTGAAGCCTCCGGGCATAGTTTGAAAATTTTAGGATTCATAAAGGTGCCATACAAAACCTTCCAAATTAACTTTAGCACGTATAAATGTGATTGGTGTTTATTGTGTCCTGATTGATTAATGCCACATTTTTCCAAAATTTGTCTCCGACACTTCAGAATCGTACATTTCTCAATGAAATTCCATTCAGAATTGAAAATTTAAAAACTGTTTCTGAACAAGTGAACAGGCAGAAATATATTTTTAGAAAAATTGTGTGTAAATCAATCAGGTAGGTCACTAACAAGAACCAAAATCGTATTTTATTGCAAAGTGATAAAATTGATTTAGATGGATTCTGTAACATTTGTTGAAAATCTGGATTTTCTAAAATACGACTGAATCTGCTGAAGGTTTTAAAACTTATATCGAAACAGTTCGAAACTGTTTTCCGATCGATTTGGGAATGAGCCAAAAATAATGTTCGTATAGTTACATATAAAATTTCAGGTTCAAAATTTTGATAATAGGTATTTTTATTTTTCACCATTATTTATTGACCCAAATTTGTCTTTTTATCGAAAAATTCATTTCAGCACTTTAAATTTTGGTTGGTGATGTATTTTGATATTCTAGCTCTTTCGATTTAGCTTCATTTGGTTCAAAAACCTGCCAAAATGCTTACCTCAAGTCTCTTTCAATTATTAAAGAAACTCGCGTTGGGCAGAGTTTTTTCGAACTTCAAATCAGAGTTGACCCTTTGACCCCTTCCAAAAATGAGTTGAAAAAAAAAGCCAAACAAAAACATCTTACAGACCTTGTTAATTATACTTCTAAATTTGATCGTTAAAAAAGTAAGTAGTCAACCATTCAACATCGCAAAATAATTCAACAAAAATGGATTTCATTTTCAAAAATTCTGGAACAAAACTTAAATTCAAGTCATCACTCACTTTGAAAATTCGATATTTTCTCAATTTCTCAATTTTCTCAAAAAAGTAACTACCTATGCTGATTTTCAAAATCAAATTTGAAGATGCAGACGGAAACGAAAAACCAAGTTTTGACGGAGATTCGTTAAGATAGAATTTTATCCCCCGAAAATTAGTTTAATTTTTTACTCCTAAATTTTTCCATGACTCAACGGAAAAGCAAATGCAACATTTCATTCACGTTTTCTGACAACTTTGACAGCTCTCAGGGGAAAATTTCAACATCAGAACAGAATTGTAAGGAGATTGGGTCAAATATCAATGAGTTTTTGGTTTCGGATAAATTTTATTTTGGAATTTTAAAATTCAGAAAAAAATTGATGGAAAACTACAATTTTTAGAAATTTTTAATGTGTAAAAAAAACAAAGCTTTTACCTACATAAATATTTCTGAATTGGAAAAAAAAATTGATTCAGAATAAATTGAACATTTGTGTAGAGAGCAACAGCGAAAAAGTTTCGATAATTTGTTGGTTTCATTTTGGAATTTGAAAGCTAGGCATCTAATTTTAATGTATCTAAAAACTGAAAGTAGTCTATTTTTTAAGAAGCAAAGCTTTCATACTCGAGCCAAAATTCTAAGAACTTCAACATGAAAATTTTTCAGAATCAAATATCCTCATGACATTCGACTACGTTCCATTCCAATTCATTTGTGATGTGAAAATTTTTCCTTCCGAGCTGTTCAAGTTCTCAAAAAAAGAATTCAATGCTGTGTTTTGAAGCATTAATTTTCCTTTCCACACCATTCGACATACAAGAAGGTACTTCGAATTCATTTTCGAATTCACACTCTCTGTATGTACGTAGAATATTAAAAATTGGGGAACATAGCAAGAAAAGATTTTTTTAAAAGTTGAACCCATTCAAAAGTGTCATCGATTCGCATCAAAATGAGTTGAATTTACTGAAGAATTGATCTGCAGTTTTCAAAAAAAAAAAAATTGTCCAATCGTTATGCAATCGTTCAGATTTTAATTATACAGTAAAGTCTCAAAATGACAACGATAATAAAAAGAAAAACTAAAATATTATATAAGTAGGATAAAAGAAGGAGGATGACAGTGATAGAAGCAGGTCAACAGTATTTTTCATAGCTAATCCATCAAATCATCCAGAACTAATTTTAAAATTCGTTTGACCACGTAGTGTAAATAACGTTTTGTAATGCCATGTTTTCAAGAAGTAACTTTTAGGCACCTATTATGATATGTATGTATTTTTTCGGCCATAAGGAAATGTGGCTACCTTAGACAACGATACGATGGAGGGGGTGGTAGAAGTAATCGGTGTCACATCAAAAATACCACAACGTTATCAATCTTATCGTAAAGACACGCGCGTTATTTTTTTAATTCCACCGTCAACGTTGCAGTAGAAATCGACACGTAGAAAATTATTACTTGTCGACAGTTGACCTCGTTTTTGGGCACTAGTGTCTTTTTGATCCACAAAAATTGAAGAGATAGAAATGTAGGTACTCCCATTAAAAGAAAGTGTGATAATAAATTTGAAAATTCCTGTAAGTATGTATTATTTGATTACATAATATGCATTGCAGTAGAACTATAGGTGATAATGTGGGTTCAATCGATTCCAGATATCTTACCGCGAGAGAAATTTCCAAACTTATTGTAGACGTTAGAAAATTTATTAATGAAATTGAAACCTCAGAGAAAGTTCAAAATCGACACTAATTCGTGAATAAATATTCAAAAATAACACCGGGAAATTTCACTTACAAAATGACAATCACTAAATCGCAAAATGTTCAGCAATCATTGAAAAATCGATTCCAGCAGCGATCACTTGGAATTTTAGCCAATTACCTACCCAGATTTCAGACAGGTAAGTAAAGTACCTAAGTATGTGCACTTTCCAAAAATATAATTTTGTTTAAAATTGAAACCTGACATCTCAGGTGGTTCCCAGTTAGCACAAAATCACCAATCAACTCTCTAACTCTAAAACTATCTCCATCTTAAAAGTTAACCCCCCTTTTAAAATCAATTTTTTCATTCAAATGAAAACATACACAAAAAGTATTCTTTCTTCTAAGCTACATACGAGAATAAAAACTCGTACACCTATATAATTTACAAGGTTATACATATACATACGTGTAATATATCGAGCAAAATATTTACTTTGTATTCGAGTTGACGGTATATTAAGTTGAACTTTCGTCGAGCCCAAAGAATCAAAAGTACTTTTATACGATAACGCTATTGTACGCGACGAAATTTCTTTTCTTCTCTTTTTTTCGCTTCTTTTTATCGCCTATAATTTCTCAAGTATGTACGTTGAACGTTGAACAGCAACCTAGCAGAGAGGAATGGCAAAGTGAAAAAAACGCCACCATCGTTTGCTTCATCGTCATTCGCACAAGAAAAAAGCGTACAAATAACAACTCCAAGTTGCGAGTTCTATACAGCTACGTTCGATGGGAGTTTTTCTTCAACGTCTTTTCTTTTCCTATAATACTTTATAATCGAGTAAATAGCATTTCCCGAGTATTATGTACCGGGGTAAAGGGAGGGTGGTATAAAGATAGCATATTGGCAGCTCCACCAGCTGCAAATGCTGATGATGAAACGACAACGACGACGAACGTTTCGATTCGCATTTCGCTCTTTCATGTTTCGCGTTAATCTATTCGATTGTATACGCGAGAAAGCAATTTCTCTCGCCAATTAAAAATGACGCTTCGAAAGTTGGAATATACGCGAAATGAGGGTATAGTATAAGAAGATTAGATGAGTGAAAAAAGAATGAGATAAAAAACAATACCCGCAACGAAACAGGAAACGTTCGCTGGTTGTTTTCAATTCAAACCTTTTCTCTGTCTTTACGCGACAATGACGTTGTAGCGGAGATGAATTTTAAAACTAACCATCTCCACTCTCCAAGCTTCGTCTTCATCGTTGTAAATGTAGTGAGAATAAAAACATCGATAGATATTCTCCGGTTCATGCATTCGTCAGAAAGATGTTGGTGATGAATATTGAAATAAAAGAGCACCAGTGAGAGAAATTATCTTTTTTAAAAATTAATTTTTGGGAAATTGAGTATTCCATGCAATTCTAAGAACATAAAACAGAAGAAGTTGAGTCGGGAGTGTACGAAAAATGGTGTGGATTCATCCATAATCTTTTTTCGATGACGGCTCAGCAAAGCAAGTACCTAAGTAATCTTTCTTTTTTCTTGAAATACTTCACGTTTCATGGTATTTTGTGGAATCATCCAAATAAAATAAGACCTAGTACCTACTAGAATGTTGCTCAAATAATTGCTGATTGACGATTAGAACCCAGTAGATAAGTACATTTATGATACATATTAGAAGTACACAGATGAAACGTCTTCTGAGAAACAAATTGACTTGTTGATAGCAGCCTACAAAGACAGAAAGGGACTAAATTGAAACTAAGATCTTCACAGAGTAGGTGTCTACTACAGAAAAACATCCCTCGGGAAAGAGCGAATAAAAAATAATATTGCACGGATTTTTACTCGACCCACAAAATGAAGAGGTATACGTAGATACTTGATGAATCGATTTTTTTAAATGATCCTAATTTTTGAAAGTACATATAGTGAAAATGCATGATTTCTGAAAAAAAAAAAAAAATTTCACCAAATAGTGAATTTACCAACTCCAAACTTGATGGATTAAAATTTAGATTTGAGCAATACACAATGGTAAATTTCAGTTATTGGCAAAAGAAACATTAAAATAGAATTTTTCTTGCGTTTTGGCAAACCATTCATCTTCTTAATATTTTTTTGTAAAATCTGTAGCCCCTTCCTTTTGCAGGGCGATTAAAATATTACACAATTAAATTTTACCAATTTTTTTTTTCAATGGACTATTTATTTTCAAATGTGAAAAATCGATATCAATTTCTTTTAAATGGCTTTATGTCTGTCACTTTCGCTCAAAAACCCTAAAGAAACTCACAATTTTTCAGGGCATTCCAGCCAGCCAATAGCTAATAGCTAATAGCCAATAGCCAACGCTAGCCAATGCTGTTTCAGCTGATAGCTAATAGCCAGCTAATGCGACTAGTCGGCAGCCAATAGCTAGCTTTAAGCCAATGAAAATTCAACCAGCTAATGGATTGGCTAGTTTCATTTTTTTGAGTAAAACAAAATTTTTTGAAGTTTTTTTTTGTTTTTTTGATACCTAAGTACATAATCGAAAAAAAAATGATCCAAACAAATAAAAATACTTCAGTGAGCTCTGTGATGTGATATTTTTCATTTGTTGGAATAATTTATTTGTACAGCTTCCACAAATTCCATAATTGTTACTGGGGAACAAGTTTTAGATGTTGAAAACATGACGTGGGTTTCATTACGAGCAATTTGAGGGGGTCAGTTCACTTTGGTCAAAACTAGCCAATAGCCAGCCAATCACTAGCTAATGAAAAATTGCTAGCCAATAGCCAGCTTTATTCTAGCCAATGAAAAAATTCAGCTCAAGCCGATGGCTAATAGCTAATGACCATTGGCTATAGAATAACCTGCTATTTTTTGAATGTACTGGTTCAAATACCATCATAGACGCAAGAGTTTTCATGTAATGTTACATTTATTCATCAGAGCACCAGGACCTATTGATTGCAACATGTTAGAGACCAAACACTGCCAAGTAAAGTTGAGGTAAATACAAAATTATCTTAGTGACCAAAATCAACAACCTGAAAATAGTTTATTTCAAAATCATTTCTATTTTGTGAGTTGCAAAAATCTTTGCTCATTAATTATTATTAAAATTTAAATTTTTTCAGTCCATTTTAAAATGCTATTTTAGAGTTTAGTAGGTATAGGCATAAGGTAAACCCGGGTAAGATGGTTTGGGACTGTGCCAGACTGCCAGTGGCCATCAATGTGGAAATAGAGAAAAGAATCACAATGTTTTAGTTGTAATTGTTCGTCCTTATAATTTCCAGTCTTATTTGACATCAATGAGTAAGTAATTTCCAACTTTATTTGACATCATTCCAAAGAGAACAATTTTACTAATGTAATATAAAAAATGCTGTTTTTGTCGATGGTTATCAAATCTCACAAATACATTGTAAACATAATGTCTGCTGAAGCATACCTACTCCAGGAGAATTTTAGTCTCTTCAGCCATTATTGTTTCATGTTTACCATAAAAATAACTGCAACAATACCTTTCATTTTGGTCAGAAGTGAGAAGGAAGGCATTTGTAAAAATATAGTCTGGTGTTCACCATAAACTAGATACCTATATATCGTTACCTTCAAAGCTATTCCGTGTAGATATGTCCATAAAAAAAAAATCATCTTTGTGCGTCACTGATAACACTCTGGGATGCCCTGAAATGGAAAATTTCCATCTGGGTGCAGTAAAAGTGAACCATGGAAGATGCATGAAGCTAACTGATGTTCAATCAGGACTCAACAAAACACACATTCTGAGCATATCCAAACCTTATCTGTGATGCATGAAATCGTACTTTTTTCTGGACATACATGGAATTGCCTTTAAGGTACCTAACGATAAATTACTTGCAGCAATATAAAAATTTGGCTTTTTGTATCTATATAAGAAAATTGTATAGTTGACCAAATCACGATTAAGAAAAAAAGAATCCTCATGATCTGTCAGAAATACTAAACATTTTACTAAGAAAGCTGCCCCTGTGCATGAGTAAACTTGATGAATTAAAATATAGAATTGTAAGCAGTATCAAATAAATGTAGGCTATTAATTTCAGTTTTTGAAAAAAATCGAAACTATAAACTCAGTTTGCTGCGTAAATTCTATCTAATATTTCTAAGGTCCGAGGACTCGAGAGTTTTCATGTAATGTTACATGGCTTACGGGCATGCATTCATCACCAATGTTTTAGGTACCTACTTATGAATGCTATCAGTATGCAATGATTAATTGAATACTAGGCTGGAATTTTTTAGAAACATTGGAGGAGGGGTTTGATAACAAGTTGTAGGGGGACTTAAAAGACGGTAGAAAAAATATTGGATCCTTAACCAGAACTATCATTTTTCTATCAGTGTTTCAAATTTTAAAATTCACATTGAAAGTCTGGAAAAAAAATTTCTCAAACATTTTTTTTTGGCTTGTCATTGATCATGGATATCCACTTAGAAGTGAGAACACAGTTTTTCAAATTCCTTCACTTCTTTACGAGTAGATTATTTTACAGAACTTCTGAATGGGTACAGAATCGTATTATCATTTTGGTAAGTCATTAAAACCCTTGGAAAGCTGAAAAAATTCAAAAACAGTTCTCTTACTTTTAAATGGATAAAAGTAGGTATATATGTATAATACGATCAGTTATCATGACTTTTTTTTTTGAAATTTAACGTCAATTTTGAAATTTGAAACCCACACCTACAGAAAAGTGATAGTTCCAAGTTGTGGATCCAAAATTTATCTCGCAGTCTTTTGAGGTTCCCAGTTCAACAACAACTTTCTACCGAATCTCCCTTTAATTTTTCAACAAAAACAATTCAGAAACGACCCCCTTCCCCCATTATACGCACCTAACAAGGGAGCTACCCAAGGTCTGACACGCGGATCAAAAAAAATTTTTCACAGGCGGATAGAGCATCAAAAAATATGTTATGAGCCAAAATTTTAGCTGCTGAAGTTGACAGGGGGAGAAACCACGGGGGTTTGAATATCGAAAAATCACAAAAATACGCAAAAATATGCTGAAAAAAGTATAAAAATTGAAATCATTCGGCACCCTGTTCGCTTCAGCAGCTAATTTTTTGGCCACGATCTACCATCGATATATGACGACTTATGGTGGACAAGTCGCCGCGATCTGTGTGTCAGACCTTGGGTAGCTCCCTTGTAAGTATAGTAAATTCAATTTGAAGATATACACTTACCAATTGCATCAAATTGGTAATTTCCTCTAATTTTGCACCTTATCATGGATCCCAACTGAAACTTACACGAAGATGGTTTAAGTAATGGTTTTAAAAAATGGATCAAGGAAGTAGGTATCTATTTTGAGAATCTGCATCCAGTTCCAGCACCTTCAGAGAGCACTATCGCATCAAACAACAATGCGAATTGACCAGAAGTTATAATAGTTTATTCACAAATGAAGGTGGTTGGTAGCAGTTGATGTCGTGAATCACTGTAAGGCGTGAGCGATGCAATGGGGGCCATAGAAGAATCCACAATTTTTGTAATATGAATCTAAGTAGATTGGGGGAAAAAGTGAAACGTCCGGATTTTGATAAAATTTAGCACAGTATTTCGGTGTGAGTTGAAAGTAATCGAGAAAAACTTGTAACCTCGGAAGCATCCGTGAAGGTGAGGTATGGGCCCTTAAAAAGTAATAAAGAGGTGACATTTTTGAAAACTCTGGACCATACCCAACCTGTTTTGGGAAAATGATCAAACTCTAAAAGATAATATTTGAAATTCTACATTGACCTTGAATATTAGGGCAAAAACCAAGTCCACTTTTAAAAAAGCTGCGTACACCTTATGCTAGAACATCAAAAGATACTGCGCATTTTCAGAAGGTATGATTATTTTTGATATAAATAGTGTCAATTTTTTTGATTACAGTTGTCAATTCAGATACCTAAATCAAGAAAAATGGGCAAAAATATGACAAATTTTCACAAGTTTTCAAAATTGGCAAGGGTAATTAAAAAATTGACACCACTGCAATTAAAAATATTCACCCAGCCAAATGAATGATATGTACATATTTTTCAATGTTTTAGCATAAGTCACAATGCATTTTATTTGAGAAGAAAATATTTTCAGAACTCAAACATGACGCTAACGATGATATCAACGATGAAAGTCAAGGCGGTTCTGTGTGAGTTACAGACTTGACAAAATGACGATTATTACGTGACCAAAATTGTTCGAAATCTCTGATTCTCAACAATCACGCTAATTGCGTTGAAATCGAGATTTTCCTGGCTGAAGAAGCTTCACTAAAATCGTACGCCAAAGCTGTTCGAAGCCAAAACCGTTCTGATTTGAAACATACTTACTATGGATACTTCGAAGAAATCCATAGTTGCTAATGACGCGCTGAATGTAGGTTTCAGACCTTGGGGAAAGCGATCAGACATCGTTACATCTGATACTCCATATCGATCATCAAGCAGCAACAAACAAGCTGCATTATGTCACCAGAGACACGTACGCCTCGAAGTAGCCAGTGTGTTATCAAAAATTCTGGAAAATTTTACTACCAAAGACATCAGCTGTCTAAAACGCGATTCAAAGACAGCTCCAACGTTCCAGCTATGCTGATTTCGCCGGATGTCTGAGTACGTTTTATTCAACAACTGGCATACTTATCAAAAATGCTGATGCGGCGAATTGTGGATCCAGGTAGCTGATTGCGTTGCTTATCTGAGTTCATCGCCGCTAGCGAAGCTCCTTCAACATCGACCAAATTCAAGGAAACATGATCAACGTTCTTCATGTTCATATGAAGGAGCAGTTTTTTTGTTTTAAATTTATTGCTCGATAATTCTCGAATTAGGGAAAGTGTTAAAAATAATGAAAAATTGTGTCATTATCAGTAATTATTTATTACAGCGTTTTTACTGGTAATTCTTCGTATTATCGTGATACATTGTATTTGAGGAGTCAACAAACATCAATCATGACTTTTATATTTTTACTATTCGAATATCCGCAAATCCATTCGTTTATTATTACCATTTACTCGTTTCCGTTCGCATTATGGTGATTTTCTGTCCGTTTAATTTTGTGTACATATTGTAAATATGTTGTTTTATAAATACATTCGATTATTCTCACGGTGCATAGTTTGAATTTTATCAAAACTTGCCCTAAAAAAGGGGCTCTAAGTACTTAAAACAAAAAAATGATGTTTTTTTTGGATAATGTCCCTTTTCTGAGGACCCTCAATGTCCTTACGGAAACCTCCTGAGGTAAAAAATTCCTATGGATGACCTTTTGACTTTCAACTGAAAATGAAGTCCCTAAATTCGGCCAAGACTCTTTCATTAAAAACAGGTGGCTGAGAGAAAAATTTGCAAAACCGAGATGACTGTAATGCTCCATTTACAATTATCTAAACATCCAAACATCACTTAAAGTAGGTAAAGTTTTTTTTTTTTTTTTCTCTAATCTCACCAACTTGAAAGCCGAAGATGAATTCATACAAAAAATTCCATCAATGATTTCCTCGTGATGAAAAATTAATTATGATATCATGATCAGCATCGCATAAGGAGCAAGAGTGCCTTGGAATCAGATTCTGAGCTTCTTAAGTTGATCTTTAAATTTCTAGAAATGGGGAATTTGTCCCACACAAATTTTTTTCATCACGAGATTGAAATAATAATGAGATGATAATTAAATTCACAAGCAATAATTTCAATAGTTTTTAGGCGCCGAAGTCGACTCCTTTTTTTGTAGGTGTAGGTAAGTTTTTCCTCCATTTTCAAAAATTATCTAAAAACTTGACGATCAACTCTAACAATTGAAAGTTTTGTACTCAGATGTGAGATCCACGCTTTCTCAATGATCCAAATTGCATTCTATCCAAACTGACTCAGACTAGGTAGCATAGCGAAGGTAAATTTACGCTGATAGGGAGACCCCGTTTATTGGATAAAATACGAGGGTAAAAAAGCGAACATCGAAGATAGAACCTTATTACGTGTTAGCTCGCATAAGAATCGTCGTCGTTGGTCGTCAAGTAGCGGTAAAATGTATTTAACGTCGTAAAAAACCAATTACTCGCTGTTTGCGAAGCGATGTAACGAGAACGCTGCGCGACGAGACGGCCACCGAACATCCATAGGAAAACGCTCTTCGTACTTTTTTCTCTACTCTCGCTAGCTCTCGGGTTTTATTTTCTTTCACCTCGGTCTCCTCTGCCTCTTGCTCACTTATCATCCTCTTCTGTCTTCTCCTCCGTATACCATCGTTGTCGTAAAATACCAAAAGAGCGAGCAAGAGAGGTGAAAAAGGGGAGTAATACTCGCTCGAAAAACTACCCTTAATTTTATGGTTAATTTTCTCTCTTTTTAATTATTAAATTCTTTTTTCTTCTTTTTTTTTACCCTTGGTTTCCTTAATAAAAATTATATTCAACTTTACAAGGAGCGTACTTAACCGCGGAGCATCGTCGTCGTCGTGTTTTAAAACAAGACTCGAGTATAGACGAAGAAGAGGAGCAGGCGTGCGGTACACAACCTACAGCAGTAAGTAGTACAGAAAACACACAGAAGTATACACTCTGTGAGATACTACATCGCCATAAGATGCTCGTTAAGCGAATAATAGAATTTAATTTTCCACCAGCACACCGCGTACCTATATGCCGTGTCCCTGTCGCCTTCTTTATTTTCCATTGAAAAGCGCGCGAAAAGCTGTGCCCGTGGAGGCGTTTCATGAGAGGCCATCGCTATAGTATATAAATATATAAGAAGGGGTCTATGGGTCACACGAAATAACCCTGTACCTGGCTAACTCTATTCTATACATAGGTATGTATAGGCTCGTCCATCCGATGTATATTTATTCGAGCGAAGACGAGAGTACACGTGATAAAGCAGCAGCGAACGACATCGACAACGGCGGCAGCAGAAATGCTTCAAACAGCTTTTTCGAGTTGTCCTCGTTTTCTCATCGTTACACAAAGAAGACGACGACGACGACGACCAAAGGCTTAAAATAAATTCTCGCCGAATACGACGAATATAGGGATGGAGATTGGAGAAGTAACATTGTCAAGGTCGAAGGGACATTGTGCCGGTGATAAAATCGTTTCACCGCCTTTTCACTCTTCGACTCGATTAGAACATCAATCAAGCGCGGCGGAATTTTGTTGAAGGAAATTTTAATACGAAATTTCATCGTAGACGGACGTCGTCGTAGTCGTCGTCGAAGCGGATGCCTTTTTTTCTGGAGGCGGGTGCGTAAAAAAATGTCGAAATTTAATCGAATTTGTTAACCTACATACTCGTAAAGAAGGTGTACCAATTGATGGCATGATTTTAGGTCAAGGTTGAAACTAAGCAACCAATAAGAAAAAATCGTACTCGTATAAGAAAAGTGGTATGCAAATTAAAATAGTAGGTAATTTTTCGTTTTTCAAATTTTGAGAATTAAAAAAAAAATTGAACAGCATTTAAAATGTATTAAAGTTTTACCTAATTAAAATGAAGAAAGCTTGAAATTTTTATTATTAGCTAATCCTTACCTATTTTCAAGCATCCAAATTGATCGGTGGATGTTTCAGACAATTTATATCCTCCAGTAAATTTTTATAGATCATGAGGAAGAAAAACTAAAAATTTCAACACTTTAGCAAGAAATGAAGGGGTGTCGGGAGCTTCCAGAAGTTGAAAAACAAAATGAAGAAAAAAAAGAGTTTCAACGAAAGCAAGCGAAGATTTTTCAAAATTTTTCATTTCATGCATCATGATGCTTTCAAATACATACATATTATTTCGTTTTTCAATAAACCGATCTGCCCTGATCGCCGTAAGTACTTGGAAAACATTTAAAAAATGAGACAGTGGCAAATGTTTATAATATATTCGATTCACGTACTCCTTAATCACACTAAATGATCCCTTTTTCAAGAAAAAAAACTCCCCTGACATCCTAAACAATGCCTACAAAGCCCTTCAAAGTAGGAATAGCAAAATGAAAAAATAACTTTTTTTGAAACATTTTTCAACTTATGCGTTTGAATTCTATCAACCCCACTTTCAAGAAAACCCCTCCTTTAAAAGGTATTGTTTCCTTGTGCGTACTCAACCTGAAAATAAACATTGAATATTTATTCGTTCAAATGCTTAAGTTTCTGAGAATAGCTAATACAAGTCATGGAAAAACAAAAGGAGAAAATTCGGAAAAAATTGCCGGTGAAAATTAGAGGAAGAAAGGAACTCGAAAAAGAACTACGATTATCAATGGAAAAATTTGAAATAGAGATCTGAAAAGAAACGTCAAGATTCAGCTCAAAGAAAGTGTTCAGAAAATGCAAAGAATTACGTAGGTACATATTTTCTCATTGGAGTAAATTTTTGAAAAATATCACTCATCCAGTTTTATTCCTTTTCTTTTTTTCTTTTTTTTTTTTTTTTAGCTTAAAATAGCTGTTCTGAACAGGGAAGGCAACACTGTTTTGGGCACTTAAGGAAGAATTTGTCTCGAAATTTAATTTCTTACAGCGATTCTATAGAGTGGGCAATTTCCTGACAAATCAAATAAAAATTGCAATGGGTAATCGACTTTTTAAATTTGCACGTGTGTAGAGGTCATCAAATTATGACGAATGACGCCAATCGGAGATATCCACGTTTTTTTCTTTGCGCCAGAAACAGGAATGAAAAGCTAGTCGAAAGCTGAAGGCCGAGCAGATTTTCGCACCAAGCCAAACGCTAAAAGTTTACAAGTTTCATTTTTTCCAAGCCAAAAGCTAGCCAAAAGTTTCATTTTTTGGGGGGGGGGCTTTTTCAAAGGCTTTTTCGCAGAATTGAATTCTCTAAATTCAGAAGAAACAATAAAATGAAAAAAATTGCATACAATTTTATTTTAATGTGATTTAATGAAATGAAAAAAAAAAAGTAAAGAATTCTAGAAATGAATATTCTCCACTATCACTAATTATGAAATCAATGTACCTGATCTAATTTTTAATCCCCTTTTTTTGTAAATTAGTGGTGTGTCAGCTAATAGTTTAAAGTCAAAAGCTTACAGCCAAAATTTTGAAGCTAAAAGCTTAATGAAAATATATAGCTGAAAATTGTTGACTTGAAAATATAAGGGAAAGCCATTGGAAGCCAAAAGTTTGGCTAAAGCAAGCCTTCAAAATCAAGATAGCCGAAAGCTAAAGCCAAAAGTTTCAATTTTGAAATTTCTAGCTATGTATAAAAAGCCAAAAGCTGAAGTTTCATTTTAAGGCTTTTCATCCCTGGCCAGAAATACGACTATTTAAAATCTTACAAAATGAGATAAAGAAGTTGTCCATCTTGGGAATTGAAGGAGCAAAATACGTTTTCAAAATCTAACATTTTTAGTTTAGTGAATCATTCGCGAACGAATTGAATAATTTTTTGGTAAATCATTTGCGAAGGAAATAATCTATTTTTAGGGAATCATTAACGAACGAATTGATTAATTTCTGTGTTGATGAATCAATTGAACGAAATAATAGAAATTTTTTTTCTTCAATTTATTCTTTTTTAGCTATCCACGTATTATGTGACAAAATCAGAGTTACCAACCACTTCGGAAAACCTATAAGAAAAAACAATTTCATCAATAATTGGCAAAAAAAAAGTATGAAGACAACGGGTTGCAATTATGAAAAAAATTCTCACAATCAATTGTACCCAATCACAAATGGAATGATACATCAAAAAATTGTATGTAATAACGTTTTTTGTTGGTTTTCTTTTTGAGAGATTTTTTTTCAGAACTGCTACTTTCGTTTATTACGATAAAATGATATTACCTAAAAATTCAAAAAATGTCTTACACAAATATTCAACATGTTTTCATCATAATGTTGGCAGAAAATAAAGGAAAATTCCCCTCGTCATTCAATAAAGAAAAAATGTGTAAAAAATTCGTGATTTTTTTCTCTTAAGATGGCAAAAAAATGTGAAATATCATACGTAATTTTTCTGTGAATTTGTGTTTTTTTTTCAAGGCTAGGGGGCTTTTATGTCACTTTTCTGTCAACTTAAGATGAAAAATGTTAAAAATCAGTACTTACTATAGTGTCATTTTTTTTTTTTTAATTTAAAATGATTTTTTAGCTGAAAATAGCAATCTTTGAATTTTTTTTTCTCGAAATAAACAGAAAACGCTATCGCAATTTTCGGATACATTATTCCTGCACATATCTTTCAAAATTTCAACTGGTTAGGTACCTTCAAATTTTTATTCAATTATTGAGGTTCAATTTGATTTGTTTGTAAGTTTTCCAACGTGGTTAATCATCATTCAGAGAAAAAAATTGGGGGAAAACAGAGCATTCAATTTCAGTTTTTTTTTTTGAAAAATTCTTCACTTTCAACGTGCCTATGGGAAATATTTTCCAACATTCAATTTTTGAAAATGTTGATATTTAATGAAGTTGATTAATCAATTTAGTAGATTTTTGATCATCAAATAATTTTTTTGAGCTGATGATTTCTCTTTTTCGATAGGTAAGGTTTTTTCGCTTTTATATCATTTCACTTCGACACCCTGAATGTGTATACCTAATTACGAGTACCTAGCTCTTTGGTAGTAGAATAAAAAAAAAAAAAGGTGTTTATGACAACAGCAATTGAAACCGGAGTTATCTGCGACGCCATTTTGGAAACATTTTAAAATGCTTATAAATCTAGCAGAACAAAATCGCCGAACAGGTATTCCGGTTTACGTCATTTTTGTCATTTTTGAACGACCTCTACACTCGTGCAAAATATTAAGAAAATTCGAAGATCCATCGTCTTTATCTTCAACATAAAAGTGTCAGCGGTATTCGCATAGGTATTCGATGGTAGTTACTGGATACTTGAAATTTTACCGGAATCAGAACAAAGTGATCTTGTTCTACCTAGCCATCAATCATTCAGGTAATTCGTCTAGTAATTTTTGTGACGGTTGACAATTGACATCTTCGTAGAAAATCGACCTGAGCGACCTGCAGCTTGTAGATTATTTTTCGAACTTCGAAAACAAGAGTGTAATTGAGAGGGGAGGGGAGGGAGGTAAGTCGATGGGTTCAAATGAACACGCAACAAGTTTCAGAACTCAGATCTTTATGAGAGGTAGGACTCAAAATTTTGAAAAATATACGAGTACCAATTTCATCGTTTTCAAAATCAAATTTCAATAAAAAAACAAATGAAAATTACCCTCCAGCCTTCAGAAAAAAAAGAACCGAAACGCCTTTAAAAAATTAGCTTATCTTGAAAATCTGCTGCATTTAAGTAAATCATTTAAGGTAGAGTGGGGTAATTGCAAAGCACTTTTTGATTAGTGACACTTTGAGAGGGCGCTGTGAGAAGACTATTGCACAGATGAAGCTGAAATTTGTACCACATATACTTCAGGGGGTTCTCTATCAATGGTAAAATTTTGGTACAATTTGGTCCACAAATCGTGGAGAAAATTTCAATTTGAAAATTTGAAAATCGACTTTTGCATTTACCCCATGTTGGGGTAAATGCAAAAGTGGGCAATATTTTTTTTATTTTTGTATTTTTTTGCATTTTCAACACACTCACTGTATTCTACGTGTCATTTGCTAACTTTTGATGTATTCGTGGTCTTGATTCGGTGAAAAATTCGATAAATTTTCCACTTCCCAAACAAAATTTTAGGGGAGTGAAAAAATGTTGAAAAATAATTTTTTTTTAAACTCGCTAAAATGAACCAAAAATCAACTATTGGTCATTTCTGATGTTTTTTATGCAAAAAACTCGTCATAGAAACATATTTTTCCTCAAATATATTAGTAAAACGTTAGAAAGGAGCAATAATTTTAAAATTCAGTAAAACTGTTAATCACTTCTGTAATGCGTAACTCATCATGTGACCGTGGAAGTTTATTTTTTTTGTAATTTCGAACCATTTTCAAGTTATTTTGGGCAAAAAAATATTTGTGGTAAGTGCAAAAATGAAAAAAAAAATCGTTTTTGCAATTACCCCGAGTCAATTTTTTCTGGGGTAATTGCAAAAACGCAATTTATGGCCGAAATAGAAAAAAAAAATCAAATTTTGATATCTTACCTTAAACTTCAATCCTTCATGACCCTAAATTGCGAAAATTCCAGATAAATCGACAGTTTTTCCTTTTTCACGTGCATTTTTTAAAAAAACACCTCTCACTTTACTTATGAGTGGTTTCAACATGCTTTGATAAAAGTGTTTGCTACGGAGCAACAAGTTGAACAGTTGTGACCAGGTGAATATGTCGGTAAAGGTTGTTGCTTCGACACCCTCTAGTTGGCACAACCAGAAAATTGATATTTGTTTCCATGAGGTCACAATTTTGCAATTACCCCGTTTTTGCAATTACCCCACTCTACCTTATGCATTTTTGGAACCACTAAATTCATTTTTTCAGAATTTTCCCGAGGATTGAGGGGGGGGCAGTTTGTATCCATTTCAAAAGCATAATCGAGTATCATTTAATAAACTTGGGGAAAAAATTGAACGTTAACCGATATCCCGAAAAACCATGTCCACTATCTTTCTGATCATCACTGAAGTACCTAAGTAAGTTATCAATTCAAATCTTCCTCTAATTAAGAATCATCCTTATTTAACCACACTTGTCTAGCTGAACAGTGAACACATTTTAATAAATTCTTATCGACCTGAGTGATCTAAACCCTAGTCCCTCTTCTTGTAGGTACGTCTACGTACTTCATTTTCTTCAACCCAAATAATACTCGAAAATTTACAGACAATTTTATCGAATATTTGACGAGTTTTTCAAAACACTCATCAGCTTATATTCGCGTATTTCCTTCCTTCCAAGCTGAATAGTACACAACAAACCAAACCATTCGTTCGCTCACCTGCTGTGATTGAACAAACCTCTAAACAACAGTCATTTCGCGACAATTTCTCCCTCCCTTTACACGTTTAGCTCGAATCTAAATACGCTTTCTATATCGAAATAACATCTTCTTCGAAACCTATAACCGTATAATATCAATATTTGTCACATCGTTACGATATTTACGAAAAATAAATGCCGAGTAAATGGGGGAAAAAACAGCCTGCAAAAGAAAGCATCGAGGAAAACAGAGTACCTACGAGTACAAAAAATAGACACGCGAAATAAAGAGAGAAATGCCATGCCGCTGCAAACTATATACGATATATATTTTGTGTTAGAAGAGGCCTTAGGAAATAGTCTTTTTATATGAAAAAATATATAATATAAACGCAAACTCACTCTAACGCCTTTGTTTCAGCCCTTCTATGCCCCTCCTGTAACACTTTTTTTGAACATATGCGTTATTTTTATGTAAATTTATATACACGGCCGCGCCTGCATATGCCAACGTCTCGAACAGAAAATTGTTTTTACTCGAAAAAAACGTTAAAAGCTCATCGAAATTGTTCTGCTCAAAGGTGTTATTGCAAATTGCTTTTTCAATATTCATACACAGTATACGTATGTATATACTATATAACCCTTCGTCTCTCTCGTATCCCCCTCCCCCCCGCCCCTCAAAACAAATACTCTTGTAAATTATCGCCCCACTGGGTGAATTTCTTTATTCTTCTGCTCTATTCGGTAGTTTAAATTTAATTTATAAGATACCTATCGACGCAAGTAGGATACTTTTGAAACACCCTCCGCCCTTTTTTTTTACTCCCATCGCCAAAAAAAGGTAGTGCATTTTTACTCGTTCGTTCTGGTGATTTATTTCACTCCTTGGTCGAGCTGCAGATCTGGATTGTCTGTTTCACACCACCACATTCATTTTTTGTAGTTTCTGTTTCTTCTTTGCAAAAAGGCAATTACAAATAGGTGGTACCAATCGAATGTGCATTGAAGCCTGAGTAAACAGAAATAAAGCGCCAAGTGCACGAAAACTAAGTAATCAATTTAAATCTAGGATGTAAGAGGTCTTTCTCTCCAGGTGATCCTAGTCTCACACGCATAAAATACACATCGTCAAACACTACGATATAAATCACAAAAGCACACAGAAAACACCAACCATACCGTACACAAAATGCAAACGTAGCATTATAGATAAAAGGCACACTATTGAGACCGCATTCACAACCCAACCATTTGTATTTCGATCGCCATTCTATGTATTTCCGATGCTTTAAAACCATATAGCCATGGTTGAAACCTCGTCGATCTCATACACACAAAACAAACTTCATTATCGAATTACAAACATGGTCGTCGTCGTGTCTGAAAATCTACATACGAGGTATTCGATTCTCTGTTCCTTTCTAACAAGAAAAATCCATTCGTTGGAAATTTTCCCAGCCTACGTGTTCCCCGCTTCGCTGCTCCTTTCTATATGAAAAGACATGCAACCAACGCAACGAGAAAGAGAACGAATAGAATGGAATTCGGCACCAGAAACGTAATTAAAAAACTATTTTAATTTGTACGTTCGTGTCGCGAAGTATAAGGAAGAGAATGAGAAAAAAACACGAGGGAAAGGAAACGAGGGAGGTAAAAATAAAAAAAAACTTTTCAAGTTTTCAAAAATCACCGTTAACAATCGATTAGTCGCAACTTTTCGTATATACGAAGAGATTATAGTTTTTTTTTTATTTTACATTTTTTTTCCTGAAGGCATATCGACGTCTTTTTATATTAAGAATATAAGACGATGCGACAGAGAAGGCGTCGCGTCGCGTCGTGTGATTTTTCAAGTAATATAAATTCGCGAGTTGAAGGGAGCAGTTTGAGAAGAATCTTTAACCGAATGGAAAATTAGGTAATTTATGAATTGAGAAGGAATTATATTCGGCGTAAAATTCGATGGCGACTGAAATTTTACGTCTAGTTGCCACCCATGAGGGAATAAAAAGAAAAGAAAAAAAAACCTAAAATTCAAGGTGAAGAAAAGAAATTGTAGACGAAGAAATATGAAAAGAGATACGGCGACGAAATAAAAAATTAGGCACGTCAAAATTTTATAGTATCTATAATGATTTCTAAATTGCTACCGTAAAGTAATTAGGAAGAAATTGGACAAGATGACACTCGCATATCGTAAAACATCGTGAAAAGAAATTTCCAAGTCAACGTCGTACTCCACAATTAATGTTTTAAAATAAAGAGAAACTGAAAAAAAAAAATGTTTGAGAATATAATAAACTAGAAATCCATGATTTGAGGCTAATCCTATAAATATTTTCCCAGCAAAGGATAAGGCCATTTCCCGATTTAATATGAAAAATGATTGCCAATCCATTCTCCGATCACAAGAGGGTTTTTGCTTAAATTTTTCAACAAAATGAATAAATACTTATGCAAAGTATTCCAAACAGCTGGAAAGAGTAAAACTTCCATCTTAATTCATTAGATAGGATGAAACACGGAGACCCTCTCTTGTCTGAACTGTTTAGCTCCATCCTTGAAGAAATTTTTAGGGAATTAAAATGGATAGGTAAACAAGGGCATAAAAATCAATGGAAAATAAATCTGAGTAAGTTACGCTCTAACATAAAGGAAATTTGTCAGAAATTTGTAGTGGGGACTAGGGACTCCAAGTTACTTAACTAGAAGAGAATTTATGCCCAGGCGGAGGCTACACTGATCATGTCAGTGCCCTCTGGTGGATTAGTTCCACTCAGATGTAGCCGGAGCCGCAGATGCCTGCCTCTGCTCAGTTTAATCTTTTATATTGGTGAAGCATGTTTCTTGCTGTGTGCAAGCCGTAAGTTAAATGCTCAGCAGAATTGAACTATATTAGTTGTATCTGTCAGATGTGTGACATCTGACACTTGTGCACTACTATTCAATATACCTTTCCATAAGCAGTATGTTTGTCTTCTTATTGGTGTGTTGGTAGGAGTGTGCATTGGTTGGGTGATTACATAAGGCTAAGGCCACCCTTAGTCTGTTCAGACCCCGATGCTAGTGGTGTCCTCGTGAGACTTGGGACAAAAAGGGCCCTCAGGGAGGGTAAAGTAATTTATCCCCCCCAACAAATTATTGCAGAATTCCAAACAGTTGGTGAAAGAACCCGGGTTAAAAATGAATATTTCCAAAACAAAAATGACATCAATTTGTTTAAATTGGTGGGAACAAATTACCTAGAAGTTGTATAGAAGATGTTGAACATCTCGGCCATATCATTTCCCTTAACAACAAAATGAAAAAAGAAATCGACAGCAAAATAACAGCAGAATGGAAAACATGTTGGAAATTGAAATTTATTCTGGAAAGTATCAAAGAATGAGCCATTGAACACAATGAATGGCTGCATCAATTCCACAGGTAATATACACTGCTCAAACATGGACTCTCTTACCAGTAAATAAAAAACGAAAATTAATTATATTACCTACTCAGAAGGCTCTGTAAAATAAATTGAAGGGGTGATGAATTTTGTTCATGACACGAGGAGGAAGAAATGAGACCGGGCTGGTCAGATGAAAGTTTTGGATCCAAAACTAGCAGATCTGATTAGACAGAATTAATTGATTCTTGTAGATCCACTTTAAAAACCTGGATTAATTCCAATACAGGACTTTGATTCAAAACTTTTTTATTGTATCACTAATAGTGCATCTCCATATTCAAAAGAAAGATAGGAACTGACTGACGTCATCAATTGACTGATTGCAAGAGGGTTTCTGATTTTCTCTCATTACTAATCAAGTGTTTCGATGTAAACTGGTTTCTTTTAAATATTTTTCTGCAAACATTTAAAGTTCCAAGTTCCAACTGTCGTTTTTGAACACACTCCCACCTTTTTCTCAATTTTTGGAGGAAGTTCTCCGAGTCAAAGATATTTGTTTTTTCCTCATAATAAAACTAAATTCAAAAAATATTGTGATACAACCCCAAAAATATGTTATGAAAATTTAATGATTAGTACTCCCTCTTCAATTATTCTCTTGTACCTTCAATCATAAATACATGTACCTACTCATTTTCTCAACTACAAAATTAGATAAATATTGCATAATATCTCGCAGAAATCATTTTACGAGTATTTCTACTTGAGACTATTCTCTGAATTTGTGAGGTAGCATCCATAGCAGTATGTGATAAGTATGATCGTGACTGTATGATCTCCTCCTTGGTCTATGTGTTAACTCCCATTTAAGCCAAACTCCAAAGTGACTGGAACAGTTCGAGATGCTTATGTATGTCCTGTTGTCCTCGCACTATAGGTGACCAAAGATGGTAATCTCGGGTACCTGATCAATACTTGAGCCCGTTGTGCGTGTCATGTTGTGATATGTGATTCTATTAATTGTTGCGATATATGTTTTTTACATCAAGCCCTTAAATTGTTGTGATATATGTTACTATTTCGAAAGGTCTACTGCGAACACGGATTCTTTCATCTTTCTCATCATTGTTGTGGTATGTGTATAGTCTCTATTAATTTGGGATACAGTTAGTTATAATTACATCTAGCTAATCTATGTGCTGTTACAAGGTGTATATTTGTGAATTCACTGCAAATATACGAGTGTAGATATAGTAGTTCCAAGTTCTTATTTCGTTGTAGACACCTTCAATTAAATAGGTACTCTTACTACGAGTAGCATATCAGTTAACATATACTTGATAGTTAGGTATAGTTATAGTAGGTGAGACTACAATAATGTAGAGTTGAATCAGTGAGAATCCCGTAAGCTACCCAGGAAAACCAAAGGGAATGATACGTCTATTCTTTGTAAATAAGTATATTCTGACCTTATTCACCCATCAGACTGATAATCATAATCACCCCCAATAGCATTCTCTCCACTTTAACCCTTTACAAATTCACTTTTCATTTTCAAATCAACACCATTTTTTTCTTGTGAGAGATCTGAGTAGTTTTGTGAATTTTCCCCAGCTTTGTTTTTCAATATTTTTTCTTTGATGTAGCATGAATTTCTTTATTCTTCTGCTCTATTTGGTAGTTTGAATTTAATTTATACAATATCTATCAACCATAGTAGGATACATTTGAAACACCCTCCATCCTTTTCTTACTGGCAATCACTAAAAAAAAAACAAGAGACCAGCGTACCCGCTGGTCCAAGATAGTTTTTGCCTTATTGCGTTTTGTGTTTCTTTTTATGAGAAATAGTAGTTTATTCAACTAGGGAGTAAAATTAAATTATCGCCTCGGTGCTGTTAAGAAATGAGAAAAGAGATTTTTCAAAAATATACACCTGTCAGGCAGGGGGAAAAATGCGAATTGCTACTGTTTCTTAGTGAGAACTTGAGAAGGGAATTTTGAATTTTTTGTTCTCAACTTTGCCGTTTTGTATCACCGTCGTTTGGAATATGAAAAAAAAATAATTAATAGGGTTTCCCGAGGCGGGGCTAGGGGAACCCTAAAAAGGGACTGGGACCTTTACAAATTGATAAGACTTACTAAAAGAAATAATAAATAACTTTGACAACAATAAATTCTGTGTTTCAATTTTCATCGTGTTAATTTCATTTAAATGTACAAAAAAATATGAATATATTGAAAATGTAATTTGTCTCAGTTTATAAAATTCAGTCTCGCAATCGGTTTCTACGAATACTGATCGTTGATTGGTTTTACAGAAACGCTTTTCTCTGATTGGTTATCTATTCAAATACTGTACGCTAATTGGCTATTGGCTTTTGGCTAGAAGTGTAAAATTCGTGAATTTCATGTAGTTGAAAAAATCATTCTGGAGAAAACAATATAGTTTTTTCGCTTGCGCAAGAACTATAAAAAATGTTTCCGATATCTGTATTTTCAACAATCCATTGTCATGATTGCAAGAAGGTTTTTGTTTATTGCTTTTTGGTTACATCGATGTACACCAATAGCTTTTAAATATGTATTTGAAATGTATTGTGATGAAAGCTCAAAAATATGTGACAAAAATTCGATTTCAATTACCTCTTCCTCCATCTTTCACTCCTCGCCTCAAGTATGAAGAGACGCTCATTTTCAAAACTATGAAAATAGATACCATACATCTAGAAAAAATCGTCCAGAAATACCTAATAAGAGTATTTTTTTACCAAGACTATTTTGTCATTCATTTTCTATTTTCATATACCTATTCCATGTTTTACGTGAGGGGGGTAGGGAGACGATTTCACAGGATTTTCTCAAGTTGAAGTGGTGTGCAAATTAGTGAGGACAATAGCAAACTCCTCCACATTACAGTGTTTTTCAAAACCTCACTACAACAATACCGCTAACAATTTTGAAAAAAAATATCATCGATTCTTCAAGAAGAGCTTTTGGAATTTTCTATTTTGGTTCAAACACATCAAAATTTTCTTGAAGGGTAGGACTTTCACCCACAATAATATTTTTTTAAGGGTTGTTAGCGGCATCCTGTCAAATGAACGCATTACAGCTTATGAAGTACTGCTCGGGGAAAGGCAATTATAGTAAGTATGTACTTCCAAATTATCCCTTATTATCACATTTGTTCTCAAACTACATATCACATCTGAACCCGAGCTATGTTGAAGAAAAAAATTACAAATCAAAGTATCCCAAATCAGCGAACCAACAGCTTCAAAATTCCATCTGGAAAACCAAACACGACTATTTGCATCAAATTTGCAAATTTAAGTACCACTTGCCAAAAATGTCGACCTTGAACACTAAATTTTGATCGGCCCCACAAACTCAGAAATGAAAAAATAAATATTTCCAAAATTTTAAAATCTTGAGCACTCTTTATTTCTTTTTGAAAGAGGTAGAGGAGAGAAAGAAACAAAGGGAAAAAGTAACGCCATCAATCAACATGATTTCATAAAATGCGATTCATGTAAGTACACACTTCCAAATTACCCCATATCGCATTTTTTTTTTCAAGCTACATCTCATCTGAATCCGAACCAAGTCGAAGAAAAAAAACAATAACGAATTAAAGTAAGTATCCCAAATCAACGAACCAACATCTTCAAAATTCCATTTGCGGAAAACCAAACGTGATTGTTTTAATCAAATTCCAAAATTTTAATCCCACATGCCAAAAATATCAACCTCGAATACCGAATTTCCATTTTAAAAAAATACGAAAAAAAATAAGATATCGTCTATCGTCGGCTCAAATACTTATAAAGGACGAATGTTCAAGTCCAAATAAACGTACATTTACGCAAGATCAGTCGCACAAACCGGAGTGTAAAAAACAACCCCAACTCCGCAAGACATGATGAGCGAAACCCAGAGACAACAGAAGATGGAGGGAAACTAGATTAGAAAAAATTTATAAAATTCCACGATGCCGGATGCACGTCGACATGGCCTGAAAACGAGACATGCGGAAACGTTTAAATCAAGGCTTTCCGCATCCCTACGTAATTTCGCCTTTCTTCTTATAGTATATATAATCTCGCCATAGAAACGTATTAAAGAGAGAGACGAAAATAAGACCGTAACCGTCGTCGCGACGATCATAAAGCCGAAAAAAATTACGTATAATCTGCTCCCGCTGAAAAAAGAATGAAAAAAAAAAGAAAATTCACCGAGACGATGAGAAAATACTAAAGACAGGCGCCGCTTAAAGCGCGCTAATGACGAAGTACAGTACACATAGAATAACACTGTACACACAAAATACCATAATAACAGTATTTTCTCGAGATGGTATTCGGTTTACTTTTATATAGTCTTCTTTTCTTCGGTGACATGAACGATGGAGAAAGAAAAACATGAAAAATTTCGAGTATAGTACGAGATATTTCCACACTGAAGATGAAAGTTACCAAAGTATTAATCTTTATTCGATCCCAACCCCCCTCACTTCACATCAGAGTAAAAACTTTGGAAAAGAAATGACGATTTTAAATTTTTTTCAGCTCCAAACTGGCACAATAATTTTTCAACTGGACAAAGGAAATTCAAAAGAGGACTCCAAAATATACCTCAGCAAAAATTTAGAGAGCTGGAATTCATTTTTTGATTTTGACAAATTTTTAAAAATTCAAATTTGGCTTATTTCTCATGAAAAAGGTCAAAAAAATTTTATGGACGATGATTTCGAATCGTTCTGGAGTCTCCAGCGGATTTTGATGAATTTTTCCCATTTTTTCAAAAATAATCACTAAAGAAAATATTGGATTTGGGCAGGTGCAAAAACATTTTGAAAATATGTGCCCAAATCGATTGAATGGGTGCCAAAAATGATGAATTCAAATTCATGGGTGCTGAACTGATCGAAAGAGTCACGAAAATGATACATAGGTACATCCGAGTTTATATGCTCTGGATTTCATTACAACGGTTTTTTTTTTTGAAAACTGGAGAATTCGAAAATTTGCTGGAGGCTCCAAAACGGTTCGAAGCCATCACCAATCCACTCAAGAGGTCAAGAATAGGGTAAAAACTGAATTTTAGCTTTTTATACCAATTAGATCAAAATTTTGATTTTTTCATGAGAAATGGACCAAATTTGAATTTTTGAATTTGTCAAAAATGGAAAAAATAATTTTCAGCTTCTAAAATTTTTGAAGGAGGTGTGTTTTGATGTCCTCTTGCGATTCTTCTTCACCTGGTTCAAAATTTTTGTGCCTTGGAATACCTCCCTCGTAAGAAAAAAAGCACCAAATTTTTCATTAACAGATAAGGAATTGATCTCCCAAAAAGTAAGTAAGTATATCCTCCAATCTAAATTCGTCCCATATTGCAAAGGAGGGGCACCATAAAGGGGCTCGTTTAGCTATGAAATACATTACATCCTCATACTTTCCTACACCCGATAATTACTCTGAGCAAACCAAGTCGAGACACGCCGCCTCCACTCCGTCAACTTTTCCCACCAACGACTAGTAAAAAAATCGCGCCTTCTTGAATAAATACCTTTAATTTACTATCTGTCAACGTCAGCTGCAACGCCTTTGCTCCGGGCACCGCGCCTCGTCTGAGTTTCAAAAGCTTAATTAACACGTTTCCGCAACACACGGACCTTTTCAACGCGGTCCATTTACTCGGATAACTTATTCGCTGTTCGAGGACCCCGTCGCCGTCAAGCTGCGTAAAAATCACCTCCAGTCACCCCCTCGTCTGTACCTTTCTTCCGACTATATAGCTTCGTATCTCGACGCTTGAATACAAAACTTTCGACGAAATTCGCTACGACGTGGAATTATTTAATCGGTTTTCTCCTTATTCTTCATTAGTTTCAGCTCTTTCCTGTTTCATCGTCGAGCTCATTTGCAAAGAATTTATTTTCCTTTCGCGAGAGGAGGAAAAAAAAGACGAAGAGGAAATATTTACTATTTGAGCGTAAAAAAAAATAACTAAATATAGTGAAAAAAATCGAACATACTGAGTCGTATATGCAGAAATTGGATTCGTATTTTCATACTCGGAAATCAATAAAAAAAAATCAACTGAAGCTCAAAAAATAACGTTTCCCTACATAACGTCGAGGATAGGTAGGTACGAGTAAGTTTACTTTTTCATAATTTTAAATTAGACCTACCCATGTACTATTTTTTTTTTAATTTCTTTGATAGACAGGTACTTAGGTACTTTCTTTTTTGATTGAAATTATATTTATGATTAAAAATCTTATACCCTAAAAAGTTTTACAGTTTTACACGATCATCACATGGACATGAACAATTTTTTTTTCAAATAAGACTACCAAAATTACACAATTTAATTTACATCGTACTGAAATTTTACGTGATGAAGCTGAGACACAGGAACAGAAAGAAAACTTTCACTTAAAACCTGTAAATTTTGGAGATGATGAAAAATATTTTCAAATGACAACCAACAAGTGACAAATTTGTTAAGAACAATGTGCAGTTATACGTATGGCTCAAAATGTGAGAAAATGATGGGAAAATTCGTGTTTTCAAGTGAATTGTGCATCTTCTTCACAACTTCAGCAACTAACTTTTGGAGTCAAAATTTTCTTGAAAATTCAACAGTCGGTTGCTAAAGTTGTAAAAAAGATTATCGCGAATTTCTTCGCTGATTTTCTCAAATTTTTTGCCATAATAATACAGCAAAAATACAGAAAAAAGCTTTTATTTATAAGTTTTTCTTTGCACTCGCTTCGCTTGGACCAATTGTTTTTTTTTCAAATTTTCTGGAAAATAATTGTTTAAAAACAATAAGATGGTTTTATACAAAATCTTGAATAAGGAAAGAAATGAAAATTTTCCTGGCCATTGTATCAAATTTTTTTTAATTTAAAAAGTAACCCAAAAATGACACAAATGTCTCGATTCGTGATTTCAATGATGTACGAACCTTGTTAGAGGTTCTTTCGTCGAATAAAATGATAAAAGGAATGGGATGAGGCACAGAGACGAGGCTGAATCTTGAAATCGTATGCACCTTCATGAGTTCATGGAGAAGAATATCCCAAAAAATCTCCTATTTAGAATACGTATTTTTAAAATTTGGGGCTTCCTGAAAACTTGATTTTGGGGGGGGGGGGGGTGGGGAGACTATGTGTAATAGGGTGGTTTTTAAATAGATGACCAAAAACAAAAAATCGTGATTTCTTCTGCTCCCAGTCCCAGCCCTCAAAAGTGGTGACCTCTGGTGAGAAAATAATTCCCTATTTTTTATCTTTTCCATTTTTAAAAAACTCGGGCTGCGGTGGGCCTATCAATTTTCAAAAATTTGAAAAAAGTGCAACTTTAAAGCAAAATTTTCAAAATTCAAAAATGTCAAGTTTTTTAACACGTTTAAAAAGTCTCTTTTGAGTAAAATAAACTCTCATGAGGATACTAACCCTATCCCTAGAAAACCAAGTTGGTCCCCTAGATTAGCTGAAATTCGTATTTTACATTAAATTTCAGCTATTTAAGGGGGTCACCTTGGTTTTCAATGGAGAGGGCTAAAATCGTCATGATAGTTTACTTTACTCGAAATGAGACTTTTTAGAGATAACAGAACTTGAAATTTCAAAATTTTACAGTGAAGTTTTATTTAATAAAATTTTTGAAAATTGAGGGGTCCACCGCGTCCCCAGTTTTTTGAAAATGGAAAAAATAAAAAATGAGGAGTTATTTTCTCACCAGAGGTCACCACTTCGAGGGTTGAGAGGGAGGAAAATCCCAACTTTGAAAATAAGGACCACCCTAGTGTGTAAACTTGACACGTGATATAAGTATGAAATTTCATTTTGGGTGCACGAAAAAGGCACGATAAAAAAACACGAATTTGGCTTTCTACATAGGTACATAATGTTCACGTAGAATTTCAAGTAAGAATAAAAGACTGACAAGATCAAAAAGTCGTTAATAAAATTTTCGCGTGGATAATTATAGCAATGCATTTTTATTTTCAATTTTTCAGAAGTCAAGATTTGATAATGTATCTACCTAAAAAATCTAGGACTTGAAATTAAAATACTAGGCCTACTCTACCTATCCGTCAATTTACCTCATGATCATTTCATCAGAGCTAATGATATACATGATTTTTGAAAAGAATATTTATTTCATGTCTTCAAAATAATATGAAGCTCGATCAGGAAAGAAAATATGAAATTGCAACGAGATTATGACATCCTTGAGAAAAATTTGGATTCGTTACATCTATCACAACGTTTGAAAGATGAGTTGAAAGCGGTCGGCTGTAGTATTCAGAAAATAAGGAACTAGTAAGATCAATTCAGAATTTTACGAGTATTTCTAAAAAAAAACGCGCGCGTTAAAATAAGAAATTAAAATAAATGTAAAAAAAAAGTCTTGAGAAGCATAATATAGCAACATGCTCCCTGAATTCGCCTCGATTATTTTTACACTTTTCCATTATACATTTTTTCTGTCAAGCAAAAAATAAATAATTGAAGAGAGTAAAATAATTGGAGTTGACTGAGGGATCGAGTCCCTATGTGTTGCCTTTCCCACTTTCGCAGGTGGAAAGATTTATTTTTATTTTATTTTTAATTGCATACACACGGTGAAGGCAGCTTAATATCAATTAATGTGACCTTAATATTTACATACGAGTATAACACAAATGGATTGAAAAAAGTAAGTATAATTTTTCGAGTTATTTCGAGATTATTTTCCAGTTATGAATTTTGTTAATTTGAAATAAGAAGAATAAAAGTAATTATGATTTGAATGATTTAATTTATTATTTTGGGAGTTTGAGATACATTGGTATTAATTTCCACAAAGACCATATGATCCAGACATGGCAGCCTAAGTCAGAGCACCGGAGATACCATGTAACAGGGTGTAGCTACATATGTATATGCTACACCTGTAGGGTTGGTGAGCTTCAATTAATTCCCCATTTTTATACATCGATATTGATCGATCCTTAATTATTTTTAATTATGTGAAATAATCGTACACATTCAATTCTAATTATGAGACAAGGAAATGATTCTACTTTTTGAATCTAAGATCTCTTGTTTAAAGAAAATTAAAGAAAATTCTCAATTCTCAAACTGAGCGATCATTCGAATGCATTTTTTCCTCAATGTCACAATCTGATTGTTCGTGGCTAACTTCTCTCATGAAAATTCTCCATACTTATGAACCATTAAAGAATAATTATTGGAAAAGAAAAAACCCTTTCTTGTTCACATTTAACAGCAATTAGCAATTATTAAGTACCAGAAAGATCGAATTTCCAAACAGATCACAAGTACATTTCTGCTTTTTGCTTATTCGACTACTTGAAATCTCAAATTTCGACATACTATGGTCCCTTCAAATCTCCGCCGATTAGCAGGATGAATAATGTTCAGGCGAAATCAGACCATGCTTATTCAAACTTCAAAATCAAATAAAACGTAGCCAAGTCCCTCGTTCATCAAACTTCTTCATCTATAAGAAACTGCGTACGTTTCCTAGTCCTAATCTACCTATCGGTCAATTTGCCTCATGACCATTTCATAAGGGCTACTGATATTAAGTACTTTTTACATTTTTCAACTTTCAAGTTACCTATTTATAGAGTGCGGATTTTTATTTTTTGCATATTTTGATATGTACGAGATAATTGTGCATATCGCATTGATCTTTGTGATTCGGAACATTTTGAGTAAAATGAGCCCAATTTGATTGTGCATATTTTGCATATTTTGGCTGTAAATGCATAAAACGTCATAATTCTAGCATTAAATGTGCATAAAGCGACATATTTTGGCCATTTTCAGCATATTTCAAAAATTTCGACCAAAATTTTCATTTTCCAAGTTTTTTTTTTAATCAAAATGACTGCCAAAACAAAAAAAAATAAAAATAAAAATTTTTTTCAACTGATTTTGTGATTTTTCAATTTATGACGATTTTCAATACATGCTGTTTGTATTTTTTCCTTTTTTTGTGTGTTTTATAGAATGTAATTGGAAAATAACAAAAAATGAGTCCTACCATTGTACTCAGATTGAAAAATGCTTTCCAACAACACCCATCTCAATTGTGCATATTTTGCATTTTTCAGCATTTAAATGCATAAAAATGACATATTTCAGGATTTTACAATGCATAAATTATGTGCATAATTTGAGATTTTTCGTGCATAAAAATCCGCACTCTACCTATTTATAAATTAAAAAACTATTCGGTATTCGACATAAGACATGTTGAATGAATAATTGATGAAAAAAATCATTAAAATAAATAATAAAAATTAAAAATATGATATTAATAATAAATAATAATCGAATTCCAAATTATAAAATTTCTCATCTGACAATAATAAACACTATGGTCTCTCTAAAATACTGTTCACTGATTGGCTAAAAATTGAAAAACCCTTATGATGAAATCAATTGCAATAGGTTTTTTAGCTGCCAGCAGCAAAAACCCTAAAAAATATTTTGAAGCATATTGCTTTGAAATTGATTGTGGGCCTAATGAACTGTCAAATCAAGACATTTCAACAACTATTAAAGAAAGTAAAGACTCATTTATAATGGTAATTGAAAAACATAGAATAAAATAATTGAAAAGTTCATCTGTCGTTTTTCAATGAAATCGTTCATAATCAGTATGGTAATTGAAATTTCTGTGATTTTTCATTGAAAAGAATGGAATAAGCCATTATAAACGAGCCTTTAAAAAAATTTGACAGAAGTACGATTGAGACTAATATTTCCCATAGGTACCTTATTATCGTCTTCTGAAACGAAAATTTTTTTCTATTAAAAAATTATGTCACTGCATAAAAACTGCATCAATTTTTAAAGGTACATCAACCGAATTTCCTCAAATTCCAAAATGAAATTCTATCAAAATCGAAAATCCCAAAATTATTTTACCCCTAGTATTTTTCTTTTGCAGATCTTATTAGAAAAATCGAAATAAAAAAATCGAAAATCTTTTCAACTGATAAAATTTAACAGAAAATTTTCATCATTTTGGCTTTTTGTTTCAGTCTGCAACGATGAATTTGGCTTTGGAAATAAACATAATTGTTTAATGAAAATTGAAGAAAATTCTCAATTCTCAAACTGAACGATCATTCGAATGCATTTTCCCCTCAATATCACAATCTGATTGTTTGTGGCTAACTTCGCTCATGATAATTCTCAATATTTATCGGTTGAATTTCTTTCAGGCGTTGGAAGGTTGATGAAAATCATAAACCATTAAAAAATTATGGCAAAAGAATAAACTTATTCGAAATAGCGCATCATTGAGTTCCAGAAAGTTCAACTTTCCACGCTGATTACAAGTACATTTCTGCTTTTTGCTTATTCGACTACTTGAAATTTCAAGTTTCGACATATCTACTGCAGACCAATTGCACGATTTTTTCACAGTCTCACGATGCTTCTGTATGACTCGAACAATTGATGAAATAATTGGGTCCTTTAAATCTCAGCCGATTAGCAGGATGAATAATTTTCAGGCGATAATCAGACCATATACTTATTCAAACTTGAAAATCGAGTAAACTCGAATGCACTTTTTCTTCAATAGGTATCACAATCAGTAGGGCAACCCAAAATATGCTCTCATTCAAGGTAAAATATTCAATATATATTCGATTTTTTGAGGTGAAATATTCGACAAAAATATTCGATTACCCCTAAAATATTCAAAAATATTCGAAATCAAATTTGGTATCGTTTCACTCGCCTTTACAAGCACATTACAAAAATGGCTACATCGTTCGGTTTTGTTTCCTAAATCACATGAACTATTCGCAATTTCGCAAAATGGAACAAAATTGTTGAATTAAAATTCTATTTTGATCGTCAAAAAAAGAAAAAAAATCTAAGCTTGATTTAAAATTCAATCTTCATCATTATTTCATCAATCATCAATATCATCATCATTAAAAAGAACCATTTTTTTCATCTTCAACATTCTATGAAAATGACGTTTCCTGTGTTGCGATTCTCAAAATGCAAAAATTTCCAAAATATTCAAAAATATTCAAAAATATTCGATTAATTGCAAAATATGTGGTAATTTTGGACAAAAATATTCAAATAGCAATCAAATATGCGAAAATATTCATTTTAAGGCAAAATATTCGAAAATATTCGAAATGAAGTAGGTCTTAAATGAAAGGCAATTTTCTGAAACGTAAAATGAATT
Source organism: Planococcus citri (assembly GCF_950023065.1). Taxonomy (NCBI): domain Eukaryota; kingdom Metazoa; phylum Arthropoda; class Insecta; order Hemiptera; family Pseudococcidae; genus Planococcus; species Planococcus citri. Next base: position 28,898,159 of record NC_088678.1, on the reverse strand, counting down.
TGTTACATTTGTAAACGGAGTGCAACAAAAAAAGATTCAAAAAAATATATTGGGTTGCCCTAACAATCAGATTGTTCGTGCTAACTTCTCTCATGAAAATTCTCAGCATTTATCAGTCAAATCAGTCAAATGCAAATGTCTTTCAGACGTTGAAGAACAAAATAAAATTTGGTAAGAAAATTTTTATCATCTCAGCTTTTTGTTTCAGTCTGCAACGATGAAATTTGGTTTTGGAAATAAACATAGGTAATCGTTTTAAGAAAATTAAGGAAAATTCTCGATTTCCCAACTGAGCGATCACTCGAATGCAGGTTTCCTCAATATCACAATCTGATTGTTCGTGGCTAACTTCTCTCATGAAAATTCTAAATATTTACCGGTTAAATGTCTTTCAGTTGTTGGAGAAAAAACTGTTTCCTAATTCCAAATTGTTATTTAAGCAGAGATGTACACTGACATAACCATTCAGTAAAAATTACTGTAAAATTTAGTAAAGTTGCCCTCTGATTAGGTAGGTACCTACCTTTTTTGTAAAATTTAATAAATTTTATCGTACATTTTATTTTGAACTGTAAGTAGTAGAAAAAGTACTTTTTACTACATTTTTTAGTAGGTATGTAGTGTACCTACCATAAAATGTAGTAAATACTACAAAAAAATGACCCGGGGTCTCCTTCACTAAATTTTCCGGTAATTGTCCATCGTGTTCAAGTCGAAATATACCAGAAAGTTCAACTTTTCTCTCTGATTACAAGATACATTCCTGCTTTTTACACTATTACTTATTCGACTGCTTGAAATTTAAAATTTCAAAATACTGCAGACCAATCGCATGATTTTTTCACAGTCCCACAATGCTGTATGACTCGAACAATTGATAAAATAATTGATCCCTTCAAATCTCAGTTGATTAGCAGGATGAATAATTTTCAGGCGACAATCAGACCATACTTATTCAAACTTCTAAATTGAATAAAACGTAGCCAAGTCCCTCGAGACCTCGAATATGCAATTCATCAAACTTCTTCACCTATAATAAACTGCCTACGTTTCCTCGTTCGAGTAAAAGTTTCGTTGAACTGCCAAATTAAGTTATAAATTTCGTTGTAAGAAAAACGATAAAAATCAAGTATGGTTTCTCAATTCAAATACATGTTTAAAAAGTTGCTAAAATGTGAATTTTTTCCGGCATAATGGGTTTGAAAATTTCCAAAATTGATCAAGGATTTTTTCAAGTTTTACGTTCGGAAAAATATTCGCAATTTACAAGCTTCAGGAAACTATTTACTTCGAAGCATCCTACACTTTTTTAAAAAAAACTTACATTTTAATATTATGTAAAATCACATCCCGAACTTATAACCATACTCCAGCATCCAGCAACACCAACACACATTTTAAATGAAACCCTGATCCATTATAAAAATTATACAGCAAAATATATTATGTACTCGACGACGTCATATTATAATGATTCACGTCGATACCAAAGCTATACTTCCGATACACTTACGTCATCATAAAACTGCAACACAATACCTACAGTACAGTACATCCTTCATCGTCAACTTCTTCGCAAATTTCCACCAAACAAAAAGATTGAAAAAATAGCAAAACGTACACCAGGCAATAATAAGATTGAAGAAGTAAAAATACAACACAATTTTGTATTACGTATGACGCAAATAAACCAATTCCTTTGGTAAGAAAAAGCTCGCACCGTGTATTTATAATAAGATGTATAGTTTTCCCCGAGTGCATTTTCTTCGACTTGCAAAATGTATAAGCGAGCTTATGAAAATGGCAGAGTACAACAGCGTAACTAACCTCGAGCGAAAACCCTCCGCGTACAAGTTTCGCGATGACGTCGACGTCGTTTTATATACGTAGGTAATACTACGTTAGCGTACAAGACGACAAAGAAAGAAAAGAAAAATCCAAAACGAATAATAACTTTTGTAATTCCAACAAAAACACCGTCAAAACTAATTAAAAACGTATCTTTGACGCAGATATTATATACTGTACTTGGCTGCTCTCTACCCCATACTAGAAAATTAAACTAGGTAATTCGAATTTTCGCGAATGTGCTATACCTACAGCAACAGAGCTGAGCTTTTTTTTTGGACGCTTCTGTCATCTATTGTAATTCGATACCTTTATCGAGACCGTAGATCGTACTCGTGTGTATAGGTAGACATTTACATACCAGTTGAAAGGATAACACCAGGTAAAACATGGAACACTACAATAGTGAAACAATGTACGAGTCTCGTAATAATCTACAACCACTCATCGAGTGCCCTCTCAAATGGAAAACAGCACCACGATGAAGTGAGGAAGCGAGGGTGGTAGCGTTGATAAGCACGTAATGAACGTGACATATTCTCGCGAGTAGGTGTCTTGTCGATCCTTCTCCATCTCTCACCCTACTAAGTACACGAAGATACGAGTACGCAATTCGGTGGTATTATAGAGACACCGAAAACACACAAGGCGAAGCGAAGGTGTTAGCGAAATGAAATTTCCTACAGATGATTCCTTCGGTAAATACGTCAAATTGCATAACTCTCTCATATATGCCAAATACGAGGAATTTTTTACCCCGTTGACACCCCACACACACGCTACCGTTGACACACGAGATACACTACATTATAAGAGTACCACATACTGTACCTATCTAACCTACCTATAGCCTACTACAATGCGGTATATGGGACACGCTATGCCTACACACATCGTGCCAGCTGCAGATAACCACCGACCTTTGCGTCGGCAAAAACGCCTCTCACATAGCCAGACCAGATTAAATGATGAGCATTTCCCTGATCGAAGAGTTCTCTTTATATTATGTTGCGTCGTCGTGGCTCGAGTCGCCGGCCAACTACCTACCTACGCATCACTATGTGTCGAATAATTTGCCTAACTAGCCCCCGCAATTATTTTTTACTATCGTAGATAATGTTGATAGATAGATTTAGAACATACTGCTGCTGCCGCCGCTGCTGTCGTGGAATGTGTGAAATGTGGAAACCGACCAGCTGATGGGTATTTTCAGGTTTACTGGGAAATTCGGACAATTGTTTGAGACATTTCCTGTTTAGTTGATCATGTGCGAACATTTTCAAAAAATGAGGTACCTAGTCCTAGGTAGGTAGATAGGTATTTACTTGCGTTGATTTTTAGTTCGAAAAATTGGATACAGAGGTTATTTTTCAGAACCAACAGATTATTTTCCATCAATTCGTGAGAAAGTTTACTGCTAATGCTATTTCTCATTCCCACTCATGTCTTATTATTATGTGTATTTGGTCAGTTGATTGATAATATTGCGGTAATAATGGAAGCTATTGTAGAAAGATGTGAAATTTCTTTCATTAGTATACCTTGAAAAACAGTTATTTTAGTTAAACTTGTAGGTACGGTTTTTAAAATGTACCTACAATGTAAGTTAGAAACCCTGGAAACAGCTTACCAACATTAATATCCGAAGAAGGTAAGAGAACTCGATCAGATTAATTATGCGGCAATACATCACGTGGTAACGCTTAGTGTAATTCTTCAACAGACATATCAAGATGAATGTTTACGAACCGTATTCAAAAAAAAAACCTAATGCAAAAAGTAAGTTATTAATAAAAATTCGATGCATTTTGGTGCAAAAGCGTTACAAAAATACTACCAAAAAATGATATAGATGGAAATACATAATTACATATTTCCAAAACATTCATGAAAAGGTCATCAAAATGTGATTAAAATGGTCTGAAAATGTTACCAAAATTTTGTGTCGTCAAATCTACCCATAGTTACCCACTCCCCCTCCCAATCAAATCTTCAAGGTGTCCCCAGACTTTTAAAATAGATATTCTAATAGGAATTTTTTTTATACTTTTCTCCATGAAGATACATACGATTTCGAAATTCACTCTTTCTCCCTGCCCTTCACTGCCCATTTCACCATTTCGTCATTTTGTTCAAAATTGTCAAAAAAATTTCAGGCAACCTCCAACAAGATTCGTATAGTTCATTGTAATCCAGAATCAAGACATTTTTGGGATTTTTGGACTACTTTTTTGAATTAAAAAAATTCGATTGCAACAATCTGCAAAATTTTTATTTCTTTCCTTACTCATGATTTTGTAAAACCTGTCCTCGTTGTTTTTGAACAATCGTTTTTCTGAAAATTTGAGAAGAAGTCAAGTGGCCCAAGCGAAGCAAGGGCAAAAGAAAACTTATGATTTGAAAAAGGTGTTTTTTTGTATTTTCTTGCACCTTTATGGCGAGAAACTTGAGAAAACCAGGCGAAAAATTCGCAATTATGGGTAAATTGAGTGTTGATACATCACGGTATGTTTTCCATGAAGTGAGAGAAGCAGGACTAAAAATTGATGAAAATTTAAATTTCAAGTAGGTACATATCTATAATGAAAACACCTATCAAACTTTGAAAGGCACATATTTCAAAATTGGCTTCACTTGGACCAAATCTGCTTACAGGCCTACAGGGTGTTCAAAGTGCTTTAAAGTTAGACTTGAGATCTAAAAGTCTACCTGCCTCAATGTCTTTCAAAATATTAGAAAAAGTTTTTGAAACTTGGACATACAATGTCACAATAGCATTCAGTACGCCATGAAATTCGATGGGAATGTGTCAGGTATTAAGATTGTTTTCTTCGGAGTGAGAGAAGCAGGACTGAAAATTGATAAAGCATTTCAATTTCTTAAGAAACTAATGAGTATCAAACCTAGATAGGCCCATATTTCAAAATTGGCTTCACTGGGACCAAATCTGCTTTCAGGGTTTTTAAGTGCTTGAAAGTTAGACTTAAGATCTAAAAGTCTACCTGCCTCGATGTCTCTCAAAATGTCAGAAAAAGTTTTTGAAACTTGGGCATATATTGTCAAAAATTCATCGCAATTCTTTCTGTTATTAAAAGTCAGACAAAACAGAAGAATTTTGTACGATTTTCAAAACTTCAACATGTCTGACACATAATTTCAGGAACTCGATAGAATTTTTCTAATACTTCAAAAGCCTGATAGATGGCATTGGCATGATTTTAGTAATTTAATATTCATTTTTTTTTCAAAGTTCTCAATAGAGTGAGACCTATTATCTGAAAGTTATTTTCAGCATACAAGTAACTTGAACTGTCAGAAATTGGTAATTTTTTTTTGAAATACGCAAGAAATGAGCAATTCATGACATTTCGAGTCACCGAAGAAAAGTTCTAGATATTAACAGACTTTTGAGAACTTGGAAAAAATCAATAAATTAGGTACTAAAATCACGTCCAAGTATCAAAATTAACGGTTTGATAAGTATTTTGTCAGACTTTTGAAAACTATGAAACTTGAAAAAAAAATCCTGTAGAGTTTTTATAAACAAAATTTCATAATCTGTAAATTACAAGAAAAAAACATACCCATGATTAGAGAAATTCTCTTTAAAAAGAGAGTTCATCATCATTTTTCACTCTATTTCCAATCAAACTGTTTCCAAAATAGGATATCAACATCTTTCAGGGACACGAGAGCTGTCAAAGTGTCAATTATGACCAAATTTGAACAAAAATTTGTTGCAATTAAGTCGAGAATTGGAAAAACTGGAGGCCAGGTAGACAAAACCAAGTTGGATTGAGGATTTTTTTTTCAAAATCTAGTGGAAAAAATTTATTTCAAAAATAAAAAAAAAGTGAATCGGACAGTTCTTAAAAAAGCAAAAATTTGGCTGTAGCATAGCAGTACTCGACTCAACTTCTACGGCTTTTTTGATTTGAAGGAGCCCTTCCCTCTCCAAACACCCTCACCAATGCTCTCAAGCATGGTCAAAATGGCAAAAAAATTAAAAATAACGCGTGGCAACGTCGTCTGTTTGGTTTATGACTGAGTTGAAATATTCATTAATTTCTAAAATACCATCTCTCATAGCGCTTCCAGCTCTATAATTTTGAAAACAAAAAAACAATATGACGTGACGACGTGTCGATTTTTACATCTTGAGGGAAATTCCACGCCTCGGCAAACCACAGCATGCACAACTTGAACCATAAATAGTCAACAAGTTTTCAAAATTTGAAAATGGATTTAACAAAACGGATTTTGTTTCTCACAAAAGATCGAATTTCAATAATGAAATTTCAAGGTCATATCAAGTCCTGATCGCCGAGAAGCATAATCTAGATATACCAATATCTGTCGATGATTTATTGTAAGTCTGTATTTGGTACCTTTGTACATAATTTTTTTTTCTCATATTCTTTGGGAACCCATGTTAGAAATATAGGTATAATTTACAAACCAGGATTTAGATACCCTTTTCAGTATGTGCAATCCTCGTCGTCTTCAATTCAGAAATTCGAATGGCAGATTTACATATTTCATTGCACACAGTTTAGAATTTTTATTACAACGTGTAATAAAAACGATCTTAACATTTTCACAGCATTTGATTTTGTGATTCCACCATGAAAATTATTTTAGACCAACTCATTGTGACAGACTTTTAAAAATTCTCAGCTCACAACTTAATGGCACATAATTATTACTCTACTCTTTCATAGTAGCACAACAAGAAAATTTACCGCAGAATAAAGAATTTTACATTGTGATATGATTCTGCTGATTTTCAAAGTCTTGCCTATGCCCACAAATTTTGAGAAGAGCTACCTATTTTGTATTTTAGAAAAAAATATACCTACTTAATTATATCATTTCTTATAATCAAATTCAATGGAGCTAAAAATTGGCAATAAACTGACAGAGACACCCATTATTAGATCGTATACTATCATCCATGCACGACTCTATAGCTTTGAAATTGCACACCCAACGAAGTAGATAAGCTACATATTTCTAAATCCACATCCAAAGCTTCGTCCAAACCAAACGTCTTGATTAAAATTCCCCCTTTCTGAACTTCGAACTCGAGACGAAATTCATTTTTCACAAACATCAAAGCATCTTAATACGCATAGCTTTACAAATATCTATAAGTATGAGTACATTGGAACGCAACTCCAATCCATACTTGCCTCTTGATTAACTCTCGCAAAATTACCCGAATTAAGATTAAATTCTCCCTTCAACGTTTCCAGAGTGTCGAGTACGAATTCGTCGAACCTACAAAATAATAATTTTTCATCTCGAAATTACTATACGCCATCTTTTCGCAGTCGAAATTTATACGCGTTAATTAATTCGGCAACGCTGGTTCGGGCCCTAAAAAACACACCGATCTAATTTTACCCATAGAACGAATTAAAATTGAAACGAGTTTGGCCAAAAAACCGAAACGAAAGAAGCAAAAGGCTTGTATTAAAACAAAACAATCCGCATCAAACAGCTATCGCCGCCGGTATCTTTCAAGCTGCATCGTACTCCTATTTTTTACTTCTATCACCTTCCGTTCGTTCTCTTTTGCTACCCTAGCGAACCGATCGAGCTTTTACAGAACCCATCTTTGAAAATAAGCACTTTTAGTCTGCCTTTGTTCTTTATACTGAAAAGAATTCTTAAATTATTTATAAAATAAAGAACAAATGAGTTACGAGAGAAAAAAAACACGCTTCGATGAAGCGAACTATAAAAAGCTAAGGAAAATAGATAGCATCGGACGATAATGCATAAAATAAGACGAGAAGTTGGATTAAAAAAAACCAAAACAGAGCACGATGGATGTTGTATGAACGTACGGTAGGTACCTACACCTATAGTACCTTATACCTCCGCCCAATCCATCTCAAAATTGCTATTCGTCAGAACAGACTTTTGTCCCCTGTTTATGAATAATAATTCTGAAATAAGGTACACCACATCATGAACAACGGAATTCGAAGCGCACAAAAACCCACTTATGTCTCACAATCTGATGTAAGTGGAATATCCTCTCCAAATTTGCATCTTAAAAGATATAAAAAAAATTGTCTCCCAATTCCATATCAAAATTTGAAGAAGTTCAATTTTGAGGTTTAGAAAAGGAGAATTCAGAATGAAATAGGTAATTTGCTGGCACCTGAAACCAATTCTTGAAAACGGCTCAAGATTAATTATTCATCTTAAAGGCACGTTCACGAGGAAGGGGGAATTCGAATTTAACCTTACAGCAAGATATCTTCGTTTCGTTACTTTATTTATTCATTCTTTTTTTGAAAAATTGGAGGGGTGAATTAAGTTATGATGTAAAAACAATAATCGTGTGTTTTATTTTATATTTCAATGGTACCTACCTTATAGGTTTTTTTTGTGTATGGAACCACACATTCAGACAATCCAAGGCGATGTTACAGATACACTTTTTTCAATTTTTTTATTTTAGTAAATAATTTCTTTTAGATTCATTCCAAGATTTTCTTCAATTTATTTCACTCTTAATTTTCGTGTTCTAATTTCTGTGAAATTTTCCCAAAAATTAACAATATTCAACAACGCTGAATCGAAATTAACATTATATGGGAACCCTCTTCCCAGGTTCTCTGAATCTCGTCGGTTCAGTTTCAAGTCACTCAGGAATTTTCCTTAGCTCCAGGATGTTCCTGAAGGGGAGATAAAGTCCTTCAAAAGAGATCATCTTCGAAAAATACGTGATTTTTCACACTTACCCACGTCCGATTCGCTTCGGAAAAAATGACCCAGTTCCAAAAGATGGTATGTACCTATATTTGAGATACTGCGTGATCGGTCTAGGCCATTTTCATCAACATCCAAGACCATTTTGGAATACTTACTACTTTCTACGGCCATCCGCCCTTTTTATAATGACCGTAGAAAGCTACGGAGAGATCGTAGACTGCCAGTGTGTCATTTGGCAGATTACGCCACTGACATTTAGCAACCTGTAACGTAAGATACCAACCCTTTTTCATTTTAAAAGTAAGAAAATTAATTGATTAATTCACAGATCAACATTCCCATTTGAGGAAATTAATTTCCAACATATAAAAAAACCGCTAGAACAACCCATGGTGACTTATTCGATTATACGATCGGCTTTCACAAAGATGAAGGAGGAACATCCGAGGAACCATATTGATAAAAACTAGATTTTTTCAAAAGTTCGCATTTTGAAATGCCCTATTGAATAATAATATTTGGTGTTTTGAAAACATTTTGTTCTCAAATAATGCGAGTTGATTATGTCGAAACATCGATCGATATACTCGCAGGTATAATTTCTGAAACTGGGGGGGGGGGTATTTTTTAGAACAAGGATGGCAATTTTTTGATCATTGTTGCCAATTTCGAAAAATCGAGGAAAATAGCCAAAAATTTGTAAAATTTTATCTTTTTTTTTAGATTGGCAATAATGATTTTTAAAAAAATTGGTACCACTAGAGATATTTCAAAATACTTCACCAGTTTCAGAAAAAGGTATTTTTCTGTATTTTGACATAATTAATACGTACTTAACATTCGAGAAGAAAATATTTTTAAAAGACGAATTTATTCAAAAATACGCTATTGTAAATTTCCAATTGCTCAGAGAACCATTAAAGTGGTCTTGGATTTTTTTGGAAATGGCCTAAGTCGACGCAGGATAGCAAATATCATCTTTTGAAACTGAGCCATTTTTTCCAAAATACGTTGCGAAGGGGTCAGAACGAAAACAAACGACGAGCATTTTTCGGAGACCAAGACGTTACCAAATAAAAATATCTACTACCGGTAAAACATTTTTTTGAGATTTTTTTTTTTCAAATTTTCAACATTGTCAGGACTTAGAAAAGCTCACGTTAAAGCAATACATTTTTCTTCGAGTCCTTTCAACATCATTTTACAACTTCTCCCCCTATAATACAATATCATCCTTCAACTGTCCATAAAAAAAACACTAGATGGCCTACTTTACCACCTTTTACATTCTGACAAACGACAGAAGATCCCTTACCCAAAAAATACCACAGAATGAAAAATTGTTTGAAATGCTGAGAAAAGTAAAAACGGCCAACTGGAAAAATAGGCTCAAAATGTGACACAGACTGCACAGTATTTTCAAAAACATGGACTAGGTATATGATGGAGGGTTGGAAGAGGCAAACTTGAACGTGTGATAGAAAATTGAGTGGTATTTATGTTCAGTGACTTCATGGCAAACATCGTTGTTCGTTGTGTTTCTTCAATCAGGATGATTTTATAGCCAACAAATATTTTATTTTCGACCCTCAAGAGCTTACTGTTTGTTGAATGAGTGGGAAAAAAATGAAGCTGCTATCGAGTTCAGAAAAACTGAGAGATGTTTCATGCACCAGATAATTTCCGACAAAGATTAGAATCTCAAATAAATGCGCGATGCAGATTCAAGAGTTTTCATGCAAGGTAACGCACATTCAATACATATTATGATATTACGAATTTTGCAGTACCAAAGGAGGTAGGTACTAAGTACAGAGTGCCCAGAAATACCGTGAACCGCTAACAAAGTCTTTCATTAAAAATATAGGTTGGCAACGTGAAATAAATGCATGTGGTTGGTGGAATGTTATCATCTCAGCCAAACAACCAATCATATGCTATCATTATTATCATTCACTGTGACCAACCGAAATATTTAGCAGAAACCTTTGTTAGGGGTTCACGATATTTCTGGGCACCCTGTAGTAGGTATGATGGGAATAACAGAAAAGCACGCTATCTGTCGTCATCTTCGTCAGCATAAAAAAAATTTGTAACCAGTTCGAGTGCATCAATATAGGGAGCTAATGGCAGAACTCGTCGTCGTACTAAAACACTGAATTTTAAATTTTCGTCGTCATGTCTGTTGTCGATGATTTCAGCCCCGATACTCTAGAAACTATTACTGTAAAAGCGGTAAAAACAAAACATTCGATATATCGCATCACTTCATCGATTTTCAGATTTCAACCCTTTCCGGACCTTCTTACGAGAAAGGACGCCGAAGGTGTGGGAGAAGGTCTAATCAAAAAAATTAGGTCATTATGAATGAACAGGTCATATTTTGGAACTGAAAGTTCACCAAATTGATATAAATGAAATGTAAATATAGCGAAAGCTCCTTTAACTTTTTCACCTCACGAATTTGCTTGATTTTCAACCCTTTGCAGATTCTCTAGGTTTCCATGTTGAGGAAACAAATTGCTATAAAGGGTGAAATAGGGTACCCTACCCTTGCACAAAATTTCAAATCCGCCCTTTGCAAACAAACTCAAAATTTTCGAAGGAAACTAATGATGAGACGAATACCACTTCTTTTTTAATTAATCATTGTTACACCAGTTACACCAGTAATTTCAACAATAACTGATTGCAAAATTAAAAACAATTATAAATTAAAACAGTCAAATTTTCAAAATTGACTGAAACATGGGTCAAAATAGTAAAAATCGTTGTTTTTTCAGTTATTCTGTAATTACATTTTATTACTAAATGGAACAGTCACAAAAATGACTGATTCAAATTCACAGAAGAAGGCCTGGCAAACCACAAAAAAATCCAGTGTTGAAAAAAAACGGTTTTAAAAAAAAAGACAACAAACGGTTAAGTATTTTGTTTAAAACAGAGTTTTAAACTGCTGGGTCCTCGTGTGTTTTAAACACGTTTTTAACACAAATTTATTAGTTTTGGATTCAGTTTTTCAAATATGTGTCATCGCATACAGAAAAGGGGCACGTGCCCAAAAACAAGTTTTTGACAAAAACACGTTTAAAGTTTGTGAAGTTGTTTTTGAATTCTACAGTTGTAATTTCAGAAATATTAGGATGGTTACTGCTGGGTATGTTTAAGACACTCTCTGGTAGTCTCTTTGGGAACTTTTCGGGATAATTTTATATTATACAGGGTGGCTCAATTATGTGCTCATTTTTTAAAATTTTTCAATTTTTTTTCATTATTTTAATTTTGAAATCAATCTGGAGGCCAAACAGAGCGTTCTACGAGAAAAATACATCAACCAAAGTTGTAGAGAATTAAATTTCCAACAACCTACAAACGATTCATTTTTCTCTAAAATGCATACTTTTTCCGTTTTTGCTCAAAAAAAGAAAATTTTACAATATCATCGTAAGATTTTTGTTTTTCGAGAGAAACGGAAAAACTATGCATTTTGGAGAAAAATAAATCGTTTGTAGGTTGTTGGAAATTTAATTCTCTACAACTTTTGTTCATGTATGTTTCTCGTAGAACGCTCCGTTTCGCCTCCAGATTGATTTCAAAACTAAAAAAAAATGAAAAAATCAACTTTTTGGTTTTTAAAAAAAATTTTCTCTAGGTACCTCCTTTAGAGCAGTTTTTTATCCGTTTAGAGTGAAAATCCAGCCTCAACGATGGTTCCATCGGATTCTACGATGAATTTTACATGAAAATCAATCATTTAAAAAAATCCATTTTCGGGCTGCGTGTCCCCTTTCTGTATGCGGTGACACATATACCTACGTTATCCAGTCATCAACTTTTAAGATGCGACGTCATAAAATAGCTATAAGGCTCAAGAAATATTGAAAAATTGAAATCAAAACACAAAATTTGCCTTTGAAAAAAAGTATTGGAAGAAGAATGAAAATCTAAAAATTCAGTTCCTTCAATTCCACTATTTTTTCAACGAGAAATTTTAAAAAAACGTGTTTTTTTAGGAAATTGGAGTTGAAAAAAAACTTGTTAAAAAAAACATTTTAAACAGAATAATCATTGTTTTAAACACTGACTGTTAACATTTTAAACATACAGTAAGTACTGTTTTAAAAATACAATAGTGAAAAAATTCGTATTGTTAGGTACATATAATAAGTATGTTAATAGAGTAAGTAATTTTCTTTTTTTCGAATATTTGAGAACCAACTATTGTTGATAGGTACTACTTCTGGTTACTGGAACATAAGCCTCCAAAAACTTGGAAAAAAATCCCCAAAAAAATATACTTATAGGTATGTATATTCAATTTTCAACAGCATAAAGAGGCGTGAACACGAGCCTCTTTTTTCCAATAAATTTTTACTTCGATTTCCCATTTTTCGCCCTACTCCTCATGGGAAACACTTTCACTCCAAAACTACCTTATTTATGTATGCTACTGAAATAAAGATACGATAGAAAATCCACACAGCCGAGGATCCCACATCGTCGTTGAAATGTCCACAAAATTGTTTCTCGAACTCGCCAACGAAGATCACACCACAGATAATTTTCCACTGAAAAACTTTCCCCATTGCCCAGTTTGCGTGCAATATCGTAAAGAAGAAAAAAAATTCCACATCGATTTCCCGATACGAAAACAGTTACAAGCACATCTCTTATAGTCAGATAAAACCGAATGATATAAAAAATAAGAAAATCCTATCGCGATAGAAAAATCTCCTTCCAAACTTTCTCCTCGTCTTCATCGACTCCAATAAAAATACGACTACATTGGCAAAAAAAAAAAGGAACCCCTCCCTCTGCGACAACCTTATATAGCTTATAAATTCCAGCTCTTGGAACCCCATTATACGCTATACGTACGTACAATCACAGCACCTTTCCTTAAAACTGGGAATAATTCGACCACATTAATATTTCACAACCTACCATACCGTAGCCATTGCCAAACTTGGAAAAAAATTCGTGTGTGGGATTCGCTAGGAAAGAAAAAATTATTATACCCGACTATACGAATCATGCGACTGGAAAAGTTTGTCGAATTTTCTTTGGTCGATTGCGCTGTAAAAAAAAAACCTCGACGACGCGACACGGCCACACAAACGGAGTAAAGAGACAAGTACGACATCGACAGAGCCAGAGAGAAAAAGAAAAAGAGAACCGTTCATCAAACAAGGTCTCATCTGCCTCCTCTCTGCCCCCGCGGTCTTCTATCCGATCCCGGTGGTGGTTTTTTTTCTTGCTTGATGAACGTTGGCCGCCTCGACCCGACTAAAATATTTAGCCAATAACTATTGATTTCGTATATAACGAGACGAACGACGGGCCGCGCTACAAGAAATTAAATCAGACTATAAAATCCCCGAAGCAATAAATTACTAAAACCAATTGACGTCATCGAATCGTCATCGAATCTCAACGTTCACATCTTTTTTTACACCTGTCTACTCGTGTTTTTCTTGCCACCCCCTGCGAAGATTTTCCCCCTGTTTAACCAATAGAATTACCAGTTTACACAGACATCGACAGGATAATGTACTATATTAGAAAAAATGCCAAGATTATCGCTCTAAATCTGCTCTTCCCCCGCACACAAATCGTTTCTAAATTGGATTTACGTACTCGAATTCTCTATTCGACAGATTAGGTCCCTACAACGAGCTAGATGATGATTTTCTCGAACCAATTAAGCCCCTCTAAAGCTGTATGATCTGTCTCTCATCAAATGCTTCTCTTCTACTACAGACGTATGAAAGACGCAGCAATACTCGTATTCGCGATACATGAAGTGAGAGAAAAAGAGAGAAAAATACAAAAAGTAGTAAAGTTAAAAACGATAGTTCGGTAGGGCAATGTAATAAATATGACATAAAATCAATAATAACCGAATTATGAGTGACGGCGGTTGAAACAACGTTAAATGAGAACGGCGACAGAAATCGGGCCAACATGGTTTATTTATGGGTACTCCGCTGAAATATGCTGTTCGCAGAAAAATACCAGCACGAAAGACAGAGAGAAAGAGAGAGAGAGAACTCAAGTACATTCAATATTATAGGTACCAGTACTATGTACTAGTGCATTAACAATTTAACATAGCCAACCATCTAACTTTTCTGTAAATAACATAGGTACTTTTTCACTTAAAGACGTGAACTTTGCACACTTGGCGATTCCGTTTTCAGCAATTTATTCTCGCACAAATCGACCATACGCACGCACCGTAGCCTTGTCAGTATTGTCAATGTTGCTTCTGCACGACAAAGTCATCGTGGCACGCATCGAGCTCCAAAAAAAAAAGGTGACTAATGACGCGATTACACGCTCTTTGATCTAATGTGAAGAGCTATACAGGATATTGAGAAGATTCCATTCAGGAATTGGATTCGATTTAGGTAATTTACAGCCAGAGTAGGCGGAGGCTGAAAGCAGAGGGTGGTAAAATTATCTAGACCAGTGAAATTAACCCTACGACTAACACAATGGTTTACAAATACACAAAACCATTGAGAAAGAGTTTTCATGCAATGCTACTGCCTTACTGGCATCAAATATAACCATATATATGTACATCACAGCACAGAACTCACTTGATCAAAAATAAACACAAAATCGAAACAAAAAAAAATACTCAAGTACAGGGTGCCCAGAAATATCGAGCACCCCTAAGAAAGTTTTCTACTAAAATACTTTGGTTGGTCACAGTGAATGATAATAATAATAGCACATGATTGGTTGTTGGACTGGAGAGATAACATTCCACCAATCATACGCATCTATTTCACGTTGCCAACCTATATTTTAAATGAAAAACTTTCTTAGGGGTGCTCGATATTTCTGGGCACCCTGTAGATAGGTAGGTAGGTAGGTAGGTAGGTACCTAACTACCTATATTGAACGTTTTTTTTTTTTTTTTTTTTTTGGTTCCAAAATGTAACTTTCAGGTTATTGTCCCAAATAGTCAGAATCCGGCTGGTGGCAGCTGTAGTTTGTTTAATGGATCACAATATGGTGGCAGTTCTAGTCAAAATAACGTTGGAAATGCATCTGGGTATCAAAGAAGTTATTATGGTAGATGTCCGAATAGAAACCAACTGTAGTCATCATCAACATCGAAACATTCGAGCTTTTCAATCCAACTTACACTCCACTGGTGAGTAGAATAATGCTAGTCAAAATAACATGAATAAAGTAAGTGATTCGGTATCTTTTTCGTTTCTAATTGATGATTCCTAGTCTAAGGTAAATAACTCATCCATCTGTAATGCAAGTATTTCATTTTATTTTTATACCAGAGCTAACAAACACTATACCTACTATCAATGATGATAGAACGTTTTATAAATCCATTAGACTCGAGGAGAGTATTGAGAAAAATACCTTTTATACCTACTTGCACAAAACTTTTAATACAAATTGAAAAATCAGCAGTCTCCATTGAAATATGTAGCAGATAAAAATAAACCTCTCTTGGTTACCATACTATAAAATTGGCTCTGTGAATCTAATTTCGAATTTAGGCGTTCAAATTGAATTAAAGAATTGTTTTTACCCTTAAAAGGCACACATCTTTAAATTGTGTTAAAAATTGGAATCTGGTGGCTGTGAAGTAAGTAAGTAAGCATACTTAGTTATTTATGATAGAGAATGTACTATTTTTGCTCCTTGTAATGGTGATTTTATGCCTTTAATTTCTGGTTATGTGAATTAGATACCAGGTATGGAAATACGCCATTTTCAGATGTATATGAAACTAACAGATCTTTTATTCGTGAATAGGAATATGAGTTGATTCACAGACGTTATGGTATGGTCATATGCCGAAGGATTCTATTGATAAGCTTGTGAATGAACAAATAGGTAGTTATTGGCAATGATCAGCATCCTCCCCCCCCCCCCCCAAAAAAAAGAAGATAGTAGATATAGGTATTGAATGCAGAACTGGATGGAATAGTTAGAAAACATTATTTGAGAATGTTTTTCATGAAGTTTTGTGGTGATTTCCAACTTCATTAGTCAACAGAATTAGCAATTGCCATCATTTTTCATGATACTGAAACAGTATTCAGCACCATCAAAAGCAGTCCTAGGTTCATAAAAAGCTAGCTGGACTTGTCTGGAAAAAGCAGTATTACCTATAGCAAAATGCATGCTGGTTGGTAAGTAAAATCAGGGTTGAAAATCGCTAACTTATATCGAATTTATTGGTGGTAGTTTTCTGATCCTTTGAAAGTAAGTAATTCCAGGTTCTAGTTCCCAAATGGTTTCCAAATGTACTTTTGAAATGTTTTTCTTTCTGGTTCCAAAAGGTAAAACTTACTTTCAGGTTATTGTTCCAAAATGGTTTTCAACATTTCTCAAATTCAAACTGTTTCAGTTGTTCAGGTCGTTTCCTCTATTTCCCTTTTGGTGTCAGAAAGTAAGTAATAAAAATCTTTGTTTTAAGTTGAAAGCGACCTAGAAAAAATTTCAACTTCAGAAGTGCCTCAGGAGGAGAGATAAAAGATCCTCAAATAGAGGGAGTTTTCGAAAAAAAACATGATTTTTTGGCTTTAGCTCCTACCCAAGCTGATTAGGAAAAAATGGCTCAGTTCCAAAAGATGGTAGGTATTTGAGATTCGGCGTCGACCTAGACCATAGCCATCAAAATTAAGACCATCTTTCAGGGTACTACTGAGCGTTTGAAATTCTTAAAATACAACGAATTTACTCCAAAAAAAAACAAGCATTTTGCAAAAATTGTTTAACAGCTCAGTAGAACCCTAAAATGTGATCTTGAATTTTGATGGAAATGGGCTATTTCAATGTAGAATCTTAAATTCTATCTTTTGGAACATGGGTAATTTTTTACAACGCGGTTGGGTACTGGCTAGGGCAAAAATACTGCAAAAATTTCCTTCTCTTATTGGACTCATATCTCCTCTACAAAAGGACCTCCCAGGTTAACATTTTTTCTGAGTTACTTTCAACACAATTTATGAAGATCTTCACCAAAGGGTATTCCTGGTTAAGATAGGTGAAATGGCCCTAATCTCAGATTTGGAAAATCATGATGGATTATTGTTGGGTACCTCCAATAAAAATTTTCGAGCGGAATTTCCGCCCCCCAACCCACCCCCCTTGGTCAGTATAGCCAAAAAACGTGTTTTTTGCGAGAAAAATTCTGTATTCATGAGTAGCGGGGAAAAAATTTTGGTACCACGCAGAATGTGTAGGGGAAGCCTGGGCCTTTCAACACGATTTTTTTCAAAAATTTTTATTGTAGTGGTGGGGGTCAAATTGACAAAAGAAAACTTTGAAGCGCCACAGCTCCGGAGTGAAGGGTACTACACAAAAACTGTTTTGGCCAAAATATGTTGTTTTACAAGTACTTTCTTCCTACCGATCCGTAAAATTATAATTTTGTCTGCAAAAGGCTCGTATTTGCAAAAAACCCTGAAAAATACGCGTTTTTCGCGTTTTTTTTGCAAAATTATGCAAAATATGCGAAAAATGTATGGAACAAAAAATATTGAGCGTCGAATTTCACCCTAGAAAACGTGTTCATAAGGTTGTCAAAACGCTGATCTACTGAGCTAAGCGCGCGCACACATATCAGATCTTTGCAGCATGTCACGTTGGTCATGTCGCTACATAGTATGGGGCGAAAAATTGCTACTGCAAACTTGTCAAAAATTCCTACCTTCGCCAAAATTATCAAAAAAGTCACTTTTTGGTGAAATAAAAAAACCCTAACTTCTATCGAAATTATCAAAAAAGCAATGTTTTTGGTCATAATTGTCGAAAAATACGTTTTCTTCTGAATGACATTATCAAAAAATCCTAATATTTTTTGTAAAAATGAACGAAAAGACCTGTTGTTGTCCAAAATTTCAAAATTCCAATTTTTTTGCCATAATTATCAAAAAATCGTGACTTTTTGTAAAAATTGTCAAAAAAGTACATGTTTTACGCCAAAATGTTCAAAAAATCTCATCACCAGAATATGTAATTGTAAAAAAAAGTCTCATTTTCGCCAATATTGTAAAAAAAATTATTGAAAAATCACAACTTTTGACATTTCTAAAAAAAGTCCCGTTTTTTGCCAAAATTGTTAAAAAAATACCTTTTTTGACGTTATTAAGAAAGTCATAATACGTATTTTTGCAGAAATGACCAAAAAACTTTGTTAGTAGCCAAAATTTCAAAATTTCTCCTTCTTTTGCCAAAATGATCCTAAGAAGTCCGTGCTATGTTTTTTGCCAGAATTGTCTGCAAAGTTCTGTTCTTGCCTAAATTGTCAAAAAAATCTCGTTTGCGTCAGAATCGTAAATAAGTTCCTTTTTTGTCAAAATTATTAAAAAAACACCCAACTTTTGTAAAAATTGCCAAAAGAAAACTCCTGCTTTTTGACGAAATGTTCAAAAAATCTTGTTGCTTAAACTGGCAAGAATTCTTTATTTTCCCAAAATTATCCTAAAAAAATCCTGTTTTTTGCCAAATCATTCAAAATAAATAGGTAAATTACATGCCTAGGTGTTGTAAAAAGAAACTTTTTCCATTTTTAAAATCAATATTTTGTAATTTTATATTTTTTCTCTTGATTTCCTTTTCTATTCATTTTTTCTAGTTCTCTTTAAAAATAGAAAAATTCTGACCCGAAAAAAATATTCAATTATACCTACTTGTAAATGAAATGATAGGTAGGTACCTATGTTTATCACATCAATCTATGGGTAAGATACACAACGTATATTTTTTTTCAGAATATGTAGTAAGTATGGGTAAAGGATCTTCAAAAATGCTAAAAAATTGACGATTTGTCCCTCATGATGGGTCAATTTTGGTTGAAAATTGTTTTCCTCCAGTATAGGTAAAGGATCTTCAAAAATGCTAAAAAATTGATTTTTCAAACCATTTGTCCCTCATGATGGGTCAACTTTGGTTGAAAATTGTTTTACTCTCATTATCAAGCCTGGATTAAGTTTGTCAATTTTTTTATGGTTTGTAACTTACATTAAAAAGTATAAATACATAGTATAATTCATCATTCGGTCATTTTTGGAATAACTTTTTTTCATTCATTCATAAGACGTTGACCTGGTTTTTCTATAACCGGGTAAATTACCCCTTGATTTTGGGACATCAATCTGATTTTGAACCAATCCATTTTAGATGACCTTTTAGTACAATTTTGGGATGTTTTTCAAAGTTTTTGAATTTTGGTAAGATCGAAATTTGTACTCGTATTTTCTACAAATACTGATTTTGAGTTAGATTTCTGAACAATTTTTGGGTAATTTGCCCATTCTTGGTAACTTTTTGTAAGTTTGACTTGCGATATTTTCATTTTTAAGGATTTTTTTGACCAAGCATTGTGGAAACGTGTTTGAAATGAGAAGACTGAAAATTATAACTGAATCGCTCTTTCCTCAATTTGAATTTTTTTGGTATTTTTTTATTCAGAGTTCATGATTACAATCTAAGCTAACTTCAGTAGATGAGCGTTTTGACAACCTTATGAACACGTTTTCTAGGGTGAAATTCGACGCTCAACATTTTTTGTTCCATTCATTTTTCGCATATTTTGCATAATTTTGCAAAAAAAACGCGAAAAACGCGTATTTTTCAGGGTTTTTTGCAAATACGAGCCTTTTGCAGACAAAATTATAATTTTACGGATCGGTAGGAAGAAAGTACTTGTAAAACAACATATTTTGGCCAAAACAGTTTTTGTGTAGCACCCTTCACTCCGGAGCTGTGGCGCTTCAAAGTTTTCTTTTGTCAATTTGACCCCCACCACTACAATAAAAATTTTTGAAAAAAATCGTGTTGAAAGGCCCAGGCTTCCCCTACACATTCTGCGTGGTACCAAAATTTTTTCCCCACTACTCATGAATACAGAATTTTTCTCGCAAAAAACACGTTTTTTGGCTATACTGACCAAGGGGGGTGGGTTGGGGGGCGGAAATTCCGCTCGAAAATTTGTATTGGAGGTACCCAACAATAATCCATCATGATTTTCCAAATCTGAGATTAGGGCCATTTCACCTATCTTAACCAGGAATACCCTTTGGTCGACATTTTTCAATATTTTGTTTTGCCTACATAAGTAAACTTATTCTTGAAAAGCATAGTCCAAGGGCTGTGGAAAGTCAAGAAAGTCTACAAGCAAACACCGCACCGCCAATTGTAAGCTGTAAGGTAATCTCTCTAGTTATTAGTACTTTGCTCACCCACTCACCTCTCATGACAAGCATCCAAATGGCAAATGTATGCTGAGCATCCTAGTAGTGAGTCATCAGTTGGTGTCGTTACTATATTTCTTACCATGTTTATCTTGTTATGTATATGACACACCAATGCTAATTCCTTATTTTTCATGTACCTCAACCAAGAATCCCACTACA
The DNA here is from genome assembly GCF_950023065.1 of Planococcus citri. NCBI lineage: Eukaryota > Metazoa > Arthropoda > Insecta > Hemiptera > Pseudococcidae > Planococcus > Planococcus citri. The sequence goes on along the minus strand of NC_088678.1, from coordinate 28,877,178 downwards.
CTACACCTCTAACAGAGGAACAACAACTTCATTACAATTAAGTATAAGTTGAAATTAAGTTAACTTAATCACATTATGATATTGATAAGTTGTGTAGTGTTATGAGCAGGTTGGAAAAAATTTAGAACGATTCTACAAGGAAAAATTCTGTGTATTTTATCTAGGTAAGTTATTGTACTCCCATGTTAGCCCAAATGCCCCATTCGACATAAGGGTACGCGATGATTTGTATGCGATACTACCTCAAGTGGTTATATGACTCGATGATGATGATGATGATGATTCCACAATAAACTAGCCCCACCCATGAGACCTTGGGACTGGAGAACTCGCAAAAAAAAAAAAGGTAAGTACATTTAGATATTTATTCACCACTAGCTTCAAATACAGCGAACTCAAAATTTGGATCTTCTAGTGCAGTGCTGTATTATTTTGTAGCTAATTGAGCTCATTTATGAATGAATAATGAACACAAACAACAGACGAAGAATAATGGATAACCAGACCTAATATTATTCTAATGTTTCTCCTATTCAACTGTAAGTGGCTACATATTTTTAAGTGATCATCTTATTGAAAACGTTTTTCAAAATATCACACTGCTCATTCTACTATGATAGATAGATAGGTAACCCTACATGGATTTTTTGGAGAGAACTTGGCCTGAAACCCCTAAAATAAAATTTCATCTATCAAGTTGATTTTTCAATATTTGAAAATAATTCACTTATCATTTTCGGTGATTCATGACTTTTTAGAAAATAAAAAATGTAAGTAAGTATATCTAGCAAAAAAAAGATGGAAATTAGTCCTGAAATATAAACTCTCCTGAGCCGAATTGTACCCTTTATGGCCATTCTGAAGTTTTCAGCGCGATTTTTGATTCCTCTTGAGAACGTAAAAATCAACTTGAGCAGTTAAAAATCGATTTGTGGCTTATTCTTGACCAGCTTAAAGGTGAGCCGATTTCAAAGCGGACACATCAAGTGCGTTTTTTTCATCAGAAAACCCACTATTGAGGAAAAAATTCAAAGGGCTGAAACTTTTCTGTTTGTAGCAAAAAATTGTAAATTTTGCACGAATTGCTCAATCTAGTAACTAATCCCCCCTTCTCGAATTCAAATTACACAATTTCGAACTATTCTGGAACCTCCTGCGCGATTTTCAAATTCTTTAGGATCTCAAAATTTGAAAATAAATTTGGGCAGCTGAAATTTCAATTATTGGGGTTTTAGATCACGTTCTTTCCAAACATCGCGGTCCTATTCAAATCCTGGGCGGACCACCCGAACGGTTCCCTTGTAAGTTGACTTGCTGGTACATATTACTAAATTTCAATTAAACTTCCTTAATAATCAATGACCGAGTAACAATTTGCTGAAAAATAATCAAAACAATTGATTGGGTAAGAAAGCGGGAAGGGGTCTTGCAGTTCATTTTGATTTAATTCCTACGCGTAGGTAGCTGCTTCGACTAAGTCCACTAACCCATTTAGAATTGTATCAGATCCAATGTGAAAAACTTGAGAAAAAGAGGTATGAGGTAGTCAAATTTTCACTCTGGAGGAAAAAAGGACAGTCGAATTGGTAATCTCACGAAACTGATGAACTAACACCAATCTCAATGATATTTCGGACAAACCCGTGTAAATACAAAAATATTCCATCTTATTGCCCAATTTATTCTAAAAGACATCGCGACATCGAAACAATAATAATTTCAATCTGTATAATGAAAAATTCTCGAATAAATATCCGTTCATAAATTGAAACAGAAACGCAATCAATTTGCACGAATAATACCGAATTCGAGCATTCTCCTCTGGTAATTTTTCTTTTCTCATAAAGATTAATCACAGTATAGTTAGTCTTTCGTCAGTCAGGTCATTTAGAACCGGGCAGGTTCTAAAAGGGTGGAACCACTACCTACCCTGCTGTACTAATAACAGCAAGGACATAAGAGTCGAAAAGGTATCGCCAGACAAGGAGCACCAGTACTATAACCAAGTCGCAGGTTAATTGAAAATACGAAACATAATCAGAAAACGCTTTAATAATTTCGAGCTGCTAGAGACGAACGAGCTCGTCATGAATTCCATAACCGTTTTCGGCGTCTATCTGTTTGTTCATTATTCTTTCGGCAATTTAAAACGTCGAGCTGGATGGTAAATTAAAATGCAAAACGGTAGATAAGCATTATAGTACACGTTCAACTGGAACTCGCAGTATAATTATACAACACGAAAGCATGGCAGCTATACGAGTATAGCAGCACGTAGCTAACTTAAAAAGTATACACAGTATTCGATTACCTCCTTGTGTTGCTATTTGGACTTATCCTATTCACCTACTTAATAGGTATCACCTGTTACCTATACCTATCTATAGAATCGGCTCGTTAAAAAGCTCATTGGAGAGAATGACGAGCAAGTGAGGAGGGCATCGGCATCGGCATCGGCAATTCGACGCGAACTCATAAAAATACCATAACCGTTCGTCTTCTTCTTCGGAAGAGCTTTAGCGATGAGTAGGCAAAATATTTAGAATACGTCCAGGATGATTTAAAATTACGAAAAATATTTCGTGGAATATAGGCAGAAAAAAAAACCGTGCTCGTTATTTCTTCACCGGAGGTTTTTCTTTCTATTTCTTTTCTTTTTTTTTTTGCTCCGTTGGTTATTTTCTTCTTTCTTTTTCGCTACAACTGTCGAGAACGATATCATAATTTTAAATTTAACATGCAACAAGTAGCCGTTCGTTGCTATCGTTGCGGTTTATACGTAAAACGAAGCTGGGTAAACGGCAGGGGAGGGGGGTAAGTATTTCAGTGAGGAGTAAAACGCGTACGATAAAGGGGTGAATTTTATACGCAGTCGATGGAATTTCGCTGTGTGGCTCACACATAAGGGCGACGAGACACAAATATCAACCAATTATTTTCACAATACACTTCCCGGTCGACGATGCAGCATTTTTTCGGCTCGCTTAACGATGCGACGCGACGTGGTTCGCGTCGAGCCAAGAAAATATAATTTAACGCAAGAAAACGCCTATTTTACGCTGCCATGTCCTCTTTTCGCTTTCTCTTTCTTCGACGACTATACCTATATTATATTGACATGTTACTCGCGTATACATTGTCAGACATGGTCGTAGTATACACTTTATACACTAAAGAAGTATTTCCTCTACGCCTTCATCGTACTGTCTTGTCTACCCCCTTCGGCTTCGCGCCACGTTCAGCCAATGTTTACCCTTTTGCGTTTCTATTTGTATGAAATTCCTACCTACTGTAGCCTGCGAGCGTACCGTACCGTATACATTTACCTCTCTACTACGTCGTCATAGAAAAAGTTCACCTGAAATATTAACTCGATAAAAATTCCACTATAGCTTTTGTTGTACCAAGTTATACCTACTCGTATATGTATATAGGCAACCAACCAACCTTTAGTTTTCGATTGATTGACGTATTCGATATGTTGACATTTGGCTTTTACGACCAGCAACGCCGAAGTACTCCCGTCGCACCGCTGGGCCACCCCAGGTACGATTTATTATATCGATAAAAATTTCCTCCGCCTCTGTTTCGAGTGTATTTTTCTACTATCTTTGCGTAGGAAGGTGAGGGGAGGACGAGGAAGAGAGAGAGAGAGAAGGTAACCATCCCCAAATGCCAGGGTAATTCTTAATCAATTTGAAACAAAATGAAATGGAGTTACGATACCTACGAGTCTTCTAGAGCCGGATTTTCTCGCCATGAATTTCAAATGCATGTACCTACCTAACTATACTTATGGTATAATTATTGGACTCACTGATGAATGTTGGTTCATCATTCTGTAGCTTGAATGAAGGGTGTAAGGAAGGAATGGGAGAGCAAATTCGATAGTTATGTCGATAGTTTTTTTCACACGTTTTCAGATAAGGTGAACGGCTTCAAACCAATCAGAAATGTAGAAGTCGACATAAACACAAAAATGACAATAATACGCCTCAAGAAGTAAGTAAAGATATTCATTTCGGATCAACATTTCTCTCGCGGAAATTGATACGTACGTCTGAGACATTAATGTAACGACCTCCATCTTGTCGATCTGACTCTTCCAATATTTCGGATCCGTTCGAAAATCGCGATTTTAATCGCATGCTACAAATAATGAAGGGATGATTCGTCGCGGAGTTGAATCAGCTGCTAAACATTTTTTATGTTTGTTTACAATAATTGGAACATTTTGATCAGAAAAAGCCAAAAATCCGAAATTGCGATTGAGTTGATAATTTTGCCCCCCCCTCACCCCACACACACAAGAATTGTTCGCCACGTGTTACTGTTATATCTAACGATGAATTTAGTACACGATGTTGACCCTTTCACACACGAATTGTTTATCTTACGTAACTAAAATACGTAATAATGGGGCAATATTTTTGAATTTTTCACCCTCTCCACAAGAATTGCTTGCTTTACTTGTAACTTGGGTTCAATGTGTTCTCAAAATTTTGGGAATATTTTCATTTGTTGTTTTTTTTCCTTCGAGGTTTCATTGTACGAGTCTCATCAGATTTTTGCTAGGACGGACGCACTGTTCGTCCGGTATATGCGGAAAAATAAGAGGCTAAAAATTTTCTCAGCTAGAACCAAAAGTAAAAAAAAAAAACGAAGCGAGAACCCAATAAATGTCAAAAAAAAACCAAACTTGAACTAAAACCGAAAACATGAAGAATTAATGATGAAAAATTTTTTTTCTGAAATTGAAGGTAAAATTTTCAAGATTATTGATTTTTGAAATCTTGGTACTTACTTTTTCATGTATTTTGAAGACAACATGATAAATTCTGCGATTTGCGGTGTTGCTCATTGAAAAGAGCACTAAAGTTCATATAAAGTTGACATAAATAAAACCAAAAAAAAAAAAAATGTTCGCCCTTTTCGTAGACCAGGCCATGTTTTGAATTTGTGATGAGCAGGACTGCCCTGACTGCCTGTAGGTGTTCTTAACATAATCCCTCCGCTACATAGTTTTATGATCTTGCCGACCTTAGGCAAGATTACACGAATCTTTACTGTAGGGGCGCGCTCAAGGCTATTGTGCGATAATTCTGTTGAAGCTAGCTAGGGTCCAGCTCCAGCTTCGTATTCATTTAAAAAATCAGTCTTCTGAGTAACCAGCCCACGGTAGTTTCCTCTTAAGCTCGACCAGCTAAATAGGTGACCAGGGAGCCCTGCCTAGGCTCTCTGGAAACCACACATTCGTATAATGATGATTTTGTACTTATAACGTGTTGCGTACTTATAACGTGTTGCGTACTTATAACGTGTTGCGTACTTATAACGTGTTGCGTCGTTAATCCCTCGTACGGACATGGTACTATTTTTAAATAACGCGATACTTTGTTAATTTCCTCGTAAAATCGAGGTACTTTTTTGGTTATTATCCAGATTTATTCGGAAATCTGAGATACTATCCCTACAAAAATGGGTCTTCTAAGCATACCTGCTGAAGCGACTATTATTGAGGTTGCCAGGGAGAGGCAGGCAATGTGAACAGTTAATCTAGAAATGTACTCAATCACCTCAGGTAATCGTAGAACCTTTCATACAGGGTTGCGTGCACCCGCAAATACTCTAATTATGTAAATTTTATCGTTAAGCGTAATTGTATCAATCTATGGATGACGATGTGTTAATCACCCATTGATTGATCTACTTAATTTAAAGACGCTGTTGTAATTTAGCTCTTATTGTTTTATCTTGCTTTTACCCAATCTGCTGAGATCTACTCGTGAACGTTTTAAGACATCTGCATAATCCTGGCAGATTATGCTGCCGCCATTGTAACGTCATGGCAATACAGAATAGTTATATTTATTTAGTATGATTATTTGGTACACATATCTCAATTATTGTATATATTTCTGATTAAAGTACATAATTGCTCCTTGAGTTATCATTTCGTTTCGATTAAAAAGGTAACCAAGGATTGTTCTAAGTAAATAGTGAAGTCGATTGACTAAGTCTCTCCATCTCAAGCTAAGCAGGCACCCAGGAAATATTCACACTATAACGAATATTTCTTGGAATTCGCCTATCACAAAATTATTAGAATTCTTCTCATACACAGTCATAATCATAATCAATCCATCTATCAGTCATTCTCACTCTCACTATTACAAATTCCGTTATCTGGTAGATGTCATGTTTACAGTGCTGGCGGTGAGTGTATTTTTTTTCCAATTTCAGTAGCACAAATATCGCTCTTGGTTATCCAAATTTTTTCGGAGGCATTTCCCTGTCTTTTGTAATGATGGAGGTAAGTGTACCTATCTAGAGGGTATACAGTTGTGGGCAGTTGGGCAGGCACTATTGTGGTGCCATCCGTCCTGACCTCATATATCAACCCACCACTGGTCTTTTTTCAGAACTTTACTACAACCTGGCGTTGTGGTCCTTTGAAAATTTTTAGTCCCCAAGAAAACGCCTGACTTCGCCATATAGTTCTGCATTTGCCGGGAAAACAATAGAACTTTGTTTCTACATTCAAATTAGAAATAATTTTGAAATTTGCTGATTACAAGATAGTTTTTGCATTTGCTTTCACTATACCTATTGGTTGATGGTTGCATTGGTTGCTAAGTTTGCTTTTAAATATCAACTTGAAGCTGATTTTTCATTTCTTGATCTTTTTTGTACTTAATTTATAAAGTAGAATGTACCTAGACCTGCTACTTTTATCAAAATTAAGTCAAATCTCGTAAATTACAACATTCAACTAAATAAAATCATTCGTACCTACATGAATAAAAAATACATTAAAAGTTAAATCAGTCCTAAATTTGGTTTTGATAAAAGGTACTTGCTGATTGCCTTTATGTCGAAATACTGTTTATTGATTGGCTATAAACTGAAGATTCAAAAATTTATCGCCATTTAAAAATTGTGTAGAAATTTCTGATGAATAGGTACATTGTGTTAAAATTTGTAATCATCACGGACGTATTTGGTGCCAAAATACATATTGCTAAGCATTATAATAAAATCCTAATCTCTAATTGGCTTTATTGAAATGCTAAAAAGAGCAATTTGCAAATTTCTATTTCTTGTTAGCTTAACTTGTCTTTTGCATCATTGATTGATTGAAAAATGAAATTAAATATCACTTTTATACGTTTTTACGCGTATTTTATTTTTCAGATTTTCATTTAACATCAAACAACCAAAAAAAAAAAAATCCTTTAACGTTTTTTTTTGAAAACCTCTGTGTTGTATTTTTTTAGAGTTAAAAAACGCGATGGCTTATTGACATAATCGTACTTTTGAATTATTTTTGAACAACTTTCCTCAGCTTATGGGTCTTTTTTTTCTTTTTTTTTTTAGCAAGTCACATTGTTTCAAATATTTTAAGATTTTCAATTTTTCAAGTTAGACTTCATTTCAGGAGCTGAAATTTCATTTATCGATTTCTGGCGAATATTTGAAAATTTAAATTCGGTCCTAAAAATGACGAAGAAAATTGAAAGCAACCTAGATAAATTCTAAGCGTAGGCTTTTATACTATTTTTTCAAGAATTTCTTTTTGTTTTTCATTGTCGTTTAGCTTAGTCACTAATTCGAATCCGATTTGGGATACTTTTGATATCGTTTCGTTCGGTAAACAATGGAAACATCGATGACGACGGGTGTAGACATAAATGTGTTCGAGTAAGATAATTTTTTTTTTTTTTCTAAATATTGTACTTACTCAGTTATGAGCTACTTGGTTCGTTGCGTTGAATTCTAATAAAAATTTCAAATTGGGATGAAATGATACATTTTTAGAATTTTTTAAACTAAGTATATTTTTTTGTATAAATTCTTCCTTCATACTAGGTAACTCCAACTTGTTCTGGAGAAAATAGTACCTAACTATTTGAGATTTTGCATTGACCTCGCGATCATTGTCATTAAGATCCAAGACCCAATTTTAGGGTTCTATTGAGCGTAAGAAAATGCTTCAAGTTTAAAGACCAATGGATTGATATTTATATAGAAGAGAGAGGAACACCACTGGTAGTCCAAATTGCCATAAATGTCTTTTGAAAGACCGTCAATAAGACGTGATAGATGGAATTTCGTCGTCATTGGACAAATACGTACGAATCCCGAACAGGAACACGGAAGGATGCTGACCACAAATTCTATGAAGCCAATAAACAGATTGAAGTCCGAGCGTCAATTATAAATATTGGAAAAAATTCTCAACTTTTTCGTTTTTCCTTCAAACCTTAAAAAAAAGTTCATCTTGACCCCTAACTTTTTTCAATATAAGTTCAACAGTAGAGGAGGTGGCCACACGTGTCAATGTTGGGGAAATTTATTGAAATTTAGTACCTAATAAATTTTCTATAACGTTTTGTTATTTTTGGAATTAATTCAAAAAAAATTCATATGTACCTCACAAATTAAGAGCTATCCAGCCGCAGGGCTGCAGGTACCAAGACACATACATACCAAAACATCGGAAGTTATCATTTCTGAAACTAAGGAAATATTTTGAAACACGGTGGTGCCAATTTTTGGATCATTATTGCTAATTTCAAAAAATCCAAAGAATTTTTTCCCTCAAGTTTCAGAAAAATGAAATCCTCTGATATTTTGCTATACTTGATACGAAATATTTGCGAAGAAAAAATGTTCAACACACAAATTTACCACGGATAAGCGGATCGCAAATTTTCAACTGCTCAGTAGGACCCTAAAAGCGGTCTTGCATTTTGATGACAAATGGTCAAGGTCGATACAGAATCTCAAATAATATCTTTCGGAACTGGATCATTTTTCTTAAAACAAACTGGGTAGAAGTTGGAGTGAAAACCCCACAATTTTTTTTCTTAAATGCCTCCTCTTTGAGGGTCAATATCTTCCCTCTAGAGGCACTTGCAGAGCTAAAAAAATTTCTGAGAGACTTTTAACTCGAAATGAAGGTTTAAATAATTTTTGGTCAAAGTCCTTCAACATTTTTTCATCGCGAGTCACCCTAATGAACCTATACTTACTTAACTAAAAAAGACTTCAGTGTTCTTCAATAGAAAATTAAACGCTGGAAATCTCATACTCTTACATACTGTTATGTTCATATTTAAAATCTCGGCTATTCTGTAAGGTATTTTCTTCGTTATTATTCATTTTATTGGTATTAATATCATCAAAAATTTCGACACGTGAAGATGAAAAAACTATGGTCAAATTCATGAGGACCAAATGTTTCAAGACCGAGAAATAGGAGATGAAGCGGTCAGCGCAATTTTCTATACTGAAGTATAAAACAAGAACGGTCTCATTTTTTTTCTTGTCCGGCTAATAAATTTGCGATCGTAAGTAGATGAATATCTGGATAAGGTCAAAGTAGGAATTATGTAGGGACTTTTAAAGTTCAGTTTTGTTCTTCACGTTTTAAATTTTTAAAAATATTTTCGGGAAATTGACCTAACCATAATGCGTTAAACCAAGCAAACATGGCCAAAAGATGTACGTATACTTTTACTGATTGCAAGAGGATTTTTACTTTGCTTTTCGAAATACCTCGAAAATCAACCAATACCACCTCTATGTCTATATCCTTCATGGACTCGATCACCATGGTACAAGTACGATTTCCTCGAAGAAAATCCGCCCAATAGAGTAAAATATGCATAGACGAGCCAGCTCCGATGACAGCTTGACGAGAGCTTCATGCGATACACACATAACGATGTTTACTCTTGTCAATACGGGTAGTGATTTATCGTCTATTTTTACAGGTCAAAAACCTCGTCGTCATCCATTTTCCTCATTCTACATCGTTGTTTCAACGTTACAAATTCGTATTCAAAGAGTATACACTACACAGCGCAGCCAGCTATAGTATATAGTTAGAGCTACCAACAGATATCAAATCATGATACCATTTTTACACGCCATTTCCATAAAGGGGAAAAAAATGCCGCTTCGTTATTAGCTATTCATTAAGTTATATACGCCAGTATGCCAATCTAGGAAGGAGACGCGCGAAGAGGTACCTCTATTATTAGGCATCGCGTATTAAACCCAGCGGTCTCGAATACCATACTATATACAGCGCGAAAAAAAAAAAGAACCATAGAGGATTATCATTTTATAGTATAAGCTATACTATTCCGGCCGAAAAATAAAAATCCGCGTATTATTAACGATTAATACTATGGTACGTCGTTTCTGCTCTGTGGACCGCTCCTGCGTTAGATCTGAGCTCGCTCGTAATCCCTTATAATGAGATTTCTAAATGACTTCGATATTATAGTACGCGTATTAGCTAAGGCTAATTTTTTTCCTCTTCTTTGACTAGCTATAGGTAGACTTTTTCGAGGCGCGGATTCGTTATGCAGTATTCTTCTGATTCTTTTATGCGAGAAAGTAAAAGGATAGGTACATTTACGTCATCGTTGTAACGTACGTAGGTACAATATGTGTGAGTGTAGAACCAAGTCCCTGCTTACCTATGGGGATTCCAACGAATGGAAAAAATACACATTCGATTGGTACATACGTAAACGAACGTATATACTCGTAAGATCGACAAGCGGCCTTTTCAAGCCTTTTTTCTCGTCTCACTTGTCTGTATTTCTCTCTCTCTCTTTATTCGCGAATAAAATCACATCTATACTGTACCAGTGTAGGTATAGCGGATTATGTTTCCAATGTCTACAATAGTACAAAAAAATAGAGACAGAGAAAAAAAAAGAAGAGAGAAAAGGGAATCTAATGTGGAAAAGTACTTTAGCTCAGTACGCCTTCTGAAGAGTTGAGATTCCCATCTCGAATATTCAAATTACACTGAATAGTGAACAATGTTCCTCTATATGTGAACTTCTTCAGCGATCAGTTTAATTTTTCTGCAAGAGTTAATTTTATTCCTGTTTACAGAATTTAATTTTTCATTCATTCTACGTATGTACGTACTCAATCAAAAAAAAAAATAAAATCGATTAACAGTGAATTTATGACTGATACACCACGACGTTAGATCACTGATTACAAGAAGGTTTTTGCATCAACTATTTTTCCCTTCGAAAAGGTTCATCTAGAAAAAAATCGCGGTCAAATAACCGCAAGTGTTATTCAACCTCCAAATAATTTGAGAATTCTTCAAAAACATTTTCAATTTTTTAAAAATATGGCAGGCAGCTCTTTTTGTCTTTAGTATTTCCCTATCATCACGTCGATTCAAACCAATTATCAGAAGAGCTCTCAAAGTTCACTCTAATCAAGTGTAGGGGTTCTCAAAATAATACTTCTCTCACGGAGAGAAATATGCAACACTTCGTAACCTTACTAAAAAACGTAGAGATATTACTAAAAAATTATGAGATTTTGAATAAGATCTGCACAATTATTCTTACAACAGAATGTACATTTATAATAGTAATTTTCGCTGTAAATTTCCAGACTTCATCCAAAATCTCACACCTAATTTTTAGTAAAAAGTTCTGTTAGTTACACTACACTTTGGATTCCTTCAAAATCTGAAACATGATTTTGAAATACATACATAACATCCCTAAGTTTGTATAGTTAAAATTGAACAACTGATTCACATTATAGCCTATGTGACAGAGTGAGCATCAAAGAGTTGGCCAAAATTTGAAAAATGAGATTTGTTTCGAAAAAATAATAAAAATTATAGCAGTTTTTGAACTTTGAGCTTTCATCAGGAAGGGAGGTTGGACTTTGATCAACATTTGAAATTTTTTCAACATATTGGAAATATAAAACCACCATTTTCCCTTCTGCTAGACTCCGAACAACTACCATCCTGGTTACAATATTGAAAATTGATAAAACATTCCAAAAAAAAAATTTCAAAACTAAAATCTTGAATAAGTACCTAAATCAAACACGTGAACAACTGCATACATTGAGAGCTGAGCTAACATATTACCAACACAGTGAAGAACTGAAGATACCATACAAAGCCATTGGCTATTCGCTGTTTGCAAGATAGTTTTTGCATTTGCATTCACTATATTGGTTGCTTAGTTTCCTTTTAAATATCAACTTGAAGCTGAAGCTGATTTTTCATTTCTTAATTTTTTTTTTATAATTTATTAAGTAGAATGTCCCAGACCGGCTACTTTAGGGGAATATATTGGCACGGCAGAAAAAGTGATTTGAACGACAAAATAGGGCATTCTAACGACAATTTTCAACGAGAGTCCAGCACAACAATTTAGATGATACGAACGACAATTTGATTTCATACAAACAACAAAAGAAATGTAATCCACATCCAAATAAATTATTCCCCGCCAAAAAAACAAAATGCACAGAAAAATAATTATTCCCCGCCTAAAAATTTTTTTCCAGAGAAGTAACTCATTTTGTGATTATGCAGAAAGTTCATTTTTGAGTTTCTTGATTTCAAATGACTGAACTAATTGCTGAGCAAGGTCAAAAAAACTCAATTATTTTGAGTTATAAACCTCAATTAAAAACACTATTTTCTCTTTCTTCAATTAGATACGAAAATTTTTCTCGATTTCCTCATGTTAAACAATTTTTCAACTTCATAATCACTCTGGAGGAAGGTGAACTGTCTCCTGCCTCTTGCTCAGTTCAGCTCAGACTTTAATGCGTTTGAAGATTTTCCAATTTGCTGCCTGGTGATTCGCATAAGTCGAGCAAAGGAAAGCGTATGTACGTCAATTTGTTCCTGCCCCTGCAACACTAAATCAGCACAGTGCAAGCATTACTTCAAGTATGCACATTTGTCTCAAGCTCATTGAAGTTCCTGCTGAAGGGAAGTCAATTCCTTTGGGAAAGAAGCGGAAGAGAGGCAGTCCCTCAAAAGCCAAAAAAGCACTACTTGTGCAATAATACGTACTAGATGAACTGTGTTTTTTTTTTAATGTCGTGATTTTTATCAATTTTTGGATGTTCAATTCGTATTTTTTATGTTGTTCATTATTTTATTTCTTTGCCGTGCACGATTTCGGGCAATATCTTATACCGTCGTTGACATTCATTTACTGTCCTTCAAAAATTCTTTTCCCATGCAATGCCTTTTTTTGTCGTTAAAATGTCCTTTTTTCGTCGTTAAAACGTCTTTTTCTGTCGTGCGGATAAATCACACCCATCTTGAAATACATATTGAACAACTGATTCACATTACTTATAGCCTATGTGACAGTGAGCATCAAGAGTTGGTCAAAATTTAAAAAATGAGATTCGTTTTGAAACAATAATAAAAATTACCTATTGCAGTTTTTGAACTTCTAGCTTTCATCAGGAAGGGGGGTTGGACTTTGACCAATTTTTGAAATTTTTTCAAAGTATTGGAGACATCATAAAACCACCATTTTCCTTTCTGCTAGACTCCGAACAACTACCATCTTGGTTACAATATTGAAAATTGATAAACATTCAAGAAAAAAATTTTCAATACTAAAATCTCAAATAAGTAAATCAAACACGTGAACAACTACATTTTGAATTCTCATTGAACACAGAGAGTTGAGCTCACATATTACTAACATTAAGAGTATCCAGGAACAATACATAACAAGCCATTGGCTATTCGCTGATTGCAAGATAGTTGTTGCATTTGCTTTCACTATATTGGTTGATGTGTTGCATTGGTTGCTATAAGTTTGCTTTTAAATATCAACTTGAAGCTGATTTTTCATTTCTTGATTTTTTAAATAATTTATGATGTAGAATGTTCCTAGACCTGCTACTTTTATTAAAATGAAGTCACATAAATTTTTCATAAATTAGAACATTTCAACTAAATAAAATTATTTGTACACGAATAAAAAAAAAACATTAAAAAATGAAATTCCAAATCTGTCCCAAATTTGATTTTGATAAACAGTAATTGCTTTTGCTGATAGCCTCTATGTCGAAATACTGTTTGCTGATTGGCTATAAACGGAAAATTCATGAATTTATTGCCATTAAAAAATTGTGTAGAAATTGCTGATGAATAATAGTGCTGAAATTTCTAATCAGTAATCATCACGGACGCAAACAATAACTCCTGGTTACTTCTTCAAATTTGGCGCCAAAATATTCCTAAGCATTATAATAAATTCCTAATCTCTAATTAGTTTTATTAAAATGCTATTCGTTAATTGGCTATTTGCTGAAATACTGTTCACTGATTCGCTCTAAGTTGAAACGTTAGTCAAAGAAAAAGTGAAAACAATGCGTGCAACAACTATAACAACTGCAACTTTCTAGACTCAACAAGCACATTTTCTTCTGCTGATTTTAAAGAGGAAGAAGGGATGGAAAGATACTTCATAAAAAAATATTCAGATGTAAGAACTTGAAATGCATGAATTTGCTTCCCAAATTCGATCGAAATACGAAGTAATATACTACAGGGTATTCCAGAACAGATGCAGCCAGTGTGCCTGGTAACGCAGAAACTAAAAACACATAAGTGTGAACGAAGTTGTCAGCCCTGAAAACTGAACGAGCAAAGTTATGAGCCTAAAATACAAACATTCTTCGATACAGCATAATTCCTCATAAAGGGAGAGAATTTTCGAAGAAATCGTTTTTTTTCCGCTCCAGCCTTTGCCCAACCTGTTTTAGAAAAAATACCTGAGGTTCTAAAAAAAATATGGCACAGTTTCAAAAGATGATATTTGAGATTCTGCGTTGACCTAGACTATCATCTGAATCAAAGATCACTTTTGAGATTCTACTGAGCAATTGAAAATTTACAAATCTCTTAAAGGTGTTTTCAGGTAAATTCGTGTTCTGAAAATACTTTTTTTTTCGCAAATATTTTTCATTAATTGGGCAAAAACATTGGAAGATATCATTTCTAAAACTAAGGAAATATTTTGGAATACAGTGGTGCAAATTTTTCGGTCATTATTGGCAATTTAAAAAAAAAAATAGGGGAAAATAGTCAAAAACTAGTCAACTTTTTTTAAGTTCTTTAAAACTGGCAAAAATGACTAAAAAAATTGGCACCATTGAATTTCGAAATATTTTCCGCACAGTCTCGGGAATTATTTGAGCATAAAATGTTTTTAAAACGGCCGAATTTACTCAGAAATAGACGATTTGCAAGCTTTCAACCGCTCAGTAGAACCCCAAAAATGGTACAGAATTTTGATAGCAATGGCCTAGGTCGATACAGAATTTAAAATTTGTACCTATCTTTCAGAACTGGACCATTTAAACCAAAACAGGTTGAGTAGGAGCTGCAGAGGGGGGAAAATTCGAGTTTTTTTCTCGAAAATTGGTCCTTTTTTGAGGACTTACTCGTATATCTTTTTTCCTAGGGCACTTACGGATACAAAAAATTTTCTGAATGATTTGCAAATATAAATGGAAGATTTTACTGAATCGACATCACTATCGATAAGGTGTTTCTTCTTTCGACCATGCATTCGTGGTACGTCAACGTGTAGATTAACCATAAAAAATTGGTTTTTCGAAAATTTACTTTGTCAGAAAGCTGCAATTTAGCTTCAAAGTTTTTGTGAAGTCGCTCGATAGATTGATTCTTGTTTTGAAAGAGCGAAGAAGAGAAAAATCGAGGTCTTGCTTATAATTCATGAGTGACATGTCGACATGTCAGTTGGCAGGAAAATAGTTAATATTGTAGAATTTAAATATGGGGTTGATTTTCATATTCCTGGCCAACTGATATGTTTATGGGTAACACTTCAGGTCATGTCCTGAATTTTCAAGTTACTTGCCGAATTCAGAATTTTAAATTCATACAGGCCCATTTGCAGACTGGAACATTTGATAAATTTTATCAAATTCATCCAATTTCCCAGTCTCGTAGTCCAAATTAAGTTTGGACAATTTTTTGAAAAATTTGGTAAGATTTCATCAAAATTATAATATTTTCTATTTTTTGTACTAAATCTCGATTTTTGTGCCTAAAAATCTGATTTTTCCCCTCCTTGAGAAAATCCTGGCTACGCCACTGAAGCCTTCTGTGCAATGTTTGTTAATTTGTTAAAATCAGTTTTTTTTCTCTGCCCTGAAGGCGGGTTACTCTGCCTTGTTCATAATATTTTAATCATTTATAATTTTGAAAAAAGTTTACAAATGAACATCTCACATTACCTACTCGAAGTATGACCTCAGTCAGCTAAAAATGACGAAGAACTGAGTGGCAACCATTTGTTCCAAAAAAATAAATGGCTACATCCTGCCTCACTGAAGAAGGGGCCAATTTTTTTAAAAATTTCGAAGAAGAAGCCAAGAAAAAATTCTACTTTCTGAAATTTCAGAAGCTGTGCGAAGTAACCAATCTTAGTGTTAACTTATTGGTAAGTTTTATACTTATTATGGTTCTGTTCTAGGACAATTGTGGTCAAGCGATTTCCGCCTGAGAAAACCATTACATTTACATCCAAATCAAGATCAGAGCAAGAAGAGCCAGAAATATTGGACAATTTTTCAAAAATTTGGTAAGGTTTCGTCAAAGTTATAATGTTTTTTAATTTTTATACTAAAATCTAGATTTTTCGAGCTTAAAAATATGATTTTTTCGCTCCTTGAGAAAATCCTGGCCACGTCACTGAAGCCTTCTGTGTGAAATATTTGTTAATTTATTAAAATCATTTTTTTCTGTAACCCTTCCCTTCATCATCAGCAGCCTCACTCAACCCCAAGGAATACTCCCCAATCGATCACTCTACTTTCCCCATCGGTAATCGGTTCACTATACCGACCAGAATGACCACAACACACCCTGAAAAAAAAATTAAGTTTATCCGAACACCATAAACCATTGGTAAAAAAAAAAACCAACCCAACCTTAGACGAGATCTAACTATAAATCGAACGAACGCGCCTCGCAGGTAAGAAAAATACAGTGTTGGTGTTAAAATCAATATTTGTCCGAGGTAAATAATTTCACAAAAACGTACTTTAGCCGAGCATTGAAGAAAGATCATCTTTTTAATGTTATTACAAGTTCGGAAGCGGTCGTATATTTACTTTGGTAAGTTTATTCTACGCACAATGCGTCTGCAAGAAAAATTTTTCAGTCGCGATAAGTTTCTCTTCCCCTATCTCGTACTTGGAGCAGCGCACGTTATTAATACACTCCAATTGGAAATTTTTTGATCCTTTTTCTGTCTCTGTCGCTTTTTACGATTTACTCGCGAGCGACGACCAACGACCGAGAAAAAGCATGGTAAGCGAAGGTCGAAGGGAATACATAGTGGAAAAAAAAGGATCCCGGTATGGTTTTCGTTTTCGCACAAATATTTACTCGAAAATAGGTATATAGTATACGTCGAGATTGGTAACTTGTTGCGTCACCGCGTTAACCAATGATACACCATATATACTCGTACAGTAGGTACGAGTAAAAGCGAAACACCAGCAGCAGAAAGAGTGAGAGAAAGTGAGTAACAGAAAGTGAGAAAGAACCAACGAATGTCTTGAATCAATATTATTTCAACGTCGATGACGAAGAAGACGACGACGACCAGCTCTATCGCGTCAACTAGGGCGTCTTTTTTTTTTTGGCTTCTAATTTTGGTACCTGTATGTAGTGGAGTATGTAGGTCTCTAGGCACGCACAATTCGTATGAACTAAAATCATTGCTTTTCAGTAGCAAAAGCAATAAGTAAGAAAGTACAGATATTCATTCCAGATCAGTACAGTACTCCTTATAAAAAATGAAAAATAAATTCCAACATATGTATATCTACTCAATGTCAGCTGAAATCAATAATTAAGTTGGATTCCATCATTTCAAAACTTGTTTTTTCGAGTTTCCGTCAACGGTCTGGCCAAAAAATGTCTGCATTTTCACTTTCTTTGTTCAGGGGGTGAGAAAGACCTCGTAAATTTCAATCATTTGCAATTTCTCGCGAAACTAGCAAATTTTAAAAGGTCATACCTCTTGATTGACTCATTTTGGAAAAATTCTGCTAATCAAATGTTCAAAGAAAATAAACAGAATAAGTATTATGTAGGTAGGTACTCAAAATTCGTAATTTAAATTTGAAAAATTTCAAAGCTGAACTTCTGCAGTGGAAGTTGAACTTTCAATGACATGAATCCGAAGTTGAAAGCTAATTTCACCATTTCAAGGATGAAAAAACTGGGGTCATCAATTATTGAAAAGACTGAAAAAAGTAGATACAATAAAAATACCTATAATGAGTACCTAGGTAATGATAATTAAAAATGTAATCCATAAGTAATTATTTACAGCCCGGAATTTGAACTGCTGGCTGTGGCAAGATTAGTAAGATGCTGGCTTAAGCCTATCATATTTCAAGTATATGAAATCTTGATCGTTGATTTTCATTTTTTTTCAGAGAAAGAAGAAAAAAACGGAGAAGAAATGAAATATCAAAGAAGAAAAAAATGGGAAATTCATGGGCTGTCGAGTGAGCATTTTGAAAGTCATATCTAGTTCGTTAACAAAAGTATGAAAAGAAGCCTTCACAATAATTTATTTTTTATTTTTAAATTATTGTTGAACTTCAACTTTTAGAGAAAGCTCAACAGTGATTTAAAAAAAAAATTCAAATTAAGTACCTATCTATCCATTGTGAATATTTCTATTCATTTGGAAACCTCTTCAAG
The DNA here is from genome assembly GCF_950023065.1 of Planococcus citri. Taxonomy (NCBI): domain Eukaryota; kingdom Metazoa; phylum Arthropoda; class Insecta; order Hemiptera; family Pseudococcidae; genus Planococcus; species Planococcus citri. The sequence continues at coordinate 28,858,595 of NC_088678.1, read as the reverse complement.
TGTCTGCCACCAACGAGTGCCATATTTGAAAGAGAACGTTATTTTTGAAACGGGCATTAGAAGGAGGCTGGTCTGAGCGTACAAGAAAATCTAAGTAAAACCTCACAGATACATCATTCAACAAACAGAGGGAAGGCGTTATTTTGGTAAAATTTTGAAACTTCAAAGTTGACCATTTTGACAAAAAACGGCAGAAATTCGTCCTGAAACCGATGTTATCAACTCCCTCGAACAAAATTTCATTATTTTCAGTCATGTTGGAGCCTCCAGCGCGATTTCCAAATTCTGCAGAATTTTAAAAATTCTCAAGGAGACGTAAAAATTGATTTGGGTAGCTAAAAATAGAGTTGTGGCTTATTCTGGACCATTCCAATCAGTTAATCCATATTTGACCCGATTTTCGGTCGGACATCTCAAATGTTTTTTTTTTTTTTTACCAGAATATTTCTTACGATACCTGGGAAACTCTGGTCAAAAAATATTCATAAGGTTCGGTTTGGAAATCAGCTCAAATAAATATAAACCCTTGAAACAGGTTGAGAGCCACAACTCGATTTTTTGCTGCTAAAATTTATTTTTATGCCGTTTGGGAAATTTTTAAAATTAAGGAGAAATTGAAAATTGCGCTGGAGGAGGCTTCAGAATGACTCGAAATAGTAAAATTCGAACTAGAGAGGGGTTAGTTGTACACGTGAGGAGACAATCGTGCAAACTTCAGAAATAGACTCAAATTCATTCTCCTTGAAATCACCAAAGAAATCAGGAGAATGAATCCAAAGAAAAGCTCAGGATATAGGCTCCATGAATGACTCATTTTTACAAAAGCATAAACCCAAGGGTACCAGATGACCAAAAAAAAAGGTCCAACATGAAAATCGGAATGAAAAATAGAAACAAACAAATACACCACAAGTAGGTAAGTATACACGAGTATTTTTAAAACGCCCAACGCAGATCTTCCGAGCCTACTAAATTTGTGTCTATTATTATTTAGAAAGAGAGACAGCCAGAGAGAAAAAAAACTCGTGCTCGCGACCTTTTTAAAACCCCATAAAACTGATAACGATTAATAATTGGCGCGAAATTGATTTCGCCCACGTAAACGAATCGTTGTTTTTCCTGATGCTTGTTTTTGAGGCGGTGTTGTGGTGTGAGACGTGTATTTTTTTCATTTTTTTTTTCAAGAAAAAACTAAATATATATCAACGAGATGTGTACACCAAGCGAAAAACGACGTTTTTTCCAATTCATTCGTTCCTATGTCTTCTCTTCTCTTCCCCTCCTCTCATCTTTGCATTTTTTTTCTTGTATTTGTTCGTATTTTCGAAAATGATGTTCCCTTATCGAACAACGAACGCGTTTTAATTGTGTATTTTTTTCTTTCCGAGAGGCAATTCATTTTCACAGACGATCACTTCGAGTGGAAAATTTCACCTACATAAAATACAACATCGTTGATGAAAGACAATAAGGTGGGTGGGAATTTTTCGATACCGAAGTAAACATCTATCTAAGCCAAAGAAGCTGAAATTTTCTGAAAAATACTTTTCAACCCTGCATATAGAAAAACCACCAGTGCCAAAAATGGCATCACACAACGAAACAGAGAAGAAAAGGCTCAAAAAATATACGCGAAAAGCATTAAGTCCAAAATACAAAAATTCTAATCGTTAAGTAGGTAATGTATTTTACTAGCAAATTATTGAACATAGAATGTATGAATTGGTTTGATTATTCTAATTTGCATCACTGTTTCTACACATTATGATGGGTCGCGAAAACAGAGAAATTTTGGAGGATTTTGATCAAAGTCAGTAAAAACCTTCATTTTGAGTTCTGTTAAAAGTAAATTTAAGCTTAGAAAGTGCCTCTAAAAGAAAGATAAAAGTTTTCAAAGAGAAGACATTTTTTGAAAAAATAGAATCGAGGTTTCTTTTGGCTCTGGCCCCTTCTAAACCTGTTATGGGGGAAATATTCCATTTCTAGAAGAATGGTATTTGAGATTTCGTATTGACGTAAACCATTGCTATTAAAATTCGAGAACACTTTTAAGGTTCTATCTGACAGCAAAAAGTTTTCAAATCGCTGATTTTTTGGGTAAATTCATACATTGAAAATTTTTTCAAAACGAATATTTCACAATAATCATGCCAAAAATATCGAATGGTGTAATTTCTGAATCTGGAGAAATATTTTGAGACATGTGGTGTCATTTTTTTTTTTTTCATTGTTACTCTCAAAAAACCTGAAAAATTTATCAAGTTTTTGGCTATTTGTCTCGATTTTTAAAAATTGGCATTATAACTGAAAAAATTGGCACTCCCGTGTTCCAAAATATTTCCCAACTTTCACATAGTTAACCTTCCGATGTTTTAGCATTGGTAATTATAGGAAAAAAATTGTCATAACACTAATTCGCTAATTTTCAAGCGCATAAAGTAGAACCTTAAAAATGGTCTTTGGATTTGATTGTAATGGAATGGCCAAGGTCGGCGTAAAATCTCAAATACTTACAACCAATCTTTTGGAACTGAAGTGAGCCATTTTCTCAAAACAGTAAAGTGGGAGCTGGAGTGAAAACCCGAGATTTTTTTCTTCAAAAATGTGTCCTGTTTGGGGAGCGTACCTCCCCTTCAAAGGCACTTGCGGAGGTAAAAATTTTTTTTGAGTGACTCAAATCAAACTTGAGTTACGTCTTCACTGAAGCTAGGGACCAGTCCAACATGATATCAGCCTAGTTCGTCAAAGTATGCGTTGCATTACGGTAGGGCATAGGCGAATTGGGAACGTTAATTAGGATCTCAATCTATCAGATAAGTTAAGTAAGTAATATTTTATTAATACCCAGATATTTGCATTAATTTAGAAATGCGTTTTTCTTTGAATTTTGTTTTCATTTTGGTCGCCAAGTACAAACATCTGACCTCAGTGCTGACGTCACAAACGTTAAATGAAAAAAAATGTAAAAAAAATCTAAAAATGTATTACCACATTTCAGTATTCTTTTTTCTCGGACTAGGTCACAGATTTTCAATTACTGCAAATGCTCTTATTATTTTTTTTGGAGGGCAGGCAAGATAATCTACAATTTATACCACGTTTTTGAGGATTTGTGGTCATAGACATGTGATTTCGATAGCAAATCGAAATTTCACACTAGTCGAAGTCAAACAAACAAACAAACAAGGAAGCTCCAAAAACATGCCAAGTGCTCATTGTACTGGTTGATTGCAAGAATGTTTCTGGCTCCAGTTTTTTTTTAATTTGTTGATGATATATCGGTGCACATTTTTCTTCTATTCATTACAGGAGAAAATATTATATAGATTACTGATACAGTGAGCAAGGAAAACTTTTCCAAAACAGGAAAGAATGGGCTCGAGAGCCCCTATTATTCATAAAATGAGAAAAGGCAACTAGTCCACTTTGTGAGGGAGTAGCTCATTGCGGGGGAAAAAATAAGCAAAGATATATTCCGAAAAATAAATAGGATCCGATTCAATCTGAACTTTATAACAGATGATCACAGCTTAAGATAAGAATTGAAAGTGATCCGAATTATGGATTCACTGCATAAATTCAAAAGTTGAACTGAAATGAAAAATGCAAAATTAAATTTCACGAGAAATCTGAACAAGTAGTCTAGTAAGTACTTAATTTTTCAACCTCAAAATTAAAATCTTCAAACATTGAGCTTCAAACCAGGGAAAAGCAGGCGAAATTACGAGTAAAAAACCTTAAATTTTGATTATTCCGTTATGGTTTTTTTGCTGACTCATCCAAATTTTTAAAAAGAAATCGATTTCCGTTCCGTTATAAAAACTAGATACGCTATAGAAATACACGAAAATGTTCTCTCATCTTACGGACTGATGTGTAATTGTGTATAGGGTGTTCAATAAATCGTTTAATAGTTGAATGGGTAAATTTACATTGGTAAAATATAAAATTTATTCTGAAATTAAAAATCTGAAAACTGGCTGAAAAACTTTACGATTTGGGGCTTCTCAGTCACTTTTCAAAAAATCAATTTTAATATACCCAATCACTTGATACCTGACAAACGTGATATCTAACCTACGCAGAAATACAAGCCATCAGCTAATCGCTGATTGCAAAATAGTTTTTGCATTCGCTTTCACCATATTGGTTGATGGTTCTAAAATTTTGTTTAGAAATTATCAATTTAAAAAAAAATCTGAATTTAAACTATTTATTTGACTTTGTTATGCATTAATAAAAAATCTCGTTTATCCTTCCGGTATTCACCTAATTCTGCAAAAACTATAAAAATGGCGTCTGAATCAAGAAATCACCAAGATAGAGATATGAGTAATTTCATATTCAATGGAGAAAATCTGGACTTTACTAAATACTCCGAATTTCGTTGGGATAATGATAAAGAAATGGTAATTATTGTTGAACATCTGAACGAAGAACTTTAAAAGTAAGCAATCTTGAATTTTGATAGTAATGGAATGACCTACGTCGACGTACAATCTCAAATACTTACTACCTGTTAGAAAATACGTTTCTAACTTATGTATCATCGCGATCGCGAAATAACAACACAAACAGGGGCTTAAACGCCTTTATTAAATTGATAAACATCGCGCCACTTGTACACAGAAAACACACACACGAATACGTACATAACATACTGGAGAACTGGTCTCCGTGAACATTATACACAACGCATATACAGATCGTCGGAGAATATAGGCGTGGCCTACTCCAGTGTAGCCACGATCTAACACTCCCCCTATTCTCCGATGATGTACAATTTAAAAAAATTTTGAAAAAGAAAAATTCATAAATCACACCACACAGAAGCCCCGCCACAGTAAAGCCAAAACACTGTGACTATTTATATTCGCATCACTCTGTTTACATAGAATAGAATTTTGAGACACATCACATAATCTTTTTCTCACCAACAATCATTTCATTTTAGATCAAGTTCATCTTCAGTTAGATCGATATCCAGGTAACATTCCACATTTAAATCGTGTGTATCTGAAACTTACAACAAAAGCATTAGAAATCAAATAACCGATAGGAGCTCATCTCTTAAGATAGAAAAACGAGGTATAGGTAGCGGTTTTGTGCAGATATCCGCCAACTGCTCTTCTGAAGTTACTTTCTCTACTCTCACCTCTCCAAATTTCACACACTCTCTTACCAGTTGAGCTTCAGTTTCTATCACATGTTTCAACTTTGGCTTACTTGTAACAGTAGTGCATTTCACAGCTGAATCACTATCACAATATGCAACCACTGGATATAAATATCGATTCATCACACCTTTTATAGTGCTTTGCAACCACTTCATCTCACGTAATGCTTCATTTAAAGCACGGAATTCAGCCTCGCAAGTTGAGGTTACACGTCTCTTTCTTTTACGCGCCGCCCAAGAAATCACATCACCAAATAATTTAATAATATATCCTTCAGTTGTTTTCATTGAAGGTTGCACATCACGAAAACTTGCATCGGCGTAAACTTCCAACTCATCACATTTTCCTTCATACCTTAATGAGTAATCTCGAGTTCCTTTTAAATATCTCAACACATGTTTAGCTCTCATCCAATCGTAATTTGTAGGTGCTGACATATGAGTACTCAACTCATGAACCGCATAAGCAATATCAGGCCTAGTACCATCCGTTAAATATCGTAAAGAACCTATCAATTTACGAAATGGAAATTCTGTTAATTCCAACATTTTTCGACTTTCACTTCCCTCTTCACTCTCTTCTAAAGCTTTCAACTCCTTATTCATCACGCCACGTTCAACCATTGGAGTTTTTACTGATTTACAATTACTCATTTCAAAACGCTCCAAGATCTTATCAACATATTCACGCTGATCTAATGTCATCACTTTATTTTTCTTATCACGTATTATATTTATACCTAAATATTTCTTTAACTCGCCTAGATCACTGATCTTAAAATTTGAAGACAATTTATCAACAATTTCTTTCATTTTCTCCGCATTGTTGCTGGCCACAATCAAATCATCCACGTAGATAACAATAACAGCAATTATTCCATCCTGATGAAATGTAAATAAACATGGCTCATTCAAAGTATTCTCCAAACCTATCTCTCGGATTTCAGATTCAAGCCTCTCATTCCACTTCTTCGGACTTATCTTCAAACCATAGAGAGACTTCTTCAATTTACAAACATACTCCCCCCGCACATCATCTGACAACACTCCTTCAGGAACCTCCATATAAACTGGCTCATCTAATATACCATAAAGAAAAGCTGTCTTGACATCCAACTGAGTTACCTCAAGATCTAGCTTATTAATAAGAGAGAAAATAGTTCGAATATTCGGTAGTCTTTCCACTGGTGCAAACGTTTCATACAACTCGTAATTATTAGTATCTTCAAACCCACGAACAACTAGCCTTGCCTTATATTTCGTAATACCACCTACACAAATTTTCTTACGAAACACCCATCTGTGAGACAATATCTTAGTTCCAGGTTCTAACTCATCTCGCCTTACGATATCCCAAACGTCATTCTCAACCATAGATGATTTTTCCTCCTCAATAGCCTCTAGCCATTCTTTGCCATCTTCTCTAGAAATTGCCTCTGAATAAGTGACAGGGTCATTGTTGATCAAAGCAAACACATCACCTTTATCATCAAACTTAGCTAAGGCAATCAAATTCTGCTGAATCTCCAATTTTCGCGCCTCTGATCTTGTAAATGGTTTATTCAAACTAGTTTGTTTCAATATCTCAAGTTCAGCATTAGCATTTGAAAACCACTCATCATAGTTGATAGTCTCATCAACAGTTGGTATAGCAGATGTCTTAATCTCATCACACACATCCTTATAAACTACTGATGGTCTCAGTCTCACATCACGTGTATTAATAATCTCGCCACTTTGAATATCAAGTAGTTTATAGCTGTTTGAAGAATATCCTACTAAGAAATAACGCTTCAGACTATCTTTGTTCTTTGATGATTTTTCCTGACTATAAGTTCGAGTAGAAAACTTCTTAAGATCACTTTTATTCAAGATTTTGCGATAAGCAAGACAACCAAAACGAGAAATATACTTTAGACCACTCTTCTCTCTAGGATCAAATTTATTCAACGGTATTTCAAAATTGATACCCTTATGACATGTTCTATTCAACACATAAGTTGCAGCATCAACAGCTAAATGCCACAGGTTAGCTGGTAATCCTGAATCAATCATAAAACACCTAACAGTATTTTGAAGTTTACGATTCCAGCGCTCAGACTTACCATTCAATTGTTGAGTATCAGGAGGAGATACATCAAGCTCAATCTTTTCTTTTTCACAAATTTCTTTCATCTTACCTTGAGTATATTCCTTTGCTCCATCACACCTCAAATAGCAAACTTTCACATCACTTCCCAATTTGTTCCTTGCTCTCACCAGAAATTTCTCAAAACAAGCAGGAACCTCATCTCTAGTTCTTATTGAGTAGGTACTTGCATATCTTGAAAACTCATCAACAAAAGATACAACATACCTATACTTGTGAGGAAAGGTCATTGGCCTAATAGGTCCCATCACATCAGAATTGATAATTTCTAAAGGCCTAATAGCTAATCTCCTATCATTCTTAAAAGGTAATCGCGTCATCTTTGCAGCAATGCACACCTCACAATCAAGTATAGACTCATCAAAATTTATATTTTTCAGTTTCTCATCACGTTTAGCCATTTGCTGCAAATATGATCGCGAAATATGCCCTAAATTTTCATGAATTTTGAAACCTTCACTTTTGACATTCACGTCACTTTTAAATTTCTTATCTGGTTTGTTACTTGTCTCATTTGCATTGCTCACCTCATCAATTTTACGTTTCTTCGCTACAAAAGCTGCGCCCCTCACAGATTTTTCATTCTCATCACATAAATCAAAATTTACAACCCACACATTATTTTTATAAACTCCAGTAAATAAAGTACGTTTTGTTTTAGGATTAAAAATTTCAATAGTATTTGAATTCAAAATAATTGAATATCCATTATCAGTAAATTTTCTCAGAGATAATAGATTTTCAGAAGCATTTTTAGCATACATAACATTTTTCAAAGTAAATGGCTCACCACATAGACTTTTTACATATAACTCGCCACTTTGAGTAATATCTACGTGAACATCTTCGCTCGCACCACGCAATGATACTTGCCTATCTCGTTTATTTTTCAAAATATCACAATCTCGAATAAGATGTTCACTCGCACCACAATCAGCTACAAAAGTAATTTTTGACTTACCTATCTCAGATCTCATTTGTTCCACACCTGCTGCTAGCACTACACCACTTTGACCAGAAGTGCTTATCTCATTTGATGTACTCGTCTCATTTGTTAATCTCACCTCGTGTAGCGCTCGAGTGGCTAGGGGACATGAGGAGGAGATGTGCTGAGCGTATTTGTGGCATTTGTAACAAAACCGTATACCGCTGCCAGGCTCGATGAAGCATTCCGACGCTCGATGCTTGTTTGCACCGCAATTGAAGCAATAATCCGTTCGCCTTTCTTCGGAACCATGCCTGGGATTTTGAAACCTTCCTCGATGTTGAAAACCTCCACGAGTTGGAAAATTTCCATAATTTGAAAAATTTCCATAGCCATTTCCATAGCCATTTCCACGACCAGTTCCACGTCCTACGCCACTGCCACGATTACTTCGATTACCACGGTTGCCACGCCCAGCACCAAATCCACGTCCACCACCTCTATGTCCACGTCCTCCAAAGCCACGTCCACCTCGACTATTTTGACCTTGAGAAACACCTCCTCTATCATCTCCAAATCGAAAAGCTGAAGCAGGCTCTGAGGGATTTCCTTGCAGGGCCCTTAGGATTTCTGTTTGCTGTCGTAAAATAGTAGTTATCAAATCTGGGTCACCACCTTGGTCTTGACCTTGACCTCGACCTCGACCTCTTCCTCGACCTCGACTACTCATCTATAAAAATAGCAAGTACCACTCAATAAGATTATTAAATAATTCTCCTGACTTTCCATGCATCCAATCATGAGCCATGGAACACTCATGTACCCAGATGAACACACAAAAGACAGATCTCATATCATAATTTAAATTTAAAATTCAATTAATAATTTTTCACATCTCAAAACAACAATCAAACAGAACTGTCACCGAAAATATGGCACACTCATTATTTTCAGTTACTGAACTGATTGAAGGTCCTCACATAATTCAAAATTTCATTTTTAAAATTTTCATCAAATAAAATTTCTTCATAAAGAAATATCAAACTCACCTATACCTACTATCTCACAAGTCCATCCCCAAGAATATGGTACTCTCATATTCCCAGCTATTAACTTGCTTGATAGCTCACTTTTCGTTCATGTTACCCACTGAGATTCATTTTCAGCAATATGGAACACTCATATTGAGATCCTGAAACCAGTGTGTAACAATGAACCCACACTCTTATCACATTTTAAGTAGGTAGTACCTAGGTAAACATATATCATTTCTCACCTTGACTGCAATAAACAAATCAGCAAATCACACTCTCGAACTGTACTAGAGTACACACCACAAAGCACAATCAATAGTTCAGTAGTTTTATCAATTTAAAATTGAAAAATAATCTCCAAAGAAAGCACACAAAAGATCGTGAACATACACCACAGTCACAGTCACAATACTAAATGTAAACCTAGTAGGTACTACACTACATACAGGCACTTGAAAGAATAAACCACACCTCTGTGCCTCGCATCTCAACTCGCCACTCTGCAGCTGCAAGATTTCTTTGTGGTAAAAGAAATCTTAGGTATTAAAATTTACTAAGAGCTCGTAATTTTCAAATTCCATACATCATGAAAAATACAGCACACCACAATTGAAAAATACACAGTATTCCAGCTCCAAATACACATACACTTGTCGCATCCCTTTTATCACCGGCCGGTTGACATTTTTTTAAAAACAATAAAAAATAGTTCTGCATCATTAAATCTTATTATTTTAGCCAAGCGGCAGATCTCGAAACATAAGCGCCCCTTTAAAATACTCATGTTCGAGTATATGACCACTGCATAATATTTAACGTAATAAAATAGGTACCTATACCTATACACACACATGCAAGTAAAACAAGCAAAGTCGTAAAATGATGCCGCCAAAAGGGAACTCTAAAACACATGCTATTTTTAGAATCTGTCACCCTAACCTGTATCCGCCGCTGCTGCTGCAGACAACAGCGAACGAATACGTAGATCTACTAAAAGCAATCTGATGCAACATATAATACCTATTGGTAAGTAGGTATATACCTATCTAAAATACACACAATATTATACCTATCCGTATGTGGATATGTACCTACCTATCTACCCACCACACACATATACATGTACATGCAAATAACATTAACCTACCTAAGTTGGCCAACTAACATGCACAAAAATATAGTATGAAAAGGATACATATTACCCAGATAATATTTTACTCATCTCCTTGATACTTGATCACTTGGCAGGTATCTTGTTCTTCTCCTCGCATCCGAATTCGCGTTCGCGTCATCGTCACCTTGATACCTAATCTCTTGGTAGATAGGTATTTTGTTCTCGGACCTCGGACCTTCAAATTCGCGTCACTGCGGGAATTACCATTTGAGGGGTTACCCGGCTTCGCCTCCACCATGTTAGAAAATACGTTTCTAACTTATGTATCATCGCGATCGCGAAATAACAACACAAACAGGGGCTTAAACGCCTTTATTAAATTGATAAACATCGCGCCACTTGTACACAGAAAACACACACACGAATACGTACATAACATACTGGAGAACTGGTCTCCGTGAACATTATACACAACGCATATACAGATCGTCGGAGAATATAGGCGTGGCCTACTCCAGTGTAGCCACGATCTAACACTACCAATCTTTTGGAACTGAGCCATTTTCTCAAAACAGCAAAGTGGGGGCTGGAGTGAAAAAAAATCATGATTTTCAAAGAAATGTCTCCTCTTGGGGAGCGCAACTCATCCCCTTCAAAGGCACTCGTGGAGCTGAATTTTTTTTTGAGTGACTTTCAACTTAAACTTGAGTTACATCTTCACTAAATTTGGTTGAAATTATCCGAAATTTTCATTTATTTTGCGATCTACCGTAGAAGAAATCGACATCCACATATTCAATAGGACGTACAATTTTCTTTTTTTCAATTTTCAACAAGTAAGTAATTCTTAGTGCTGACGTCACAAATGTTGAATGAAAAAAAAATCGACTAGTAATCAATGGGCTTCCATTTTTTCGTTGAATTTCTAATCAATTTTTTTTTATTCAAAATTGAAAAAAATTGACTGAGGGTTATTTTGGGTGAGAAGGGGACAGGAAGTGAAATATAGTTCATAAAATCTGAACATTTATACCACATTTCAGCATTCTTTTTTCGGCCGCACTAGACCACTCACAGATTTCTAATTAAATGCTCCTATTTTTTTTTTTTTTTTTGAGGGCAATATATTTTCAAGAAAATCTAAAATTCATACCACGTTTTTGAAGATTTGTGGACATAGACGTATGATTACCATAGCAAATGGAAATTTTACACTATTCGAAGTCAAATAAACAAACAAACAAAAAATAAAATTCCAAAACCATGCTATAAATTTTAAATTTTGAGTAAAATATTTCAGGTACTCTCCCCTCCATCCCTCTAAGAAAACCTTTCGAGCACCTTTCAAAAAGATTTCTATTTATTCTTCAATTTTACATTTTGAAAAAATTGTATGAAAATTCATCTTTGTACTAAATACAGGTATTTTTATCCAAATAGGAGAATTTTCGATTGGCATTATTGTGCCAGGCACCTTATTTTTGTCGTAAAAAGCCAAAAAAACTCGTTAAAAAAGACATAGATCATAGATCACAAGTGCTTATTCTACTGGTTGATTGCAAGAATGTTTCTGGCTCCATTTTTTCCCAATTTGTTGATGATACATCGGTGCACATTTTTCTTCCATTCATTGCAGGAGAAAAGGAAAACTTCTCCAAAACAGGAGTGAATGGGCTCAAGAGCCTATTATTCATAAAAGGAGAACAGGCAACTAGTCCACTTTGTGAGGGGAATAGCGTATTGCGGAAAAAATTAAGCGAAGATACATTCCGAAAAATAAATTGGATCTGATAATTCCATCCTCTTTGGGGAGCGTAGCTCATCCCCTTCAAAGGCACTTGTGGAGCTGAAAATTTTTTTGAGTGACTTTCAACTCAAGGCTCATTTATAATGGTAATAGAAATTCACAAAAAAAAAATAAATGAAAAAGTTGAATCTATGGTTTTTAATAGGAGAATTTCTATTACAATTATAAATGGTTCTATTGAAAACCACAGATTCAACTTTTTCATTTATTTTTTTTGTGAATTTCTATTACCATTATAAATGAGCCTTCAAACTAAGTTACGTCTTCTCTAAATTTGGTTAAAAGTATCCGAAATTTTATTTGTTTTGCGATCCACCGTAGAAGATATCAACATCAACATAGTTAAGGATGAGTTAAAATATGTAGATTTATTCGTTAACTTTATTTTTTTCAATTTTAAATAAGTAAGTAATCGTTTACTAGTATCTAAACATTGGCATTAACTTGAAAATTTCACGTTTTTCATTGTTTTTTTTTTCATCTGACTTCAGTGCCGACGTCACAAATATTGAATGAAAAAAGATCATCTACCAGTAATCAATGGACTTTTTTTTTATTTTTGATTCATTTTTTTTTTTTTTTTGGTATGATTTATCATTATCTACGACAAAAGTAAGAGGTCTAAGCCACAAAAAAATAGAAGAAATTTGATGACATTTTGAAACTGATGAAATCCTAAAATCTTGTATAAAACTCGAATCATGTGCCCCACCAGCGATCTAAGGGCATATCGATTATTCTAAATTTTAACCTTCCGAGTACACATACAACTTACTATATCAAACATTCCATCAGTGTTTCTGAATTTTTCGAAAATGAATACATTCAGCGCAAGAAAAATAAAATCTTCTGAGATCACAAATGCTCATTGTACTCGTTGATTGCAAGAATGTTTCTGGCTGCAGTTTTTCTTCAATTTGTTGATGATATATCGATTCACATTTTTCTTTCATTCATTGCAGGAGAAAATAATTAATTATGTATTATAGATTACACTGATCGTACAGTGAGTAAGGAAAACTTCTCCAAAACAGGAGTGAATGGGCTCAAGAGCCTATTATTCAAAAAAGGAGAACAGGCAACTGGTTCACTCTGTAAGGGCGGGAGTTGCTAATTGCGAAAAAAATAAGCGAAGATACATTCCAAAAAATAAATTGGATCCGATCCAATCTGAACTTTATAACAGAGTATCACAGCTCGTGATGAATTAAAAGTGATCGGAATCATGAATTCACCGTAAATTCAAAAGTAAAACTGAAATGAAAATTGAAAATGAAATTCGACGAGGAAAATCCCATCTCAATTCAACGAACCAAAATTGATTTTTCCACTTCAAAATTAAAATCTTCCAACAAACACCGAGCTTCAAACCAAAGAGAAACAGGCCAAAATTACGAGTTGAAAAATTTCAAATCTTAGATCTTTTCGTTATAATTTTATTGCTGACTCGATCAAATTCCGAAAAAAATTCGAATTCTGTCCCATAAAAACTATAGATACGCTACAGAAATACACGTAAATGTTTTCTTATCTTGCTGTCAGATGTGTATAGGGTGTTTAATAAATCGTTTAAACCGACAATCTGATAAGGAATCAGTTGAAGGGTTAAATTTACATTCGGAAAATATAAAATATATTTTGAAATTAAAAATCTGAAAACTGGCTAAAAAACTTTACGATTTTGGGCTTCTCTGTCAGATTTCAAAAAATCGACTTTAATAATTGATAATATTATTTTTTAAAAAGAGGTTGAAAAGAAATAAAACTTGCTAGAAAAACAATGCAGTAGGAGAATATTTTAATAAAGATATGAAAAATCACGAGCGTCACACAATTCTCGGTAAGTTTACTTTTTATTCAATCAAAATTTTTTAAGAAGTGCACTTCTTTATTTCCTCTACTTTTTCAATTTATGTCATCATCAATGTAAGCAAATAATAAATTGTGCTTTTTGTAAATTTTTCTAATGGAAAGAAATTATAATTTCCTCTAAAATCACTATCACATTAGAAAATGTCTGCAAGTTCATTGATACTGTACCGAAGTAGGTATCATCATTCAACTTATAGGTAAGTGTTCAATATTTGAATATTTCATTTTCAATTTCTAGATACCTGCTTTCACCAATGCCCACTCCCACTTACTTTCTTCTTACCCAAGTCTAAATTAAAATTCCACCTTTTTCCAGTAATTTTCTCTCCACTAGGCAAATTTTCATTCACCTAGCTCCCCCGAGACGAAATTTCTCACCACATCGAGCTTATTTTCCAGCCGAGCAGGATATATCATCGAAAAATTAATCCGCGTATTTCATCAAAACGACATAACCTCGTTCCATTACGAGGGCGATAAATCAATACAATATATCATCCCTTTCGAGCCCCCAGTCCGTGTGAAATTAACGTAACACACGCTAATGTTCGAAATCAAGCTCGACGAGCTTTCGTTCGTCTCGAATATTCCGTCATTTATGACAGCTTCGCGAATAACGCTTTTAAAAAATAATTTTTTTCCATCGCCTCCGCGATACTGTTCGATTCTTTATGACTATATACTTTGTGCCAATGACGTAGGCGTTGGCTAGAGTGTGAGTATTTTTTTTTATTCAATTCATTGATTGAGAATTACCATTCGACTGGTTCGAAAATATGCTAAAATTTATGAGTTTTTTTTTCCTTCTTTCATATTATTGCCTCTCTTTCGTCGTTCTAGTTCTTCGCGATATATATGTGTCCTATCTGCTCGTATCATCGCGTATACATATAAGTGTAATATGTTATGTACATGTTAAAGCATATGTACACATATATTTATAAATGATTAAATGCTTAAAAGTTTTCTCATTATTTATGTAAATATGATATGTAATAGTACATTACATTACTAGATTAATAATGTGGGTGATTATGAACGAGTGCAAAGTTACTGCGCGAGTCGAAGACGAGCGCTGTAACTTTGCACGAGTTCATAATCACACACTTTATTAATCGCGTAATGTAAGGTGCTTTACATAATAAACACTCGTAACCTCACCATTTTACACTTCTGTTGTTTAGATGCAAAAAATGTGCGTCTATGAGTGACCAAACTTCACCGGTTAAATTTGTTAAATTATGTCCAAACGTAACACGTACGTAATGGCGAGTTTCGCGGCGTTGCCACATAACACCACGTACATAATACGGCTATTACGTACGTGTTTCACCCGGCATTAGGTCGCTCATAATGACGTACATTTTGCATCTAGCGACAGAGGTGTAATGATGAGATTACGAGTGTGTATTACGTAAAAGATTATAGCGTTGGAGTAACCAAACACGTAGAACCGAGCCATGCTCGCCAACGTTACCGCAAGAGACGCCGATAACCCGCCAAAAATTCAAATTATGCTCCATGAATATTTTATTTGCAAAAAAAGCAAAAAAAAAAAAAGGCGAAATGTAAACTTTATTCTCGGTAATAAAAATCCACAAAACGAGGTAAATTGAAACAGAAAAGAATAAAAAAAAAAAAACTCAGCCTCGAATAAATATTTCACCCCAAAAAAAAAAAAAAAAGTAAGAGAGCGAAAGAAAACGAAAAATCCACAACAGTGTGTACCCAAAAAAACACACTATACGATTTATCGCAATCGCTTCGAGTTCAAGTTTTTTCCAAACGTCGTAATTCTTACGGGAGAGCAAAAGCAGAGAGAGAAAAAAAACTTCGCCTGAGCAAAGTTTAAACGTACCTTAATTCTTTCTTTGTTGAATACCTCAAACCGCAGCTGAGTTAAGTTCAATGGTACAAAAATAGAAGAAAATATGGTACGAAGCTGGTTACAAATCAAAAAATACCAAGTTCGCTGTTCTCGCGACTCGCTTACTTAATCCTTTTTTTTTTTGCTGTTTCTCTCTTTCAGGTGGTATTTTGATCGAAATGAATTTTCTGTGATATTAAATTTTATTTTTGTAGCTCTTTTGTGCTGGTAATTTTTTTGCTTACGTAAAAGAAAGCAATTAATTTTAATGTAAATTGATTTACCATAGAGAAATGTCATCAGACTATTTTTGTGTGTATTTGATATTCGTACAGATGAAAAATCATTATTATGACAAAATTCGTTCATTTTTTCCAACGTTCTTCGTTTCATGCGAATTATCATATTTCTTCAAAAAGAAGGGTATTTTTCAACAACTGCATCTCGTAGCTTAATATAGAGTGAAAAATAGAAATATGAAAAAACTCACTCAGTTGGTGAAGTACGACCATAATTTTAATACCGTGATTAAAATTTGTTTGTAATTAGTCTTCATTTTTTTTTTTTGCCGAGGAGAATTCGTCCCTTCAGCTTAGAATGATAGACATCACGTTCGAGCAACTCATTTCGTAGTAGTATCCAATTAAACCTAAATCTCGAGAGTTGACGTTTATCCACCCACCAGATACTTTGCAAATCAAATATTTTGTAACGAAAGTTTTTTTTCAGCACAGCTTGCTTCGCATTGAATCGCTAATTTCAACGAAATGTGCTTCAAGAAGGGGGAAAAGTACTGAAATAAAAATTTGCTCAAATTGGCAATTCAAAATGCAACAGAAAAGATAGACGTCGCCACGTATCGTAACAAAAATAAAGCAATATAGGTAAAGATTTATCTAGGTTCATTTTTTTAAAAAAAGTATCAAAATTACGATTCATACAGCTCACCTTCACTTGAGAGTAAATAAATAATTATAAAACATATTTTTATGAAAGCATGTGCCTTTTACAATTTGAAAATTAGGTAAGTAATCGATAATCTTTCTATCAGATTGACAATCAAAGATGAAAAAAATATTTTCGTAATGAAAAATGTTACACACGCAATAATTTGCTCACTTCCATCACTGAAGGAATGAGTAAGATTTTAATTCATATTCCTTTCACAATAATGAAAATTGGGCAGAGCTGTCGAGAGGGTATAAAGCCTGCGTTTTATGAAATGCTCGGCAAAATGAAGAGCCTATGATGAAAGAAACCCCTATTTTTTCACTTCTCAAAACACAATGCAGTGAAAATCTGAGAATAAAAATGATCATAAAATCGTTATTATTGCATAAAATTTATCAGGGATAGAAAGCTAGCCGAAAGCTGTATGAATAAAAAGCTAGAAGCTAGCCAAAAGCTATGATTTTTCAGCTTTCTCAGAGATTTTTTATTTTTTGCATATTATTCATCGAGTTTAATTTTGGTTTGAGTTATTTTTCAATTTTTACTTTTTAAGTTATCTTTTTTTCAGTTTTTTCACTTTTTTTGTTGTGGTTGTAAGCTCCCTCTCGATTCACTTCATTAAAAAAAAAAAAAAAAAATGAAAATATGGAAGCCAAGCTGAAAGCTAAAAGCCGAAAGCCAAGGATTTTCGGAAGCTAGCTAGCCGTTGGAAAACTTCACGAATTTGAAAAGTCTAAAGCTATAATGCTCAAGTTTCATACCTATATTTTTTTGAAGCTAAAATCTAAAGCCAAAAGTTTTATCTTTCGGCTTTTCATCCCTAAAATTTATACCAATCGGTAGTCAATTTCAATATCTTTAAATCTTGCTCAACAAAAATTTCACATAAACCCCTTTATATGGCCAAAAAAAAGGAAAACATTGTTGATCGACTTTCCAGGAATGGAAAGCCAATAAAAGA
Source organism: Planococcus citri (assembly GCF_950023065.1). Taxonomy (NCBI): domain Eukaryota; kingdom Metazoa; phylum Arthropoda; class Insecta; order Hemiptera; family Pseudococcidae; genus Planococcus; species Planococcus citri. Next base: position 28,840,739 of record NC_088678.1, on the reverse strand, counting down.
TAAAACTTTAGCTTCAGCTTTCAGCTTTTCAAATTCGTATTTTTCTCACAGCTAGCTTCCAGCTTGCAAAAATTCTTGGTTTTTGGCTTTAGTTTTCAGCTTTCGGATTTACAATTTTTTTTTTCAAATGAGGTAAATTCAAAGGAGATTTACAACTTTAAAAAAACGAAAAAAAATGAAAACTTGAAAAGTAAAAATTGAAAAATAACTCAAACCAAAACTATAAATGTAAAAAATTAACACCATACTTGCTTCATTTGTTTGTTATGCCTGCGAGAAATAAATTTGAGTCACACCAGACAAATCAGCATAACAATCGAAATGGAGCCCACAAATGGCCCGGATGAATGTAAGTCGCTGCATGTAATGTACTATTATTTGTAAATTAAAAATATTTCAAATTATTTGGCAGTACATAGGTAATGCGTCTAGAATGGCAGAATTCTCTCAATTTACCAATCACAGGCATCACAGCAGCTGCTCATCATTTTAACAAAATACTAACGCCAAAGATTGTTGGATCGATTTACAGGTGCAATGGATTTTGCATATCCCAGCAGTGATAATCAGCTACTTCAAGTAAGAATTTGAAGAGTAAGTAAGTATTATTAGAGGAATCGAGAACTTGATGGATATTTGGATTCAAAAAAACAAGTATCCTGCTTCAAATTTTGCTTTAAAATGGTAATAGTGCTTACATTTTCATTATAAACTGTTCTGGTTCATTAATTTTGATTGAATAAGTATATAAAAATCAACCCACCGGGGGGGGGCTGTTAAACTAGAAATGTTTTCGTGTAGAGAAGCGCAGCTTTCAAAGTTCAGACAGATCGTTGGCAAATTTAGTTGACGTAATTACCTCATTTTCAAAGTAAGTAAGTAAATTTATTTATTTATTTTATGTAGTAGGTACCTAATCATTTTATATAAATAAGTACTTCAGCTGATAACTTTGTTCTGTTTTATTTTTCAAAATCAATTTCCAGTCCAGTTCTGTTACCAACGTGTTCTAAAATATGGTTGTCTGTTGCTCGTGTTGTTAAAAGTAGGTATTCGGGCTGGGTAGCGCTAGTGTCGCTGTTTGGACTCAGAATCTGATGAGGACGAAAACATGATATTAATTGATACTTGACATACATAAAGTTCAAAGTTTTTCAAAATGATTTGTATTGAAGAAACTTTTGTGTGGATCGATGTGTTCAGACGGAGAAAAACGATTAACAAACACACTCAAATTCAACTGAACTCGTATATCAAAACATTCTCTATCACTTTTTTTCGTCCTGATAAAAATCAAAGTCCATTGGTGCAACACAAGCGATCCCAGCAGATGCCCAGCCCGAATCCCTACCTCGGTGCCTTTTACATTCTCCTACCTGTTTGTTATCTCTTAATACTTTCATGTTGACAGGTGTGATTTATTTTCAAAACTTCAAAACCAGGCCAGTCTCAGCTTAGCTGAGCTAGTTCATCTGATAAGGGTTTATTCAAGACAACTGATACTGAGTACAGACCAGATATCATACTCTTCAGCTTTAAAAAACGACACCTTCCCAACTGCTGACCAAGCGATTATTTTCCCATTCATTGATGGAATCCCAATCCAGTACTATGCCAGAAAAATGATCAGAGTAATAGGTAATAGCATTCTTCACTGTGCAAAGATATCAAACAATTGTGTACGTATGCATGTTAGAAGTAAAGAAATTGCAGAAAATTTTCTCTCAAATGGTGGTGAAATTGAAATTAATCGTAAGCCCATCAAGCCAGATGGTATATAGGCAAGAAAGAAATGACAAAAAAATTATCATATCTAATAATTTCACATGGAATCACTCCTTCCAAAAAAATGAAGTTTTTGAGACTGTCACAAGAGGAGGATCTTACAGATATCTTATCAGAACGCCGATTTATGCACATTCTTGCTGAAGATGCAATCAAATTACCTTCCTCCGAGCTCATTAAACATAATGAAGATGAATACAGGGTATTCTACAATGATGCTGTAGTCAAATGTTTCATCTGTCACCAATCTTGACATACCTCACAATCATGCGAAATTAGCAAGGAACCTCCTGCCAAGGATATTGAAATCACCCACCGGCAACCAACTAATTGAGTCAAAAATCAACGTGTAACTATTACTGAGGTGAAAGAAGTTGTAGATCCAACCAATTCAAATCATCTTCAAAATTAACTTCCTGCAAAGCTCAATGAGAACAAAGAAGAAACTCCTATGGAAACAAATCAGCCATCTACAAGCCATTTCTTCAAAAAAACATCATTCAAATTCTAAAATTTTAAAAGCCAAAAAATGAACTTCTCGTCCTCACGTAGAAAAAAAACATCGTTATTATGCCTCTCTAAATACAAATTTTCAAAAACTTTTCCTCGAAAAAAGACTCCTTGCAATTTGTAAGTATATTCTTAAAAATCTCGTTTTTATGCCTTTTGTTTTAAAATAAACAAATTTCATTTTTCGAGTCATTCTGAAGTCTCTAGTGTGATTTTCGGTTTCTGCAGAATTTTTAAATTTCTACAGAAGGCTTGGCACCAAATTCTGATTTCTTGAATTTTTTCCTAATCTTTTTTTTTTGAAATCGACCGAAATGACTACGCGAATTTGGTAATCAAGTTGAGAGTAAGTAGCAAGTCGATTTTTAGCCACCTCAAAATCAATTTCCGCAGTTTCTGAAGTTATTCAAAAAATCTGAAGAAATTGAAAATCGCACTGGAGGCTCCAGAATGGTCGGGAATGGTGAAATTCGCTTCCAGAGAGCTGATATTAGATTTGGGATTTATTCTCACCATTTTTTCTGAATAAGCACGTATTTTTTCAACGTAACACTTTACTTTGGAAATGGACAATTTTAAATTGTCAAAAATTCCCTCAAAATCAATTTGGGCAGCTTTAATTTTGGTAAAGGAGATTTCAGACCTTGATATTTCCAAAAATTGCGACTCTGTTCCAATCAGGAGAGACACCTTGAGAAGTTTCCATGTCAACGTGGAAAAATTCCAAATACTTACAATCTAATCGTATTTTACGAAAATAATGAGTAATGACCATCCAAATGAATCAGCACAATTTTTAAGAGTTATTAGATCATGATTACGAAAAAATGATATGTACTTATTGGAATTTTACATCGTTCTTCATTTGAAATTAAAATGATCTCACGAAATTTCTATCAAAAAAATCGAGCATATTTTCTCAAGTTAATATATGCACGAGTTGGTTCGACGAAATACACTAATATGAAAAATACGAAAAAAAAAATAAATAAATAAACTTATAATCGTATCCTCGAACATCAAATTCATTTCCAAAACACCATAAATCTGTACCTGAGGAAAAAACTCCTCACCATGGCGAGAATAAATACACGAAAAAAATGACTTATCAGCCGAAACAAAAAAAAACCTTAATACACTCCGAGATCATCTCAACGATACAGATTTCAATATTGTTTTGAAAACCGGGTATATTCGAGCAGAAACTTAGCCGATTTTGGCATATCTTATATTCGACATGAAACAAAGCTCAAGGGGTTTCTTCCCCATACCTGTCTCATTGCGAAAATACGATACCTATACACGTCAACGCACTGACGCAGAGAAGCAAAAGTTCAAAGACTCGTGCTCAGAATACACCTTCGAGGAAATCATCTGGAGTACTTTTACTCCTCTGACTCGATTGACGTCCGGATAACTCACATCTCATCGTATATACGAGAGAGACTAGATACTCATCTTTAGTGATAGCTACGTTGAGAAAAAAAAATGAAAATAAAAAATAACGTCGTTTTCGCTTTTGCCTTTTGCAAAGGTTGACGGTGAAATTTTGATACGACTGAAGGCCGGATTATAAACATGACAATTGCCACCGTTATGTTAGTTCGCTTCTTGAAAATGGTACGTGTGTGTTTGTTTATATGTCTGCGAATTCAGTCACGACGATGAGGCTGCGAGTTGACATTTAACGTGATTGTTTCAGACATACAAAGACGAGTCTTGCCCTAACGACGTTGGTGTTGTTGTCGCCGTCGTCGTCTCAAGAGGAGGCAGGAAAAACCCACATTTTGACGATAGGAAAAGCTTTTTAAAGATATTTTTTTCTCTTTCTCTTTGCTTCGCCTCGAAGACGATAAAAATAAAAAATCCTTTAGAGCAAAACGAATTTTTTCTCTATCTCGGTGATTCTGTTCTTAACACGTGGTATCTTAGTTGTATAAGAGGGATTTAGTGTTAGATCAAAGATAGGTATATACCAAGGTATATAAGCTCGTATATGGTTTCCGAAAACACCACCACCATACGTACGAACTAAGAGAAATGTAAATTGCCGAGACGAAGCAATTTAAAGATCCATACCGCGAATCTGGCGCACATAAATCGCAGCTTTCCCACTAAACTCGTGGGAACGTAAATTTATGAATACTTTAACAAACGCTATCTCGCCTACAAATACCACTTTTCATTAACGTTTCGGACCCGATTCGCCTTCTCCCCGGATCGTCTCGGCTCTTTAATTCGCGTGTATTAAAAGGTCGCTCTTGGTAGCTTGTTCGGGACGAGATTGTAAAATTACACGACGAGAATATCGTACACAAGAAACCACGCCGTTAAATCGGCCTCTCTCGACCTAGGACCTTTTGCGGCACACCGACCTTATGTAGTAGTCTCGACTCTCGACCACAGTACAAAATGCGAAAATTCCCCTTTACTTCGACAAGTTAGCCATTTAATTTCCTACAAATCCGACTCGTGTTCGGATATTTTTACACTGGTCGGAGGTGGTTAAAAATTCACTTTCACGTTAACTCGCCTTTTTCACGTATCAATTCACGAGAAATGTCCCAAAAATGTATGGGAAAAAATCAATTCAAATATTCGAGTAGGTATATTGATATAAATATGAAAATTTTCCAAAATGGAAAATTTTTCAATTTTTTTCCTCAAAATAGGAAAAAAATCTCAAAATGAGATTTCTAGCTGAAAAAATTTGATTAAAATGTACCTTAAAAAATTCCCTAAAACCACGAAAACAAACCTTGTTGCGTTGTACACTCTTTCAAAAATATGAAAAAATGCTCGAAAAATTAAAAATTCACTACCTGTCATTGATAAAAAATTTCCAGCTATGAACTCGATCAAATCGTTACATCGATCGAAGACTACTCCATCATGATCATCACGTACCAAAAAACATCACCAAACTAATCGTAAAAATTCTCTTAAAAATTACAACTTTTCACTCCGAAAGAGAAAAAAAAAAGAACCGAAAAAACGAACCTTTTTTTCGCGTACGTATTCGTGATTTTACGACGAAAACATGGTTCGCGACGATAAAACCGTTCGAAGAATCGGTCTCGACGATTCACAGGTTGTAACTGAAGGTAAGACGAACTGTTTTAGCGAAATATATCCACATCGTCGATGTACGAGTACGTAAAAGCTGACGAATAGACCGACGCACCTCTCCTACCCGCTGATCTATTCCGAGTAACGCATGCGCTTCGGGATCGAGATGGTGAAAAAAAACACCTCGTAACACAAACACAAGTTTCTTTTCAAAATATTTTTCATTGTACTTGGTGTATTTTTTTATTTATTTTTCACAAAAACCACCACACCGTAGACCGACTGAGACCGACCGACCAACGTTTCCTTAAATAATAGTGTACTGCTTGGAGGGATGACGACGGTATCGCCATCGGGCAAAGGGGAGCGTCGGTGAGGGGGCACTGGCAGCGTACAGCCAAACATCGAGATTCGAGAATAAAGGGGCAGGCAACCTGAACCGAGGCTATGAATTGAAAACGTTATTTTTATTCTTTTGTTGGTTGCGATTTCGTTTTTCTTTTTTCTTTTTTTTTTTGGTAAAAATAAAATAAAAATTTTAAATCCGTCTGCGTAACTAACGACTTTTTAAACGTGCGCCTTGTTTTTTCTGCCTTTCTTTCGGTCGTGTTTTCTCGTCGTCGTCTTAATACGTAACGAGCATCGTGTCCCCGCATCCTGTACCCTTTGTTTCTGTGTACTCTTTTTACTGAAAAGCCTTGTTGTCTCTCGTTAAAGATATCCACGTAATGTAAGATAAACGTAAAATATTACGTCAACTGTAGCGTTCATTCTTTTACGAGGGGTTTTTTTGTTTCTTTTTCGTCTCGTATTTTAATGCGAATTTATCATCTCGCCATCGTCACCAAATTTGGAATTCTCATTGAAGATAAATAGCTGCAGGAAGGGGGTGAGTTATATATTTTGGCTGTACGATCGTAGATAAGTACTTACACGAGAGAAGAGGCAATTTATGACATCAATGGTCTTCAATAGACGAATTCCTTTGGAAGGAAAATTTTTGAAAATTTTCCAATGGGAGAATTTTTTTCTGAAGAGAGAAACTTGAAATCAAGAATAGGTATGTTCAAAGGTGGCCATAAAAAACATGTTCAAATTTCAATGAACACCACAACACATTGAAGACAATAATTCAAGTTGATTTTTTAAAATCCAATGCTAAAAAACGCTAAAATTAATACAACTGGATGCGAAATTTTTCCACAATTAACATTAACAAATATGACTCACGTACAACTTCATATACGTAGACTGTTTGGTAGGCTACAACTCTCAGAGAGAAAAATCGTACTCACCTGAAACAAAAAACATCAAAATGGCGAATTAGTTGATTTCAAAATTATATATGAGCATTCGAACCTCGTCACTTGAGGTTTTCTTCTTCATTTTTAGTGTGCGTACAAGGCACATCATTAACTAAAAAACAAAAAGACAAGTACAGCAGTGATTTCGGAGATAAGTAGAGGTAGAGTTATGAAAACGAACGTTAATGGGTGCTGGAAGTTATGTCCGGATTGACCATGTTTTTTTGGTCCCATTGCCTGTGTCAATTGTGTAACAACAGGTGGTCCACTGCTCGCAGTTCACTCTGATATGTATCATTTATGTGTAAATCATCTAGAATTTTCGACTATCAACTGTTTACACTTTTTGTAAATCATTTGCGCTTTTCAAAAGCAGGGGTTCCCAAACTAACTTGTTGGTACACGTTTTCCGAATGCTGAAGCAGCTGTTCCTTCTGCAGAATTAAGTAAATAGCAAACACACCGAAGCAAAAAAATGAATCCTTAAAGATAAAAAATTTACTAGATAACCCGTTTTTCGCGCATACTGCGCTCCTCTTCTCGATGTAAATTGTTCATTTTGAAAATTTTGAAAGTATCTTTTTTCGCCTATAATTCCCAAAAAGTCTTGCTTTTTGTTAACATTGTTATTGTTGCTTTTTGCCGGAAATTGTGAAAGGTTATATGGCTGTTTTAATAATTGACAGAAAAAAAATTGTTTCAAAGCAAAAATTCCAATAATTCTTACTTTTTCATCAAAAATAACCCAAAGCGTAAATTGTTCTCTAAAATATCCTAAAAACCATCACTCTGTCATCGCTTTATCATTTATTAAAATAATGTCCTACTTTTCTACAAAAATTGAGAAAAAGTATCATCTTTCTTATAACAATTGCCTGAAAAGTCATGGTTTCATTTTTCAAAAAGTTGGCAAAAATTTCAAATGTTTTAGGCAAAATTGCGAATCAGGCTACCTACTTATCACTTTTTTAGCAGAAGTTGCTGAAAAATTCCAAAAAGACTCGTTTTTTTCCTACAGTTGAAATAAAACTAACACATCGGATTGGATCTAATACCGTATGACTGAAAATTTCAAACTTTCACTTAACTTTGACCGGGAACTTTTTTAAGCTTTCTTCAAAACTGCGAATGTGTCAAAATGTATTTTATGGCAAGCTTTTTCTAAGTAGACTATGAGTAACTCTAAATATTCAACCCCTCAGTTGAAAAATCTAAACTCCTACATACAACAGTAGAGATTTTCCCAAATAGTCTGAAACTTGCATAAGTTGATGAAAAAGTGAGATGCTAGATAGGTATAACCACTCCAGAACTCAAAAAAATGAAACCATGGTTAGAGGATTAATTTTGATACCCAACGTGCTAAAAATAGCACTTTTTCATGTGTACATCAACACTGTTGTTTTTCTGTTTTGAGTTTTTTAAAAACTTTTTAAAGCTCCCTTCAGAAACTTTTCAACTTTTGATAAAAACCATCACAACTACAGTTTAAAAGCTATTTTCAAATTAAAATATCATTGAGTATAAGAGAATACTGATTGTATGAAGCTTTTTCATGTTTTTTACGCTTTAGGATTTCATTTAAGCTTTCTTCAAAACTGCGAATGTGTCAAAATGTATTTTATGGCAAGCTTTTTCTAAGTAGACTATGAGTACTCTAAATATTGGTTCGGTACTGGAGAATACTAATTTTTTATGTCATATCTGAAGCGCTCTAAAAAATTTTCAGCTTTAAGCTTTCTTCAAAATTTCACGAATATGGTCAAAAAGTATTTTTTGGCAAGCTCGATATAGGTGGACTATACATACTTTAAAATATTCATTGGGCACTGGAGTATTCTAATTTTTACATCATATCTGAAGCTTTTTGAACTTTTTTCAGCTTTAAGCTTCCTTCAAAATTTTGCGAATATGGTCAAAAAGTATTTTTTGGGGAGCTCTTTTTAAGGATACTATACATACTTAAAATATTCATTGGACACTGGAGAATTTTAATTGTTCTTATGAAGTTTGACGCTTTTTGAACTTTTTAAAGCTTTAAGCTCCTCCATGACTCACCCCACAACCTCACCAAAAAAATGACTCCAAATTAGAACTCTACGACCTCGAAAACATATCAATCGACATATTACACAATAATATAAGGAAAATTTGACATTTGAGCTTTTTTAAGCTTTAAGCTTTTTTCAAAACTTTACGAATATGGCCAAAAAGTATTTTTTGGCAAGCACTTTCTAGGTAGACCTCTTACGTAATTTAAAATGTTTATGGGGTATTGAAGAATTCTAATTGTTTATGTCATGTACGAAGCTTTTTCAACTTTTTCGAGCTTTAAGCTTTTTATAAAACTTAAGAAATGTGGTCAAAAAGTATTTTTTGGCAAGCTCTTTCTAGATGGACCATACGTACTTTCGCGTATACATGGTCACGCTTGTTTATACAGTATCAATTTTTAAGCTTTTTGAAGCTTTTGAAAGCTTTTTTCAAAACTTTTTGAACTTTTGACCAAAACCTGCACATCTACGGGTCAAAAGCTTTTTTTTGAGACATCGTCGAACAAAATCGGTTCGGCGGTTCTTCCAAACGAACGATCACAAAAAAACCACCTTGCTATTAATACGTATAAATAAAAATAGAATATATGTAGGTATAGATAGATGCTATATGTATAGTATGCAATATTTTTCAATAATTATGTACTCAAATAACTATTGGAACGTAGGTAAGGTATGTAGGTGTTTATTTTGTACTTGCCTTCCGCTGTATCTCGTAAATACACACCAGCATTACGGCAGATCGTCCCAAAAAAAAGTCAGCAGATTTTGACCAAATTCAACAGAAACCTTTATTTCAAGTCGAAAGTTACTCAGAAAACATTTTAGCTAGAGAAGTGCCCCTAGAAGAGAAAAATGTGCTCTTAAAGAGTGAGCATTTTTTCCTGTCGCTACCCAACCTGTTTTCGGACTTATAGGATTCTACTCAGCAGTTGAAAATTTACAAACCGCTTATTTTTGGATTAATTCGTGTTTTGAAAATTTGTTCTTCTCCAATATTTCGCAATGATCAAGCCGTGGTATCGAAATCTATCATTACTGAAACCTTGTAAATATTTTGGAACGCAATAGTTCCAATTTTTTAGTCATTATTGATAATTTCAAAAGGTCGAAAAAGTGTCATGAGTATTCAATATTTCCTCTAAATTACTTACCTAATACGAAATGTTCGCTAAGAAAAAATTTTCAAAACTCGAATTTATCTAAAAATAATCGGTTTGAAAATTTTCAACTGCCGAGTAGAACCCTAAAAGTGGTCTTGGATTTTGACTGCAATTGCATAGATCGAAGCAGAATTTCAAATACCTACTTTCATTTGAGACTTGTCCATTTCTCCCAAAACAGCTTGGGTACCGACAGGAGTGAAAAAACACGATGTTTTAGGAAATTTCCTTTCCCTGAGAGTCCATTTCTCCCATCTAAGAGCACTTCGAGGGCTCAAACGTTTTCTGACTGACTTTCAACTCAAAGTGAAAGTTTCTGTCAAATTTGGTCAAAATCTGGGGAAATTTTTTTTGGACAATCCGCCCTAACCTACGATTACATTGCTCTTCTCTTGAAACTGATTGTGAAATTGAATTACGAGATACGCATACTTTTAATCAGAAAATTATGTGTTAGTTATCTCAAACGAACTATATACTTAATATCAATTAAATTTTGTAACCTATTTACCCATGTTTTTAATCGGATTTTCATTTTTTTTCCTCGTGTTGTTAAAGCTTCAAGAAAGACGCGAATATTTTGCAAAAAATGCAAAAAAGCAATTTCCTAAAAAAGTAACCTTAAATTTTGCAATTAGCCCAGGCAGAAGTAAATGCAAAATAAGAAATTGAAGAAAATTGAGTCGACTCGTATTTCAATTTGAAAAATTGTGGAGTACCTAGTCTCCTTTTGATTATGTTGTACCAAATACTCCAAAATAAGTGCTCCGAAAATTTTATACAGATTGGTTGGTGGTTACTTTTTGAATAATGCACTGTCAAAGTGAACTTATAATGAACAAAATATTCAGGTGTTTGACATTTTAATGCTATTTTAGGAATCCCTGCTATACTGACAAAGTTTTAGGGAAAAGCGCAAACGATGTATTTTTTTTCAATTTTTTGCATTTCTGGTAATAACAATATCAGAAGCGCAAACGATCATTTGCGGAATTCTCATTGACTGAAATGTTTTCCCTCTTTTTTATTGGGAGGGGAGGGGAGGGGAGGGGAGGGGTTCAAATTCAAGTAAAAAAATTAAGATGAGGGTTTGTACATACCTAGCATTTTGGTTTAGATATTCATGCAGAGTGGTTTTCCTGCACAGTTCAGTTCATTTTTCATTTCCAAATACAAAAAGAAATCGGCCCCCTTTTATGAATTCATTTACTTTTCAAATTACATAGTAGGTAAGTACTCGCATTTTTGTAATTTGATTTTTGTTAATTAATTTAATTAAAATTTGCATTCGAATTTTCTCGTCAATTCTCCCAAGTAGCACAATCTGTCGACCCTACAGAAAAATTTATTGAAAATAAATTATTAGTTTAAGTATAGCTATTTTTAACAGATATTCTGCATTTTATGCAAAATGAACAAAATTCAATATTCGTTAAACAATCTAAAATTTATTGTTTTCTACATAGGTATTACCTTTTAATAATACATCGATTTCTATTTGTAGTATTATCGACGAACAGTATAATAGAAGATTTATCGAAGTCAATTTCATTTTGATTTTATATCAGGTGAATTTTCTACTTGACCATCGGTTGAAAATCTTCATCAAAAAGTTCGCGATTTTTTATCTACTGTATCGAAAGTGGGCTTTGAAAAATAATCGACGGAAAATCTGTGTCGCAAAACTTACGATTTAATTTCGATTTCATATCAGAGGAATTTTCGACTTGATCTATTTAAAACCTTCATCAAAACGTTTGCGATTTTCTGTCTATTATATCGAAAGCGAGCTTTCAAAAATATCGACGGAAAATCTGTGTCGAAAAACTTATGATTTCGTATTAGGTAGGCTAGATGCTTTTTCGACTTATTATTTCAAAAATCTTCATCGAAAAGTTCGCGATTTTTTATCTGTTATATCGAAAGTGAGCTTTTAAAAATATCGACAGAAAATCTGTACCAAAAAACTTACGTTTTCTTTTCGATTTCGAGTGTAAGTTAAACTTGCAACAACATCGACATATTGTCGTCATAAAAATGAATAAGTTCAGTACTCTTAGATACCTGTATTTACACCTTTTTCTATAAAAAGATTTCACTGCTTTTTGAATTAGTAGGTACAGAATTTCCATCTGTACCTCTTGTAAGAAGCTCAAACAGAGAACATCTTTGAAATGATTAGATATTTTTGATTAAATTTAAATTTTTAATTTATACTCCTAATTGATATGTACCTAATGAGAAATAATTGACACTTCGATGTGAAATAATCGACAGATTATTGAAATAAAAAATATGCAAAAAATCGAATTCGATCAACTGTAGAGAAAGTTCCTCCCTAAATCGAATATTTCTCGATTGATATCTCGACATTTTATCGATACAATATCTTTAACGATAGATTGTCGATATTATTATGTCGATGTATCGATCGAGAAATATTCGATTTAGGGAGGAACTTTCTCTACAGTTAATCGAATTCAATTTTTTGCCGATTTTTTCATTTTGATAATCCGCCAATTGCGCTGCTTTTAGTATTAATAGCCTACCGTAAACTTATTTTCAACGTTAGAAAATTATTTTGGTAGGTATGATTTTTAATTTTTCTTCGGCTATTATAAGCAGACTCACGTATTCTCATAATTGGGTACTGGGTAGCTTCACACATCCTATACGACACCTCATACTGAAAATTCATTGTAAGTGGTAAATTGTAAACATTCAGCATGCCCTAAAATGAACCTTAAATCCAACAAGAAGCCCAATTTTCGACTTCATCTTGCCAATCCATCCCCGCACTTCTCGTCAATTTTCGTAAAGATGATTGAGAAACATTTTTGAATAGAAAATTGTGCCAAACAACGATTTTTCAGCAAGCTAAGTACTCCATTTCCTCCATTGCGGTTGTCACAGACACTTTGTTGACGCGAGGGCAACTTTTTTACGGAATTGCACAGGGTAAGAATATAAAATGATACCTATAAGCTAACCTAAGATTGCGGAAGGAATTTATGCCTTCATATCACTGTAATAAGAGATGACCAAAATAAAAGAAAATACGAACATAACGATTAGAACAAAATTGCTGCGCAGAAAGACGCTGGAGAGGTGAAATCGAAAAAGCAAGTAAATATTACAAGTATTCAGCGATCTCGAAAACATAAGAATCGATGTACATATCACACGATATTTCACATTTTTGTATACAGGGTGTCCACTTGTACAGTGAGTGGTCAGTGATACTTCAGATTTGGATACAACTGTGTATGGTAGTACCACCAAAAAAATTGTTATGTAAAGGTGTTGCCTATCTCTAAATTGAAAAGACAAATTGGGTTTTTCGAAATGAGCAGTCAAAATTCATTTTTGACCTTGGTCCTTGGGAATGGATAGAACATCGAAAACTAAACAAAATCACGTATTGACTTTTTGCCCATTTTGCAAATTGAAGGGGGCCTTGAAAGAATTTTAATGTCAAAAAATAGCAAAAAAAAAGAATAATCGTAGGAATGAATAGTTCGTCTGAATATGAACAAATTTTGTTATGACCAATTTTATTCCGACTCCGAAATTCAAAAAGATTTGAGAGATTGAAAATCGGTAACACTAATCCTAGCTGTGTCAATGTTTTTGAAAGTTCTTTCAATATTGTATGTAAGTGATTTTTTTTCTTCCAGAACATTCTACTCTCTAAATTTGAAACAGTGAAATTTCACTGCTTAGCAGTCACGACATTTTGGCTTCTTAAAAGCAGTAGTTTTTTACTGCAAAACAAAGAAAAATCTACTGAATTGGTCAGTAAAAGTCATTTTTACTGATCAATTCAGTAAATTTTTTACTGTTTTGCAGTAAAAAACTACTGCTTTTAAGAAGCCAAAATGTCGTGACTGCTAAGCAGTGAAATTTCACTGTTTCAAATTTAGAGAGTAAACAAAATTGAATTTTATTATAATGTAGTTGATTTTTTTAAATGATCATCTTTGCTCATAACGGCTGGGGCGTGATCGTCAGTTTCTGTAACTGACACCGAGCAGTTGAAAATTTACAAATCGCTTATTTTTGGATAAATTCGTGTTTTGAAAATTTGTTCTCTAAATAAGCGGTTTGAAAATTTCAACAGCTGAGTAGAACCCTGAAAGTGGTCTTAGATTATGTCGGAAATAGTATAGATCGAAGCAGAATTTAATATACTTTCATAAACCGGACCATTTCTCCCAAAACAGCTAGGGTAGCGACAGGAGTAAAGAAAGGAGTTTTTTAAAGAAAATTTCCTTTCTCTGAGAGCTCATTTCTCCCCTTTAAGAGCACTTTGGGGGCTTAAATGTTTTCTGAGTGACTTTCAGCTCAAATTGAAGGTTTCTGCTGAATTTGACCAAAATCTGCTGGATTTTTACCTGAGCAGTTCACCCTAACCTACATTGCTCTTCTCTTGATCATGTCGTGACATCGAATTCTTAAAATGAGGTGGTTATCTCAACAGGACTATAAGAGTATAATATCAATTAAATTTTGTTACCCATTTCTGTTGTTAATCGGATTTTGGTCTTCATTTTTCATTTTCTCGTGTTGTTAAAGTTACATACTCGTACATATAAGAAAGACGAATATTTTGCAAAAAATGCAAAAAGGCATTTTCTAAAAAAGAGAGATTGAATTTTGCAATTAGCCCGGGTAGGGGTAAATGCAATTGAGTCAATCTGTATATTCATTCAAGTACCCTGGATTGGTTGATAACTTTTTGAATAACACACTGTCAATGTATCTACAAACTTATAATGAACAAAATAATCAGGTGTTTGACATTTTAGTGCTATTTTAGGAATCCCTTCTATACTGACAAAACTGGTAATATCAATCAGAAGCGCAAACGATCATTTTCCGAATTCTCATTGGCTGAAATGTCTCCCCTCTTTTTATGGAGGAGGGAGGGCCGAATTCAAGAAAGAATTTAGTTAAGGGTTTGTAGCAGTTTGATTTTGATATTCATGTGGAATAGTTTTCCTGCACAGTTCAGTTCATTTTTCATTTCCACATGCTAAAATATAGAGAAATTCACGAATTCCTATTTCCATGATTTATTTTTTAAATTACATATTAAGGTAAGTACTCGTATTTCCGTAATTCGATTTCTGTTAATTACTTAATTGAATTAAAAATTTTGTTCGAATTTTCTCGTCCATTGCGTGAAACAAATTTTCAACGTTAGAAATTTATTTTGGTAGATATGATTATTAATTTTCCTTCGGCTACTCGTATTATAAGCAGACTAGCGTATTCTCATAATAGGGTACTGGTAGCTTCACACATACTCCACCACACCTCAAAGTGGAAATGTATTGTATGTGGTAAATTGTAAACATTCGTCAGTCCTGAGATGAGTCTTACATCCAACAAGAAACCCAATTCTCAACTTCATCTTCCCAATCCATCCCCGCCTCTCTCACCAATTTCCGTAACGAATAATTTGAGAAACATTTTCGAACATAAAATTGTGCCAAACAAAGATTTTTCAGCTAGCCAAAAGTACTTACTCCATTTTCTCCATCGGTTGTCACAAAAACATTGTTGACACGAATGCAATTTTTTTTTACAGAATTGCACAGGGTAAGAATATCTCTTAGGAGGTTCTCTAGGTTCCCATGATGGGGAAACAAATCGCTCTAATGAGTGTAATAGAGTACCCTGCCCAATTGACCAAATCACAAAAAGTTGTGCTTTCAAAGAAAAATCAGGTTGGAAAATGAAAGTTTTGAAAATGCTCAAATCCTTCATTTCCAACAAAACAAATTCATATAAATTGTAAATTTTTTTCAAATTTAATTCAACAACATAATCAAAATACATTAAACAAAAGCACTTTCTTGACAATATTTTTAAAGAATTAATACGAAAAAAAAATTGTAATAACGACAGTACGTAAAAGGTTGTCTGGCAGTTCATAAATTGAGCCAAAATAAAAACTTGGTAAAAGAAATGCCTCTGATCAAAAAATGAAAATCAAGTCACAAAATCTTATCGGAAATCGAGTCGAAATATGACGTAAAATTTGGTGAAATTGTGAGCTTTGTTAAGAGAGTAACTAATAATAAAAACATTTTTGTTTTGAAGCACGAGATGTAGCATAGAATTTTCTTCCATTTTGGCAAAAAATAAGTATTTTATCATTTAATTAGATGTTAGAATACGACGATGGACATAGAGAGAAATAGTGGTAAAAAACACGAAACCCATACTTAACGTAAACGAAATGACAAACTAAACTCGCAGATGAATTTGTATTTTTGATTATATTTTTCACAATTCTTCGATCCATCTTCTTCTTTATTTTCCAACATCTAATTAAATGATAAAATACTTATTTTTTGCCAGAATGGATGAGAATTCTATGCTACATCTGGTGCTTTAAAGCCAAAATATTTTTATTTTTCGCCAAATTAAGTATGTCTTATGTATTTCAAAAATCCTCTTTTAGCGACATAGTTTTTTCCAACTCCGAAATTTAAAACGATTTTAGAGGTTGAAAATCGCTAGGTAAGTAATATGGACATTGGACAATTGTAGCCGATTTGTCAGATATTTTTGAAAGTACTTTCAATATTGTAAGTGATATTTTTTCTTTCAGAACATTCTAAACAAAATTAAATTTTAGTTGATTTTTTTTTAATGATCATCTTTGCTCACAACGGCTGGGGCGTGATCATCAGTTTCTAGAAGGATACATGATGCAAGCTAAACAACGAATCCATTCTGCTTGAGAAGCGAATAATTACTGAGATGGCAAAAAAAAGTAATTAAAAAAAACAGTTGGAATGAGTGCATTGAAAACAAAGGTAACGTTCGAGCACTAAAAGTTCTAATTTGGTTCATCACAAATCCAAATTTTCTTCCATTCTGAACCAAATGAAACGGATAGTCGATCCTCTATAATAAGATAGATTTTTTTTAAAAGTCAAACAACAGGGTCTGTTAAACCCTGCTGTCAGATCAGATTTCATCGAATCCATCGAAGCCTAACCAAGCATTCTAAGAAGATGGAACAAAAAAATGCCATAGGTATCTCATATAGCCAAGTTATTTGACCCTTCGCGAATTCTTTATTGTCTGCAAAAGCAGGTCTGAAAACGCCGATACCTTTTCTAAATTCAACAGAATTTTTCCATCTTCAATATACAGCAAGAGTATAAAATTCCATCCCAAGATACCGACGAATACCTTACCCTTTCAAATCTGCAATTCTATAGCTAACCCTACTAACAACAGTTCAGTCAAGGTTGCCGTATAATCGCATTCAAAAGGCGACGAACTTCGATGGAAATACTCGCCCAAGTCGAGTCCTCGCAACGATGATCCCTATTTTACATCTTACATACCCAAATATATTGTCAAACTTTTGCCAGTATTTAGAAAAACGATACCATAACCTTATTAATGTGATTTATACCACTATGCTCTTTCAACTCCAGTTTTTTTTTCATACACACTACCCACACCTTTTTCGGTGTATTTTTGATCCCCAGTCGCGAAATCTTTCGCCATACAAGCAACTTCATACTATAACTCACACAGTACCTACCAACGTACGTAGTATCGCGTTCGTAGGTACTTCGTACTTCGTAGTGTATACCGGAATTTGACGAAATCCGTTTGAAAATATAAGCTGCAAAAAATAAATAACAACAGGCTTTACGAGACAAAGAATCCACACAGAAAGGAGAACGAAAACCAACAAAACCTGATATTTGCTTTCTTTTTTATTTTTATATTTTTTGGTGCTGGGCTCTCTCTACTCTCGTAAAATCGTCGGTTGATGTGGGATAAGGAACGCGGAAGGGAGAAATGAGAAAAAGCGCCGAGCTTACGAAACGGTCTCCTTTTTTTTCTGGAGACCTCGAGTAATATAAATGCGAAGGTTTATACCGCGCCAAATCAAAAGTAAAACCGAAAGTACGCAGTGGAGAAAAAATAAAACGTGAATACAATTCGGAATAAAAATAAAGAAGGAAGTACGACGCGTTGATGCTGTTTGGGCCGAATTATCCTGCAACTTGGGTACCTCTACCTACGTTAGATAGATGAAGGAATACTCGATTCGAAAAGAATGGTCAAGGTATTCTGCTCAGAATAATACTGTATGAGGTTAGAATTCACATTGAACTTGTTTTTGACAATGTTGAAAACAGCTGTTTCTACATATTCCGGTCTTCCGCCGAAAGAAAACTTTTTTGAACAAGACAATGTAAGTAAGTAGTAAGTATTCCATTTTTTTTTTTTAGGGCTAGAACTGGAGCATTACCTATCTGAAGAAGTAGAACGGTCAAGATCGTTGATGGAAAATCGAATAGCGTTGCGGAAGCAGCAGCATTTTAGAAAAAGTTGAAATACGAGCATACTAATGCAAATCGTTATAAATGAATATCTAATAATAATAATACCGGTGTGGTACCAACGTGTAGATCTCGCCGAGGCGAACACGGTGAGCTACCTGTAAGACCCTCTATCTAATCATGGGAGGAATCTACAGGCGTCTAAAGTGTACCAAATGAGCAAAAAATGAAAAATGGTCAAAATGAGAAATTCAACCTGGGAAGCTTGTAGAGCATTCTTTTAGCTAAAAATTTCAATTTTTGGCATTGGCCTACCTTCATTTTTAAAGAATTTATGCAACTTTGAAGTTTGAAAACAGATCAATTTTTGTAAAATTTGAGGAATTTTTTATTTCGAAATTTTTCTGAAATTTATCAGTTCCCAAACTTCAAAGTTGCATAAATCCTTCAAAAATGAAGGTAGGCCAATGCCAAAAATTGCAATTTTTAGCTAAAAGATTGCTCTACAAGCTCCCCAAGTCGAATTTTTCATTTTGACAATTTTTCATTTTTTGCTCATTTAGTACACTTTAGACGCCCGTAGCTCCCTCCCATGATTAGATAGAGGGTCTTACAGGTAGCTCACCGTGTTCGCCTCGGCGAGATCTACACGTTGGTACCAAACACGCCTATGCCTGCCATACTACCACCTATGGCCGGTTAAACATAAATAGTAATTTTTAATTTTTTTCATTTAATAATCTATTTAAATTTAATTATCATAATATTATTAATTAATTTTATTATATTAAAAACATATTTTCCTATACGAAAAATTCAAAAAAAAAAAAAAGATCAAGGTTTTAAATATTAAAACTTTCTCTAATCATTAGATATCAGCTAAGACCTCTTAGATTTATCTGCGAAAAATCGCGGTGAAGAAAGTAGGTAATTTTTTTTTTTTGTTTATTGTTATGAAGGGTTGCTTTTTTCTTGGTTTTTTGGGAGAACTTCCTCAAGACAACGATTGAGCTATAATTCTATGAGAAATCCAAATTTACATCACTATTCTTTTTATTTCAGTTAATTTTTTTTGTGTTTTTAACTAGATTTCAATGATATTTCGCAGTATTTTGATTTCCAGTCTTCAATAATTTTCTTCTTCTTTTGCACATAAACAATAGCAATGTAACTAAGTAAGTACATCAGGATTGGTGGGTGTTTTTGTTTTGCATTTTCAATTCCTCTAAACGACGAAGATTTTTATACCAAAATAAACGATGAGAAAGAGCCATTCAACTCCGTCACATATTGATCCAAGATAACGATAAATACATTGTCTACAATTCTACATCCCTACAAATCTGAAGATTTGCTTCAGATTTTCAAGGATCTCAAAAAAGGTCAATTTTGACTCAACTGTCAAAAATTGCTGTACCTCCTAAATTAATACTCAAAAATTGGAATATTTTCAGATGCATTTACAATAAGGTGGAGTGGGGGAAAAAGCATATCTACGTATCCTAGATTTTGACGAAAGTTGGTGAGGAAGTTTACTTATGTACTTTAAATGGGAGACTACCCAGAAAAACTTTTACCTCCACAGCCGTACCAAAGACGAACCAAAGATGCTCATATTGAGGTGATTTTTGAAAAAAAAAAAAAAAAAAAAAAACATGTTCTATGCCATTTTTGAACAATGTAACCTGTGCAGAACTAGTGACGACTGTCTCCCCTATGAAAAGTTGTAATTTTAGTTTCTGAACCTCCCTGATCCTGTGGCCCATAGACAGTCGATTTCAACATTTGATACCATTTTCAGTCCTGTACCAGGCACTTGAAGATTATTAGGGTATAGTTGCACAATTCTGTGAACAAACTCGAATCAAGTTAAACCAAGTTTAAGTGATGTATTAATACAAATTTTGGTATGCTAAAAAATAGCCAACAGTTTTTATTCGCATTTAAACCGAGTTTAACGTTAAACTGAGTTTAAACCATGATGGTGCAACTAGCCCTAAGAATACCTTTCACCACAAATTGGTGCTGGATTCACGTTTAGTGGATTAAAATATACCACAATAAACACTTTTCGCGGTCATTTTGATCGAATGTTCAAAATTTATATTTTTTCATTCATATTTCAGTAGGAATGATAGTTACGTAGGTCCTAGCCTAGATGTTGGAAGAAATTCGTTCAAAAAAAGGTGAATTTGGGCAGTTTGACTGAAATGATCGTGAAAAGCGGTTCAATTGCATGCGTCAATGCGAGTATTTTTGCCTGCCGAGAACTTTAATAAGTAGGTAAGTTAGTACATATTTAAGTGCTACAAAGTTTATAATGAATCATGTTTTTCGCTATTCACAACCCTCTTATTTAGTGCTTCGTATAGAGGACTTCAAGTGGCAACGAATTTTAAAATCAACGAGTCAGGACGGTTTAGGAACTCAAATTTCAATTTTTCAAGACTCTTTTGTTCAGTCCCTTATAAGGCTATGGTGCTCAACATTTTTTAGGTTGTCTCCCTCTCAACGCATGTAGACCTACTTACTTCTTTACAAATTTTCGTAAAAATCCAGGACATTTGTTTCGCCCAATTAGGTATTTCATCACCTTTTTTAAAGAATGGCTAAAATTCAAATGAACATGCAAGATAAGAGTTGAAGAGCGCTTGGGCACATTATTTAGAAAAAGACCGAATTTAACGGTCTTCTCAACTCATTTTTGATTTGAAATACATAAATTTTTAAAAAAAATCGAACTTACGATCAATGCAGTCCAGATGCCCACAAAAAGGTTACTCAATAGTTCACATTCATCGACGAGCTGATGTATTGATCAGGTGAAAGAATCTACGCTGATTTCAATAGGAATTTTGCTTTAGTTTTGTTTGTTTTTATTTCTGCTATCGAGACGATATTCTGTTGCATCTCTAGTAGCCAACACGTAATCACCCATGTTACATACGTATTTGCTAGTCGTTGAATAATTATGAAAGATGCGACTTAAATAAAAGCAAATTCGATCAAGTTATAATGTAGGTAATTTTATGGTCATTTTGTCATCAGCCGTGCAAAAAATGAAAGTGGTCATATTCCTTTAACATGGGCGCGTTCAAGAACGTTTCACGGGGTAAAATTTTCTCACCGAGCCGTTCAGAAGCTACTGAATCACCTAAAGTAATGACACTTGAAATTCTCCCGTTCAGAAATTTTCGAGGAAGGGTGATAATTGTCACCTTTGTCACCCCGTTTTTCACTGGGTGAATAAATCTTCCCTAGAGTCTTCCGGAATCTTATTGGTCGTTGATGACACGTAGAAATGTTCTGATTCTATTTCATCTACTTACTTCAAATTTCAAATTGTTCGTCAGAAATTTTTTTATTAGGTATACAGAACTTTTGAGTTTTGAAAGTAAAACCGTAAATGTAAGTACTCTCGCAATTTACAAGCATGTCCTAATAATCTTATTTTAAAAATGTAAAATGAAATTATCTTGTACACAAATGCTGCAAAAAGAAGAAAAATAATTTCCAGTAACACTTGAGATACCGCGGCAGAAAGGAGAGCCTGTTATTAGGGCAACATTCCCCGCCACCGTTTTCCTTTAAGCATACGTAAATATCGTATCCTGTATCCACGAAGTTTCCCCAATTTTATCGTGAATTTTGGTAAGTTTTCTTTCAATTTTTACGATGTTTTTTCTGAAATTGTAGTACTTTTTACTCTAATATTTTTGGAGGAGTTTTTCCAACTATTTTCCAAAATTTCGATTACAAGCACCCCTCCATGCTCTTTACCTTTGATTTTAATATGTTTCTCATTCTAAAATTTCAGTGGACTCTCCCCCCCTAATCCTTCAATTTTGCTATTTTTTTCAGTACCTAGTTTAACCATTTTTTATTATGTTTCCGGAATACAATATTTTTTCATGTTTTTTTTTATTCTTTTACACATTCATCTTCATAGTTATATAGGTAGTCTATTATGCAAATGCTGTAAGTAATCTAAGCATTTTTCGATTCTAAACCAATTTGGGGAGCACAACGTGGAGTCCTGCAGACTAAGTTGCGTAGGCTGAATTGGCAATGATATTCGTCAAAGTGGCTGACGCTTTTTTCTCGTTACTTTTGCCAGCTTTTTTGGTTACTAAAATTTTTTTTTGAGAAAAATTCAAGTACAATCCCAACGTCTGCGAAGTATTTGAGTTTTTTGTTTTTTTTTTTTAAATAAATTATTTCTGTTAGAGTGACTATTCATACACGTCGTCGAAGGAATCGTGTTTTTCAACAGCTTATCTACCTATAGTTCTTGAATTTACGTCGAAAAAGTTGTGATTTTAAAAAATGCAAGGAAGTGTGGGAAGTTCGCTTGGATCGTTGCTCTACTTGATCTATGCACTACATTAATGTGTATTCAGATTGAATCGCTAATTGTAAGTTCTCCACAAATGCCGATCCCGCTAGTATCGCAATAGTCTACTATGCAAATGCAGTAAGTAATCTGAGTATTTTTCGATTCTAAACAATCTAATTTGAGGAGCACAATGTGAAGTCCTGCAGACTAAGCTGCGCAGGCTGAATTGGCAATAATATTCAAAGTGGCTGATATCTGATGGCGCGGCGAAGAAACACTGGAAACAGGATACTTTCTCGGGAAATTGTTGTTTTTGAATTTTTACTAGAAAACAGGAGTGTTTTGGAAAATTAAATATTCTTTATGGCTCGTGGAGAATTTAAAATTTCCTATTCTTTAACATAACAAAATTCGATTTTGATCAGTTTTGAGGTTATAAAAGCTCATTTCTTTCTTTTATTTTCAGCTTTAATTTTCGGCGTTTCGCAACATTGAATTAATATTTGATTCAAAAACTGAATTATAAACTCATCTGATTTTTGTGAGTCTAAAACTTGCAAAATTGTTTCCTCTTTCCAACGATATAAAAACCATATCCACACGAATCAAAGAATCAATTTTTAAAACATAAATTAGGTAGGTAACTATTCTGAATAAAATAAAATAAAAATATATGCGGGAAGAAACGTTTAGAATAGAATTTTTTGAAAAGAAGCAAAGAACTTGTTTGCTTAAAAACTAAAGTTAATGATAAACTGTCAAACTGACATAAAAATAAAGAGTGCAATAAATCAGTGAAATAATTTTGGACATTCTAAAAAAAATATCTCAATTAAAAATTTTTCATTTTGAAAAAAAAAATCATTTTTGCACAACTACCTGCTTACATTAATGATGTAGGTCTATCCAAATTGAACCCGCTAAAAGTGACAGTTCCCTATGCAGGCGTTCAGCTCGCAGATGATATCGCAATAGTCTACTATGCAAATGCAGTAAGTAATCTAAGTATTTTTCGATTCTAAACTAATTTGGGGAGCACAATGTGAAGTCCTAGATACAGACTAAGCTGCGTAGGCTGAATTGACAATGATATTCAAAGTGGCTGATACCTGGTGGCGCGGTGAAGAAACACTGAACAGGATACTTTCTCCAGAAATTGTTGTTTCTTCATGATTTATGGAGAATTTAAAATTTCCTATTTTTTAACATGAAAAAAAATCAGATTTCGACCAGTTTTGCGGTTATAAAAGCTCATTTTCTTTCTTTTATTTTCAGCTTTAATTTTCAGTGTTTCGTAACGTTTGATTGAAATTGATTCGAAAACTGAATTATAAACTCCGATTTTTGTGAGTCCAAAAATTTCAATATTGTTTCCTCTTTCCAAAGATATAAAAACCATAATTCATTATAAGTATCTACTTACATTTTTCGCTGCAATATTCACTTGGGTACAAATAATCCACACGAATCAAAGATTCAATTTTTAAAGTATGAATCCATAAATTAGGTAGGCACAGGCACCTATTCTGAATAAAATGAAATAAAAATAGGTAAGGTTAAATGCAGAAAAAAACGTTTAGAATACAATAATGTTAATTTTTTGAAAAGAATCAAAGAACTGTTTTGCTCAAAAACTAAGGTTAATGATAAACTGTCAAACTGACACAAAAATAAAGAGAGCAATAAATCATTGAAATAATTTTGGACATTCTAAAAAAATTTTCTCAATTAAAAAATTTTCATTTTGAAAAAAAAATCATTTTTGCGCAACTACTTTTTCTTTTCAAGAATACCTAAACTGCTAGTCAAGTATTGTGTTAATACGTACTAGGTCTGAGATCCTCAATGAATGAATTAGAATTCCGAAGATACAACCAGAAGTTAAACTTTTTTACTCGTAGTAAGAAATCTTTTTTTTTTTCGTTCAAATTAAGTATTGGTTTATTGCCGGTTTAAGGGGGGGGGGGGGGAGGGATATTATATCACAGTAATTTTGGAGTGACATTTTTACGCAACACACGAGAAAAAATTCAGGTTGCCAGTGTTGCCACCCCTGTATTCGATATGTTTACGATAAGTCTCAACTGCATCTGAACACTTCTCCATTTCCACTTCACTGCGACAAGAACCACCATCAACCACGGATGGAAATTCGCCTAAAACCCTCTCCCATCGTCGTCTTCAAACAAACGGACAATTGTACCGGTACGTTGCCGTTGCCACGTTCGTGTTGGTAATATTTCACTAACAAATTTCCTTCATTCGTTTATTTACGCCGTAAAAATTCATTCCGCTATTTCATTTCGGTAACGAGAAAGAAGAATCTCCAAGATGAGACGTAGACGATCCGCCAAGCTCACGGTTCAGAAGCGACGAAGCAGCGCCACGCCACGCAACCAGCGGTACACTATAAAGTATACACGTACCTGTCTAACCATAACCCTCCTTACCACTCCCCCATCCAACCATAGGGGCGAGAGTATGCATACACACGAGCACTGTTTCTCCGTTAGCCTCTGTGAAAAAAGACAGCTTATCTTTCAGTGGTGGCATTGATAGATGTAAATATACCGACGAAAAAAGCTACACAGGGATAGCTGGGGCGAGGCAGCTTTCGGACAAGCGCTTGCCATTTTACATAGATCAGATTTTATTTCGATAGGTACGTGTGTAAGTATAAACTTTGACCGTGACGTCGTCGTTGGTCCGGAGCTTTTCTTCGTACAGATAGGTATACCTGAAGCACAGAGGGATGAGCAGCCTGACGGGGAGGGGTTGGATAAGCGTATTGTTATGAATAAAAAATGAATTCGATGCTCTCCGTGGCTCTTCTTTTTTCTTTTCTTTTTTTCTCATCTCTCATTCAGACCTTTCCCCCCTGTCCCTGTTTTTCATCAATTCTTCGGTATTTCCCACGACCCTCTACGACACCGGAGGATAAAAAATTTCATCTAATTAAGAAATAATAAACGCTGCTAGGACGCGATCGAATGTCGAGGCAAGATGCTACTACTCCTCGAGACCTTTCTTTCCCTTGCACGAGTATACGGATTGGCTGCAGTAACAGCTGCGGAAAGAGGCGACGACGTCGACGTCGACTCTATGCTATGACGCCAAACCGCCGTTAATCTACATTTTATTATTTCAGAATGCGCGCGGATTGCCTATTCGGTAAGGTAGACGGCACCACACCACCGTATGTATAGTCGTAGTCGGCGTATTGATAGTTAAAATTTAATATAAGCCGAATTAAAGCGAATCGTGATTTTTGGTCGTTCGCGCCGCGCCACGTCGCTCTTCGCTGTCGTCGACGTCGTCGTCGTCGTCGCCGCAGATATTTGGCGAAATGTTTTAACGACAAACTTCATTAAACGCGAATACCGCGCGGCGCAAGCTCTCGCAGTGCACCGAACCTCTTGCCCCGTTTTATTCATTCATCCTGCCCCCTTATAAATTTCCACCCTTAACCCATTCATCCACCTAAAAGATTAAAACTTTGGTATCGTGTAGTCGTATTACGTACGTATATACTACGTAATACGGTGACGTAGCAGGCTGGGCCCGGCGATGCCGCCTCCATTAAAATTCAGAAATGTTTAAAATTTAATTATTTAGTTATTAGCGTATTTTTTCGAGAATTAATTGTACGTATTTTATAATCCGGCTTTATTGATTTAAACGAGACGATATTATGGCTGCGTTAACCCCCGCCAACCACGCAAAACCTCATCTGCCTCGCTTATAGCGCTCGACTGTCGCTGTCGTCGCCGTCAACTAAGCGCCAGCCGAATATAATTATTAATATTATTTTATACGTAACGTATAAGTCGTGAAATATAACAAGCATAAGGCTTCTGCGCCCCCTTTCCTACATATAGGCCTTCCATATATATATACGATGGTAATGTCTCCACTTTTGCTTGTTCTATTACGCGAATGTGTGGTAACCTAGATTGCTAAAACTTTAGTAAGTTCAGAACGAAGGCATATCTTCCTCCTTTTCTAACCCATCCCTGCCTTTACCTTACTCTATACATACTTATAAGTTGTTTTTCTCGATTCGAATACCCTCAGGAATGAGAGAAAGTCGATTGATCTTTGGTAAAGAGTTTAATATAATGCTTCAAATAGGTTTCTTTCATTTAGGATGACGTTCTGCTGAGAACAGAAAAGTACGAGATGATAGCCCAAAAGAAATTAGCTTCTAAGTGAAAATAGGCATGCTAGTAGGTAACTTTTGACTCTGAAATTCGAGAAAAATTGAATCCTGTGCTGGAAACTCCATCAAATGCTCCAATGCATTCCTGAACGTTCAATTTCTTATTTTATCAATGGAACTACAATTCTTTTAAAATGGAAACAGGTAGGTAGAACTGAATTTCCTAAATTTATAAAATCTCAACATCCCAGGTAGTGACAGACAGGCCTATGATGTTACCTGGTGATTGCCAGGTGCCCCGAGACGCCAAAAGATCCCTAGGTCCCTTAGTCTTGATGGGGGTTTCTTATGCTTGAGACTTGAATGCAAAAGAAGCAATCCTGATTTTTGTTTGTGTTTCTGTTTTTTTTATCTCACAAAAATGAGTTGAACTGAGCACCGAGGGCCCTAAAAGGCTTCAAATGGCCTGTGTGGCTCTCACAGCCGAAGTCCATCAGACAATGAGCCATATCAGAAAATTAAACAGCGCCTGTTAACAGAATTCACTGATTCTAAAGAAAAGAATACAAGGACAATTAATACTGTTATAGGAAGTTTCTCTTGGCAACAGGTGTGTTTGGAATTCCAGAGCATGTGGAATTAAGCAGGTGTTCAATTTCGGACCCCCTGCTGATCATTGTTCATCAGTTTATTTATTACTTGCCCAGCCCATTATTATGTCACGTTCTGGTGTTATCAGGGTCATAAAATTACCCTTCTTTCACTCCATTATTCTCCTGATCTTTCTCACACCGGCAGGTTAACGGATTCACGACGTAAAACATCTGCTTGGTTAAGGGGTTGTTAGAGGGAGAAGCAGGTGGGATTTTCCCCACAAACGTCGTTAACCTCGAAAAGCAATTTCAAATTTGGGATCAGTGCGATTAAAACTTTCATGGGGGTAACATCTCAATTAACTATACCTGATCGCACATTTCTGGCATTATTTATTGCAATACGAGATATTTAATTACTTATTCAACTATCCATTGGTAATCAACAATTCAATTTATTTCAAGATGACAAACACAACAGAAATTGTCAGAAGGAGCTGTAACTTGTTGTAAGTGATAAATTTTTACTAGTGAGATTCCTAGACATGCCCCCTCCCCCAAAAAATTGCTTTGTCACAACTGCCAGCATGGATAAGCTTGACAAACTTGTGACTGCAGCTGATCAACTGCAGTGAAAAATTTGTTTATCAAGGCTGTCCATTCTAGGCCAACAAATCAACGCCAACACCACCCCCTTTAGTCCCAGATCCCAACACCCAGCTTCTACAGGCTATGATTCAACAGTTGGCCCAACTCACAGCATCTGCTGGGGATGGCGTTGGAATTAAAGAAAGAATGATCAAATCAAGTGGAAAACCCAGCACCAATCCCACAACAGGTCTATTTCACCATTTAATAAACCTCGTTATCGCTCAAACTCTCGACCAAAGGGTAGCATGTTCCAAATGGTATAAAATATAATTTTTATCATTACTCGTATAAATAATCGTGTAAAGAAAACGATCTACATATGGCTCAAATGGTGATAACGAGAACCCACAGTGCTTCAATGTTCTCATCTCTCTTGAGATTTAATTTTCAAAGTTCAAAATCTGAAAAAAAACTTACAAAAAATACGAATGAAAATCAGAATCTTTGATTTTTGATTTCAATCCCAACCCAGAAGAGCTGAACACAAACCTGGGAGCCTCATAAACATTTTGGAGCTTCTTCAGAACCCTGCGTTCAGTTCGACTCATTTTTTTGAGAAAGAAAGAATGAAAAAAAAAAAAAAAAAAAATTAATCTCACAACTCGCATTCAAGTATCCAAACCAGAGAAAAACTCTGAGGGGTCTATTTGGTGCATCCACCAAGGGCCCCTGAATGGCCCAGTCTGCGCCTAGTCCCAAGAAGGAAACCACAACAACAACAAAGCAGCGTTGCCAGAATAGTACAGAAGAATTTGGAATTTGAAGTAGCAGAGAAATGTGCAGCATGTGGAGCCACAATCCTCTTCATTTTTGTTGATTAGACATTTAAAGTTTTTTCATAATTTGCTTGTTGGCCAATTTTTTGATGGGTCTTATCCAAACCATACAACCAATCTTTATGCCTGTGATCTAGTGTGTATAGTGTCTAGATTTTTTCAATTGAAATTAAAAACATAAGAAAAGGATTCAATTTATACTTATCTAAATCAAACAAGCTATCAGCTACCTTATTCGCTGATTGCAAGATAGTTTTTGCATTATTTGCTTCCACTATATAGGTTAATGGTTGCATTATGGTTGCTAAGTTTGCTATTAAATATCAACTTGAAACTGATTTTTCATTTCTCAATCTTTTTTATATGTAATTATGAAGTCAAATAAATTTCTCATAAATTAGAACATTCAACAAAACAAAATTATTTGTAAATGAATAAAAAAAACATTAGAAATTAAATACTGAATCAGTCCCAAATTTGGTTTTGATGAACAGTAATATTGCTGATTGCCTTTATGTCAAAATATTGTTTGCTGATTGGCTACGTGCTAATAAATATAGCGCTACATGCTAATCGCTGATTGGCTATTTGTTGAAATACTGCTTACTGGTTGGTGATTGGCTATAAGTTGAAAAGTTAGTCAAAGGAAAAGTGAAAACAATGTTTTTTCGCGAATTGCACAAAAACTATAAAAATAAAGGTTCTGTTTTTCATTTGTTTTGAAGTAATTTTTCGTTTGAAATGGAGAGTGAATTAATAGCTTATGGACCCAGCGATGCGATGCGGGTAGTTATTGTGTCATTTTTCACTGTGAAGTGCAGTGTTATTTCAAAGCAAGATGAATGGTGAAAATGGACATTTACCAAAGACTTTTGTTTTCCGACTGACTGGATGAAAAACTGAGAATAGAAATAATAGAAAGTGCTCAGGGTGAAGAAAAAAAATGAAACACTTTAGCCTCCAACTATGCGAATTGGCAGACGCAAATGCTGTCTTTATTACAAATATCAAGCCCTAAAAAGTATTGTCATTTCAAGAATGCTGGATAATATTGATTCTAAGTGGAAGAAAAATAATTGCTGTGCAAAAGGTATAATAATGCAAAATGTTGCCAATACCTATCTTCATCATTATGTAGATCATTCATGATTATGCTACAGAGATTTCAAGTGATCTTGGTAACAATATTATACCTAATCAAACATCAACCTCAGAAAAAGTTAGTCAAGTTTATTAATTACCTACCAATGTTTTATAATGTGGGTACTTTTTTATGAAGGTACTTATAATAAACATTGTACGTTTTTTTGGCGAGGCCAATCTTAAACGCTATTTTTTTTCCACCAATTTCATAATTTTTTGTGATCAATGTTTACTTGATACCATTTTTGTTTACCAATTTTGTACATTTTTGTGATAAATCATGTTTAATGATATTTTTTTATTAATTTTATAAATTTATATTTTTTTATGAAGTAGTTACTTGATGTGATGAAACCTTCTCAGTAAGTATGTTTATAAAAGTTGCTAACGTTTAAAACTGCCATGGCAGATTAAAAATAAATACAGTCCTACAGAAAAAGCAATGACGAGTAATGTGTATGGGTCCTGTACAATCAGCTTAAAAATTGACACGGAGTTTTTTCTTGTCTCGACCTCAATTCTCTATTCAACATAGCTTTTGGATAGAGTCTAGTTGAAAATCATGGGTTGATTTTCAAAAAAGAACAAAAATAAAAAATTGATAAACAAGTCTTATTTTGTGGAAATTTTCAGATTTTCTTTGTTCTTTCTCCAACACTCAAGATGACCACAAGAAGGAATTAACTGATCTCAGGTGTCGACCAGCAGAAATAAAATATTAACTCGTTGATACCGAACCCAATTCGGATTTCAATTTTTTAAAAGTGATGGAACCACAGCATCGCATCCTGGAGTCGTTTGAATGCCAATGGGGGTTTTGGAACATGTTCTTTCCAAAACTCACGGTCCAGTTCAGATTGGAGGCGGAGAACTTGAGAAATTCTTTTGTTAGGTATATAACAATAGCAATCCGTACCGCGATTCAAAAATAATCACTGTTTAACAGCATTACTAGACCAAGATCAGAAATACCACAATTTTTTATTCTAATCCGGGACCGTAATTTCTAACTATTGTCTCATCAGCTGTGTACTACGTAAAAATTTAAGGGGTTTCAAAAATCTATTACAGGAAAAATAACATACCACAAGTACGAATAGGCCAACTAATCGAAATGATACTGGCACTCACCTGAAACAGAAACACAACAATCGAACTGATTAATAAAACTAATAATGGCCAACATTGCATTTTATAATATAGAGTGCTTGTACAATTTGGCACACTTAGTACGATAGCTCTTTAGACAAATCCAGGATCGAATCTTCCAGTAGAAACCTGATTTTATCATTTATTATATTTTGTAAGATGATTTTTTGATTTCACAGAACTTATAAAATGGATAATGATTCTACGACCTTTCCTTCTCCCCTCGTCGTCGTGGTTCCTTGTCCTTTACAGGACATTGGAAATCGCATTTTTGTGGTACCCTAACAGGGCCCTCACCCCCAAAGAAATAATCCAAGCAAAAAAATCGCGACCTAAAATATGTATTGTAACACAATTCGCAACAACTTGAATTACCTACACACCAGTTGAAGAAGTCATCCCCAACATAGCAAACAAAAAGTCTACTCGCGTTTCTGTGCAAAAAGTAAAAATTTACGACAGCCTGTTAGAAAGTTGGTCATAGCAATAAAACAATAAGTGAAGGTGGTAGCGACGAAGACGAAGGCGCAATTTTAATATTGCCTTCTTATCTTCGTTACATAAATTTAAACTTTTTCCAGTAAAGTATATACTCGGCCGCACGAGTATAGGAGTACACATAAACAAAAAAAAAACCCTCTTCGAACTAAAAAAGAGGCAACTATTGCGCTTCCAGTTGAACATTCAAAATAAACGAGTTCACAGTTGAACCTATCTTAGGTATATATTTTTATGGAGATGTTATCTTTATCATATGAAAGTTGATAAGGCTGGAAAAAAGGTAACAACTGCCATAAATTAAATTCCAGTTTTTCCCTACATAGTTAAAGGGTAAAATCCCTCTAAACTTAAATCCCTATCTACTACTTTTTCCACTTTTGTCATGTTTGAGGAATTTCACGATTTTCAAAGTTGTTAGAATATCGAGTTCGTGTCAAGTCAATCATTTAATCTACCACTTGATGGAAAAATTTTTCGAATTCATCGCTCGAATTACCTACTCCCTAAAATGTTAAATCGTCAGAAACTAAATACGAAATTGAATTCTAATTTCGAACCGATACGATTTGACATTCATTTGTATGGCAATGGCACTAGTGAGTATCTCTCTATACTCGGTCGTACGGGTATAAATAATTAAACCGTTTACATTTTGATAATTAGACTACGTCTGTATAGAGAAATACCTAGCTATATAATACAGCAGTATATACGATGAGTTGTTCATATCTGTCTGTCACTCTGTACCATACACGAGTACCAGTATTTTGAATTGTTAATGGAGCACAAACGTATACCAGAGACTATTACGAGTAGATATATACCTGCACATAGCTCACATTCACACACGTACGACTCCATGACGTAAGTAGAAGTACAAGTATATATCGCACAGTCTGCAAAAAGGTGTGCATAGTACAGTATACGAAGCGAATACGTCGACGACGAGAAGGATAAGGTAATAGCGAATTTTTTCACCCGGTTAATAATTCAAAGGTGGATAAAACGATGGCGTCCTCGTGTCTCGTGTTTACGTTGAAATTAGTTGGCTTTTAGCCACATAGTATAAGCGAAAGTTTATCGTCGACGGCGACGACTACGACGGAAAGACCTTGGAAAAGTGTGTCTCTTTTTTGACGTGAGCTATACACGTGTGAAAAGCACCACGCTACTGGAAGAGTTTTTCCTCCTCTTCGTCTAGTTTTTTTTTTCCTATAAAAAACTATAGCTCGCAAAGTAGAAAATTTCACGTTGTATACGCGTATCTAGAGTTAGACGTATGCTACGTATTGAGAAAAGTTGAACTAGCGCGATGTTATTAATGAATATTAATAATTAACTATAAGAAATTGTACCAACGAGCAGAAATACTGACGAGGAGTGAGACGAAAAGTTGCCCTGAAGAGTAGGTAAATTCGTCAAAATAAATACTTTGCTAACAATTTTCTCAACTTCACTCACACACACGAAAATGTCTTGCAAAGATTTTCGACGATGTGATAGGTTCCTGGAAAAAAGATTCCATCAAATTTGATGAAAATTGCCTTGAAATACATCTCATTTTTATCAAATTTTATTCAGATTTTGAGCTGATCAAAATTGATAGAAATTCATAGATAATTATACATAGGTATACAAGGTGTCCAGGGAATAGTAGTACAAACTTCAGATTTACATATTTACATACATACTCGAATAACCGGGTACGAGTAAAAAAAACGTAAGATGAACAAGTTTCCAATTTTAAAAATTGAAGGAGCAAAATACGTTTTCAGAATCCAAGAGTCAAAATTCAATTTTGACCATGGGGATCGGTAGTACTTTGAAGAATGAATAAAATTACCCATTAGGACTTTTTGACTAACTTGCAAACTGATGGTGCTACAAATGATTTTTAATTTCAAAAAATCGCTGTGAAAAAAAATTAATTTAATGTGGGAAAATGAATATCTACAAAGTATGTCATGATTTAGACTGTATTACGTAAAATCTAAAATGTGTTTTTAATTTTCAGCAACCACAATCCAACGGAGGAATTAGAAGCTAAAGCCATCAGCTATTCGCTGATTACAAGGTAGTTTTTGCATTTGCTTTCACCATATTGGTTAATGGTTGCATTGTTTGTTAAGCTCACTTTGAATTTATAACGTATGAATACATACAATGTACAATGTACATACCTCAACCTACCGAGTCGAATGAATTGTTCGTAATTAGAACATCCAAATAAACAACTTTAGATGACATAATCAATATGATTTCACCTTATAAACATTTTTAGATATGTGTGTAGTAAGTATCAATTTAAAAATTTTATTTTTCTGATTTTTCAGTTCCACTTCTTGTTGATAGAAAGATGTCTGATTTTTATAAAATTGAATTCAAAACAAACGTTATTTCTATTTTTGGGATAATGGCTGATAAATTTTGTTTCAGTTTCAAATGCAATGTAAACAAAACAAAGCGAACACAACCATACAATTTTTCAATCATTTTGAACTGATATTCGCTGATAGGAAGACATTATTGGTATTACGTCACAATGAGGCATAATGGTTCTTGCTGTGCGCTGATTGGCTGGTTGGTTTGTTAATTGTTATTGAATTATCAGTCAAGTTGGCGCAAAATTACGTCTAATTAATCAAATATCTCAGTAATTACTGAGAATAATTAAAAAGTGATTAAATATTTGAAATCTACGCATCGGAAAATCCATATAAAGAGTTTTAAAAAAACTGTATCGGGAATTTCCAGAAAATAAATCACTTATCAGTGTCGCGAATTGTGCTCTCTGTTTACAATGATAAAAACCACAATTCCTAACACTGATAAACGATTTATTTCGCGAGAATTTCCACTTTATTCATTTTTGAACTTCTCGTGTATGTTTTCAGATGCGTAGATTTCAAATATCTAATTACTTTTTAATTATTCTCAGTAATTACGGAGATATTTGATTAAATAGACCTAATTTTGCGCCAATCTTAACTGATGATTTAATAACAAACCAACCAGCCAATCAGCGCACAGGACGGACCATTATGCCTCATTGTGACGTAATACCAATAATGTCTATTCGCACGATTTTTTCCATAAATATCTCAATATTTTTCAGAAGGGGGAGTCTTTAAATTTCTGTTCAATGTTCAAAAATAAAAACTGGAAAAAAGTAAGTACAAAGTGTCAAACACATAGAGTACATAATTTGAAGAAAAACAAGACTGGGAAAAAGCATGAACTTTCTGAAGGACACCTGTTTCAATTTTTGGGGTTTTGGAGAGATGTACTTAAATGATCGAATAAAATCTAAATTCATCACTCTTCGCCTGGGTCAACTGATTTTGTTATTGTTACCATCGAGTGAACATTAGGGTGAGTTGTTTTTATTTATTTTTTCAATGTTATAGAGTCTATAGCGAAAAATCATTCATAACTAAATGAGATCAACAGAATGTAGGAATAATTTCAAATTTCCAATTCAACTATATACCACTACTCCTCTCCCAAAAATCTAGAATTTTTTCATTTGTAGTGGGAGAAAATTACAGGTATTTCTCCAACCTTAGTGGGAGAAAATAATTTTTTTGGGTTTTTCCAGTTTTTTCTCCCACTACACATTTAAGATTTTTTTTTTAAAAAGTTGATCTATTGTATGAGTGTTGATTGCAAAATCCAAACTAATGATTTGGTATTTTGCCTACTGGTTTGAGGCATTTCAGAAGTAACTTCTCCAATAATTTTGATATTACAGGCAATATACTCGTAGAAATTGGCCCATTACATAAACGATTCCACATTTACTTCAAGTTTGTCTGGTTTTTTCAGCATGATGATTTTTGCAATTTAAAAGCACTGTGGCACATGTTCCAGCCGAAGCCACGTATTGAATATGTACATATATCAGCATCACAATACCTTTTTTCTGGATAACTCATTCAATATTCCTGATGAGATATCAATCCCTACAGATTTCCTTGGATTTAAGTTCTTGTCCATTTCTGCGGCAACTTCCATGAGAGTTACAGGTTTTATTTGGAGATCTGGTAATTAATGTTCAGTTAACACTCCTGTGGTTGAAATTAATAAAAATTCATTCATCGTCATCTTAAGAGCACAATTCACCAAAACTGTACCAGTCAATGAAAACACTGTGTTCAATGTTTAATGCTCATTAGTTGATGATTTCGCTCGCATTGTGGTTGAGATGAATTTAATTTCCATGTACTTAGTTGGAAGCAATACCCTCTGAGACGAATAAGTCTAGCAGATCGGGATCACTTGTCCATTTTGGTCATTAAAACACATCTTCAAAGGACCTTTCACAGAAAACCAAAAAAGCAAGATTTTGAACTCTTGTGTTGAACCAGTTTTGACTGATGGGGCACAAACATGGACAGTTTAAAAAAGGGTCCCAGACTGATGTTCAAAATTATCGACCAATATTCGCTGCTGTCTAGTGTTTTTAAACTTTTTGAGGGTCTCATCGAAGATAGGATAGTGAAATACTTCATAGTATTTGGGATCTTCTCTGACAGGTAGTATAGATTTGTGGTAAAAAAAGTCAACTGAGATAGCCATTGCTGATACGGTAACTTGAATAGCAGGAGCTCTGGATGTTGGGCAGAAGGTTGTGGCCGCATTTTTTGAAGTAAAAAAGACATTGGACTCTATTAGCCAAGAGATACTTTTGAAAAAACTTTGGAATTTGGGTATCCGGGGTTTTAAGCTTGAATGGTTTCGCTCATATTCGAGAGGTAGGAAGCAAGCTGTTAGAATACAGGGGGTGTTCACAGGGAAGTGTGTTGGGGCCAATATTGTTTCTGGTATACATTAATAACCTATTGAGACTGAGGGTGACAGGGACTTTCATTCTTTTGCAGACGATCACGCACTAGTGCTTTGCTCTAAATTCCCTCTTCAGATTCAGAGAGATATTGAAGCTGACTTGGCATTTATTGTCAGGTGGATGAAGTTGTATGCCCTCAAATTAAATGCGGACAAGTCAAAAACTTTTTTTTTACATAAAAACGCGTATATGATTGGCGTTCTGAAGTTGTTGTTCACTCTTGAGAGGAGGTAAGATTTGCTTTTGCGTTGTTAGTGTAAACATTGTTGCTACCAAATCAAATGGAAAGATAATTAATTTGTTAAACGTTGAATTCGTCTATGAACTGTGTTTGGTGTCCTGTCTTACCTGATAAAGATAAACTGTCAAATAACCCTATCGAGCATCATCGTCACACATTGCAGAAGAAATGTAAGTAATCTTTATTCTTTTCCTACAAAAATGTCCTCCTCTCCACACAGCCTCCAATCATCCACAATCCGCACTACCAAACTCTTCCTTAAAAAACGCTCTCGAGATGAGCCACGTTTACGACGAAATTGGAAACCATTCCGGAAATACTTTTTACAAAACCAAGAAGGCCTGTATCAAGATGTAAAATAAAAATAATAATAAAAATATGCTTTCTAAATACGACGTCATAATAACCGAGGGGGTTCGAAAAAAATATATATAACGATAACAAAAACCTAAGAAAATACGACCACCAACAACACGACGAAGAAAAGTAAGTAATTTTAGAACGTGATAACTACGCCAAACTGCCCTTTAGAGAATCGTCTTGTCTGCGTATTGTAATCGTGATCTACGACAATAAAGATGGTACGGTATTTCGCGCATTAACCTGTATGTTAGACATATTTTTACCACGGTAGTAAAAAAAAGGAAAAAAAAAACTCTAGGTATATCTCGAGGAGGAAAAAAAAAACACAGAAAGAAGAAAGAAAACGAAACTACGGCGTAAAAAAACCATTAAAAGTTGCGACGTTGGAGTATTTTTCGCCTTTTTCTTCCCCTTCTCTCCCTTCCTTCATCGTGGCCGCGGACTATATATAAGAATCTACGCGCGTGTATGTGCGCCAGTGTGATGGTTTATAAAATGAAAAACTTTTTTACTTTTGAGAACTTTTAAAAAGGATAAGTTGAATTTATTCAAAACTGTTTTAATAAAATGTTGCGCCAGAGCAAGCAAAAGAAAAAAAGTCGTAAAAGATTTACAAACTTTAATGACAATTGAAAAATGTACGCGAGAGGGGCGATTGTCGACGTACTGGGGGGACGATATAAATGAGTCGATTTTACGGATTAAGCTCTCTGTATTCTTAATTTACATTCGGAAATAAGCGAAGGAGCAACAAACCCCTCCCTCTGCTGATCTCGAACTCGACGCAGACGTCGCATTCGCGCCAGATATTTATATACTTTTTTTTTTTATAAAGCTGCAAATTTTTACTCGAAAAAGTTTTTATCGTGATTGATAGGTGAGCAGATGCGGTGTTTTAGTTTATTGTTGTAGTAATTTACCGTTGAAAAATATGTTTAAAAATTAAACGAACCATTTAACTTTTTCGTATCGTTTGCCACCGAGATAATTAAAAATCAAACTTTTTTGCTTTTATCTAATTTTTTTCAATTTTTCACTCTCCCTCCAGCCTGTCCCCGTCGCAGACTATGTGCTTTTATCGAGAAAACTGTACGCTCTGCTGTATAGAGTGTATATAGTAATTGTAAACAAAAATGTCTCTCTCGTCGACGTGGGTAAATTTACCTCGATTAACTATTCGCGATGTGATTTTTATTCGTTTGAAAATAGGTACGTATCCTACCTATTCCACGTATAATGGATATCACACCGCCGCGGTGAGGTGGCATGGCATGACAACGCTCGCTCCATCGTCGAGTTTATTTTTAGACGTTATTATATAAAATGAAAATTTAACGAGAATTTCATAATTAACGCCCGTT
Organism: Planococcus citri; assembly: GCF_950023065.1. Lineage (NCBI taxonomy): Eukaryota > Metazoa > Arthropoda > Insecta > Hemiptera > Pseudococcidae > Planococcus > Planococcus citri. Next base: position 28,802,411 of record NC_088678.1, on the reverse strand, counting down.
TTGTTCGGTTAATGGAATCATTTCTACCGTAGCGTAAAATTACCTACGTACAACGATACAGATTCTACTAAATCGGCGACCTAGAAAATCATGGCGTGTATTTCAACATACGCGACATCATTATTTGGATACTTTTCCAAAATACACACCTAAAAATGTTTCCATCGCATTGTACAAACACATAAACATATACCTCAGTTATCGTTTTTCAATTTTGACTTGATGCAGCCTTCAATTTCACCCTGCCCTCTCATTTTAAATTCAAAATAGATCTACCTTTTTTATTTTGAATGACGTTTAGAACTTCAATCACCCCCCCCCCCCAAAAAAAAATTGCTTCAAACTGTTCAGGATTCTGAAAAGTTTGGGAGTAGAGAAGAGTGTCATTCAAGGTGGATCACAAAAAAATATATATATTGAAAGATTTTGTCCAAATTTAGTAGATAGAACTCTTAATTTCAAGTTCAACGTCACTCAGAAAAAATTCTAGCTCCGGACATGCTCCTGAAGGGGAGTTAGAAGACAGGGGTCCTCAAAGAAGATAAATTTTTGAAAAAAATCCTGTTTTTCCACACTTGCCCCTACCTAACTTTTTTTTGAGAAAAATGATTCAGTCTCATAAGATGGTACATGAAATTCTACGACGACCTAGTCAATTTCCATCAAAATCCAAGACCACTTTTGGGATTTTACTGAGCGATTGAGGATTTTCCAATAGTTTATTTTGGGGAATTCGTGTTTCGAAAAGTTTTTCTTCTGAGACATCTCACATTATTAATTAAGCCAAAACGTCGAAATATATTATTTTTCAAAATGGGAAAATATATTTTTGGAATGCAGTAAAAATTTCAAAAAACTAAAAAAAATCACCAACATTTTTGACTGTTTTCCTCGTTCTTTTTTTTGGAATCAATGACAGAAAATTGTCACCACAAAATTTACCAAAACAAAAGCGATTTGCAAATTTCAACAGCTCAGTAATATCCCAAAAATGGTCTTGGATTCTGATGACAATAGCCCGAGTCGACGCAGAATCTCAAAAATACCTTCAATCTTTTGGTACTAAGCCATTTTCCCTTCCCTACAACAGGTTAGGTATGGAGCTACTGCCTACAGCGAAAAAACGCGACTTTTTTGAAAATGTCTTCTGTTTGGGGACTCGTATATTTCCTTCTTCAGGAGCAACTGCGGAGCTAAAAAAATTTCCAAAGTAACTTTCAACTCAAAATGAAGGTTGCGATTGAATTTGGTCAAAATCCTCCAATCTTTTTCCCCCCCCCTTGTGATCTACTCTATAATGTGCTATATAGCTACTCCAAAGTACCTGACTTCGTAAAAAAGTTTGTTTTATGGGGTACAAACCGTCAAATAAATCACAATAATATTCAAACGCTAGGGCTGCAAAATGAAGTTGTCAAACAAATACGTGATAATCTGAGTAAAACCACAATATTGTAGCCTCAAAAATGTACAGTGTTGATTTTTTTAGAAAATTCAATCGCATTCAGACGACTCCAAATTCAATTCCCTACATCTTGGTTATCATCAATTTTTAGTCATGAGACTTTCGCATACCATGTAAGCCCACAGTACGCAAACAAAGTCATGTTACTTTCATGGAAAGTAAATAAGTAAGTAGGTAATCATTTACTTATATCACGATAACGTCAATTTTCTCGTTTTTTTTTCCATAAACTCTTAAAAAAAGTAAGTAATCATATTTATTTTCACATCCATCATTGAAAATACATATGTGGTACCGAGGTTTGGGCAATAGTAAAAAACTGATGGGAGAAGGATGAAAACTGAAGAAATCAGCAGATCGAGTTTCTCTGTAAGCAACCGTGGATGTGAAAACCAAAAAAAGAAACGAGAAAATTACCACTAAAACGAAATTTTAGAAAACGATTATAAAAACTTGAAAATGAAAACACGAAAACGAGAGCTCATCGACTCCCCCCTACTCCTCCTCCTCCTCCCAACAAAAATATAATTTTCGCCATTATTTTGAATTTCATTCTTTCACAGGATACGATACACGCGTAAGGGAGTTGATTTACAGTATCAAATTCAAAAAGTTTTATTCTAATTTCTGCTTTGACGCTTCGGACAATTAGGTAAGGTGCTATCTCGATTTTTATTCTATGCAAGGTAAAGAGTATGTTCAATTATGTCAGGATGTGGAAAAAAATAAGCTGAACTTCAACAGGTTTTAATTTGACTCCTATGTACTAAAGCAAAAAAGCTGGTATTTCTTAAAAACGAAAGCTCACAACGAGTAGATATTTCAAGGGCCCAAAATTTTGGGACAGAGATCAAAAAATGTGCATAAAAAATTTCTGGAAAAATGGTTTTTTTTTGTTTTGAATTTTATTTCAACCTCAAATCCGAAATTTGAACCAATTTGGCCCTATGTGGGCAGTCGAGATATGCCTCCAAAGCCAAACTTTTTATATTTTTCAACCCCTTCCCGAAAATTTTGTAAAAACTGAAAATACAACACCATAACATATTGCATAGAAAATTTAAACTTTTCATTGACAGGGATTTTGCTAAAACTTAACGATTTTTTTTCAGAAAGGGGAGGAATGGCTTAAATTTTACACATAAATTGGTTTTTTTGTTTTCACCTTGTGGTCCAAAACTCGTTCAAATTGTTCGTCGAATGATTGGAAGCTGCGCCCCTCTCCTCCAAAATTCACTAAATTAGGTGTACTTGACAAAAAACATCGACAATAAACTTTTTCGACAATTGAAAAAGAAAACGATCCTGCTGCGAAAATAGATCAGAAAAAGAGCAACATTTTGGAAAGTTGAAAATTTTCTAAAACATTCGGCTGAACTTGAGATGTTTGAGGAAATGAGTAGGTATATTTCAAGGTTTTAATCAAATTTCAGAACAACTAATCAACATTACAATCAAAAAAAAAATATATGCAAGGTCAGGTTTTGTTAAATATGGAATTTCCCGTTCCTGCGAACATCAAATTTTTTTCAAGAATACTTACCTAGTTCTTAAAATTAGATTTTTTTGTATTGAAAAGTTCAAAGCAAAAAGTTCATTCAAAGTCAAACTTTGATGACTTTCTTCAGCTTCAATTCAAATTTCAGAATTGTTTTCAACTTACAGGCAATGTCAGGTGTGAAAAAAAGCTAGAAAGGTGAAATTAAACTTGAAAAAACTTTCATCAAAATTTGATCAAAAAATTCTTATGGTTAGGTAGGAGCTACTGCCTACAGCAAAAAAAAGACAACTTTTTTTGAAAATGTCTTCTGTTTGGGGACTCATATCTGTCCTTCTTCAGGAGCAACTGTGGAGCTAAAAAATTTTCTAAAGTAACTTTCAACTCAAAATGAAGGTTGTCATTGAATTTGGCCAAAATCCTCCAATCTTTTTCCCCCCTTGTGATCTACCCTATAGTGCGCCATAGCTAATCCAATGTACCTAACTTTGTGAAAAAGTTCTCAATAATATTCAAATGCTATAGGGCTGCAAAATGAAGTTGTCAAACAAATACGTGAAAATCTGAATAAAACCACAATATTATAGCCTCAAAAATGTACCGTGTTGATTTTTTGGAAAATCCAATTGCATTCAGACGACTCTAAATTTAATTCCCTACATTTTGGTTGCCATCAATTTTTCATCATGAAGCTTTCGCATACCTGTGATCCATCAAAAGAAGCTGAGTTATTGTTTTCACGGGAAGTGAATAAGTAAGTAGATAATCATTTATTTTCACATCCTATGATCCAACAAGAGAAGCCGACTCATTGTTTTCATGGGAAGTGAATAAGTAAGTAAGTAATCATTTATTTTCACATCCATCATTGCAAATATGTGGTATCAAGGTTGGGTGAATTGTAAAAAACTGATGGGAGAAGGATGAAAACCGAAGAAATCAGCAGATCGAGTTTCTCTGTAAGCAACTGTGGATGTGAAAACCGAAAAAAGAAATGAAAAAATTACCACAAACAAAATTTTAGAAAATGATCATAAATACTGAAAAATGGAAAGCACAAAAGCGAAAGCTGATTTTGAAAATTGGAGACTTCAAACGCAAAATCAACCCCCCCCATCCTCTTTCACCCTCCAAAAATATCATTTTCATCATTATTTCAAATTGCATTCTTTCACAGGATACGATACACGTGTGAGGGAGTTGATTAAATCCAGAAAGGTTTATTCGCATTTCCGCTTTAGAGCTTCAGACAATTAGGTAAGGTGCCATCTCGATTTTTATTCTATGCTAGGTAAAGAGTAGATATGCTCATTGCTCAATTTATGTAAGGATGAAAAAAATTATGCTGAACTTCAACAAGTTTTATTTGGATCCTATCAAAGCTAAAAAACTAATACCTATTATTTAAAAACGAATGCTCACAATGAGTAGATGTACCTACTTTTCAAGAAAAATATAGCAAAGGGCCTATTTTGATTTCAAGGTCCCAAAATTTGGGGACAGAGATAAAAAATCAACATAAAAAATTTCTGGAAAAATGTTTTTTTTTCTGAATTTTATTTCAACCTTAAATCCGAAATTTGAACCAATTTGGCCTGATGTGAGCAGAGAATATGCCTTCAAAGCCAAAATTTTAAAATTTGTCAACCCATTCCCGAAAACTTTGAAAAAACTGAAATACAACCACAATAATATATCATTACTTAAAAAATTCAAGTTTTTCTTTGGCGGGGATTTCGCTAACACGTGACGATTTTTTTCAGAAAGGGGAGGGATGGTCCAAATTTTACACGTAAATTTTATTTTCACTTTCTGGTCGAAGACTTCTTCAAATTGTTCGTCGAGTAATTTTCAGCTGTGCCCCTCTCCCCCACAATTCGCTAAATTAGCAGTACTTCACAAAAAACACTGACAATCAACTTTTTCGACAATTGAAAAAGATAACGATTCTGCTGCGAAAGTAGATCAGAAAAAGAGCAACATTTTGGAAAGTTAAAAATTTCCAAAACATTCAGCTAAAATTGAGAAGAGCTCGCGATTTTATTGCTCGAGAAAATGAGTAACATTTCAAGGTTTTAATCAAATTTCAGAACAACTAATCAACATAAAATCAAAAAAATCAAAAAAAATTGCGAGGTCAGGTTTGGTTAAATATGGAATTTTCCGTTCCTGCGAGCATCAATTTTTTTTTCAAGAATACCTAGTTCTTAAAATTAGATTTACTGTATTGAAAAGTTCAAAGCAATAAGTATGCTTATTCAAAATCAAACGTTGATGAGTTTATTCAGCTTCAATTCAAATTTCAGAATTGTTTTCAACTTAGAAGCAATGTCAGGTGCGAAAAAAAGCTAGAACCAAAGGTGAAATCAAATTTGAAAAAAAATTCATCAAGTTTTTCTAAAAATTTATGATAAGTCAGGTCCTAATTTCTCATGTAGAGCTTTTTTGAACGTTTGCCAAAAGTTTCAGAGTATATTGTTTTATTCAATTTTGGAACTATTTGTACGCAGACTTTTATGGACTAGTGAGTAAGTAAAATACATTACAAATTCCAAACAATGACGTACATTCCATAGAAGTACTGTTAAGAAAGGTTTAAAAAAAAAAAAAAAAGAAACTTTGAAATTATTTTCAAGCTGTTTAAACTAAGCTGAGGGGAAAAATAGTAGCAAATTTCACCATTTTCTAGACTAATTAATCAATATACAGAAATTGCTCAAAAAATATTTCCACGTCAAGTTTAAAATCAATGCCTATTTTTCTCTCAATTTTCGCCACCAATTACCTACCTAATCTTATCACACTCCGATGAGAAAATAATCTCACCTTGATGATCACATTCTTTACCTCTCTCACTTCCCTCCATTTCCCCCCTCACTAACCCCAAACCAATATCCACACCATAGAAAACGTCGTCTGAACTCTGAAAAATAGCCCACATTCTTCAGACATTGTAAAAATGAGAAATTTCGTCCACAAATGAACACTTTCTCTCGACGCGACGTTTCATTATCGCACCTACCTCTACGATTTTTTAAAAGCCAACGGCGAGAACATCTAGCGGTTTTTCATCGGTTTAATATCCGGCCAGGCCACAACAACGTCTTCGCATCTTCCTCCAGCATTCTCTCTCAATCGTCAACTTATCATCGTCATCTTCGCGTACGAAAAGTTAACGAAGTACTAGAATTCGAGCTTTCGAAAACCACCCTCACACGATGACGTCCTCGACAAAAGATATTTTGTCACGTTCGTATACTTCACCGCACCGTTGTGTGTACCCGATTATTATACGTAAATAGTGACGAAATCAGGACTACCGGGCGGCGGGGGCAGAAAGGAAAGCAGGGAGAAAACCACCTAGTTGCGTTGGAATCTTATATACGTATACCCTTAACACGAGCACGTTACGGATAAGTACGTGTAGTTCAAGAGTAGATACAGTTCTTATAATATATAAAGAATGATTTTCGCAGATGAAGCGAGTTCTTCTGCAATATAGGTAGGTACTACATAGATAGGTACTTGACACGAGTCAAAAACATCGAAAGATGGTCATTACGGCTCAAACGAGCTCTCTTGCTTTTGCATTTTTCGTATACCTACAACCAACGCCTCTCGGGATGGTAATTTATTATAAAATAATTAAAGTGTTTTTTATTTACACCACTTATAAAATTTTTCATCGCTTTTTTCAGCTATCACTACTTGAATTTGGTTTAGTTTTGACGTCAGAGAAGAAATCCTACAAAAATTCAGTTTTTCAATTGAAGATGAAGACTAAAACAGCAGATTGAATTCTCCCCTTCTCTTCAAAAAAATCATTTGAAATTGAAACAGCTTCAATTCAGCGTAAGAATATTTTGTAGATTTTCTCATCAAATTACGGCAGGGCGAATCACCCCCCCCCCCCACTGGGATTTAAAAATGAACCCGTGGAAGTTGGTCTTCGAGGTCCAAAATTTCTGGTGACAAAAAATTTTTTTTCAAATTTTTTTTATATAGGTGGAATTGTAATTTGAAAAATGCAAAACACGTTTTTTTTTCACGATTTGTACTCCCTAATAAAGTCTTCAATTTTCGGCGATTTTTTTTCTCGCAACAAGGAACAGTATAAGAACCCTGTATTAATTTGTCAATTTTTTCATGCTTTATAATTTTCATCAAAAAAAGAAAGAAAACAAAGAGTCAAGCCACTTTGGGAACCCTTGACTTGAAGCTTTTTCGGGAGACCTACATGATTACAATTCAGTACAATTTTTTTGATAATGCCTCGCAACGTTACACACTCGATAATTCAGAATTATTATACACTGGAACAATTTCAAGAAACATGTCTTTGATGTATGCAGTGGGAAAATGTGTCAACAAGGGCCAAATCATCTCGTAGGAAAAGCGGAAACTAGAGAATTTTGTGAATGAACGGATGCCCCATTTAGGATCAGTTTCTTAAGAAGTTCGCTAGCAAAACTGAAATGGACAATAGTGTTTTTTATTACTCAAAAGAAGAAAATATCGAAGATAATTTAGAGCTGAAGAAATGTTTGCCAATTTATATACACCGGAGTATTAAAATCAACTGACCGACAAGGCGAAGTTATTCCTTTTTAATCTGATTATACAGGACAGTACAATGAATCAGAGCACACCATTTTGTTTTAAATTAGTAGGTAATTTTTTTCTTTTTCGGTCAATTTTTCAATTTTGAAGCAATCTGCATGCAATTTATACCTAAGGACCAATTAATTAATCAAATATACAATCATTACAGGATGCCTTTGACCCATTCTGGACTGATTCCGCTGCAGCAGCAGCATTAATAATTCGTTAAGGTAGAATTTTTAGATTTCTTCTTATATCGTATGAGTATTCGTCGATACACGACAGAAATTATTCCAGCCCTTTAGCTTCCATTATAACAGAGGTATAGTGAAAAAAGAATTGAAAAAGCAGGTCACTCTTTGAAAAATTCCCAATTACCTCAATTGACTTCAAGTGAGAAAAAATCTCATTTCATAATTTCTCTAAAATTTTGATGTGGGATCTTCATTTTTTATGCATTACAGTCTAAACATGAATTTTAGCCACGTAGGTTATCCGGAAAAGAGGCCAGGGATTTCCAAAGTGGCACGATTCAATTATTAAAATAAAAATTACAAAACGTGTAGAAAATTGAAAAATTTGCCTCAAATTTAGATTGATGATGTATGTAGATCGGCGTCTTCATCGATGTCGGGTGCAGAAAAAGTCACCAAAAATGATATTTCCGTCATTCTGAAGGCGTTGGTATAAAGATGAAATGTTTCAAATTCAAGGGAAGGCCTTCATTTTGAGTTGAAAGTCACTCAGAAAAAATTTTATCATCGGAGATGCCCCTGTGGAGATGTATAATTGTATAAGTCCTTAAAAAAAGGGACATTTTCAGAAAACTCGTGGGTTTTCCGCTTTTGCCAACAAGCAACTTATTCTGGAAAAAATGGCGTAGTCTAAAAAGATGATATTAGAAATTCTGTGACGATCTATGGCATTTCCATCAAAATCTAAAACTCTTTTTTGGGGCCCTAAAGGCGCAAACTTCTGGGTAAGTATTGAACATTTTTTCAGTTTTTGTATTAATGCCAAATCATCGAAAGATATCATTTGTAAGATTGGAGAAATATTTCGAAAACCAATGGTTTTAATTTTTCAGTCATCATCGCCAATTTCAAAAAATCAAGAAAAATGGCTGAAAACTTATCATCAAATTTTTTAGGTTTTTTAAAATTGGCATTAATTTCAAAAAAAAATTAATATCACTGTATTTTGTACTTCTCCAGTTTCAGAAATTATAATATCTTTCAATATTTTGGCACACCTACATAATTTGTGCGAAATATGTAAGTTATATCAGAATAAAATTTTCATAACTCGAATTCACCAAAAAGAGCATACAATTTGCGAATTTTCAACCGCTCAGTAGAACCCTAAAAAAGATCTTGGATTTTGATTGCAATGGTTACGTCAGAGCCGAATCCACTTTTTCCAAAACAAGTCCGACAGAAGCTGAAGCGAAAAAAAGCGATGGTTTTGAAAATGCTTCCTCTTTGAGCATCCATATCTAACCTTCAGAGCCACCTCAGAGGTCAACATTTTTTTTGAGCGACTTTCAAATCGAAGATCCCTGCCAAATTTGATCAAAATATTCTATATTTTGTAATTTTTTTTCACAATCCACTTTATTGCACATAATAATACCTATACTTACAGAAGCGGTGCACAATATTATTTTGTAGGGACCTATTTATTTATATTTTTGGTGATGAGTGTGTGATGATTTTGTCATTTTTAATCGACTATTTGTAAATCGATATCATATTTAGATACTTAGGTATTTATGCGTTTTAGTTGGTAAGTAGATAACGTTATTTAGCGGATACGTTTCCGTTTAAGGTTACTCGCTGTAGCGTTATTTTATGGAAAACTTGCTCCAACTTTTCTGAGCTTTTGTAAAGGAGGGGCTATACTGAATTTAACCGTAAACTTAAACTTAACCTTAGAAGTTAAACAAAGGCAAATTTTAGGTTAATGGACATTAAATTCAGTATAAACCAAGCTAAAGTATATAGCCCATCCTTGAAGCTCACTAAATATTGTACGTGACTTTTAATATGTTTTTGTACGTTGAAATAAAACGGTTATATTTTTTTATACGTTATGTTGAAAGGAAGTTATCAATTTCAATTTTCACGAATTACCTTTGCTAGTGTCTGGCATCCTTGCAACTTAGAAAAAATTCAGTTGAAAACTTCCCCAGGTGAACAAGTCCAACAGAAATATAGATTTTACCACTTTTGGAGGGGATAGGAGTGAACTAGCAATCTGAAAATTTTGTCAGCAGTGTTCTAAACCCCAAAGATCAACTTTCATTGGTCAATTTCGAAACCCCAGTCGGCAGCCGATTAATTGCTATTATCTGATATGATCTTTGAGGAACAAGAGGCAAATGACATGTTACTTTTGGCCAAAACTGCATCTTCAAAGATCCTAAAATTCCAATAAATGAAAAAGAACATTTCTTAAACCAATTTGTGGAATTTTTGAACGACTCTTCGATGAAAATTATTCAAATAAGAAGCAAAAAACGCACGATTCGACTTCAAAAAGGTGCCAATGACTAAAAAACGTGAGAAAGTCGAAAGGAAACGCCGACAGCTGTAAGAAGTAAGTAGCTAAGTACTCTAAGGTCAGCTCAGGTAAAGCATCATTTCAGTAATTTTTCAAACATTGACACACAATTGACATTAACGAATGTTTAGGTACATACTATTATGCTTGGCTACATTCTCTCTCGAGAAAGTAGCAGGACACCTGATAATTAATATCGCAAGAATCGAATTATCCTCGTACATAAGTTGCAAATACACTCGTATAAGGGAACAGTAGGTACAAGGTCTAGGTACACACAACCTTCGAACACGAATACCAAACCAGGGATCCGATGGGTTTCGAAGAATCCCCAGGCTTATACGCGAGGTTTATTTTTTTATTACGTAGGAAAAGGAAATAGGTGGATAATGATTTATACGAAACGATATTATCGCATTGGTTGGTATATAAACAAAGTTTTCATCGGGTTCGGCGAGCATTTCCCTTTTTCCAGGTTTTAATTACTTTATCTTTTTCGCGTATTTAACGCGTTTTACGTATAGATATAGGTGGCCAGCAAGGTAATATCGGACAAGTCGACGGGTAATTATGATTAATGCGTGTATAGCGGAACGCGTTATGGTCGTGTGTGGATTGTTGCTCACTGCCCACATCCTATCCCATCCCCCCCTGCATCTGGACCTATACATATACGTGCGTGGAGTTTCGTGTACCTATACTACATACGAGTATATGTACACGTATATGGTTAAAATAATGATATATTATACACTGGAAATTGAAAATATCGAATGTATTGCGAAATGGTGGATTCGATCGCATGCTGGGTCAGCTTTTAACTAAGCAGCTCAGCGCAATCTGCGTCAATATAATCAAAATCAACAGGATATCGGGTTAAAGGAGCGGAGGTGTTTTGATTATTGAATTTTTTTTCTACGATCCTTTTACTACTCTTTACTTCACAATTTTCACTATAGATATTAGGTACCCTTATTCTTTCAACTACTCGATTTATTCTATAAAATTTTCGTCAAACTTCAAGTTCTCAAATTTTTTTCAAGATGAGAGGAAAAGAACACCAGATGGCGGGATTCGTGATGCTGGTAAGACTCGATGACAATTTTTCAGCAAATAATTTTTGCAATGGTAAATACATACGTTATAGGTAAGCACACGTGAGAGGAACCAGAGCTTTCATGCAATGTAATCTGCGTTCAACACTTGTGATACATTACGAAATAAAAAAATAAGTACTTTCACGAGCATCTGAGGTAATACTTACTGGAAGCCCCTAATCATCGCAAATGATGAAAATCCAAGGCAGCGTAGCCAGACTGATAAAAGTTCTTATAAAACAACGAAACACAATAAAATACGATTCTCATTTCTGATTCTCTCTTATCAGCATCTAAAAAAGCTGTTACTGATGAGAGCACCGAAGAAAAGAGGCTTATCGCACGCAGAACTCAGCTTTATAAGGCACGTGGCTAACGATACGATGGGTCTTGTACCTCAAACAAACTAATGGAGTAAAAAAAAAGAAGGAGGTAATTTACCTTACCTGCACCCAACAAGAAACCCGAGGAGTTTTTGGTTTTATTTAAGCAATCTTATCATTTTCTTCAGATTCGATACATCATTTTTATTCAGATTCAACGCATTAAGTCTTGCTTCTTGAGGGGGAAAAACAATTTTTATTTTTTAACTGCGATAGGTAAGGGTAAAACACCCCTATTCCGCCCAGTGCCTAAACCCGACCACCATGTATATCTGGTCTGTTATTAGCGCTACCTATTGAAAAGTGACATAAAAGTGTTCCTCTATCACAGACAATTAATTTGAGACATTCCCGGCCACTGTAGAGCAAAAGCTCGCGAAATAAATTGAATTTGAAGAAATTCCATGATCAAAAAATTGTTTTTCACCATTTTTTATCGCCAAAAATTTTCAACTTGTTATGTATAACTAATTTTGTGGTGTTGAATATGATTTGGATTAAAGTGAGATTTTGATGGTATTGCCGTTCTTGTAATCAATCGCAGGTATGTATAGAAAATTTTTACAAAAGTGTAAAACAATATGGGTCTCATAATCCCGACCACCCATAACATCATGTAAATTCAGGGTGGTCGGGATTAGGGTACCAAATTCAAACAGTCATTTTTGAGGTGCCTCGGAAGAAAATCCCAAAAAGCCATAAAGAATTATTCTATAACTCCAAAATTTTAATATGAGTTGGGGGAAGGTTCAATCTATATTTTAAGCCATTTACTGTATTTTCATGTGAAATAGTATTTAATGGTTGCTGCACTTTCAAATGTGGTCGGAATTTGGGTACCCAACTTTTTGGAGGTGGTGGGGATTAGGATACCAAATTTTGAAACATCATTTTTGAGTTGTTTCAGAAAAAAATTCAAAAAACATAATATTAAGGATTATTCATTTACGCCACAATTTTGATACGAGTTAGGGGAAGGTTCAACCTACATTTTAAGCCATTTACCACATTTTGAAGTGAAATAGTCTTTGATTGGTGGCGGTTTTATAAAAAGTGATCAGTTTTGAATGACTCAACCACACGAAATAAAAAGTTTACCTAATGATATAGGGTAAGTAAGTTGAATTTTAATTTTTTTCGGAATTCATCTTATAACGTGGAGGATGAGGTACGAGATCATTTCGCCAACATTCAACACTAACCTTTTCCCTCGTTGTGATGTCAAAATTCAAAAATTCGAAAAATTCATTTTGAAAAACTGGCGTCAAATTTTTCTGATTTATTTATTCGCACCACGCACTTTTTAGCATTTTCTTCATTTACAACCAATGAGAAGAATAACCATTACCTATCATCATATTATGCATATGTACCTACATATTTTTTAAAAGACTATATCCTAATTTCCAGTAGTTATTTTGGGTTTATACGTCACAGTTCATTTACATAATTTGAATTGAAAAATTGAATAACTAAATATCTTGTAGGACAAATGGTGTGCAATGTTCATTTATACTTGCAAAACTCATAATCAGCGGTGGCAGCCTTTGTATAGCGGGTGTAGCAAGCTGCTACACCCAGAAGCAGTTTGCTACACCCAGAAAAACAGTTCGCTACACCCAGAAAAAATTCGCTACACCCATAACAAAATTATTCTCCAATTTTACATTGATATAACTCAAGTTTTTAGCAATAACTATTCGTTTTGTTCGTTTTTCGCTAGTTAATTACCTACACAGACACAATTTTTGTGGTAAAAGTTAATAAACAGTGAAAAATCTCTCTTTTTTGTTCTTTTTTGATCAGTTTAAGAACCTCAAAAATTGTTGCTACACCCAGAAAAAGTTGACACTTTTTTCTTTCAACCAACCCCAGTTTCGCTACACCCAGGCAAAATCTAGGCTGCCACCACTGCTCATAATTCAATTGAGTTGGTTTTCTTTTTTTTTTTTACAGAAAAAATTCCCAGAAAATTTCAGTTTCTTATCAAAAAATTAGGAGGAGCCAGAAAACTCTTCTGAAAGTTGAAAAAATCAAAAAACTGTACCAAATGAACATTTTTTTATACAAAATTCTCAAATTATGCATCAAGATTACTTTTCAAGAACCCGCGTGCTTTTCAGCAGTGTCCAAGTATAAAAGGGGAGGAGTTTAATTTTCATCGAAAAATCTCTGCTTTTGATGCGGGAAACTTGTAACAGGGACTGTTATTCATAATCAATGTAGGTACTTCATTTCATAAGACGAATAAGATTTTTTTTCAATTTCTCTTCTGAAAAACTTGTCTGAATTTTTGAAAAAAAAGGCAAATTTCTGAACACCTTTTCAAGGCGAACGAAAAATGTTGTTTTACGCAATACTTATAGTTCATTTTCTTTAAGATTTAAATTTATTTTAGCTCATTTAATTCTAAAGATAGGAAATCTCACAAAACCAGCAGACCTTCAAAGTCGTCAAAATCTCAATTTTTGAAAAATTTTATACAACTTGTAAAAAATATTGATTTTTTGAAATATTTACACTGCTCAGTGAAATTTCTAAAATTCAGATCATTGATTCTGACACCAATTTCTGAGACGAACAAAAAATGTTCTTTATTAACCTGCTCTATACCCATTAAAACTGAATTAAAAAACACTAAAAATTTTTACAAGACTCGCAAAATTTCATAAAATTGAAATTTGTCGACTTTGATGGTCAAGTGTAGCGTATTATGTTTTCATAGCTTAAAAATTATTGAAAGAGCTAGAAGAAATTTAAAACTACATTTGCCAATACCAGTTTCAGTTCCATATAGATGAACTACATACATACTTTGTAAGAAGAGATAATTTTTTGTTCACGTTGAAAAGTTGTTTAGAAATTCAAACAAGTTTTTGAAGACAACAGAACACTGATAAAAAAATTCTGACATCTTACAAAACGAAGAACATTGGAGATAAATAGCCCCAATCACAATCCTTTCATACAGAGCCATTCCACGCAATTGGAAAGAAATTGTATTTCTGTAATATCTATTTCAGAATTTCTCTGAATAGGTAAGCTCTTTTTAAGACTAAACTTCGAAAATGAAATTAAAGAATTTTAGGCATTTATAGTCCCAATTAAATTATTTTCGAAAAATTTTCGAGTGAATTTTTGAAACATTTTCTTCCTTTGTTTTTTATGGCTCTGTTGCAGGAGCTAACATTATACTTCGAGGACAAGAGCTAATTTCTGTTTTCAATAGTGGCTTATTCAGTATAATTTTGATACATGAATAAATACATTTGTAATAAAAAAAAATTTGCATACCAATTTTTTGACTCTTTGAAAAAATTTCACGGGGAAGAGAGGTTTCCCAGGTCACTTTTTTAGAATTACTTTTCAAGTGAAAACAACCGTGCTAACGTCACATAGATTTAAAATTTCTGAAAGATTTCCCAATTAGATCTTCATGGAGCTTGATACCAGTTCTATTTGAAGAGAATTCATCCCCCCCCCCTACACGAGCTCGGAAAGAAAGCATTTTAATGGGTTTTAATACAAATTGAAGGTAGCGTTAAAAGATACTGAAAACAGCACCAAATCACATGTTTGGTAAAATGACTTTCAATATTCTCGGCCAATTCATGCAAAATACAACAACTAAATTGGAAATTCTTCAATATTTTCTCAATTTCTAGAAAATAAAAAAGTATAAGGTATATACAATAGCATACAACTAACAAACGTAGAAATGTATCAACATTCACCAGCAATCCCACTAATACCACAACAAACAACTTATCATGATTGTAGCAAATTTTACTCGCACAATAAGTAAATCATTTTTGCTTTATTAACATTTGAGGTAAATAGACCTAATCACAATCGTTTGTAAGGCGCCAGTTCACACAGTTGAAAAAAAATAAAATAAATTTTATGTGATTTTTATTTTAGAATTTTTCTAAATAGGTAAGCTTTTTTAAAGAATAAACTTTGAAAATGAAATGAGGACATTTTTCAAAAAACACCCGAAAGAAAGGTCTATAAAATGTATTTCTAGGGGAATTCTGACTCGGGCACAGAAATTTTTCATTTCAGGTACATATTTATAGCCCCAATCAAAATATTATTGGAAAATTTTCAAAAAATGTTCACGTGAATTTTTGAAACATTTTCTTCCTTTGCTTTTTTTTATGACTCTGTAGCAGGAGCCAACATTGCTTCGGGGACAGAAGCTAATTTTTGTTTTCAATAGTGGCTTATTCAGTAGAATTCTAATACAAGAATAAATACATTTTTAATAAAAAAAAAATTCATAAAATTTTTTGATTAAAAAAAAATTCATGGGAAATGAGGTTTTTCGGGTCACTTTTTTAGAATTACTTTTCAAGTGGGAACAACCGTGCTAGCATCGAATAGATTTAAAATTTCTGGAACAATTTTCCAATCAAATCTTCCTGGAGCTCGATACCAACCAATACCAGTTTCATTTGAAGAAAATTCATTGCCTGCCCCCCCCCCCATCACGAACTCGAAAAGTTAGCAATTTAATAGGTTTTAATACGAATTGAAAAAAATATCTATCCAATGCATGCGAACAATATCTGGAAAAAGGGCAATATCACCTGGTATAATGAGATCTGCAAAAACGGGATTTCCAACTGGCATTCTGTGAAGTTCATTTTTAAGCAAACAAATCCAATAGAAACTACACCACTAAATCACATGTTTGGTAAAATGACTTTAATATTTTCGGAAAATTCATGCAAAACACAACCACTAAATTGGAAATTTTTCAATATTTTCTCAATTTCTAGAACATGAAAAAGTATAAGGTACAATACAACTAAGACACGTATCAGCATTTGCCAGCAACACCGCTAACACCACAACAAGCAACTTATAGATATCATGATTGTAGCCAACTTTCCTCGTACAATAAAATCATTTTCATGAAATTACAATACTCGACAACTTCTCCTCACAATGATAGAAAACATCAATTTCGATTCTCATATTCTTACAAATGAACCTCGTCAACTCGTCACCTACGAATTGACTGAAATCAACCTCACTGAAAGTTCATGTCACCCATATCTCAGAACCAAAGTTCAGCTAGCGAAGTAAATTTTTCGAATTTTGACAAATTTTTGAAAATGGCTGAAGTAGCTTATTTATTGACAAGGTTTTCTTAAGAACGGTAAACCATAAGATGAAAATTTGGGTTTGAATACCAAAAGTCGACTCATGAACCAATTGTGATCATTTTCGAGACGAAGTGGAGCCTCCAGCAGAAATTAGTTTTCCTCCAGCATTTTGGAATCGCTCCAGAAGGTGCTGCAATCAACTTGAGCAACTGAAAATTTGATTCTGTGGTATTGGTGACATGAAATTTCAGTGTACCAAATTTCAGCAAAATCGAAGGAGACGAGTAGACGAGGTTCCTTTGTTAGTAATTTTCCAATTCCATCGCCTACATTCTACATTGCAACTTTAAGATCAACAGAAAAATCAGTGAATATAGTACCAACTATTCTCTCGTCACACTTATGATCTTATACCTTTGCAAATAGCATCGAAATGTCGAACCTACATTCGGAACAGCACAACGTATAAGGCAAAAAATCACGAAGGTATAATATTTAACCAGGCGATGGAAATGTCAAAATACACGACTGTGTCTTTTGTAAATGTGCCAATAATTTTACGCGTCTATGCCTACCAAGTACCCAGCTATCTACCTACCTTCAACCTACAGACTGCTTTGAAATACCTACACCACACGATAGTGCAGGCCACGTATTCGACACACTACATACGTATATAAGTACGTTATGCTACGTAAGCATAAAATCGTACTAGAGAATTGTCCCGGCAAAAGCATAGGCTCTACAGCACGCACCACGCCGCCGATGACGTCAGAAAATACAAGAATGTCCCATAGGAGTGTAATCGCTTTTGACGCCAATTCGCTTTTGTATACGTATATCTACTTATCCACCCAACCTACCTATACGAACCTACCAACAACAATATTCCATGCTATATTCTCTATATTCGTACAACTATATATCGAAGGAAATAGTACCTACAGCTGGTATTAAAGTTTCACATTTTATAATTGCCTCGCTACCACTACCATTATACTACGTTATACGTATGGTACTCTCTACCTACAAATACATATATGCGAGTAGTACGACAGTACGAGTATACTATCTCTTAATTAAAGCGCCTAGTTCGTTTTGTTAAAACAATGAAACGGAGTAGTTTTGTTATACCTACGACGTGCCACATGTCGTCATAGTCGAGTGTTTTTAGTCTCCATTTGTACTCGAGAGTGAGAACGGGGGAATGGGGGAGGTGTTCCGAAACTGCATCGAAGGATCAAGGGATCATCAGTTGAGTAAGTACGAGAAGTTGTTATTCTGGGTGAAGTGAGGATATTTGAGACGAATTGGGCGCTCGAAAAGAAGGATAAGTAGTTGAAAAAAATTATTGTTGAGCATTTTGAGAATACAACAACTACATAGAACCACATGGATATAAGCAAATTCACCGGTTTTGAGACTTTTTGGCGTCGAGTGACATCTACGAGCAGGTTGGGACCACTGAAAAGGTCACTTCCCTAACAGAATCTAAGACCAACAACATAAATAATAGTGATTTTGGGTCAAGTCGTGGAGTACTACAGGGGTTTTAAAAATATGCCTACAATATGTCATTTGTGCCCAAATAAACATGAGTTCAATTTTATGTTGTACAGGTACCGACGCACCCCTCGTTCATGGAGGAGGGGGTGTAGGTGATCTGGCATTTACTGTATCGGGGCATAAGCATGATACCACGAAGAAATAGGGTGATGTGAGTGTTCACAAAAAATATGAAAGATTGCCATCTGAAAAGGAAAGGGAAATATCGCAAAATTATTATTGACATTCTAGGGTAGCCAAATCCAAAATTTTTGGGCACAAAGAGTAGTGAGGAATTGAACAGGGGAGAAAGTGGAGATTTGAAATCAGTAAAATAAAAAAAAATAAAAAAACAGAAATACGAGTGCATATATTTTTCCAAAATGTTCTATTCACTTCCAAAATTCTGACCGAAATTTTCATTTTTTCTAACTCACCTTTCAAAGCTTCAAAAAGTGTTGATGGTGTCATTTTTCCCTTATTGTACCTACTTCAATTTTTCGTTTTTATGAACTTTTATGCAGCTTCTCAAAAAGTATAGACTCATCGATTTTGAATAAGCCGTTGATTATCTTTGATTTTTTTCACGTTAATTTTTGTAAACTAATCAATGTATGGTACCAAATGGGTTAAGTAGGTAAGTAAAGATATTTATTCAAGACTAACATATTGTTCTAAGCGAAAATGATAGGAAGGACAGGAGTGACACATTTTGTACTAATACATATATGAAAATGTCCTTAATTTTTAAAACCACAGAATATTGGATTTACAGATAGTTGGTTCCAATTCAAATTTATTAGTTGGAAGTTCTAAGTAGCACAATTTTTCATTTTTTCAAATCCATTTTTTTCTATCTGAGTAGGTACATAGGTAAGTACGTACATTGTACGTGTTAGGATGCCCCGAAAATGATGAAATTGGTTTCGCATGTTCCAATATCACGGAAAACTAAGAAACATCGGATTGATTAATATCTTCCAATCACGCAGGGGCAATCAATTTTTCAAAAAATGACACAATTCAACCTTTTCAAAAATTGCAAAAAAGGCTGAAAATGGTCTCAGTTATTTTTTATTTGTTATTTAGACCAGCATGATGACACTTTTTAAGCAAAAAGTCTTGTTTCCGAAGTTTTATTCTGAGACTTACTTCAAAATAACAGCCGAAGTGTAATTGTCTATTTTTTAAAAATTGAAAACAAAGATCCAAAACAATCATCATTTCTGGTCTAAATAATGTAGACAAAAACATTAAAATTTTATTTGAACAATTTTTAGTCATTTTTACAATTTTTGAAATAATTTATTTTTGCCAATTTTTGAAAAATTGATGGCCCTTGCACAATCGGAAGATATTATTCGATCCGATTTTTTTTTACATTTTTTTAATATGCTTCCCTAGGGGCAAGTTTTCCGCGGTAGGTATTGGAACTTGTGAAACCCAATTTCGTCATTTTCGGTCCATCCTAATGTAGTTACTCGTATGTATGAATGTACTTACAAATCTACCAATCTATACTGAATTTTCATAACGCATCTACCAATCTATACTGAATTTTCATAACGTAATCACGCTAAATTGATGCAACAGGTTCAAAAATTAATGGAAAATATTTTCCACGCGTCAAAAGTTCAAAACATTGCTACGTAATCTGTGTAAAGTTGATTGAAGTTGCAATAAATTCGACCTATCAGAATTCGTCGATGCTTTAAAACTGATTCAAAATAGGGAAAAAATTGATAAAATGCCTTGACAGAATAAGTACTCAGAAAAGGTTTTACAAAATGTAGCAAAAATATGAAAGAAAGTACTTGAAACTATCAAAAAAAAATAAAACAGTAAAATTGACATACATTACTTATATGGTTAAAAATTGAGAAAAACGTGATAAAACGGCAAAATTAATTCAAAAATGACTAAAAATGTCGAAAATTGGAAAAATAAAACATGAAAAAAAAATTTGATTGCAATCTGCATTGTACGAAAAATTTTGTTCAAACTATGGATTCGGAATACCATAGACAAAATTGATTAAACTAACCAACTAAATGCTGATTGAAAGAGAGTTTTTGCTTTGCTATTCACTTATAAGTTGCTTGGATGCTACATATATGTTTTTAATTTTTTTTTCAACAACTCTTGATAGCTTGATCAAAATAACTTCACAATTTCAGCATCAATTCAAAAATTCATTTTTCACTTCTTAATAGAAAGATGCCTGATTTTTATGAAATTACATATTATGAAGTTCAAAAAAAATGTTCGTTCTTTTGCAAATTATGTACTTACCCATGTATAAGACTAGTAAAATGCAAAATTTCATCTATCTTCCAGGGTTAGGGATGATTCGCACGATTCGAAACAAAAATATCGCGATTCAATTCATGATTCGAATCATTTTTTCAGCTGTGATTCGTGATTCATAACTTATGAGCCATAAATCACGTTCACAAAAATCATTTTTTTGCTCCTCGCGTTCTTCATTAGGCGAATTACTTTTAATTTTTGCAACCTTTTTTTCAAATTTTGAGATACGATACGTACATTATTCACTTTAAATAATATTCCAAGCAATCGTTGTAAATATAACCTCAATTTCAAATCAATTTTAGGCAATTTCTATTCATTAAGTAGGTATACCTACTTTTTTCATGCTTGACATCAAAATTAACATTAAAAATCAAATCAAAGTCGTTCGAGATATGTATCTGATATTTCAAAATGAAAATAATAATAACAAGCCATCAGCTATTCGCTGATTACAAGAGAGTTTTTGCTGTTTTCAAATTTATTTAAATGGATTTAATCGGAAATTCACAAAACAAAATACTAACTATAGACATCAATACGGTTCAAACTTTAAAATTTTTACACTTCCAATTTTTGTCGATTCATCAACATTTACTTCTTTGTCGTCAAGTAACTCGTCCTCATCTACCGTTCCAGCCATTATAACATCGTAAATTTTTCGCTTATATGTATACGTTTTCTTTTTGTTGCTAGCATTGCACTGTTCTCGTAAGAATTTAAACATAGCTCCAGTATTTCCATTTTCTATATCCATTTGTTTTATTATGTCTAAGAAAGTGTTGCGCAGCTTCGTTTTTAAAGTAACATCGGTTATCTGGTTGTAATGAGACTGCAACAATTCAAACAGTGGATCGTCGTCACCTGAAAGTGGTTCTTTATGAACCACTGACAATAATTGAGTCATTATTGGCGACTTTTGGGTCTCTTCGACGTCATTTTGGAAAGTGGTTTCCAAAAATTCGAAGAACCCGGCATCAGAATTTTTTGCATATTGCTTAGCATTTTAATAATTAAAATGCTACGACGACGTTGACGACGACGACGACGACGACGTTGACGACTATGAAAAAGTGATTACAATAGAGTTTTTTCAAACTCTAAAAAACGTACCTATTGAACATCAGTGAAAAAAATCATAGATATTAAAATCATGAAGTTTGGTAAAAAAAAAAAAGATTATGAAAGAAAAATTGGGCAGAGAACTTCAAATACCTACTTCGTTATTCAAACCGAAAATGTTTTTAAAACATCCCCCCCCCCGGAGGGTAAAGTAGATAAAAAAAATCATTGTGTACTCTCTAAATTTGAAACAGTCAATTTCACTGCTTAGCAGTCACGACATTTTGCCTTTTTAAAGCAGTAGTTTTTTTTTACTGCAAAACAGTGAAAAATTACTGAATTGGTCAGTAAAAAATCATTTTGACTGACCAATTCAGTAATTTTTCACTGTTTTGCAGTAAAAAAAAACTACTGCTTTAAAAAGGCAAAATGTCGTGACTGCTAAGCAGTGAAATTGTCTGTTTCAAATTTAGAGAGTAATAGAGAGAATTTCCTAAAAATTTTAAAATTCATGTCAGGATTTAGCGGTGAGAAAATATGAACAGTAGTCCCTCAACTCGATTTGCATTTCCGCAAATTCTGGCACCATTCGACCAGATTGTCATTCAAGTTGGAAGCAAAAAGCAAAAAATATGGCAAATTGAGATTTTGAACTCAGCAAGAACATTTTACTTGAGGCAACTTGCTAACGAAAATAAGTTTTCTAGTCAAATACGAATCTAAGTTTTTCAAAGATTTTCAATTTTTAAATGACTTTTATGCATGAGTGAGTATCTAGGTAACACATACAGAATCTCGAAAAGTTCAAGTTCGACCATATAAACGTTCTTTCTCCTAATGTTTGTTTCGATTTCAGCAAATAACGATGCGTGAAATTACATACAAGGTGGCTATTTCGCAGCTGAGAAACTTCTAGGATGGACTGCATCGATCTTTTTTGTGACCCATGTAGAATGAGTGAATTCAAACAAAGGAGTTTTAATCTTATCCAGCATTTCAATACAAGCTATGAGAAAAACACCTCGCTGGAATTAAACACTCGAAAATCCACATCACTTACTTACACCTCAAACTACCTATCAAAAAATTGAACCCATAACGACCGAAGCTTCAATCATATACGACAAACAACCTCCAACTATTTACTATAGCCACGAATGAAAAAAAAACCACCTCTTTCGTCATTAACAAACACGTCAAAGCTCGATGGTCATCGTCCAAGGTCTCCGCGTCAAACATTACAACGGCCACCGCCGACGGTGGACAAAGGCGAAGCGAGGGAATGCAGAAAAAAATGCGCCATAAAGCAGACTGAAAATACGCCGTTTTAATACATTTTAACCGGCTTAAATATTCAACATATTTAAAAAATTAATTTAAAAAACTCGACCGTCGAATTTAAAGGCGAAAAAGTACCGTGTGGCGAGACCTTAAATACCGCGTAGAAACATTTTATAAACTGTTTTATACAAAGACCGACCGAGGGAGAGGGGTAAAGAAAAAACGTGAAACTTTTCACGAAACCGTTTTAAAAAGTTGGCTTTTCATCTTTGAAAATTTTAATATGATTACTTTTTTTTGCCGCTCGGACCGGGCTGCCATTTAGATACCTCTTTACCCCTTCGTCACCTCGTTTACCATGCATCTCTCGGCTCTCTTCAACAATTTCTTATTATTGAATAAAGACTAACTTTCTTGGACGATGAGGAGAGGAATGCAGGGGAAATGGTGACTCGATGAATACGTACAGATGGGGGATGAAGGGTCATCTGTGTTTTGATAATTTTCATACATATGTACTTGAAAATCACATGAAACATTTTTGTCGTTTTGAACAACATTGCGATCGAAATTTTATTAAATTTTTTTTTTATTTGTATGAAGATCTGGTGGAAGTTCTCTAGGTTTCCGTGTTAGGGAAAGAAATAATTGCTTTGAAGAGTATAATAAAGTCCTTCCTCAATTGACCGAATCACAAAACAATTGAGCTTTCAAAGAAAAATCATTTTGGAAAATGAAAGCAGATCCTTCATTTCTGACAAAACAAACGAATTTAAGATAGAATTTTTTTTTCAAAAGTAATTCAACAACATGAGTGAAGAACATATTGGTCAAATTTTAACTTATTTATTTTTTAAATAAATGTTTTCTGAGAGTGCTTTTGACTAATGTTATTTGCACACGTTGTTGAATTATTTCTGAAAAAACTTTCCAACTTATATTCCATTTGTTTTGTTGAAAGAATTCGAACTTTTTCAAAATTATTTTTTTTTATACAGGTAGTTCAACTTTTTGTGATTTGATCAACTGGACACGGTGCCTTATTACTAAAACTGGGATTTTTATGCAGAAATAAAATGAAAATATGCAATATTTTATGCAATTTTCTCACATAAAATATGCAAAAAATACGCAAAAATTTCAGTTTGAATAACGTACCTCTGAAAAGGGGTTTTTAAGCTGAAAAACCTGAAAACTTTTAATTAAAAACAAGATGAACGCAGTGATAAAAAGATACACTTCTTTTTTTAAAAAAATTGCCAAAACAAGTCATTTCATAATAATAAATTCATCATAAAATTCATAAAATCGAGAAACAAAAGAAAAAAATAGGATTCTCAACTAAAAAAAAAATCAGCAATTATTCAACTAAAGGAAATAAAGGAATTGCATGCAATTATTAAATGCATTCTGATCAAGACTTTCCATCAAAAAACTCTGCCTCTTGTCACTATACTTAATGTGCAGTATTGTGATCTTTTTAAAAAAACAAGCCATCAGCTAATCGCTGATTACAAGAGAGTTTTTGCGGTTTTTAAATCGATTTTGCAGACCAATAAAAAATTTCTTCGCCATAAAATGAAACTTCTCTTGTATTTAATTTGTATGGTTAAGATAATATGATTCTTATTATAGAAACTTTATTTATCAATTATTTTCTCTAGAAACTACCGTTTCCCGATCATATGATTAACTGTTTTCATAAATAAAAAATTGAAAAATTTTAAAATTGCTGAAAAAACAACTTTTTGAAATCATGAAACAATAAAAAAAAAACATCACTACCAACCCATAATTGTGGCACTTACAGAAATGTGTTCGTGGGGAATTGCCCAATAAAAAGAACGAATCTTCCCGACCCTTGTTCAAACTGAAATTCAAAACTGTCTTCCAATCACCGATCCGCTAATGGCTTCTTGAATTGATTTTTTTTGCATGTTGCTTAGCATTTCAAATATCTAGTCACTGATTGGATAAATACGTATTGACGACGACGACGGAAAAAGTGATTACATAAGAGTTTTTTCACGCTGCGCGCAAAAACTTTAAAAATCTTCAAAATCACAAAATGTCAATTTTTGCAAATTAAATTTTCATAAATATGCAAAAAAGATTACCAGAAAATGCTCAAATATGCAGAAATATGCAGGTTTTTTCCTTAAAGTACAATCAAATATGCAATTTGGTCTGAAATATACAAAATATGCAAAATGATATTGGGCTCATTCATCAGGAAATTTCATGATTCTCAGAAACATCTTATCAAATATGCACTTTTTCTAGTCCATAAAAAAATGTATGCAAAGCATAAAAATCCCAGCTCTACTTATTACAGTATTCAAACAATTTTGTATATCTCCAACATGGAATCCTACAGCTTAGTTTCAATATTCTAAATTGATATAAATGCGCTTCTGTATACCTATAGTTGAATTAAAGATTCTTCTTCAAGAGCTCTTCTAACTTTTTCCAAAATGTGACCTATTCATGAAACTCGAGCTCCTTTTGATGATTACTATTCGCATTCATGAAGCTTGGTGATCATTTATTACTCAACTTGCAAAATTCAACGGACTGAATCAATTTTATTGTCAAAAAATTGCAATGAAAAAAATGATGATCGAAATGAATACCTAGTCCATTACGAAAGGAGCAAATTTTGTCATGATCAATATTTTTCTTAACCTAAAATTTAAAAAATTATTGAAATTCAATTGTTCATTTATTGAAAATCTCGTTCAATTGAGAATTTTTGAATCTCAATAACTCTAAAAAGTTTGAGTAAGTAAAAAATTGATCATAACAAAACTTGCCTATTGTTCGAGCATCTATTTCATTTCTGCAATGATTGGTTTTCATTTTCAATTTGCAACATGTGCAAAAATTGTGTTTGTTAAATTTTTAAAAAAGTAACAACAACAAATACAACAATGTTGAAAATAAAATCAAAAAATTGATTTCTCTTACGTTTTGAATTATAAGTTTGTGATGTTACTACATAGAAAACGTTGTAGGAAATCCCCTCCAAAGCCCGACTGAAGTAAGTAAATTTTATAATAGTTTTAAAGTAAAGTGCCCCGCCAGGGCACAAGTTGTTGTTGCTAGAGGTAGTCTCTAGGTAGTAGCTCGGATCATCAAGAGGTGCCAGTCCCCCAGGACAGATGAGAAGGCGAAGACTACACCAGGGGTATTCTGCACGTCCATGTTGTGCGGGGTGGTAACATGTTGCTGTTTGATGGACTCGGAATCGATAAACATGCCTAAACCAGAATTCTCCAGTTTGTGGAACGACGGAGAGGAGTGGCAAGTCAAAGGCCAAGCCTCTACATAAATACGGATTACAAACAAGAATGCATAAGAGCTGCAGAACACCAACAACTCATTCGTTCCAGCCCTAGGGAAGCGCAAGAACTTCAGAGTGAGAAGGCGAATACCAGCACCTAAAAACTGGCAAATTCTGCTAACGGAGTAAACCCCAACGGAAAATCATGGTGTAAGGCAATGGGAAACCAACACCATTACATTTCCCTAGAATTATATGGACATCAATTTAGCAACGGCTCCAAGTCTCCATCAGGCTGATCCTCATCCGCCAAGGCAGCCGGATAGGGTACTAAGAATACGTGGAATCAAAACAAGGGACTTGCTAATGTAATTATGGAAGCCAGGAGATTACAAATTGACGTATTAGGAATAAGTGAGACCCGATGGATTGGAAATGGTAGAAACTGGGTAGATCAAGACTATGAAATGATCTACACTGGGAAAGACACACACAAACTAGGTGTGGGTATATTAATACATACCAGAATCAGCGATAAAATCAGTGCCATAATTCCAAAATCAGAGAGGATACTACTTGTGAGATTGGAGGTCAAGCCAAAACCAATTGTGATAAAAGAAATCAAATCACGCTTTCAACAACCTTGCAAATGTGCTGGGAAATCGAACAATGAGTATACCCACACAACAATTGTCGACGCCGACATTTACATCGACTATATTTTTTTCCAACATAATGATCAAAAAGTGATCAATTAATTATTTAGTAGGAATATTCTGCCCGTACAAAAGCCAGGTAAACATCGACCTTTTATTCCCTATCTGGACAGCGATTCCAATCGGAATTCAAGCAAATATTTGAAGCAAACCTCCCAAATCGAGTTTGTAAAGACGATGGCTTGGTATAAAAACCTTGTAAGTCCAAATTTTTTTGAAAATGCTTTTTTTGTGGTTTCTTTAGTAAATTAATATAGTGAGAAAACAACGAGGAATCCGAATTTAAAAACCTCATAAGTCTAAAACGCATCCTAGCGCTCTAATCGGCGAAAATCCAACATTAAAAAACATGTAAGTCCGACTTACAAGGTAAGTACATGAATTTCATCAATTGTAAATTTGAAAACCTCATAAGTCCTTGTTAAAAACCACGTAAGTCGTACATAAGTACGATGAAAATCTCATATGTCGTCTCTAGAAACCTCGTATGTCCTTCCAAAACGCTTTAATCAACTAATTTTATTTTATCAACCTGTAAAATATCATCAGGCCATACCATTAAGACCTTTAAAACATAATAATGCAATTTAAAACTGCAAATAACAAAATATGAATGTTTTAAACGTTTTTTTGTTCTCCTGAAAAATGTAGGATTTTGGACTTACGTGGTATTTATACCAAGCCATCGAAGAATGCCTCTGCGCATTGCGCGAACTCGTCTCTTACCATACCCCACTTACCGCACGTATGATCCTAATCCATCATGATCGCGTGTGGAAGGAGATAACCACCTTCCACACGCGATTATGATCGTACCATGGATCGTACAATGGATCGTACACTTGGTAAGAGGGGTAAGG
The DNA here is from genome assembly GCF_950023065.1 of Planococcus citri. Classification (NCBI taxonomy): domain Eukaryota; kingdom Metazoa; phylum Arthropoda; class Insecta; order Hemiptera; family Pseudococcidae; genus Planococcus; species Planococcus citri. Next base: position 28,774,633 of record NC_088678.1, on the reverse strand, counting down.
TAAGAGACAAGTTCGCGCAATGCGCAGAGGCATTCTTTACAAACTCGATTTGGGAGGTTTGCATCAAAATGAAGCTTTGGAATCGCGGTCCAGATGAGGAGAATAAAAGGTCGATGCAGGTAAATGAAAATTTTCAAAATTTTCTCATTATTTCTGATACCTTGACATGCCATTTTGACATGTAGGGTAGATGTAAAATTCAATGCTTGAAATTTACATCTACAACTAAGTCGACCAATTTTTCAGAATTAAAAGTTCTGTTTTAGTGTTTAAAAGTTTAGTAAACATTCAAAAATATGATCTTGTTCAATAAGGAAAACAAATTTTTTAGGGAATTGATGAAATTATTCACTTTTCCACAGTTTGGAGTTGTAGATGACGTGATGTTGATATTCTGGATGTATTTGTTGATGTCAAATTTTACATCAACATTAACATCGACATGTCGACAAAAAGTGAAAAATGTTGCAAAAATCTACGTCCTTGTCCAATCTTAAGTAAGTAACAAAATAGTGTGTCCCTGTCTATGCCAACGTAACAAGGTGTATGCGGTGGTCTTATCTAATATCTTGAAGTATCAGGTCTACGACTTCTCCATTCTCTCATATGATTATGAATAACATGCCGCAAAACGACTAAGGGTCGTATTCATATCTAGAAGTTGCTCAGGGATCACTTGGCTAAAAGGTGAATTCTGATTCAATTTTTCTCATAAACGAGTAAAAATGTCATATTTTTAAACTGATAAATCGATACTTTGGAGTACAATATCTCAATTTATTAATAAAAAAATTTTCAAAAATTCAATCATGCCTGGAAAAATTGCTTCAAAATTCATCACTTTGCCAAGTGATCCCTAAGTAAACGTCTATTAATATGGCCCTAAAACTGATTATTAAATACTAAAATTATGGAGAAATATTTATAATTAAAGGACAGACAATTATACATTGATATTAACTTATTAGTGAGCGACTGGATCATATTTCTATGAAATAAATATGTAGGTACATTTGAAAATGCAAACAAAGTAATTTATTGTGCCTTCTACTAATTAGGAATGATGGGAAATGGTTTTTGAAAAATTAGGGAGTTTTTATGAATTTATAGGGAATTTTTTTCACTCAAAATGGTGAAAACGGGGATTTGGTTGAACAACAACATTCCACACATCCACACAGACTAAAGTAAGTAAAATTTTTCAATAGTTATATCAAATGACTTGGAGAAGAAATTGGGATTGATAAAAATATATAGATAGGTACGTCACCTCGAAGATCAATCAACAACCAGTCAACTTAATTTTTCACATCTAAGTATATTCTACAAAAAAAATAAACTATATATAGCTGGTTCATACACGAAAAACACCCTGTATTGTATTGAAATAACGACCTAACGAAGCGCAAAAAATTGTCAAAACACATCGAACCATAAACAGGCGGCGTACAGTGAGTCGAAAGAATAAAGAAGAGAAAGTAGGTAAGGGGGTAAACTTGAAATAGTTTCCTTTGAATAGAACAACGACGCGAACGCCAAAGCCTTACTTAATAAACTTTTCAACTTTAATTACACAACCGTAAAATAACGTTTGGTCGTGGTAAACTGAACTTTAAATACGATTTATCCGCAAATGAATACCTGACGTGTACCATTATGGAAATTTAATTTCGAATATAATGAGCTCCGCGGCCAGAAAAGGCCGGATGGCTAAAACAATATCAAAGCATGTCGATGTCGATGTCGTTCTCGTCGTTATCAAACGCCAATGACGATGAAATTTTTATACGCTTTTCGCATTCGATCAACGATGAAATTCGCAGTGTTTTTTCAATTTTTTTAAAAATTTTTTATCGTACGTGACATACTCATTATATAAACCAAACAACGACTGCAGCAGATCGCGTCGCTTTGACCAACGTTTAAAACAGATGTGGAGCGAGTAAAATTAATTGAAACAATTCTGCCTTCGAAATTACGAGTATCTATGTAGATCTCATTTGCATGGTGGAAATTTCAACTCGACGACGACTGCTGAGTGCTGAGTGCTGATGAGGGTGTTTCGATGGAACGAATATTCAACTTACGAGTAATTTGTGACCTGGTCTCCTTTTACCGATTCTAATTAGGCGGAATGAACACCCTGAAAATGAAAGCTTAGCCATTCGTTTGATTCTAAACCCTCGACTTTTTACTCATTTGTTTCTGTTTTTTCAAATTTTTTTTTCGTTCTATTTTTCATCTCATGTTAGCTCGTGTCATTGCATCTTACGAATTTTTCTTGAATTTATCCACATATTTTTATCACCTGAAATAACGTAAATGAAGTTCCTAGTTAACTGAAAACGAAACATGATTGCAATTAAAATCATACTTTTTTGCTAAAATCTTGCCCATCCTAGCACCTTACCCCCTGCCCAACCTGAAAAAATCCAGGGTAGCAATATGCGTGTATTTTCTTCTTCAAATATGCACCCCGTAGCTTCTCCATTTTCGAGCCATTTTCTCGATACTCACGCGAGAACCTCGAGATGAGAAAATATTAACGCCTGTATATCGACTCTTTTCAGTTAATAATTAACTCATACCAGAGCGCGAAAAGATGAAAAAGTATCTTAACGAAGCTCTAAATTCGCCTAACGATTCTTCTCGTTTAAAAAAAGATGAAAAAAGTATACTTCGGCAGAAAAATTCCCTAGTGGAATCTGCAGTATAGATTGAAAAGTGAAAGCGTTGAATAAATGAACGGAAGATAATAACGAGGTTCTGATTTCGTAAAAGGAAAAAGCTAACGGCGTGATGAAGTATTCACTAACGAACTGCAGTTAGAAGATGAAATGGGCTGTTTTCGAAATAGGTACTACTCGTAGGCATAGAGGTACCTACTAAATGTTTCAAAGTGTTTTGGCGAATTTCACGAGGAAATGAAATCCAAATATAGGTAGTGGATCCGCATTATCGCACGTAATTTAGCAGATTTCTCATTACATTCGATTTTATTTCTAAACAAGAAAACTTTGGTAACAATAATACCTTGAAAAAACACGTAGATAGTAGATAAGTACCGCAACGATTCGACTGAGACTTTCTGTTTTTGATAACTAGCTGATATGTATGTATAATTGAATTATTACGTCCAAACAATACTTAAGAACACGTTTGTCTGGCAATTTAATCGACACAGTGGCCAAAATTTGAAATTGCACACTTTTTTCACTCTTCATCATTATTCATTAGGCAGGCACAGTTTATGATTATGAATAATGAATAAAACGATATCCTTTAGGATATTTTCAAAGTCCCCCCCCCCCCCAATCATTCAAAAGTTCGCTAAAGTTCCTTCAAGTAAAAATGAACTGATTTTTCATTCTTCACTTTTCAACAAATTTAATGACACTTTACTCGTAGAGAATTGAATTTTCTGCGACTTTTGTTCCATGTAGTTTGGTGAGAAAATGCTTTGTTTTCGAGCTGCATCGCTTTGAAAACAGAGCAGAGTTTTCTTTAGGATGTCAGTATTATAAACAAGTCATTCAGCTATTCGCTGATTGCAAGATAGTTTTACATTTGCTTTCACCATATTGGTTAATGGTTGCATTTTGGTTGCTAAGTTTGCTTTCAAATATCAACTTGAAGCTGATTTATCATTTCTTGGTTGTTTTTTTTTTATATATAATTTATAAAGTAGAATGTACCACTTTTCAAAAAAATAAGTTGATAACATTTTTCGCAAATTAGAACATTCAACTAAATAAAATCATTCGTACATGAATTAAAAAATATACTGTTTGTTGATTGGCTATAAACTGACACTTTATAAATTTATGGCCATTTAAAAATTGCGTAGAAATTTCTGATGAAAACAGTGCTAAAATTTCTCATCATCACGGACGTAAACAATTGCTGGTAACTTCTTCGAATTTGGCGCCAAAATGCTAAGGATTGTAATAAAATCCTAATGTCTAATTGGCTTTTATTTATTGAAATATTTGTCACAATCAGATGAAAGTGAAGTGAGTTCATTATTAAATTTTAGAAAAATTGAGCAACACTTACATTTTCACAAATGGACACTGGCTAAAACTGAATTTTATGCAACATTTTTCATTTTCAGTGGCTCGTTTGGAATTGGAACCGTGTTTGAGATAAAATTGCATAGAAAAAAAGTTGTTTCGATTTCCTACTGTTAACATGCCAAAATTCTTCCTGGGGAAAAACTCAACATTCATGTTCATTGTTCACTTTAAAGAGCTTCATGGAGCTTCCATGTTTGTTTTTTTGTTTTTTGTTTTCGGTTTAAACACGCTGAAAATACTTTAAAGGGTAGAGCTTCCTCCCAGATTGACCAGATTTAGAAAATAATCTATACTTAATCCTTCCACAATAAACAAAATTACTGAGAAAGTTGTGTGATCAATACGGTCGATTAAAAGTAGAACTGCTCTTAATGAGTTTTAAAACGCGAGCAGCGTGATTAATTTTAAGGTTTTAACAGTTTAATTCGTTTTTTAAAATTAATTTTAAGTTTTAACAAGAGTTTTAAACGTAGTATTAAGGTTTTAAAATACAGAAGAATCGTTCATTATTAGGGAAAATATTTTGTGTCAAAAAGGTAAATGTTTACTAGAACAGTGATGCCGGTCGCACAAAACAAAAAATTCAGTAATGTGGGGCATCGGAGCAGTGTTACCACTCTGCGCTTCGATGGCGGTAAATTTCCTTCAAATGTAAACTCAATTTTTAAATAAACAGCTCAAAGTACAGATCACTTCAAATTACTCCAAAACTATGCACATACACCCTGGGGGGATAAAATTATTGTACAGACGAATACCAAAACGAAGTGAATCATGTATGGTATCATTCAACAATGTCAGTGTTGCAAAAAAGAACATTGCAAATGTTTGTTTTAAAGGTGGAAATTTCGGTACTTTTCAACGTTTTTTAGCAGGGTTGGGGAACGATATACCGATACTGTTAAACTAATTCCAGTAAAACTACACAATTAAAAAAAAATTCAAAACAAACCGTTAACCAATATCAATAACTTGACAAATGAAACTCCGATATTTACAATATACGAATTATTACATTTTCTAAATTAGTACAAATACCGAAAGGCGAAAACTATTACCAAAATTATTTTAAAATTGATATTTTTTGGTGTTTTCAAAATTTTTCTTGAAATTTTTTTCTTCATTTGACTTTGGCTCCAGCAGTTTGGATTTTTCATTTTTGAAAAATTCAGCCGGAATTTGGAGTTTTTTTCATACTAAATTGATGAAGTATCTTGCGTTTTATACCAAGAAAAAATAACAAAAATTGCCAGAAAAAAGTCTCACTTTTTTGATAAAAATTGTACAAAAAGTTTCACTTTTCATGCAAAAAATCATTAAAAATTGTCGATTTTTTGCAAAAAAAAAATCCAAAAAGCCTCATTTTTTCCAAAAATTGTAAAAAAGGCTCGTTGCTTTCTTGTCAGAAATTGAAAAAATTCTCATTTTTATGCTACAAATTCTGAAAAGTCCTGCTTTATTACGAAAAACTTGCGAATTAGTTCGCTTTTTTTTTTACCAGTAATTGTCAAAAAGTCTTTTTTTTAGATTTATGATATAGGTACTAATTTCAACAAGTTTGTTAGCTATTAGATATGGCGCGAAAGAAAATAATAAGCAGTAAGTAATTCTTTTTGTATTCTTCTCAGCGAATGAGTTGGAGCTGCTACACTCCAAGATAACGAAAATCTTTAACAAAATGTCGATGACGAAATGATGATTTCATCGGTAAGTTCAGCTTTTTGCCAATGTTGCCAAAAAATGAAAACATTTAGGTTTTTTGGCAAAAAAATTCCTAATAGGAATTGATTGCATAAATTGCCAAAAAGAAAAAAAATGAAAATACCGAAATACCAATTTTTAAATAATTTCAGTAATAATTTTCAGTATTTGTACAAATTTTGAAAATTTAATTGGTATTTTGTAAATTGGGGTTTCATTTGTCAATTTATCGGTATTTGGTTAACGATTTTTCATTTTTTTTTTTTTTTTTTTCTAAATTAAGTAGACGGTTTTGTAGGTAGATATTGGTTTTTTGGTATCAGAATTAGTATCGTTCCCAAACCCTGCTTTTCAACTTCAAATAAAGCAAAGAATGCAATTTGTGACGTCACAATGAGCTCAATTTTGCAATCAAAATTCAATGCAAACATTGCTGTAAAATTTAAAATTTTATTACTTGACCTAAGTACACATCAAAGATGTAAAAATTCACAAAACAGCTTAAAGTTGAAAGAACCGAATTCATGTCAATTATGTTAAAAGTAAGTAAAAGTAAATCTTTTATGTTTTTAATAATATTGAATTTCAGTTTAAAAAATTTATTAACTATTTTATTAAGATTTGAGTATTTTTATTCACGGCTTGTTATGTTCATTAGCACACTTGAAACCGAAATTTTAACCTTCAAAGTGAGAACATACTCGTGTAGGTGTTTCAAAACACCAAAATGTTCAGAATTTAATCCCGTTACAATACCTAATGTTCTTTTACTCAAAGTGCTAGCATTTACCGTTCAAAAGTCATTAAAGCTCAAAGTTGTAAAAACTAGCGATGCAGAGTAAAAATCGAATTTTGAATTGAAATTACAATAAATTTCCGGTGAGCTTGAGGCAATACAAGATATTTTGTCTCGATTTCTTCATCAACGGTAAATTTCCTTCAAATGTAAACTAAATTTTTAAACAAACAACTCAAAGTAGCGATCACTTCAAATTACTCCAAAACTTGCACATACACTTGGAAAAAATAACGTACACTCGATTCGTCGTCGAACCAGGTAAAATCAACCGTCTCATCCGCAACACTCGACGTCGTAAAATAATCCCGCCAAAACGAACCGCGTTTTCCAAAGATAACTGTCACTTTGGCATATCGAACAGATAATAAAAAAGGTACAAATACAGCAAAAACAAAAAAAAAAGCTTTTTTATGACATAGCTGCCAAACTTTTCAAACGAACGACGTAAATAAAAATACAGGGAAAAAAGGGAGAAAAAACTACTCGACTCTACGAGATACAAAGCTACGTTTTTTCTCGATTAATCCTCTCGTACCTATACAAGACGAGCCCAAGTCCACCTCTATGGTATCCACTACCTATAAGAGAGTAAAAAGGGAAACCGAGCAGAAAACGAGCATTTTGAATATTAGATCTCTGGGCTAGTGTCCAAAAGCTAGTAGAATATTCAATCAATGCTGACATCCGGTATGGAAAAGTTTCAACTATTACACGCCAGGGTGGATATAGAGTCAACTCTGCTTGAAAAAGTACGTTCTCTTTGCAACTCTTTTATTCGTAGATCTGCTGAAAATTCGCCCGACAACATTATTAGACTATAAGTTAAATATAGGTAGGTAAGTTGTATTTTAAAATTCAAGCCTCATTCGACAACGTAATATCTATTCGTTTACCAGGCTACGTTCATCGCTTTCCGGAAACAAATGCTGCAACTTTTACCAAAATACTAAAGTAAAAACAAATGGAAAAATGGCGGCATTGGCTGGCGACGCGTTCGTTATTTTTTCCTCTTTTTCACCTGGTATAGGTAAAAATATACTTAGTCAGGTAAAAAAAAAGGAGAAGAAAATATCGACGAATAAAATACCCAAGTATACAATGGAATTGAAAATGAAAAAAAGAAAAAAAACCACGAGCTTAACACACTGGATTCTTAAAAAATGCACCACGTTTTCTTTTTTAAACCTACTTCGGTAGCATTACCTATTCTCAGTAGAATATCTCGAATTAGGTTCTAGAAAAACGCCATAAAATCAACGAAAAAAAAAAAAATAGGGAAGCAGGAGGGGATTTTCAGAGTATACACGTGCATATGTAAATGTATACCCGAGAAGTATCTACAACACATAAGCTCGTTTATATTTCATCTACCAATTTAACATTTTTTTTAAAAAAAAATTGACACCGTGAAAATCTGTAATACTGTACAAGGAAAAGGCATCATATACCACTAGTGTAGAATCTCGATGCAATGACGTAAACAATATCGTCACTGTCGCGTAATCGGAGGCGAACAAGAAAGTGCAATATCGTGTAACGTCATTACTGTATTTTGTCGAATTGACACTGTCTCTTCTTCTTCTCTGTATCCGGACAAAGTGTGCGGTTACTTTGATTAACCCTCTCGCTCGGTGTGTATTCGTCGTTGAGCAATTAACGTTTATATATCCGAAACACAAGATACAAATAGATACAAACGCCAAAACCATATTAGCTTTTCGTTTGGCGTTCACTACCTAAGTATATATACTCGTACGATGAGGTTTAATAGAACACTATTGTCGGTGTAATACCGTGTATGTATCAAATGTACACATATCCTCTCAATACCCTATCTGCCCCTTTATCATGGTTGGATATTCGCAGCTTCTTTCATACGACTAGATTCACCACAGCAGCAGCATCAGCGAAGGTGGTGTATTCCCGCATCCGTCCGACCAATCCGACCGAAAGAGATATTTTTACAGCAGGCTGCTGGGGGATATAGGGATATTAGCGATCAGTCATCGCAGAGCTACCCACCGACCGACCGACCTACCTACCGACAATTGTGTACAGACTTTTATAATTTTCGTTGCAATAAAAGCGCGAGCAACCGTTACTAACTCCGAGATAAGTTTCGCCGTCTTCGTCGTCCTCGTCGTCTTCGGTCTAATGCAAGTTCTATTGTTACAAGCGTCTTAGAAAAGACGCTATCTTTACCCATTAACTTTAACTTTCCAAGACGCAGCAGAAATTTAAAATGAAAACCATCTGTGTACCGGGAAAAGCTTGGTAAAATAATATACTTTAACCTGTGTTGTTGGGTCGAGAAAGCGTACAGTTCATGTGAAGCAATAGCACCCACCTACACGGTGTTTCGAAATTGCATATTCTATTGTTAGATTTTACATTTAGGATGCTGTCGGATTGAATTTTGCAAAGGAGAGTGATATCATCAGGTGCAAGGTAGCAGAGAATTGTGGTCTCGGTGCAAAATTATAATTTTTATTCGGGTTGTATTTCAAATTACAATCACAAGGTGTCGGAAAATGATGGAAATGTATTGAAACACTAGATATTCTGACAATTCATTTCTCATTAGGACACACAGGGTGTCTGGTGAGTGGATGTCAAAATTTCAGATTTGAATATACAACCGAGTACGACTTGAAAAACGTTATTTATGGACAAGTTGCCTATATCTTTAAAATTCAAGGGACGATCGAGCTTTGAAAAAAATTGCGAAAAACGTATTTTTGACCTTGGGAAGTTGGGAATGGGTAGTACTTTGGAAAATAAGCGAATTTTGTCATTATGAATTTTTGCCTAAATTTGAAATTGAAGGGGTCAGAAATATTTTAAAAGAAACAAATATTTCTAGCCCCTTCAATTTCAAAACTAGGCAAAAATTCATAACGACAAAATTCTCTTATTTTCCAAAGTACTACCCATTTCCAACTTCCCAAGGTCAAAAATACGTTTTTCTCAATTTTTTCTTTCAAAATGTTTCTAGCCCCTTCAATTTTAAAGTTGGGCAAAAATTCATAATGACAAAATTTGTTCATTTTCCAAAGTATATCTACTACTCATTCCCAGGGACGGGTAATAAAACGTATTCGGGTATTGGAATTAGTTTTGAAATATTCAGGTATCTATCGAACGGTAATGGTATTTTGTCGGTTTTGTTATGTTTTCTTAAATATTATGTTTTTTTGCTCAAATGTTTGGGTATTGGTACTTATTTGTTTTGGTGTAGAGGTTTTGTTTTTTTGCACATAATTTTGAGATTTTTGTAAAAAATAATAACTCACTTTGGTGTTTGAACAGAAACGAATATCATGCATTCATCGTAATATAAATTGTTTAAACTACAAAAATCCCTCTCAGCTAATCGCTAATTGCAAGATAGCTTTTGCATTTGCTTTCACCATATTGGTCGATGCTGATTGGCTATAAGTTGAAAATTAGTTTTTGTTTTAAACAAGGCGTTATTTTCAGATGATTCCTGAGTTTGTTTTTTTTTTTTTTAGTAAAAATTGTACAGAACATGTCAATGACGTCAGTCGTCACATCATCACTGACATACACTTATCAAAGTACCTACACATACTTACATACTTACATATACACCTATACTTACATGTTTTTGTGTGTTTTTACATTACTAAACACTTGTAAAAAAAATACTGTTTTGGTTTCGTTTCACATATACCTATGTTCATTGTGTTGAATAAGTATACATTTAATTGCAAACAAAAATGAAAAAAAAAGTGATTTTAACCCTTTCAACAACAAGACAAACTGACGGATAATATTTGAAGTGCTTTAAACTGAGAAAGGTCGGTTGCTGTTTAGAACTCAAAATTTGCTGGAAATCGCACATTCCGAAAGTATTCATGTCACAAAAAAATGGCAATAAACCTAGAATTGTCTATTTTTCCAATTATGACACCGAAAAGCATTATTATGTAAATCAAAACCAAGCCTTTTGAGGCATCATATATTCTAAGATGAAAATATTGATAGCAAGAATTTTTAAAACTAGAAAAAAAACACTAAGGAAATTATTGAAGAAAAACATCAAGTCGACTTCGACTTCAACTAATTGAAGCGGACCTCAACTGAAACAGGCCATTACCCACCAGTTGATATTGACTATAGTCAAATTAGCACTACAATTCACTGAATAGCATTCAGATATTGAAAACTAATGAGCTGCTTAATGCTAAAGAACCATAAAAAATTCCCATTCATTGAATGGAAACAAGCCATAAGCTAATTACTGATTGCAAGATAGCTTTTGTATTTGCTTTCACCATATTGGTCGATGCTGATTGGCTATTTAATGAAACTGTTCGCTGATTGGCTTCAAGTTGAAAAAATCCGTGTAAAACAAGTACTAAATAGTTATCTACTAAATATCTCGAAAAATATTGTACCTATTAAAAAAATAAAAAACCTCGATTTGTAACTACTCGCGTACTTGATTTGTATATGTTGTAACGTCATTGACGTGTTCCTGGAATTGGAAAATTTTTACTAAAAAAAAAAAAAAAAAAAAAAACTCAGCAATCTTTTAAAACTAACGTCTTATATGAAAACGTAAAAACTACTTATAAAAAGTAGAAGTGCAATGAAATTTTTGTTCATTAGAAAATCCAAATTTTGAAACCATATCTCAGCTATGCTTTGATTTGTCAAAGGTTACCTTTTTTATCTGAAGAAATAAAAAACCTGAGAAAAAGAGGGACAAAGTGGAAAATTTTCAAGTTACGCTTCCCATTGTCCAAAAATTGCATGAATTTTAAAAAACTCATTCTGGTTAGATTTAGACCCATTGATTTTGAAATAGTCAAAGGGGGATTTGAATATCAACTTTTGGCAGACATTACGTAGACATTCTGTAATATATGATAAAAAAAGAAGATGCGCTGTGTCGTAGCTTAGGGTGGACCCTCTTTGACTTTTTTTGTTGGAAAATTGGAGTTGGGATTCGAAAAAAGTTGTGAGAGGGACCTCAAAAGACTGTAGAAAAATTTTTCAAGTCTTCAACCTGTTCCATTATTTTTCTACCAGGGTTTCAAATTTTGACATTTTTAAAAAGTTGATTCAATTTTTTTATGAGAATTGGCCGTCGTAATATTTATGTCCATCTGGAAGTGAGAAAGCCGTTTTTGACATTTTTTCACTGTTATTTTTCACTTTGAAATTGGTCCAAAATCTATCATTTTTGTAAGTCGTGCAAAACCCACGAAAAAAGGGGAAAATTTTAAAACCGGTTTTCATGCATCTAAAATGAATATAACAATATCATTACTCATAACAAAAAAAAATAATGTTTTGATTTTTAATATAAAGTTCAAAATTTAAAACCCCAGTAGAAAAGTGATGGTAAAAATTCGATATCCAAAATATTTTCCTCGCAGTCTTTTGAGGTCCACACACAACTTTTTTCCAAAGCCTTCTCCAATTTTCAAAAAAAAAAAAAAAAAAAAAAAATTGAAACGGTCACCCTATTGTAGCGGCAGCGGTCACTCCACAAAAGCTGACCCTGAGCTCCCATTCTCCAAATATTTCGGCTTCAGAGTTCGAATTTATTCGCTGATTGTAAGAGAGTTTCTGCGTAATTTAACAAAAAATTAACTGCATTCAGCGATAAATCAATCTTGGCTGGCATTACGATAATGTCATGTGACATGATATCAATTACCCATTATCCTTGAAAGCAGAATTTCCTCAACTAATAAATATGCGATGAACTCGCCTCTATTCAATCAATCAAAAGCTTTATTTTTTTTACAAGTGTTACAGGTAGATATGTATCATAACACTCATGGCCCCAGCCTGCACCATTCTTTTCCATCTTGGGCAATCCTTTAGAAGTGGCGATGAGTTAGTAATTTCCCAAAGTCATCCCTCCACCTAGCCTTCTGTTTCCCTTGCCTTCTTGCGCCTGTATTAAACCAGAAAGTGACTTTTTGTGTTCATCTGTTATCTAACCATATGACCCCCCCCCCTCCCAATCCTCTTTTTTTCAGATTTTATCAGTTTTACTGAATTCCGATTATTTTTCAATTGTATTTTATTGAGTATTTTCAACAGTTTTAGCATGAATCTTTCCATCGGGTTTTGAGTAAGTAGTTCTCATTTTTTGTTCATTTTTTTTTTTTTTTTTTTACAATGTCCACGTTTCAGAAACATAAGTGAACACCGATCTATGCGAGTGAACACTTGACCTATGAGGGCTATGAGACAGCCACAATTTTCAAAAATGCCCAGGAACCTCAGGAAGGACAACTTGATATGTTTTGTTTGGGTCAAAGATATAAAAGTTCTAATCAGAGAAAAGGAAGATTCGCCTGTAATTAGGATGACCAGTGTTAACGATGACACTCGCCTCTATTATGAACTAGTAAAGCCAGGCCTTCCATATACACATTTTTTGGATTACTGCCCCATGCCCCATAGCTCTTCATGTACCTATGAAAAAATAATCAAAAGAGAAGTCTCCATTTAAGTGTAGAAGAATTCAATTTTTCAAACAATCATGCACAGATCAAACATAATTTTATGGTTTCAGAGGTCAATGCCCTCAAATATGGTTGACTTTGCCAAACCCAAGAAGAACTAAACATCTGATCAAGAGTAGGATCAAATCACTTGAGGAAATTTTTCTAGATATAGAAAATTTATCTGAAATCTCGAGAGAAACAAAAAATTCTGAGAGAATAGATTTCACTGCTAAAAACCAAAAAATACCTACCTACTTTAAATTTTATCTCAAGAATTAAAACCCTAAAAGGAAGATAGGGCTTGCGTTTCTGATTAAAGCAAATATGCTGTAGCAACCGAAGTTCCAGATAAAGATATGAAAAAACCAAGGGTTTCGATAGTGATGCTACGTGACCGTGTTTTTATCACCACCAACCAGCTGGCTAAGAAAATCGTGGTCGTGCTTTTACTCAAAATCTAAGGACGCAATATTACTAGCTGATCCCAAAACAGACATAGGCTTTACAAACCTCTGTGTGTTTCTGCGAATGAAAAAAGTAAGTAATTCTATTTACACGGTGAATTTTGAAATTGTGAATTTTTTATTATGTATTTTATTCGTCTCTATTTTTAACAAATTATGCTGTAGCAACCGAAATTCCAGATAAAGATATGGAAAAATCAAGGGTTTCGATAGAGACTCTACGTAACTGTGTTTTTATCCCCACCGACCGCTGGCTAGGAAAATCGTGGTCGCGCTTTTACTCCAAATCTAAGGACGAAAATATATCACTAGCGGACCCCAACACAGACATAGAATTACAGAACCTCTGTGTGTTTCTGCGAATGAAAAAAGTAAGTAATTCTATTTACACGGTGAATTTTGAAATTGTGAATTTTTTATTCTGTATTTTATACGTCTCTATTTTCTAAATGAATGAAATTACAACAGAAAAAACGCCACAATAATAATTATGTGACGCTATAGTTAGGTACACGATAAAGAAACTTGGAAAGGAACATAATCATCGGCAGTAGAGTATTATTTTTAATGTGTACCTGTACCTAGGTATATAAAAAAGATAATATAGGTACATAACTATGTTGAATTTGTTTTCAAGAATGTTGAAAATAATATAATATCGATTAAATTGAAAGACTTCATCTAAAAGAATGCGATTCGTTCCCGTTTGATTTCTTCCATTCTATCGTAATGGCTATTGAGAAAGTCAATAAATTGATAACTTTGGGAGTTCCACTGAGCGATTAAAAATAGATATGCAAATTACTAATTATTTTAGGACAAATTCGTGCAATATTTCTCATTATGGTAAAACATCGAAAAATATTAGTTACTTACTTCTGAAATTGCAGAAATATTTTGAAATACAGCAATGTCAGTTTTTTGATCATTATTTACCTACAAATTTTTAAAAAAATTATGAAAAAATGTGTTTTGAATTAAGCTCATTGAAATTGGCAATAAAGACCAAAAAAATTTGCACCATCATACCATAGTAAATATAAAAGTACCTAAGTAAGTAAGCAAGCAAGTAAGCAAGCAAGTATACTTCAAAATATTTCATGCAGTTTCAAAAATTATGTCTTCCGACGTTCTGGCATAATTAATGCGAAATAGGTATACGAGAAAAAATTTTTCAAAACACGAATTCTCTTCAAAGTCAGAAATTTGTAAACTTTCAAATGCTCAGCACTTCGGTAGAACTTGAAAGTGGTCTTGTATTATGACGGAAATGACCGAAATCAACCATAATCTCGAATTGTTTGGGATTTAACGGTTACTAACAGCAGGTTGAGTAGGAAAGAGGTGTGAGGAATGAAACATTCAAAGAAAACAAACACTGGTTGAGTGTAGGAAAAACAGCAAAAACCCACGATTTTTGCGAAAATTCCTTCTCTTTGAGGACCCATAATATATTATCTCCCCTACAAAAGGCATTTCCGGAACGAGAGCTACCATTGAACTCATGATGCAGGTATACATTCAATTAGGTCAAAATCCTCCAACATTTCAATTTTCCCGATCCACTCTAGATAAGGTTTATTTTGACTAGTGTTGGGAGTGTTTTTCAATAGTTCGATTCAGAGTAGGTACCCATAGTCGATTGCATATTATATAATTTTCAGAATTTTATATGAATAGTAGGTACAAGGAAAAATCATCACTGTGATCATATCGCTCGTCGTGAAAAAAATACAAAATTCGTTGACAAATTCAACGTTCTCGTTAAAAGACTTGACAACTGCACCTTTAACACTTGAATTTTTTTATATTGTTCCATTTTTAATATTTTATTTTGCAACAAGTGATGAAAAATCTGTGTAGGCATCCTCAGTTACTAAATTTTTATGTTCGGGTTTATTTGCTGATTGTAAGATAGTTTCTGTGTAATTTGACAAAAAATTTGCATTCATCGATAAATTCATCTTTGAGTGTCTTTGAAAGCGCAGCATAAGTATTTATCTTTCTAAAATAATATCACTGAATTTTTCACAATCTATTTACAATTCTACATACATTCAAGTTTTCATCTTCAGAAAAGAAAGACCGAGAAAGTTGAAGGGATCAAATTGAGAAAATAATTGCATAACGTTCGATCTGCAGCATATTATACTACTATAACAAAACGTAACCCAAATTCCGAAGAAAATTCACGTTTGTGGCAGCTCCTTATCATAGTTATTACGGTCCTACATTTACAATCTTATCAATGGTATAACGGTCGAAAAAACACAAGCTCGTTACTCGAGCTTATCTTATTGTCAAGCCCCGAGTAAGAGGGTAGGATTAAGATATTGGTTTTCAAGTACATATATAAGTATCGACAATTTCAAGACACACATACACACACACGCTTACAACACATCGTACAAGTATAGTATCTTAAAGCTTGGTAAAATGGGTACCATATCCATAATCGTAAAATCGTCTATCGAAAGTTCACTCAACCGGAATACGACTTTACGAAAGAGACGCGACGTTGTACTCATAGCATTATTTGTACTGGTATTTAAAAACAAAGCTCTCCTATACACCATCCATCGTCTGCTGTTATCGTTTACAAAGCTACACGCCTATTAAAAGTGCCTCTAGATGCTTTTGATAGGCGTACGTGTGGAAGACTAATTAATGAATTTTTCTCCGCTACGATGACATTGTTGGATTAATGCGAGCTGAGATTACTCGTCGGCAGGGTAGACTTAGATGAATGAAGATGCCACAGTATACACGATAAGAGATGTCTTAGCCCCTATTAATTAGACGAATAACGATCCTTGTTAAACTGTTGAAAATACCGAGGGCGGTAAACGTACGGCAGTGGGGAGGGGGGTTATAGGAAAAGAAAAGGCAAGCACGCGGGTGGCCCTAGTAGCATCCATTATCAAAGCTACTGCTACTATGATCGTTTTTCTTTCGATGTGTTTTTTTTTCTTTTTAGTTTTTCGCAATGACTGCTTCTTCGAAACATTTGGACTTTTTAAAGTCAACCCGGTGACGTAAATTTCTTTCATTACCCTTTCGAGAATTGACAATTTATTCAGTGCCGCATTAAGGGTTTCGTGGGCCCTAGTTCCTAACCCACGGTGGGCCCTATGCCCTGACTCCTAATTCCAAAAATTTCGTGCCCCCCCCCCTCCCACAAAAGAAACCATCCAACAAACAAAATTTCAACTCAATTTTTTTGGCAATACTAGAAAAAAGAGTATTTTTAGTGCTCAACTCGGGCAAATATGTAACAGAGTAACTACAATCATTGTAAAATCATCATCGTTCTGGTCTGGCCTTTAAATTTGATTTTGTGGTTTCAACGCTATCATTTTCCAAAAATTTTATTGTGAATTATTTTTCCGGAAAGCTGAAATCATGATGTTATTATTCAATAGTTGTATAAACGTAACGTAATGTTAATTTAGTTCATTCAGGTACTAAATTTTTAGAACTCTATGATCTACAAAATACGAAATGTCTCCACCAAAAACTAAAAAAGTGAAACCAAGTAGTACTGGTCAGAAAGTTAATAAATAAGTGAAAAAAGATAGTTATATGTGTAATTATAAAAGTGGTGCTGGAATAAAAATACTTATACTTCGCGTCTTTTTTTTTTCATTTTTTTTAGAGAGGGAGCAAAAAAAAGCTCGTCAGCTTCGTGGGCCCCTAAACTTTCGTGGGCTCCTAAACCTTTGTGGGTCCAAGTTCCGGAACTATTGGAACTAATGGGTAAATCGGCACTGAATTTATTTAAACTTCGCGTCGTCGGAGTCGTTCGACTTCGATACACGACGAGATGTGAACTGAACCAAGGAGAAGAATTTATTCGAAATTCGCGCCACTAAATTCTTAAACGTATGCTTGATTTGGTTCGCTACATTGTCATCAGATCGGTTCCAAGACGATGTTGAATGTTGTAATTTGAACCAGAAATTTCTGATGTGAGTTTTTTTTTTTTTTTTTTTGATTGTGCAAAAAGTGCATGAATTACCCACCGACAATACGAACCCACTCTGTTCAACCAGTATCATCAACTCCTAACGTAAAATACTGCCAGCGATATAATCGTGTTTCACCTTCTAATGAGTATGATTTTACATCATAAATTATCATTTTGGGACTAAAATGGCTTATGAAATAACAGAAATATCGAGTTTTCGCAAAAAATAACTAAAAAAATAAGGAACGAAGAGCGTTTGGAATTACGACGCTTTTCCGCTGGTCTTGTCTCTATTTTTGAATCGGACAAAGGGAATCGAAAGAGGAAATCAAAACATGCCACCAGCCAGAATTCTAGATGCTGAAATTCATTTTATTAAAATTTAGGGTAAAATTAGAAAAAAAATCAAAATGTCAATAAATTGACCAAGAAAGCTGAAATTTGGTTTATACCCTATTTTCGACATGTCAAATCGATTGGTGACGGTTTCGAACTGTTCTGGAGCCTCCAGCGAATTTTAGGTTTCTCCAGTTTTCAAAAACACCTTGTACGTAAATATGTAGTATGAAAATTAAATTTGGCACCTATAAACTCGGATGTACACATCATATTTTCAACCCTATTGATCAATTTAGTCACGTATTATCAAAATCTTTTGTGAAGGTTCAAATTCAAAATTTTTCCAAATCGTATTTTGCGAACGCGTGAATAAAAAAAAATTGAAATTTGGTTTGTACCTAATTTTTGAACGATTGAGTCGATTGGTGACAGTTTCGAATAGTTCAAGGGTCTCTAGTGAATTCTGATTCTTTCATTTCTTCAAAAATGATCACCGGAGAAAATTTTGAATTTGAACAAGCCCAAAAAGATCTCCAAAATATGACCTTAAATCGCTCAAATCGGCCACAAAGATAGAAACTCCGAGTTAATATATGTGACCGTCCGCGATAAAACCGACCATCCGTCGCAAAAAATCAAAAATGTTTTTTCGCCTATTTTTGGGCCTTAAATAGTTTAGGGAACAAAAATTCGCGAAAAAAAATTTTTCGATTTTTTGCGACGGATGGTCGGTTTTATCGCGGACGGTCACATATGCTGAATTTCATTATCACTCTATTTACGATTTTTTTTTTCGAGAACTGAATAAACCAAAATTCTGATGGAAGCTACAGAATGGTTCGAAATCGTCATCAGTCGACTCGGCAGGTCAAAAATAGAATATAAACCAAATTTTAGCTTTTTTGTTCACGTTTTCGCTGAAGACGATTTTTTTTTTTTTTCAAAAACAGTCACCGAAAAAAATTTTGGATTTGAACCGGCATGAAAAAATGTTGATAATACGTGCCAAAATCGATCGAAAGGGTCGCGAATATGATACATTCGAGTTTATAGGTGCTGAATTATTTTATTTTCACCCTGTTTATGTGCCAATAGCGTTTTTTCGAAAACTGGAGAAACCGAAAATCCGCCGGAGGCTCCAGAACAGTTCGAAACCGTCGCCAATCGATTTGGCATGTCAAAAATAGGATATAAACCAAATTTCAGCATTCTAGGTAGATTTGCTGACATTTTGGTTTTTTCCTAATTGTGGCCAAAATTTAAATTTTCAAAAATTCGGCAAAAATGTGAAAATGAATTTCGGGACCTGAAATTTTAACTGGTGTTATATTTTGGGGTTATCTTTTGATTCCCTTTTGTACGGTTCAAAAATTTTTGCGTCAGTTGAGATACTTTCCTTATCAGTGTATTTTGAATTTCAGCCTCCTTCAAATGTGAATTCTTCAAAATTTGAGCGAACGAATTTTGTGAACAAGCACAGAAAGGTATTTAATTTTATAGCTTTTTTTTGAAAACCTTCCGTACCTACGATTTGACGCATCTGTGAAAAGTGGCACGTACTACGTAGACTAAGAGGCGACTTCAAAATTTGCTCGATGAATCTCTTACGATCGATCGAACAGTCGTACACGGAAAAAAGTCTATTATCGAAGGAGGAGTGGTATCATGAATCGTCTGGCGACATACTTGCTTCGGTCTTGCGATAATTTTAGTAAGTAAAGTAATAATTATTCATTAGGAGATCATTAAAAAAAGGTACAAAATGTACATGATCACAGGGCCAAGAGGGGAAACAATACTGAAGGGGAAGGGCACAATATAAAACAAATCAAAACACCCGATTTTTCAATTATAGGTATAGGTAATGGATATCTACTTGAAAGAACAAAGATTTATGTAGCTTGCATAAAATATTATTTAGCATGCAAAGATAGATAAGTATACATACATAGGTTATAATTTCTAGCAAAAAAACAATTGGCAAACAAAACGAAGCACTCAGCTCAGCTCCTCATTTTCGAGCACAAGTTACCACGTAAGATATACGCGACGACACGTTCTAAATAAACAGATGTCGTCTCAGCATAAATACAATACAAAATAGCCGAGAAATAAAAGAAACAGGAAGGAAATACGAATATAAACGTATACCAAAGTAATGTACGACAGAAAACGATATACGTACATATTTTTGTATGAAGCTGCCGAATGCAAGGGTTGAAAGGGTAGGTATACATATATACGGCGCCTTGGCAGCAACCAACACCAGCTCAAACTCACAGATACAAGAGTTACGAGATATATGAATGTAATGTACCTAATATTAATCAAATTCTCGAGACGTACGTCTAGTATACTATTATTCCGGTGTAGTACAAATACTTACATACTCGTATCAGCGGTAAAAGCTCGAGATTGGTTAATAATTCACAAAAATTTCGCGTATTTGTAGATATGCTACTACATACGAGTATGTGGAATTGTGGAAGGTATAGGTAGGTATTCACAATTACACAGGCGAAATGCGAAATTTTCTACGTACGCCAGTAAAAGGATATACCTATATTTACGATACCTACCTAGTAGGTATACCTTTCCTATATTTATATGGTGGGTACTCAGATACATTACATACTACTCGTATAACATGTAACAAAAAGAAAATAAATTTCGATTAAAGATAGGTTATCGCGGTTTGCTATAGGGTTCGTTTTTGGAGTAAATTTACGTACAATCGTATGGATTTAGACAAGCGACCCGCCGCGCCGTTTTTCTTTCGAGTTATTATTTTTTCGAATTGGTGTAGGCAACGTACGTAGCTCCCAGCTGTTCGTATCTTTACTTTAGGGTATTCAAACGTCGATGGAATCGCTAAAGAGTGCGATGGAGTGGAAAAAAGAGTAAGCGAGGGGTTTAGAATTAAAACAGCAGAGTATCGTCATAACACTCTTTCTGGAAAATTACCAGTGGTTGAAATAAAGCATCAGAATATGGCTTTGAAACTTCCACATCCACAGCAACCGAGCGGAAATTAAAATTGCCGAATTTTAGATAGGTGCAAAGCTCCTCATCTAAATTGCTGCGAGACGATGTACTAATACGTAAATATAATGTAACAATTAACAAGAAGTAAGTAATTTTTTCAAAATGAATTATACGAAGACTTACTCTCATTATACCTATTTAGGTACGTACAAAATCTAGCAGTACGTAATTTCGACCATGATATGAACTCACCTGAAACAAATAAAGACACAACACGAATTAGTTAATTAGTCTACAGTAGACAAATCCTCATAACATTCACATAACATCGAATCACCAGACAGGGTCCATAAACACGAAAATTTTCGAAACTATCCGGTTTATCACCACGATCAAACTACAATTTAGGATAACGCACCTAATTACTTGTATAATCTCTTCGCTAATTGCAAGAGACTTTTCGATTGTTACTGAATGTTTATTGGTTGCTTTTGAAAAAAAGGAGGAGTATCGAATAAGGCCATTTTTTGGGCCCGGACAGTTATCGACTCGACCACTCTCAAAATGTTGTAATAAATATACCAAATGCGAATCCGTGGTTAGTTGACCCAAAATTACCACTTTTTGGGTTTCAGGGGTCCCCAAAGTTGCGAATAAAGAAATAATTTTAGGAACCACTGAGTATTATTTTCAAAAACTTTTTTAGCGTGATATATCTGTTTGAACCTGATAAACGTTATGCGACTATGCGAGGTGATTTTTTTATTTTCGACCCTCCGTGGCAGAAATTGGGGGATGTTGATTTTTTGAAAATTTTGGAACCACCATTTTGAACCTACCCCTTTGAACCCCGCTAAAAAGCATTTTACAGTTTATTAGTATCCGGAAGACCTCCATCCTACCAAATTTTGAACTAAATAAAATTTTGCGCTGGTACTCAAAAATCCAATTTTCCAATTTTTCGCAATTTCGATATTTTGGGAACCCCTGGAAAACTAGAAACTTGCGATTTGCGCCAAACGTAACGTTTTTAGGTATATATTCAATTAAGTATCCAAATGAAAAAGTTTAATAAAGCTTCTGCATATTCGTAATTTTGAACGCTTTTTTTAGAGCCCCCCACTTTAGGCACCCCTACAAAAGGCGTTTATGCACATTTTTTCAAATAATTTGAAGAATTTACATTTGAAACATACTAGCAAGTACTCGATAATTTTTCATTCGAATTTTCCTGTAACTTTCAAAATTGAGCTATTTGAGGGCAAATTCTGACATTTTCACTTCGTTGAAATCGTGAAAACCGTATTTTCACGTCTTTTCGAAGAGTTAAATCTCAGAATTTGACCCAAAATAGCTTAATTTTGAATGTTACAGGAAAAATCATGCGAAAAAATATCGAGCACTTCCTGGTGTGTTTGAAAAATAAATCCTTCAATTTATTTGAAGAAATGTGTATAAACGCTTTTTGTAGATTATTGAATATATACCTAAAAACGTTACGTTTAGCGCAAATCGCAAGTTTCTAGTTTTCCAGGGGTTCCCAAAATATCGAAATTGCGAAAAATTGGAAAATTGGATTTTTGGGTATCAACGAAAAATTTTATTGAGTTCAAAATTTGGTAAGATGGACGTCTTTTAGATACTAATTAACTGTAAAAAGCTTTTTAGCGGGGCTCGAAGGGGTAGGTCCAAAATGGTGGTTCCAAAATTTTCAAAAAAATCAACCCCCCCCCCCCAATTTCTGCCCCTGAGGGTCGAAAATAGAAAAATCATCTCGCTTAACCTTCATCAGATTCAAACAGATATATTACGCTTGAAAACAATACTCAGTGGTTCCTGAAATCATTTCTTTATTCGCAACTTTGGGAACCCCTGGAGCCCAAAAAAGTGGTCATTTTGGGTCAACGAACCGCGGATTCGTATTTGGTATAAGTATGTATAACAACATTTTAAGAGTGGTCGATTCCAGAAAAAGTAAAAAAAAAATCAAATTCTCAAAAACAGAATATCACGAGCCAGTTTTTTGTCAAGATATCGTACGGGTGTTCAGATGACCTCCTGACTCCAAAACCGCATATGGTATGCAATTTTTAAATCAATTATTCATTTTTGATAACCTGGGAATTCATCTACAAATCAGTTGAAAATTCATTTTTGAACTGACCCTCCTGAAATTTCGCGATAAGCATCTGTAACGATCGGGAGGATGCTCAACTTAAGCACCAACCAAAGCTATATAAGTGCTGAAGTCATATTTGGCCACTTGCAGAATGGTCTGAAGTTTCTGAAGACAATTGAAAAATTGCTACTATAGAGGCTCCAGAGTGGATGCGTGAGAGTTGTACTGAAGCATTACTACTCAGTACTCACATTGGTTCACATAGGTAGCTCAAAAAATGTATAATGTACAAAAACGTTCAAAAATCATTAGCTATTTCGAACTTTTTAAATTTTCATAAAATTTGTCAAAAAGAGCCTTCAGTGAGGAGTAAGATGATGAAATCCGCACTCCCACCAAATTTGGAGCAACTCATCCAAAAAGTTAATTTTGAAGTAAAACCATCTCAAAAACCCATTTGAGTTACCCCCCTCCCCCATCCCCCAACACCCGAGTAATATGATCGTATGAGCTGAAAATTCAATGTTAATTATCCATTTCTGACGAAGACGATCCAAAAATGTAGACATTCTCACTGAAAAATAATAACTAAGCAGGTGTACTTATTATGCGGCCGTTTCTTTTAAAAAATGGGGATTTTCCAAGATAAAAAGAAAGTTGAAAAATTTCAAACATTGGTCGAAAAAAAATAAGAGGGGACTTTGAAGATCTAAATTCCTACAGCGAAAAACTACGAAAATGAACGCGTTCTTCACAAGTTAGAATTTTTTTTAGCATGTTGCACCGAATTTTGAGCTTTAAAAATATGTCACACTTAAGCGTAAGTATAAAATTTTTTTTCAAGTTCGCGCCGGGCCTCTGTTCATTTTTTTCCACAAATATTTCAAATTCAACCCTCCTCTACCGCTCAGAAAATCTCTATTTTTTGAAAAAACATTCGCATCATAATATGTATATGCGCCTACTTGGTGACAGTATACATTTCTCACCACTGGAAACCAAATATCTTCAAATGCATTGACCTAGTATGATGATATCAAAAAACGAATCCGCAAATGACACTGAAATCCAACGAATAATATTGGATATCTTCAATCAACTAGCGACCCAAACAGTTTATTTACAATCGATGATGGTGTGGTATACAGGGGTAAACGCGCATCGTCATCCCAGGTTCGCTTCAAAAAGATGCGCTCAATAAATTCCACCATACTCACATTGGTGTTACAAAAATGAAACAGCTTGCTAGAAAATATCTGTATTGGAAAAATACAGATAAATATATGTACATCAAACGTATGATTAGGGACTGTAAAAAATGCACCTCAGTTCAAAAAAGTCCGCGACGAGGATGAGAATGAGATAACGGATATAACAGTTTTCTGTGAGAATTTAAACATTTTTGGACCATCCCCATCAGAAATAGAAAATATGTATTGATTTCTGAGCACATACGACCATATTACTCAAGTTCGGATGGTGGAGAGGGAGGAAGGGTCCACTCAAAATTGTTTTGAGATGGTTTTATATCACAACTGACAGTGGCGCCACATTTGGCGAGAGTGCGGATTTCATCATCTTATTCTTAGAGGCTCTTTAAAAAATGAACTTCAGTAGGTATCTGAAATTTTGGATATGGGAGTTTCAGAATACGTTCTTACGATCTATCTTGAGGATACGTTGAAACCAGACATAATGCCAGTCAGTGTTGGGATATCGTGGGAAATTCCCCATATCGTGAGAGATTTCGAGGTGAAAAATGGAAGCGTGGGAAAAAAGGAAAAAAATGGGAAATTCAGTAAAAAAATACAAAATATGGGGAAAATTTGGGAAATATGAAAATCCATTCAAAAAAAGTTTCAATTTCGCGTTTTCCTTACATTTTAATTTTTTTGATCCTTTGTTTTGTATTTTTAACCATATTTTCCCAGGGTGATGGGAGAAACTTTTGGCTTTAGATTTTAGTCTTGTTTGTTTGATAATTTTTTTTTAAATACCTACTTGAAAAGTTTCGTTTCATCATTCATTCCAAGAGAATATAAAAAATTTTCAAAAAAACGTGGGGAAAAAGAGAAATTTCAAGAATGGAAAAAAATGCGAAATTACGAGTTCCACAATGGGACAAGCTAATCGCTGATTGCAAGAGAGTTTTTGCGTTTCTTAACTTAAACACTCCAAATTAATTTCAATTTTTTATTATGTATTTTTCGTATTGTTATTCATAATTACATATTTCTAATATAGGAAACAATATTTATATTAAAATATCGAATCAATTTCTTATCATGTTCAATCATTTGACATAAACAAACCATTAATATAAGTACTAATAATAAAAAATAAAAAATTGAATTTTAAGTCAGTCTCGAAATTTGCTATGAAAATACTAATAGCTGATTGATCAAGTTTTTAGTTATGTTAAAATGAAGTAGGATCAATTTCGATTAAATTTTATCATTCAGATTTATAAAAGTAGGTATTAATAAACGAACACAACCAAATTAAAATTGAACTTTGAATCAGTCTCGGATTTGGCATTTATAAACACTAATCGTTGTTGATTGACTTATCAGAAATACTGTTCGCTGATTGGCTATGTGTTGATCTGAAGTAGAAAAGTGATTAAAATAGAGTTTTTTCGCGCTTCGCGCAAAAACTCTAAAAAGTACCCTCTAGCTACCCTTATGATGAAGCTAAACGTGTGAAAATCGAATTTTTGATTCCACATAGATAAGTATGTAAGGAATTTCAGTCCTCAAAATCAAGAATATTCTCAGGAATTCATCGGTAAATTTGTAAGAAATACCTACTCAAATTTTTGCAGGAATTTCAGATATTTTTCTAGTTTTTGTCAAAACATTAAAAAGTACTCACAAATGGTGCTGAGTACTGCGATACTCAATAGGGTACTACATATTTATACATACCACTACACAGGATCCGATTTCTATTTTGTGAGACTCTTTCCACTATCAGAATGAAAATCAGATAAAAGAATGTCTTGAGTAACAGTAAGACGTAGGGCAAGATTAATTTTTATTTTTTCAAAACTATTCAATATTTATGTATATCGAGAAGTATTTATATTTGAAGAAGAGATAGATAAAAAACCGAAAGTAACTTCATTCTAACCCAACTTAGAATGTTTCATTTATAACATGCTTGGAATTTCAATAACCAGGAAATAGATCGCGGAAATCATCAGGACTATCGAAGAATCATCACAGCGAGTGAAAATATTCATTTGAAAAATTCGTCAAAAACGAAGAGTTTTTCAACCGTTGTAGCTTGAATTCAACCCCATCTCAAGAAATATTGGAGTTTATTGCCACAGTGGCCCAATATGAAACTGTCATTCCAATAAGTTTACTGATGATAAAATAAACAAGTGTGAAAAGAAAACTGAGCGAAAGATTGAACAATATGAGAAGTCATTAGACATGGTAAGTATCTAACGGATTTTTTTTTTTTGTTGAAAAAATCACTACTTTTTTCCCTATTTTTTTTTCAACAAACTTTTCAGAAAGCTCTCCACTCGACCCCCCTTTCCTTCCACACACAAAAAAATCAACAAAATAAAATCTTTTACAAGAAATTTTTCGAAAAAATTGAAATTGGAAGCAAATTTGTATACAAAGTATTCTTCAATTTAATCAAAAATGAACTTTTTTTCAATATGTAATTTGAAGGTTTTTATAGAGCTTTTCATTATTTTTTTTTCATTTTTTCAACTGTACCTTTTTGACTGAATTCACAATTTTTTCTCTACTTCCACTACATCAAGAATACTGTTTAGTGACCAATTTACTCAAATGTGAATAACCATGAGAAATCGTTATTTTAAACGGATTTTTCCCACTTCATCAAGAATACTGATTAGTGACCAATTTACTCAAATGTGAATAACCATGAGAAAATCGTTATTTTAAACGGATTTTTCCCACTTCATCAACCCCCCTCCCACCCAACAATACAAAGTCGAAAGCACAGTTGGTTTATCCTGCACTGCTGCATTATGTTGCTTTTCCATAATGAACCGAAAAAAGGTACAGAAACTTTGCTAACGATGGCCAAGGTCGACTTAATTTGACGATGAATTATATGACAGCCATTTAGTCTTCTACGATAACGAGAACACTGCATACTGTACCGTTCAGGTAAGCCAAGAAGATAAATTTTACGAGATAAGGACCTAAGAAAATAATGCAGCTAACCCCCAAAACCTTGTCTCGGACGTAGTGGTTTCCATCGAAGACGTCAGTTGAAAAAACGAAAGGATTACCGCAGCTTTCTCTGGAACAAATGTCAAATTATTCTAAACCGTTGACTTTATATGCCAGGAGCTGATTCTTCATTCTTCTCGAGGAAATTTAGTTGTTCAGTGACGAAAGAATTCGTCTAATTTGGATGTCAGCTGGCTCACTTAGTCACTTGCTGTTTTTTGTTCGAAGATGAAATGGTTAAGAGTAGAGGGTCGGTGAAGAAGGAATTCGACAATCACATTAACACGTCGTCGTTGTCTCTGTAAGACATAACGAACGGGGGTACCCGATACCAAGCTGGAATGACGTATACCATACCGTGGTGACGATAATTCAGCTGGAGGCGAACTACTCGTACAACTTACGCCACAGAACAGAAGACGGGTAAATAAGGAGGCATTTTTTGCTTGTTCGGCGCGCCGACGAGACAATTTATAAAGATTAGAAAAACGGCGTGCGACGAGTACCTCTACCTACCTTATAAACGAAGAAATATATTAGGTCTCGAATGACGACAACGAGAAGAGTTGTGCGCCAGGAGGCAAACAAGAGCCGTGAGGGTGACGAGAAAAATATTTATAAAAAAAGATACGAAAGAGGTTGAAGGCGTCTAAATACTTTTACTTTTCATCGAGACATACTCGTACTCGTACATAAGAAAGTAGTGGAAATTTTCACGCCCACGAATAATACTCGTACTACTACATATATACAGAATAGAATAGGTATTAATAATTAAAAACTTGGCTAAACTTTTAACCGCGATGAGGCGGCTTCGGCGGTGCAAGTTCGTCTCACGCCTGTATTCCGCGTATATAGTATTTTTCTCCGGTTGAAATGTAAATTGCTTTTAACAACGCAATTCGGCGTAAATAGAAAGTTTCTCTCGCGTAGTTTACCCCCAAGAGAAAGTCGTACCCGAATGCCGATGCCGCCGTGTGGCCGTCGGCGTCGAGTTGTATTTTCGCCGACCATTTTCTCCGGGCTCTTTTTCTGGGCTGCTTTTTTCTCACCTCTGTTCCGCGTCTCTGCCATCGTCGTCGCGTATTTCTAAGAATAACGCGTTATATTTCGCTCATAAATTGCGAATGAAAAATTTAATAATGCATGATTTGATTTGCGTTTATATTTTATAGCGAGCGAAAACCAGCTGCGGGAGGGGGGTCTCGAGGGAGCTATTTGGCGGATTAATTCTGTCAACGATTAATTTCGTTTTCGAAGACTGAATTTAGAGACGGAAGGTGTTGGCGATGACGTTGCTGCTCTCTGAGGTGTATGGGTATTTTTCTACTTTGCGAATGTGTAAGGTACTTATGTGTGGAAGACTGGAGGTGCAGGGAATTCGGCTTGATGAGGGTCATTATGGGGCTTTTGGCGAAATGTTGGGAAAAAATGTGAATTTAGGCGACTGAATTGGTATACAATACACAGGTCGTGACAACTGGTTAGTTTTGGGATTTTGAGATGAGCTTGGTGTTTGACAAGGAACTCGTGGTAGTGTGGATGTTGGTCTCAGCTCTCTAGATGAGGGAAACACATACAAAAAGTAATTTTGATTGTTTCCTCTCCATCAGTTAACAAAAATGAAAACGAAACCATAGAAAGAAGTAATTTGGAGCAATGAAACGAAATCTAAATCGCCAAGTCTTCCTGATATTACTTTGGTTCAGCTTCGACGCTTAAGTTCCTCAGTAAGTAATTTTTTTGTTTCGATATATGTACTTACCTATAAAATATTTAAGTATAGCTACAACATTTTTTTACATACATTTAGTTAGGTATGGTAGATAGAGATATTGACTGCTCTCGACCTTTTTTTGAAAAGAAGTTACAACTACTAGTAGGTAAATAAATAGTACAAGGTGCCCAGAAATATCGAGTACCCCTAAAAAAGTTTTCTACTAAAATACTTTGGTTGGTCACAGTGAATGATAATAATGATAGCACATGATTGGTTGTTGGAATGGAGAGATAACATTCCACCAATCATATGCATCTATTTCACGTTGCCAACCCATATTTTTAATGAAAAACTTTCTTTGGGGTACTCGATATTTCTGGGCACCCTGTATGTAGGTACTCTCTAAATTTGAAACAGTGAAATTTCACTGTTTCAAATTTAGAGAGTACCTATTCATTTCCTAGCAAAAATCGAATAATTGAATCACGAAATTATAAAACGAATTTGAATGTTTTTTCAATTTTTGAGATTTTAGCACTAGGATCTGCGTGAAAAATTCCTAAAGAAATTAGATTAATTTCACTGTGAAAAGTTACTTCTGTAAAGCAGTTGTACCTACCTTATTCTTAAAGTAACGAATGAATATAAAATGGAGATTTCCTGGTTTCAAAGGACTAAATAATTATTTGACAGTATATGGATCAGAGAGAGGACACCAAACGAATTTCAGGATACTAACATTGGTTAATCGTATAGTTATAACCTTCCAATGTGACAACATTCAAGTATGGGAACATCAATGATAGAATTTCATTCTCTCCGAAAACCATCTAACAAAAGAGAACCCTTCCACGTGATAATCTCCGATTTGAATGAAACTTGAACTGGTGGGAAAAGGACATCAAAAACCCCCATCCCTCAATTTTCACCTACTGAAGTTGATTTTTCAGTTTTTGGCGAGTGTTCGTAGTTTTGTGTATACAGGTAAAGCTGTTCAACTCAAAAAAACAGGGAAAAATTATACAAATCCATCTCTCCAGCGTATCAACTCCCAGAGCTCAAATTTTGGCCAAACGTAGATCGGCCCATACTATCATTACCCGGATCCGGATGTACGGTCAGAAAACAGGATTTTTTCACTGTTTTACTTATTTTCCGTGAATACGAAAAATGGCTGTTTCACCACCACATGAGCTTCAGCAGCTGAAATTTTGACCGAAAGGTCTATGCTTGATACCCAATCGACTAATACTACCGCCGGCCGGATCTGGAATTATCAACAGAAATCGAATTTTTTGTCCACCTGGTTGCTAATAACTTCAAACGCTCGACAAAAATCGAAAAATCAACTTCAGCAGCTGAAAATTGGTGGTTGAGGGTTATTTGAGGTCCTCTTTCCACCAGTCCAAGTTTCATTCTAATTGGAGATTATCATGTGAGAGGGGTCCCTTGCAGGGCTGTTAAATTACCGTAATTTATTCTCTGGTAAAATACGGTATTTTACGGTATTTATGGTATTTTACTAATTTGGATATGAAGAGAGGTGGCTTCTAACGAAAACGTCACCGAACAAATTTCTCGTATTTTAAGCGTAGACGAGGAACACCCAATGGAAGAAAATTATTATGTCACAATGTTTGCAGAAACGTCGATCCATGTCGCAGAAGAATTAGCTGAGCTTCAGCAACAACATAAGTAAGTAATGCTTCATTTTATTTTTGCATGCTTTGGTTCTTTCAATACTTAAGTAAGAAAATTTGTGGTGGTTATACCTTTGAAATTAATTTATCCAAATAAATTAATGTTTTGCTCGGCAGAATCACATCAACTAAGGAACACTTTCAGTTTCAATCAATTTTTTTCTCAACAACAAAATATAGCCAGCCACTCCAACATTTATTGCACTCTACCAACAAAATAATAACGATTCACATCTTGAAACAAAATGAATTCCATTAATTTTTGTTAATTTGTACTATAAATCAAATAAAGTAGCAATTCATGTTTTGAATAACACATTGTTTACATCAATGTTGCCAACCTATTATTCTTTGGGTGAACCTGAAATGAAATTGATGTTTGATAACGATGTTTGCCTTTCAACACAAGACTACTCCTTATAGAAGAAGCTATCATTAAATTACAGTAGTCTGTAAATGGAATCTGTGACTGGTACAATCAATGGAAACTGAAACTTAACCCTTCCAAATGCGAATCAAAGATCTTTACATTAAGAAGAGGACAGCCACAAAACTGTATCTCAATCAATAACACCGAAATTCCATGGAAATTCAAGACTGTTAGATATCTGGGTGTATGGCTCGATTCAAAACTTCATTTCACTAATACACACATTGAGAAGGAATTGCAATTGGCTTACCAAAGACTTCGATTACTCTATCCTCAAACAAGAAATTAAAACTCAATGTAAGCTATCAAAAGAGGTATAGTAGTGTGGTTTATGTAGGTACTTAATTAATTAAAAACAGTTTTTGCATCTTGATTCATAAAGTGGGTGATTATAAACAAGCGTTGTAACGCATCATCTACATACTTTATGAATGTAGATGTAAAGAACATTACTAGACTTGTCCATTAGTTCAGCTTCAACGCTCAAGCTGCTCAGTAAGTAAGTAATTTTTCTTGTTTCAATACATAAGTAAATCAATACATGATACCTATACCATGTTTTTGGCATAGACAGACAGATGCTGACTGCTCTCGACTTTTTCTGAAGTTACAACTCCTAGTAGGTACATATAAATAAATATCTACGGTACGAGTAAGTAACGAATTTGAATCTTGATCCAATTTTTGAGATATTAGCCTCAGGACCTCTGTGAAAAATTCCTGAAGAAATTAGATAAAATTCAATCTGAAAGGTTACTTTGGTAAGACAGTTGTAGGTACTTTATTCATAAATGGAGATTTCCTAGTTTCAAAGAACTAAATAAGCACCTACCTAATTATTTGACAGTGTACGGATCAGAGTGAGGACATCAAACACATTTCAGGATACTATATAACATTGATTCATTTTATACAACCTACGTATTACCTTCCAATGTTACAAGATCCGAGTATCAGAACATCAATGTCAATATTTGTTCTCTGAAAACCATCCAAGGTTACCAAATCATCTTAGGTGGTTTTAATACATCAAATTTCAAACAAAATAAGGCACATTTTAGAGAGAAAAGAACATGATAGCCGGAGAGTTGGAGAGTTGATTCCCTCAGTACCAAAAAATGGTCGAATTGTCGATTCCCACCTCGTTTTTGCTCATACAGCCGAAAGGTGCCAAGATTTCACATTCGAGTGTAGATTTCAGCATTCGGGTAGCTCTCGGCATTAGAAGAAAAAAAACAAGGAGCACGAATACTGCTTGTGAAATGGAATCAAATTTATAGATAAAATTTCCAAGACATAACCAACGACGCATAGCCAATAACGCTCATATGGGCCAACAGTTAGGTATTCGTTGATTGCAAGAGAGTTTGCACTTTATGCTGACTAAGGACTTTCGACTTCTAACATCGAATCGATTTCAATTCCTCAGTTTCTCACTTCTCAAGCCTTTAGAGGTTCTCCAAGTTTCCACATTGGGGAAACAATTACTTTGTAGACTGTAATAGGGCACCCTGACCAATTGTCCGGATCACCAAAAACTTGAGCTTATGCAAAGGAAAATCATGTCGGGATAATGAAAGTTCTGGAAACGCTCAAATCCTTCATATCCGATAAAAAAAATGAACATAGATTGAAAATGTTTTTCAAAAATAATTCAACAACACGAGTAAAAAAACATTAGTCCAGAGCACTTTTTCAAAACATTATTAAAAAATGAATTTAAAAAATGACAATATTTTTTTAAAATGTCATCTGACGGTTTATAAGTTGAGCAAAAATAGGAACTTGTTGAAAAAAATGCCTCAGTCAATAAATCGAGAAAACAAAAATCTATAGGTTTCAAAGAAAGAATTTTTGTCAAATTATAAATTGTGTCAAAATGGGGACCGAAATATTGGTGAAATTGTATATCATAAAGAAAAAGCTTTGTAGTGGGGGTGTAACTAAACACGACTGAAAAATTTTTGCTCTGGAGCAATTTAAAAGAACTACGTATTTTTCATCTCCCTTGGGTCAACAGCTGTTCCCTGATTGCAAGAGAGTTCATGCTTTTGGCTGAAAAAGTTGCAAGTCTCGCTATGCTCATCTTCTTGAGTTCTTGCGACATCGAATTCAACAGTACAATGATTATTTTTTCATCAAAATTGAGGAAAGTTCTTATGCAATGTCACTCGCTTCAAAGCAAACAACGCGACGGCTCAGTTTTATCTTCATCGCAGTTACCTTCACTACGAAGCTTGTTCTCAATACATTATTCTACCAATATTTTTTCGCACGATTTCCGACATGACTTCATTACTTGAGAAATCGTCTCTCTGCAGCCTAGATTTCTGTTTTGTTTTTGTTTTTTTTTTCATTTTTTTGATTCTATTAGGAAATGCCGAATGATCGTTTATAAAAAATTATTATTATCATTTTTTCTTATTTGTTTTTTAAAAAAATTTAAAGTAAGTGCTTTTGTCTATTGTTTTATATGTACTTCTGTTGCTGAAATATTTTAGAACAAAATATCAACCATGTTCATTTTTCTCGTCGGAAATGAAGGATTCGAGTTTTTATAAAACTATCACTTTCCAACATGATTTTTCGTTGAAAGCTCAACATTTTTGTGATTTTGCTGATGGGACAATGTCTCTGTTACACTCCTCAAAGCAATTCAATTCCCTAACATGGAATCCCCCAAAAGGTTAATTTCGAATATTTTTTCAAGTGTCGAAAGCTTGGCAACGTCACCGAATGAAATCGCTTGATTTCTAACTCACAAAGGAACTATATCCCAGATTTGGGCCACGATATTCGTTAGATCACAACTTGAAGACCTAGAATTTGAGATCGATGCGATACTCAAGTATGGATTATCACATATCAAGAGATTTCTTGCGATATAACAAAGAACAAACCACTCGAGATTCTACAAAAATATACCAAAGCCCAAATTAAGTATCTAAGTATGCAGGGGAATCCATTCCAGTAATTATACGTCCACAAAGCTCCCGTCACATGCAAAACGTTCAGCTTATATCGCGAATGGTTAGGTACATTTAGAAGCAATTAACGAAATCGAAAAACGAAAAATCCTGTACTTTAACCCATTCGAGGTTCACATGGTTTGAGTGAACTCAAATTGAAGATCTGGTGATTTCATCACCTAAAAAAATTTTGACGTCGGAAAAGAGGAAATTTGAAAAAAAGTTTTTGCTTATTTTTGTGAATATAAAAACGTAAAAACATGATGACCTTAATATTAAATTTTCAGTTGTAAATCGTCACCGACACAATGGGCCAGTGACAATATCGACAAAAAATTTTCAATTAATAATGATATGGTTTCAATGAGACATATTCACACGAATGCGACGAATTCAGCCACGATTTTACATCTTTTTCTCGGTGACGATGTTAGTTGCTTTTTGTGATTGTCGTATTATTTTGTTATTGATTTTTTGAAATCTACCAACAAGCCATCAGCTAGTCACTGATCGCAAGAGAGTTTTTGCATTTGCGTTTACCATTGGTTGATTCGATTAATGATTATACCAACTCTTTAAATATAAATTTCAACAACAGTACGAGGCCAAACTAAATCACACAATTTTGATAATTATTCTCTGTAAAATTCTTTATTCTTGAAAATAAAATGATGAAATAGGGATTCTTATTGAACTTCTTGAAAAGAATTTTAAATACAGGTACTCTACTTTGATTTTGATTTGAACGAGTCATGGACTTTTAGGATGTGAATAAAAATTCAAACCTACGACTACCACAGTGAAAACTTCGCACAGTGAAAACCACCAAACGGGTTAGCGCGTGGGTTGCGCAGGGTAGCGCGGAGGAAAACCCGGTCAAAAAGTGTAAGAAACCTAAACAAAACGAACAAACCGTAAGTAAGTAAAAATATTTTATCTATGCGATAAATAGCTATCAACATTTATCAAATATGCACGTAGGCTTTCAAAAAATTGTATTAAAAAATGAAATGACGCATATAAGATTTGGCTAAAAGCTAGAAGTAAGTACGATCAATGGCTGATATACATATAACTTCAATATGTATATCCTTGAGGGGGTGGGGGGGTTGAGGGAAACTCGTCTATCTTTCTTCAGAATATTGGTAAATATGTATTCACTTTGGAAAATTCAAGTTTTTTTCATCAGCAAATTCTAAAGAAAATGGAAATGGGGAAATCATAACTGAGCTAGAAATAAAAGATAATGTAGAAAATAAAGGAATTAAGATACAATAATTGGCAGTCTATGTATTTTTTCATATGACTGTAAGTAAACATTGGCCTCGCAAAAATTGTTTTAACAATGGTTTTTGTGTTTTATTTATGTGCGCTGTTTATCCATTTCGCTTTATTAACCGACTGGGTATCCGATGGTGCTTGGTCAGGTGTTGTTTTAGCGTCGTGACATTCTTGACTTATTGTGTCTGAAGTTATGGCTTCTGTGGGGTAGTTTTTGATTCGTCTTCATGGTGTTCTAAATGCTCGAAATAAACTTTAAAGCACTCGATCGGTGGACAGGAACCATTTAAAATTGCCCTTTTTGTAATAACTTTTCGATTTATGTAAACTTTTTTGCGTGCAATGGCTCTTTTTCATCGTCTAGCGGTGCACGAAACTATTTCCAAAGTGTTTTCGCGAGTTTGGAACCCAGTTCCAGTAGCTTAGGATACAATAATTGGTAACCTAAAATTGAGAGGTACCTACGTATGAAGAAGATATGATTTTAAAAAATCCAATATTTCTTTAAAAATTGAGAAAACCGATTGAAAATTGATGGAAATTGATATGTAGTACAAGAAAAAATGAATATTTTCTGAAATTTGATAAGATGACAATTATGATACTTCATCAAAAATTGAGCAAAAAAGGAGAAATCTGCGATTGCGATCTAGTCTGCTGCGCCAGAAAGAATATAACTTCTTTTAAGTTTGACCTGAATTTGATTTAGTTTAATTTAAATGTTTGATTCAATTTACCTATTCCTTTTTAATTTACTTTATAAGAATTTATTCTTGATTCTATCGATTTTTTATTAGGGCTTACAAGGGAATCTCTTGAGGTATCACACTTCGATTTGAACGGGACCACGATTTTTGGAAAGAACATAGTCTAAAACCCCCAAAACCAAATTTTCAGCTGCCCAAGTTCATTTTTAGATTTTTGGCGAATTTTTGAAAATTCAAAATTGACTGTTTATGACGATTTATGCTTTTTTTTAAAAGTACGTACTTACTTGATCAATAAAAATGGTCAAAATAAGTCCCAAAACTAATATTATTTACCCAAATCCAAATGTCACCACTTCCAGCCATTCTGAGCCTCCAGCGTGATTTTTTAATTTCGCCAGAATTTTGAATTTGCTCCAGAAGGCTTGAATATGAAGTTGGGAAGCTAAAAATCGAGTTGTATATTATTACACTCGATCTGTTTAACGAGTTTATCGACATCTGAGCCGATTTTGAGAATGACACCTCAAAAGTGGCTTTTTGACCAGCTTTTTTCAAAATTAAAAAGTCCAAAAAATCAAAAGATAACCGTTTGTGAGAAAATTTTTGAAATTTGCGCGAATCGCTGTATTTCTTCAAGAACTAACCCCCGGAGCGCAAATTCTACCATTTTTAGCCGTTTTGGAGCGAGAGTGACACCTCAAAAAACCACTCTTGAGGTACTCTCAAAATCGGCTCAAATGTGGGCAGGTCGAGTATAATACACAACTCGATTTTTAGCGGCCCAACTGCACAATCATGCCTTATGGAGCAAATTCAAAATTTTGGAGAAATTGAAAAATCGCGCTGGAGGTTCCAGAATGGCTGAAAATTGTGAAATTTTGATTTGGGGGGTTAGTTACGGACAAAATACAGTGATTCGCGCAAATTTCAAAAATTTCCTCAGAAACGGTTATTTTTTGATCTTTGAATAATTTTTTAATTTTGAAAAAAGCTGGTCAAAAAGCCACTTTTGAGGTGTCACTCTCTAAATCGGCTCAGATGTGGATAAACTCGTTAAACAGGTCGAGTGCAATATACAACTCGATTTTTAGCTTCCCAACTTCATATTCACGCCTTCTGGAGCAAATTCAAAATTCTGGAGAAATTAAAAAATCGCGCTGGAGGCTCCAGAATGGCTGGAAGTGGTGAAAATTGGATTTGGGTAATTAATATTAGTTTTGGGACTTATTTTGACTATTTTTATTGATCAAGTACGTATGTACTTACTTAAAAAAAAAAAAAAAACATAAATCGCCAAAAACAGTCAATTTTGAATTTTCAAAAATTCGCCAAAAATCGAAAAATGAACTTCGGCAGCTGAAAATTTGGTTTTAGGGGTTTTAGACTATGCTCTTTCCAAAAATCGCGGTCTCGTTTAAATCGGAGTGTGACACCTCAAGAGGTTCTCTTGTTAGTAATTTGATTGATTTTATCCAAGAATTGTCGATGATATGTTCTACACACAGAATAAGGTCAAAAAAAGGCATCTTGTCATAGCTTTGTCGAACCCGAATCACCTTCATCATTCGCAAATTGCACAATTTCGGACTTAAGACACGACATATACAAACTTACTTACATCGGTACATGTTCTAAACAAATATCTCTACAAAAAGATATATATAATCTCCATGGGCTCTTGTGATTATGATAAAAGAAAACCTCCAAAGTATACGCTGCAATACTTGCTCTCAATAAGTCAGTAGGTACGTATATTATTTAGTCGAACAAGGAGCGAAGAAAAATGGCTCTTGTTAGCCATGCAATGATGGGTAATAATCAAAAACTCGAAACTTTCCACTAAAAAGGAACACAAGAATAGCTATTGTATCATTTGGAATCGACGATGAAGAAACCGATTATTTTTATTAATGATTTCACGCTTTGACGAAGTGGATTGCGTTAGTTATGAAAATATAACAATTATTGATACATCATGTAATTAGTGATAAGTTCATCTCACCTCACAATCCCAACTCAATCGTAATCATTACTGATCTCCCCTCTACCTTCCAAACACTTACCCATACAAATCACAAACTTAAATTCTATCTCACTCTCTCTTTCCAGCCACACGAAAGACTAGCAGAATGTGCTGAGCTGTGAGCACATAAACACTTGCAGCAGTTAGATATAAATAATCGGTCCGTTTGTGCGGGCGGACTGACTCGATAAACGGTGATGTAAATTCCATGAACGTGGCTTCGATTTACCATTTTTCACGACTATAGGTAACCGCCCTTCTAGCGAACGCCGTCGACGAAAAACAATAAAAATTGTATACGTAAACGAAATCCGAAAGCAAGAACGGCGGACGTTGCCTTACCACTCCGAGAACGTACATTATCAAAAAAAGAAAGAAAAAAATTCCACCTTTTTTCAAATCCCATCGGTGTATTAAGGTTTAAATACTTTGCGCTTTTGGTCACTTTCGCTCTTATACGAGTAGTATAGCCGAAGCGGCTAAATTTTTCGACGCACGTAGTCGACTTGAACGAGACCATGGTCATTTAAGTAAGCAATTCCACTCCATGCGACGATTGGGACTTTCACTGTAAAATGGCAATAATTCGACTGATGAAAGCTCACACACATTCGATGATAGGAGAAGAAAGAGAAATATTTCGATAAAATTAACCACGACGACAACGTCGAGATGAAGATGCGAATGACCACACCGAAAGGGGATAAGAGAAGACAAGGGTAGACAATATACGACGATATAATCAATTTCATACACTTTTGTGTTTAGGTGCAGGCGTTTTGGAAATAAAAAGGTAGCGAGGGTAGAGGGGGACGACGACGAGTACCCTAGCCATAGATAAATGTTAACAAATACACAATTTTCCATTCCCTTCTGCCCCCGCCCCTTCTTGTTCTATACGTAGCATTCTAGCAAAATTACTTCGCTTTCTCGTGTGAAAGTTTTCCTTCGCTGTTTATCGCGTATAAAATGTAATTTCAAACGCCATTATCGAGTTAGAAAAGACGGTATTTTTAAATCGCCCGGCACAGCACACCTACGAGTACGTTATACCTCTCACCAGCGATGGGGTTTCTTCTTCAATTCGTCGTTAATAAATCTTGCAAACGCGGAGCAGGCGAGCTTGCTCATGATAATGTGAACTTTTATAGTCGTCTTGACTGACTCGAAAGCTAAAAGTAGGTTCGTTTGAGAATTTCAACCTTGGTATTTCGAAAGAATACTCACAATGACGGATAAATCCAAAGCGATTCGAGGATTTTTGAGAAATTAATGCGAATTTTTTGAAAATATACTTCAGTCATGTCCAAAGAAAAATATAAATACTTCATCTAGCTGTAAACAGGAGCTGAAATTTGGTCCAAATTCTATTTGCGTTGATACCACATACGAGTAGATCAATTAGGACCAATTATGAGTTGTTTTGGAGCCCTTATGGGATTTCTGGATTTTCTTGTGTTTCAAAAATCCATTATAGTTGGCTCAACGAACTTTGCACATCAAAATTCTGGAAAACCCAATTGAAACTTGTTTTTAGATTTTGTAAAAAGTAAGTCGTTTTCAAATTTTCATTTTCATAATTCTGGTTTTTCAACTGATTTTGTGATCTCAACATTTCTTCTCAAAACTCAATCTTTTTGAACATTTTTAAAATGAAAGTTCAAGCTGATTCAATTTTATTCCTTATTTGACAAAAGTCAACTGCATGATGAAGGAACATTCCGATCATCCAGTCATTGATTTCTTTGGGCAATTTCGCGTCAAATAAAACAAAAATTGTACAATCAATCAGTAAGAACGATGATGAATAAAACAAATCGGAGGGGGTCTGCGATTTTTTTTTGCTGGAGATACGAGCAATTGAAATTTTACAAGATGGCGTCGTTTGAAAATTTCAAATGTGGCTGGCTCCGGTTCGAATTGCTGAAGTCTGAAAACTCTTTTTTCATTCTATTCCATTATCAAAGGACTACCCACAAAATGATGATAGCCTCAGCGTTCCTACTTTTAAAAACAATAGGTATAAAAATCAATATGAATTTGAATAATGTTTTTTTAAAAAGTATGAAAGCAACGAGTTCTGAAACAATTCTCAGTTTGTAGCTTGACGTATCAAAAAATTGCAACAGCGTTGTTTGTTGTTTTGTTGTGTTCTTTTCGAGTAAAAAATTTCCAAAGATTCGCATTCAAACTTGAAAATACCTGCCTACTGAGTACCTACATAATTAAACATTTTCAAAAAATGACTTCTACTTAGGTATTTTCTGCATGTTTTAACACGAAAGTAAAGTGAAAAAACCTAGAAAAAAAACGTCAATTAAAAATTGAAAAAAATTACTTTCACACATTTTCTAAAAGTTTTCATCGCAGCAAGTTGACAGAAAAGTGAAAAAAATCCCCTCCATCATTTACTAACGCGAAAATGTGCAGAAAATTCCAATCTTTTAAACCTTTTTGCAATTATAAGTGAAAAAATCCATGAATTTTCTGTTCCTTAATATGTATGTAGTTATCGATGCAGAATTGTTTCACTTCTTCAGCAGCATAATTATGAGAAAAAAATATTGAAACTGTTTTAATGAGTCATTTTTTTCCATTTTCAATCGTAAGTATTTTAGCTGAAAATGACAAAGCTCCAAGCTATTTTTTCTCGAAAAAAGAACACAAAACAAAAAAGCAACCACAATTCTTTGAAAGATTTTTATCACTGCTATCAAGAGCTATAATCCAGAATTTTTTCAAAATTTTCACTTGTTACCGTCATACTCTTTCTAACCAAGTATTAAAGTTCACATTGATTTTTAAAAGGTTTAAAAAGTGGAAACACTGGGTTTTTTGTTAACATGCGAGAACAGCTCTCCAGTTAGTAGAATGAAACTGAAAAAAATTCATGGCCACAGTAATTTGAACTGGAGCTATCCGCATCTGAAATTTTCAAACGACACTATTTTTATCTAATTTCAATGCTTTTATCTCTGTCAAAAAAAATTGCAGAAATTTCCGGATTGCGCCATTATTTGTCCTCATTTTATGACTTCTGCATTTACATGCATACAAAATATTTTTTTAAATCGATGACTAATATTCCAATTTTTGTTTGAATCGTCATGAATTGCCCTGCATTTTTTTCCTATAAATTTAGGCATGATTTTTCATTTTTTTTCTTCCAAATATTAATTAGGTAGATATTGGAGAAAAACATAAACTGCAATAGGCATTAAGGAAATTCTGAAAATTTCTTCAAAATTAATTGAAGGGGTCTGCGACAGCATTAATCCACTCATTTCTAACCTCAGGCCTTCGCCAGTCAAAAATGAATGAAATCAACGCACCGTTAGATGAATTAATGGAATTTTTTCTCATTACCTAAATTAAGTAGTAAGTACTCTAAAATTTTCGTCTAAATTTTTCTGTTTTTTTTTATTCATTCTGTAATTTTGATATATTTTCTTCCAAAATTTAATCCTTTCGAATATTTTTAAAATACACAAGTTCAAGCTGATTCGCTTTTATTCCTTAATTGTCAGAAATTAACTGACGAAGGAAGCTCTAGATCCCACAGACGATTTCTCAATGGAAGATGAGGACTCATCGGGCAACAAACGCAGACACGAGAAATTTGTGATGCACAACTGAAAAATTTAGGGCGCTCAGAAGGGTTTAGATTTTTCATAGATATCTCCCAAATTGAATAAATTGTATAGAAAATAAAATGACATGTAATTACACCAGAGGACGTCGTTTTTAGACACATTCCAACTACAATCTTGTTTTGAGGCCCAAGTGCTTGATGGATTAAGCATGGAATCGTCTAATTGGCATCAAGTGGTTTCCGAAAATAGCCCTCAAAAATTCATCGAAGAGATAGGCCACCACATTAATCAACTAAGTTTTCAATATTTGCACAATTTCACAACTTGAGGTCTTCATTCCTTGAAATAATAAGTACCTAGGTATGCACATAATTGAGCATTAATTTTCCTCATTGGCCAAAATTAGGACGCAGATTTCAATAACATACGCCACAAACTTGTGACTGAAGTAACACCGATATACGAGTACCAAAATAGTCCCGCCAGCACTATGGAGTTATTAGAAAGTAATCTTGAGATTACTTCAGCTGAAGTAAGTGTTACGATACAAAGGAAAAGTTGAAGATCGAATTCATGTTATTAAAACAATAAAACTTTATTGAAAATAAATACAGGTCGAAAGTTTAATGAACTTATTTTCCATAAAATGTAACGTGTAGGTATACAAATCAAGTATGCAACCAGTGAATTTTACGTAAAAATATCAACTCGAAATAGCGACAAATTTTAAACTTAAGATGTCTAACCAATCAAAATGATCAAAACGTAACAGTAAGTAAGTAATTCTCAAATTTCCATCTCAATTTTTATGTTTTTCCAATTCATTTTGTGATTTCAATATTACTTTTCGAAGTTCAATCTTTCCGAACATTTTTAAAATAATAAGTTCAAGCTGATTCCTGGAGCAGTAAATAAAGATGATGATGATTTATATCTCTTTAGGTATTCGATCAAAATCAACTGACGGAAAGAACATTTCGATCACTCGGCCATCGATTTCACTCATTTTTTTCAATTCAGCATGGGAATGTAGCTCACAGAAGGATGTCAGATTCTCAACAAAAAATTAAGGATGCTAAGGGGAGTTTATAATTTTCCAAATATACCTTGCTCAAAATTGCATGAATTAATGAAAAAAAAAATCAAATGACAGGTAATTACTCATCATACTGGATAACGTCGTTTTTAGCCACCTTACAATGTACGAGTAGGTACATTCACATTACAAGGCCCACTCTTGAAATCAATGTTTAAAACAGCATTTTATGAGGTGGGGTAAGGAGGGATGGGCTTAAATTTTTCAAAAAGCTGCGTGAAAATGCAAAAAAAAAGTCTGAAATGCTAGAACTCTGATAATATTTTATTCTCGTAATATTTTGTAATTTACTCTCGACAGGAGTCAGAAACAAATCATTTTTTGAGCCCTAATTTGGGAGCCACCTTTCCTCGAAAAAAATTCCAGGGCATAAATAATGCATTTCTTCAATCCTACTCTCTAAATTTGAAACAGTCAAATTTCACTGCTTAGCAGTCACATTTTGCCTTTTTAAAAGCAGTAGGTAGTTTTTTTTACTGGAAAACAGTAGAAAATCTACTGAATCGGTCAGTCAAAAAGCAGTGAAATTTTACTGTTTCAAATATAGAGAGTACCCTTGTCTGAAGTGAAACTCAAAACGTCATAGAAATGCAGTGTTTTTGGCAAAAACACAAAATTGCCACAGTTCTAGCTGTCTAATCACATTTTCGGTACTTCACACATCTTTTTGAAAATTCTGAACCCCCTCTCTTCCCCTATTCCATGAAAAGCTATTTCAAGTAGATACTGACTTCAAACTGAGGTTCTGAAATGAGATAATTAGGTAGGTGAAATATGATCAGAAACAACGTTTTCCAAAGCAATTGCTCGCTGGTGTTTGGATTTTTTCATCAATTTTGTTCGGAACGAATTGAAAATTTCTAATGAAAAGAAATCGTGTACCTCGGTACTAAACCTCGTGTCCATTCTGTCTCCAAACTGCCATCCTGGCACTCGAGCTTTCGATCACAACTCGATTGCGGTAAAGTAAGTAATCTAATATTTTCATTCACATTTTTTTAAAACTGTGATTTCAATGTTTTTGAACATTTTTAGAATAGAAGTTCAAACTAATTCGCTTTTATTCCTTAATTGAATCGGTGAGAACAGAAATTCCTACGAGTATCTTTCCCCATAAATGCAGGCATATACGTAGTTACGTACATTTCAAATACGCTTAGGTATCCACTTAAGTTACTTCAATTTTGAATTCGGAATTATTTTTCATTTTTTTCTTTCGAAAATTAAATAC
The DNA here is from genome assembly GCF_950023065.1 of Planococcus citri. Classification (NCBI taxonomy): domain Eukaryota; kingdom Metazoa; phylum Arthropoda; class Insecta; order Hemiptera; family Pseudococcidae; genus Planococcus; species Planococcus citri. The sequence continues at coordinate 28,730,713 of NC_088678.1, read as the reverse complement.
AGGCGAAAAAAATGGATTGCAACACTGACATCAAGAGATTTCTGAAAAATTGCTCTCAAATTGATCGAAGAGGTCATGTGATCGACTGATCGTGCATTAATCCATTTGTTTCTAAATTTTTGCAGACGTTGATAACTTGAGGCCTCCGTCCGAAAACAACAATTTGTAATCTATTTGGTAGATGTTTCTCTCAAAGTAAGTAATCTCATATTTAAAATAGTGGCAGCAGCAGTATATATTATACGAGTAGATGTGGCAAAAGCTTTTGATACAGTTGATCATAAACTATACTCATTGATGATTTGCGGGATTGTGGTTTTGACGAATGTATTGTTAGTTGGTTTTACTCATACCTTAGGGGAAGGACACAACATGTTCGAATTAGAGATGTTTTGAGTGCTCTCACTGAGAAAAATTTGTATAGTATAAATTATCATAATTATAGTAAACGTGCTTCAGTATTAAAATTATAATCAAAATTACTATAATTATAGTAATAATTACTAGGTATATTATAGTAATTTTTATCATAATATTATAGTATTTCATTTACTATACCTAATTAGTAGAGCTCGGATTTTTATGCGCTTAAAAAAATCATTTTATGCGCATAAAATATGCATTTATTTTGATCAAATTATGACAAAATTTCCTCTTATTCATCAAAATAATATGCACTTTTATGCAACATCAATATGGGTATCTGTAGAAAGGATTTTTCATTTCAAAGGTGAAGGAAGGCTAGAAAATTAAGAAATTCAAAAAAAGAGGTTAAAGTCTTCAATTTTATTTTGAAAAATCAATTTTAGGTTAAGATACAAATCTCCTCAACGTGGTGAAAAAAAATTTTTAAATATTTTTTCAAGTTTTTTTTCAAGTTTTTCCATTTTTAATGAAAAATACTAGATACCAAAAAATAATTATTGGCCAAAATTTCCAAAATATGTCTGAAAAATTGAAAAAATGACCAAAATATGACGAATATGCGCTCAAAATGTCTAAAATATGCATTTATACTCGTATGCATTCATACCAAAAATATACAAAATATGCGCTATCAAGTTGGGCTCATTTTACTCAAAATTGGGTGATTCGCAAAAATCCATAGGATTTGCGCGATCTTCTGTGATGAATGAAAATATGACAAATCATAAAAATCCGAGCTCTACTAATTAGGTATAGTAATTTTGAATAATTTATACCTACTATACATTTTTCTCAGTGCTGGTTCAGGTGTAACAAGGGGTGCCTCAGGAGAGTCTGTTGGGGCCTTTACTTTTTCTAATATACATCAATGGACTACTTAAGCTTCCCTTGAGAGGTGTTCTTAGTGCTTTTGCTGATGATACTGTTTCAGTATTAGTTGTCTCTGCCAAGACTGTAGATGAACTTGTTTGTCTGTTTACTGAGGATTTAAAGACAATTGCAGGCTGGTTCAAGAGCCGGGGACTCAAGATAAACTCTTCAAAGTCTGAATTGCTTGTTTTTAGGTTTCAAGAGCAGTATGTTTGTGACTTGAGTGGTCAAGTATATTGCCATGATGATGGTTGTAATGGGTCATGTAACTGTGCTCCTCTGGTTCAGGTCATGCAACATAAATATTTGGGGGTTCATGTGGATGCGAGTTTATCTTGGAGGGTACATTGTGGCAATCCGAGAGATAAACTTTGCAAAATCGTTCATTTATTGAAATACAAATACCTCTCTGGTATGGTGTCTCAAGCTCATTTGCGGAGGTTCTACAGGGCTGTCTTTGAGGGGGCCATTAAGGTATTGTGTCATAGTGTGGGGAGGAGCAGCTAAATGCTGGATCTGGCCTATACTGATGCTGCAAAAACAAGCCGTCAGGATAGTGGCTGGAGAGCGCTGGGATACCCCATCCCTGCCAGTATTCCAGTCACTCTGTCTGCTCAATATTCATCAGCTGTATATGTGTGCCATGTTAATTTTTTTCCATTGGTACAGAGATGCATTAGATGCATTTAGTTTTATTGTGGGAGAGACCAGCACCAGAAGGGCAGCATCGGGGGTCGCCTTGTTGCCAAATTGGCAAAGGTCAACTTCCCGGTCTCAATTTTGTTTCCATTCTGCTTACATGTATAATTGTATACAAACCTGCTGTTGGAACTTAAGAACATAGGCTTGAGTGAATTTATACAAAAAATTGGTATGCATGTGACATCTAATATGAAGGAATGAGTGATTGAATGAATGAATGAGGAATGAATGAGGAATGATTAAAAGTCTGTCTCTGTTTTGATTGTACGTCTGTTTATCTGTCTGACTGCCTCACTGCCTACCTGCTGTCTGTATGGTGTACCCCTCACATCAAAAGTTGAAAATTGGTAGTATCTTGATGCTTTTCCATTTTATTATTGTGGTTGTCCTCTTTTTATACTTTTTATATTTTTATACTTTTGTATCTGTATTTTATTTATGTTTTTGTTTTTTTTTAATTTTTGTTTTTCTCTTTCTTTATTGGCGTGCTGAAGGGTTCTGTTTGTAAGGTCTCCTTGCTCACCTTTCGGTACAGAAAGGCTATTGCCTTCTAATTACTCGTATTTGTAAATGAAAAAAGATCGGAAATATATTATATTCTATTCACATTTTTTTAAAACTGTGATTTCAATGTTTTTGAACATTTTTAGAATAGAAGTTCAAACTAATTCGCTTTTATTCCTTTATTGTCAAGAATTAGCTGACAACAGAACTTCCGCGATCACTTAGTCATCGATAAAAACAGTGAAAACCCCCGTTCCAGATTAGCTGAAAATGATGAAATTTGCCTTCAGAAGATCGATGACACCCAAAAATCAATTTTTCACCAATATTGTAAGAAACCACTCCACCTATTTCAAACGAAGAAATCATTAAGTCATATTGCGCCAAAGTATGTATTGATTAGGTAAATTTCATGATATTTGTTCAGAACAATAGTTAAAATGCACTACCTAAATAACTTTGTTTTTCCCGCAGCTATCTTCTAAAATGGACAATATCAGTTGCACCGATTTAAAGAAAATGACCAAGGACAAGCTGCCTTACGGGAGAGGGGGCCAATTTCTATAAGACATGTGATAAAGAAGTCAAGAAGAAATTTTGTCCACTCAAATTGGAAGCAGTGAGAAGTGAGTAGGCCAGCATCCAAATTGAAATATATCTACATAAAATTACATTGTAAGATTTATTTTACGTACATGGTTCGATCTGTTTCAGGACAAGTGGCGACACGTTTTTCACCCAAAACCACCAAGAGGTTTGAAGCAGATTTTAAGATTGCCTTTCGACAGAAGCTCAATTATGAATCTGGCCGCCACCAAAAGAAGACTGTATAATGATTGATTTTTTTTTTCTTTTCATACATAATAATTATGTACAATTTGAATTTATTTTGTACCTATTAAATCAATTGTATATGTAGGCTGTACTACAGTCATTACTAAGGTCATTACTAGCGTCATTACTAAAAAAAACACTACTGGTTTCACTAGTAACTTTTTCGGCAAGTAGCGTCGATACTATTGGCAGACACTACTAACGACACTACTGGCATCATTAGTAGTGATCATCAATAGTAGTGACGCTACTTGCCGAAAAAGTTACAAGTGAAACTAGTAGTGTTTTTTTTTAGTAATGACGCTAGTAGTGATTTTCTATGAGGGAAATTAGTTACCTTTTTTTTTTTTTATTAAAAAAAGATTATTTTTACGTCTTGAAAATGTTTCTAAAAATCAAAAAAGTAATTAAAAAGTTTAAAATTTCAGTTGCATGGGTTTCAGAATATTCCCTCCAAAACTTCAACAAACGTTGAAATCCAAGCCAGACATCTCAAGTAGGTGCTTCTCACGTAAACATAATGAAAAAAAATACAATCTTACTCGCATCGTTCGTTCACCAAATTACGATCCTAAAATCACCGCTTGGCTAGCACCAGGCACCTGAACACTTTCGAACAATAAGAGCCTTGTATCGTATAGCATCAAGAGCACCTCGAGCAAAAAAGAAGCGGGCAGCGCGATTCGTGTTTCACAAAAGCTTCAAGCTTCATCTTTCCCTTCAAACCAAAGTGGGAAATTCCCCGAGTAACAAAGACTCGCAGCGAGACAACTGTTGAAGTGAGGATGGGCACATGAAGCAGCAGAAGAGAAGCGTTTCATATAATACCATTAGTAGAAGATACGTATTCGCACCCTCGCCATCATCTTCTTTCAATGCTTTAACCATTTTAAAACCTCTCGGTTGGGTTTTCTCCCATTTTTTTTTTTCATCATCATACTCGTACCTCGCTTCATCTTTCACCACGTCGATGACGATGAGAGCAACGCAACGTCCTCTTCGTCGACGCTCGACGACAACGACAAAAGTATTCGATATGAAATTTCAAAGGAATTTCGATTCTTTCAAATTGGGTACTAAAGTGGTAGTTTTTACCTCTCGCTCTGACTCAATGACAGCATCGCCAACACGACGACGACGCGTTTTCCACTCAAAGATGAAAAATAATTCGCGCCAGAACAGATTTAACTCGCATTTTTTCGCTCATCGTTCACCATGTTGTACTATCGTCGTCATAGAGCACAAAAGCTGTAGAGGGTGAAGTGTGTGTGTGTGTGTGTGAGGGCAAATATTTCGCCACCGCTTTAGCCTTCTGACGACGATGATTCGGATACAGCTATTTCCACCGACCACTATTTCCCATTCCATTGTAGAGAGGTACACGTCGACGACTACGACTCGACGATTCGCAAGCTATTGAATTTCATTTTTTGATGGGCGAAAATAACGCGGCTACGAGACGAATTCGAGTGAATTTATCCGATTTCCAAAAGGTTTTTCATTTTTTCCCCTTTCGCGATTTGATTTTCACACCTGTACGAAGCTATATGTATACCTATATTTGAGCGTTATAGCGTGAAAATCAATCGACCTAGAGCAGAAATAACCTATACGTATGTACGATTTGAATTCGGCCTTTTTAATAGCGCCTATCGCGCAATCGATATAATATAGCTGCACGACAATATCTTATCTACTTTATTGCCTATATATATCGCTTCTCACCCTTTCACTGCTGGCTGTAGGTAATACCTTTCTTTTCCACTTCGTGATTCCATACAAACTACACATAGGCTACGTGCATTATTGTAGTTGAGAGGTTTCCTAGGCGAAGAACAGAAAATCGAATACTTAGGAGTATTACCTACAAATTCGTAAGGGTCGAACACACGTGAAGGCATATTTCTCAAATTTTTCAGCGAATAAAGGTTAGAACTCACGAGTCACAATCATTTGAGTAAAAATAATGATATTAGTGAACGAAAATATCACATGCCTTGTAACTCATCGTTGGCTATTGTCAAAATAAGGTTTCAGTGTTGGTTACTAAAAAATTGGTAAGATCATTTTTGATTTTTTGGCGGATTAAGTTCAAAAATCGCGACCGAGTATCTCGCACGAAAAAAAATTTGAAGCCGTTCAAAGGTTGACTCCTCGAGCTTTTTCAGAAGTGAAAAAGTTGCCATGATTTTTCACTTCTGAAAAAAAAATAGTTATCAACTTTATACGGCTGTAACAAGTTCATTTTGGAGTAAGATGGAGGGATGGAGTCGCGATTTTAGAGTTTCTGAGACTTTTTAAAAATATAATGTGAACTTCTTATATGTAGATTGATACATTGAGCTTCTATACCTACATCACTTCTTCCAAGACCTAAAAATTTCGAAACAAAATTAATTTCGGGAAACGTATAATTGAAAATAAAAATGGTGGTTAGCATGATAACCATTTGAACGATAAAAAGTGACTTCGTAACGATAATTTAGGTGGTAAGCACAGCATTTTTAAACCATCGAAAAAGGTGTTAGCACGATTTTTCATTGACAAATGAAAGCATTGGCACTATACAAATTTCTCTGTTAGATTAGTTAGCGATCCACAATTTTGATTCAAATTATTGGAAGCCTACTATTCTGGTAGCTGATGCTTCAGAAGCCATTACTTTGGGCTACTGTAATGTACCTATTGTACCTACCTATTTGGAGCGCCTAAAATACGCATTATATGCCACTTCCACGTTGTTGAAAAATACCTCAAAGTGATAAAAAATGAAAGAACTCATCAAGACTTGAAAAACGATATCAGTGTGCTTCAAACATGTCCAAATGAAGACACGTTCAAATCAATGGACAGGAGGAGTGTGGCAAATACATACGTACTCAAAAACCAGATTTGCATCCAAAAGTCAGAGGGATATAAACTTTCCTTACAGCAGTGAAAAATTACGTCAACTGCTGCATCACATGGGATATTCCAGGAAGAAATGTGGTACTAGGAGAAAAGTTTTTGGTCGAACGTCCTGAAAATATAGCTTGGAGAAGAAAGTACATTGAGCAAATACGAAAATATCGTGCTGGAAAAAAATTTATTATATTGATGAAACTTGGAATGATAACAATCTCACATTTAAGAAATGCTGGCAGGGTAAAGGCTTAGAAGGGGAGTTATTACAAACACCTCATCAAAAAACAGATCAATTTTAGCACATGCTTGTTCTGAAAATGGACTGTTGAATGGTGCAGAATTATTATACAGGGCTAATGTATCAACAGGAGATTACCATGGTTAAGTGAATTTGGAATTATTTTTCAAATGGATCACTACCCAACTTATTCCTAGCTTACCTCCGAACTCCGTTATTGTTATGGATAATGCTCCCTATCACACTAAAGCAAATTGACAAGGTTCCAACGAAATATTGTACAAAGGCAGCTCAAAAGGAATGGCTTACCAGACACCAAATTCCATTTACCTACTGACAAAATGTTAAAATTCGAATTAAACAATTTAATCGAATTACATAAGCCTAAAGAGAAAAAATACATTGCTAATGAAACGATAACAGCAGCTGGTCACCAGGTTTTAAGACTACCCCCAATATGTGTGTGAATTAAACATTATTGAAATGGCATGGTGCAAAATCAAAACAAAAGCTAGAGAAGTCAATGTAACTGCATGATTTATGTCTTTAAAAACTTCACGAAGTGTCCCATCAATCTATTGCCTCAGTTACAGCCAAAGATACTAGAGGGTTCATGAAACACGTAATTGGCCTAGAAGATGAATATTACAATAAAACAATCGTATAATTGATGACCAAATTTATGAAGTTATTGCCAATTTGGTGAAATAATAGTACGATCCATCCGCTGAGAGTGAAGATGACAACAATTCTGACGATGATTTGGCCACCCCCTCCCCCCCTTCATCAAACATAGTTAATTTGTAATTTTATTTCCTCCATTTATTGTTTTATGATTTGTGTACTTGTACAGGGTGCCCAGAAATATCGAGTAGCCCAAAGAAAGTTTTTCATTAAAAATATAGGTTGGCAATGTGAAATAGATGCATATGATTGCTGGAATGTTATCTCTCCAGTCCAACAACCAATCATGTGCTATCATTATTACCATTCACTGTGACCAACCAAAGTATTTTAGTAGAAAACTTTTTTAGGGGTACTCGATATTTCTGTGCACCCTGTATTATGTGACATTTTTAATCAGTACCTACCTATGCATGTTGTATAAAATAGGTACCTATAGTAAATAAACAGTGAATTTTGAGCTGTTGGCGAATAGTGACGTTTTCTTCTAGTGACATATTTTCATACCCCCTGAAAAACCAGTTCTTGTGCATTCAAGGGCATTTAACGAGTGCATTCTTAAACTTGTCCGACTATATAACTTGTCCATACTACATATATGAAAAAGTTGACTTGCAAACATGTACTGGGCCTTCAAATCCGATTAAATCTTGTGCAGGCATCCTTGGCAGCAAAGTCCATCCCATTGGGTCAAAAACGCAATCATGGGCGTCCGGAATAATCTCGTGAAGCTTTATTGAAATAAGTAGGTACCTTGTAAGACACCTCGTTTTTGGTTTATGTACTCGCGAAAATCCCATACTTTTTATCGTTTATTTGTTCTTATTGTGGACATCACTTATTTATCGTTCATTCTGTCAAAAACTTCTCGTGGAAATTGTTCACTTTTTATTGTTCTTTCTATGTATTATATCGCGGATACCACCAAACTTATCGTTCGTTTGTTATGCAATCGTGCAATTCATTTTTTTATCGTGAATACTTATTTATTTATCGCGATAACCAACTACTGCTATCGTGCTAACCTCCTTTTTTAAAGCAACGATAAATTGCACCCATTAATTTCATCTTCGATAAAACAACGACACTAAAACCTTTGATGAAATTCCGCTCAATACATCATGATATTCTACTGCCCTTCTCTCAAAAGGAAATGCAAATCCTTGAACATTTCAGACCTTAACTTTATGATTTCTGACAATATCGAACAGATGACAATCACTCCGAGGGTCATCAAAGAAATAAACTTGTCAAATCAAATCTAGTAGACTAACCTCTCGAAACTGGGTGTAAAAATTCGGGCCGAAAATCAAGTTATGTGCCAGTAAAACACCGAAATAATGATCACAATGGTGTAAGCTTGATTTTTTTCCTTCAGTGAAATCAAATTCTAGAAAACACACCTGCTGAATATCTCAATAGCAAATAGATCCCATGCTATCAGTAACTCCATCAGTTTTCCTAGACATCAATGCAATAACTTGAACAAAGTGAAAATTGAAAAAAATTATGCATTAATGAATTAATTTTGTCGTTCTATACAGGGTGTTCAGAAAATCGTGTGCAAAAATTCAACTGTAGAATGGTATTCGAGAAAACGAACAAAAAATTGTATTATGATATGACAAATTGCCCACCTTCAAAATTGAAGAAGCAAACCTGATTCAAAATTTGAAATGATTCAAATTTTCAAATTGTGTTTGTGCCTTCAATTTTAAAGATAGGCAATTTGTCATAATAACGTTTTTTTGTTCATCCATTTGAGCACTATTGATTATTGAAATCATTTCAATGATGCAAACATTTTTTTTCTACAATCTGTAAATTGAAGAAGTTACATCATTTTTAGGCAAAAATTTATCAATTTTGAAAAATTTTCCAAAAATTAGAAAATGTTTGGATCATTTAAACGACTTCACTAACTTATAGTATTTGAGCGGACGAACAAAAAATGTTATTATTACAAATTACCTATCTTGAAAATTGAAGGCGAAACACAATTTGAAAATTCAAAATTTTCAATTTGGAAACTTTGAATCAAGTTAGCCCCTTCAATTTTGAAGATGGGCAATTTGCCATCATATTTTTTTTGTTCACTCGAGTACTATAGGTTATACAGGCATCATTTGAATAATTCAAACATTTCATTATTTTGGATGATTTTTTTCAAAATTGGTTAATTTCGAGTCTCCTCAAGTACCATTTACAGTTTAATTTTGGCAGACAAATCCCCGATTACCCTTATATGTAGAAAGAGGTTTGATTACTGTATGGCTCAGAAGACCAAGAAATGGAATCTCATATCACCTCATCACCTGACTTATAAGTTTAAACTTTAGGCTTAGCACCAGCTTACATACAAGAGTGGTCCGTTATTTCGAAGATTGGTTAATGAATACTCACACCTCCCTTCCTCTCACACAGCCTCCCAAAATTGAAATCAACAAAAAATAATAATCGAACAGAAAACGTCTCAACCGTTCCCAAATTCTGTGCCAGATCTTTATACATGACGCCGGAATTTAGAAAACAAGACACTAATCTCCCAAGTGATGTAAATGGTGAATTTTCTTCTTTCTGCGGAATCACGATGGGTGAATTCAATGGTACAATGAAAAAGCCAACGACCTCAGAAAAAATACAGAAATATCAGGACGATAATATAGAGTTGAAAAAACCAAAGGGATCGTTTCAAATTTTTTAATTTACATATGATCATATTTCTCTGCAGTGCTCTGTTGAAGTCACCTGAAACTGTAAGTGACCATGATAAAGATGCTACTGCGGATGGTTCCAAGAAGTGCCTGACTTAGGGTAAGTGAAGACTATTTCAATTAATGCTCAGTAGTGATGGTTCTAATTTTGTGCATTGATTTTTTCAGTTATACCTCAAAGACCTCTCAGCCTGGCAATGGCTATGAGAATGCCAATAATGTTGATATGAGTGAAACCATTTTCCAAGAAGCGACTGTTACTGGGTAAGAGGTGAATATTTCAAACAAATGCTCATTAGTGATAATGCAAATCATTTTAATTATGCACATTAATTTTTTCAGTGCTCTGTTGAAGTCCTCTGAGACTATCAATAGAAAGAAGGATGGGTTTGTGTGTATGTCTGATGATGAAGATGATGAAGATGACCATCTCCATCACTATGGTAAAAACAGCCGTTCAGAGGATTGGAAAAGCAGTCTACATCATGATAAAAACAGCCATTCAGAGGATCAGAATCGTCAGCCATCTGTTGAAATTATTTCAGATTTGAGAAGTGGCAAGGCAAGCCAGGCAAGGTTACCAGGGATGTCATGCGTTCAGCGGAGGAAAACCTATAGGTAGGACGTAGGTAATCATTACATACTATATACTGAATTTTATTCAAACTTCTAATTTGACATTTTGTATTTTGCAGTTCAAGAATCAAATGTATGGTGGAAGGCTGTAATGCCACATTTAGTACCTGGTTTCCAATGCATCAGCACCAAAAATTAGCTCATGAACAACTTGATCAATGTATGAAACGGAAAAATCCTGAACTAACCGCATACCCGTACAGATGTCCCTCGTGTCACGCCTATTACACCAATAGGAAGAGTTTCGCCTCTCATCTAAGTTCACACATAAGGAAAGCTGGAGCCAATCAAAAGAGCTTCTCCTGGTCTTTCATACTAAAACTAGGCAACTTTTTTCAACCTTTTTTTTTGTGTTTGGGTTGAAAATGGGCTTACTTAATATCTAGATTAAACTCTAAAACAAAAAAAAGTGAGTTTTTTAAATTTGAGTTGTTTTTGTGGTCAGGAAAGGCTGTCGAAGTTGCGAAAATGGCCGTTTTTGCCCTACTTCAAGAGTTCGTAGCGACATCCGTACTATATTGCGAAAAAAAACCACGGTCATTTTCGGATGCTACGCACTTTTTCTAATTTCCCCGATTATTGATTTTTGACGTTTCTAACGCAGAAGACTGATTTTTCTAAATACGAAAAATTCAATTTGAACTTCGGGAGAACACGGTTCCGCGCCACGAATACGTGGTGGAGTAACGCCAGCATCGCGTGCTCCGAGTATTCAAAAATTTGTACCTACAAATAAAAATCTTCCGTATGCGCTTGAAACTTCAGAAATCAAAAATCGGGGAAAGTAGTTTACTTAAAAAAGTGCGTAGAATCCGAAAATGACCTTGGTTTTTTTTCGAAAAACAATACTGATGTAGCTACAGACTCTTGAAGTAGGACAAAAACGTCCATTTTTGCAACTTTGATCATCTTTCCTGACCACAAAACCAACTCAAATTGAGAAACCCCACTCTGTTTTTTGTTTCAGGGTCTAAAGTATCGACTATAAGCCCTTTTTCAACCCGAACATTAAATATGCAGTAGCCTAAAGTAATTCATGTGTGACCATGCGCAAAATTGAATAAAAAAGTCATAAAAATGAAATAAAGGAAATGTTTTGAGAACTTGTGTGACGATAGGGGATGCGCCCACAGCTTCCACCTAGAGGGAAGATGTGTTCCTCCGGAGTGGCAGCACTGACTAAGTAGTGCACTCTGGCGGATTAGTTCGAGTTTAGCCACTCTGCCATAAGAGAAGTGACAAAACTTCGAGTATATTTTCACTGGTGCTAGCCTTCGGTTGCATTTCAGAGCTTCCACTTGTAATCGTTATTACAAGTGCTTTTTTATAATGTTTGTGTGTTTTAATTGTTGTATTCGCGTAATATTTTATATCAGAGAATCTTCAATAAAACTTTCCACATCATTTGCGGTCATCTTTGATCTAACGTGCGGTGTCTCTACACCTCTGCATTAAGATATCTTTCGTAAGGATATCTGGCAAGTTTAGTTCCCTGGGCTTACTATATGCTGGTGTGGACTAGAACTCTCCCTCTGAATACCACGGACAGTCCCCCGCACCACACTTGCAATTTCTGTGCCCCATATAAATGCCTCTGAATAACCAACTCCTTCAACCTGCACTTCCTCAAAAAATATGCACGGAGTTCTTTTTTTCTATTCCCCGAAGAATAATCATCTTATAAATGATTATTATTGTGGCGGGGGAAGGGAGGAGGTAATTTAACACAGAACTGAAGAGAGAAAAAATGGAAAATTTTCAAACCTTTCTTTTCATTTAAATTTGTTTTTTTCATTTTTTTTTATTTTGTAGGCAGGCCACACATTTATAAATGGTGAGTCTTTGATCACGTTAGCTTCTTCATCTTCCGACGACGTTTTTCAAGAAACATTCACGAGTCAGATTAATATAGGTGAAAGCCAAGATACGATAGAAGTACAAGAGATTTATCGTTGGCGGAAGCGTCAGTTATACGAGGCGCAGTCAGTAAGTAAGTTTAATTTTGCTCTAACTTTCGAACGGGTGGGAATTTTTAGATGAAATTTGGTGGAAATATTGTTCAAACCTTCACGCAGACCTTGAGATAGTTTACCTTGCATTCGGTCTTCGTGTTGATGAATTGTAGCGTAATCAGTGATGTGGGTTTTTAAAAATTCCGTGCAAGCAAGAGCTACACGCAAATATCTATTTTTTATGGTTGCAAGAAAAATCTCCGACTAAAATTTACAAAGAAATGTACTTTCCAGACACAGGCAAGAGGGACATTGAAGAACGGGTACGACTATAATCAACGCTTTCTTCAAGCATTTAGCTGAACAACTATAAGATCTCGAGTTCGAATTTCCAACCAAATTGTGTTATCGACAACGACGACCATTCTTTGGGGATTCATAAGGTACACCAGATAACGAATTCGCTGATTGCAAGATAGTTTTTGCATTTGATTTCACCATTATTGCTTGATGGTTGCATTGGTTGCTAAGTTTGCTTTTAAATGTCAACTTGAAGCAAGCAGCTGATTTTTCACCTCTTGATATTTTTAAAATAATTTTTATAAAGTAGAATGTACCTATACTAGACGTATGTACTTGCGGTTTTTATTAAAACGAAGTCAACTACATTTCTCGTAAATTAGCACATTCAACTAAGTAAATAAAATCAATTGTACACGAATGAATAAATATTGAAAATTAAATTTTAAATCAGTCCCAAATTTGGTTTTGATAAACAGTAATTTGCTGATTGCCTTTATGTCGAAATACCGTTTGTTGATTGGCTATGAACTGAAAATTCATGAATTTTATTGTCGTTTAAAGATTGTATAGAAATTTCTGATGGATACAGTGCTAAAATTTCTAATCATCACCGACACAAACAACTGCTGGTTACTTCTTCGAATTCGGCGCCAAAATATTGCTAAGCATTATAATAAAATCGTAATCTCTAATTGGCTTTATTGAAATACTGTTCGCCGATTGGCTATATAAGTTGAAACTACTAGCATTAATATTATGGTACATACCTCACAAATTGCTACCCATTTTTAAAATCACTACTTTCACTACACCTCTACACCTGTTCTATACCCTGGATGAAAAATGGAAAAAAAATTTCAATCAGAAAATTGATTTTGCGGAAAATGTTTACAAAGTCTCGTATTCGAGATCAGTGTGAAAAATGCCATGGAATCAGAATCATAATCTCGAAAATTCAATATTGCACAAATGACAAATCTCTGATTGCAAGAGGGTATTTGCATTTTGCTCAACAGTAACTGTCATCCGACCAACTATTTTCCTTCGAAAAAGTGTACTGTCCCTTCAAAAACAATGAAGAAATTTAATATTTATCATGTCCATAACATCCAATTTCGCCAATGACATAACCTTGACTTATATCGAGCAAACAATATGATATTAGTGGAAGTTCTGAAATTTACGTATGTATGTAGATTGTAGGTACGCTAATAAGCGGGAACTTGCCTTTTCGCATGCATGAGACAGAAGAGTTCAAAAATACATTGAATTTCGGTAATCCAACGCACTGATTGCCATATCTCGAGATTACATCATGAAAACATGAAATTAATTCTTATAGTGAACCCACAAGTGAACTAAGTGAAGCAGCGCATCAAAGAAGATGTCAAGTGCGAGTAGGTATGCCTCACTCAACAATGACATTTTGATCCAACGTGTAGATAGGTATAAGGGAAAATCAAGTAATTTATAACAATTTGAAAATTGCTACCTATAAATAAGCATTCTCCACAAAACAAATATAGAGGTCAGAGAGGGATGAAAAAAAAAATTCCGCAGATTTGAATGAAACGTTTCAATGTATTACTTTGGATAGGAAACATTTCAACAAAAAAATTCAACATTTTGAAACCTCCTCCTCCTTGCATCACCTTTCTTGAATCTAAGAAGCTCAAAATTCATTTGAAATGTTCCAGACAACCGAAGTCATTCGCTCTCTTTTTCCATCTTGCCCAGATTTAGTTTCATTTTAACAAAAATTTTGACTGTTGTGTAAATTCATAAACGACAAAAAATTTGGGTATGATTGTTACAATATTATTACAAACAAGTCATCAGCTAATCGCTGATTGCAAAATAGTTTTTGCATTCGCTTTCGAAACATATTGGTTAATGGTTCTAAAATCTTGTTTAAAAATGATCAATTTTTTTAAAAAATCTGAATTTAAACTATTTACTCACCTTTTCCAGCTATTAATAAAACAATTCAACAATTAGTGATTTTTACGAATACCAAACAAGTTATTTCTTATTTATGGCATATGGCTGATACGAGTAACATGTTTGGTTCTCGAGTTTGAAATGCAATGTAAACAAAACAAAACAGCAAACAATTTTCCAATCTTTTTGAACTGATATTAGCTGATGGCTATTTATTGAAACACTGTTCGCTGATTGGCTCTAAGTTGAAAATACGTTCATAAAAAAGCGAACAGTCTTTGATGAAAGAAGACGAACCGGTACGTTGCCGACTGATGGCCTTGTTTCTGTGTGATTATACGTATAGTACGTCTACGTATACCACAGATCCTGCATTGATTTAGTACCTACTGGAACAAAATAGGTACTAAATAAAAGATGCACGTTCGAAAAATGTGTGAAAAAATCAACATTGGCTAGTTGAATATTCGACAAAGCAGCTTATTTCCGTTGACGTTGAATTGAAGCAGAAGAACTGCGTGAAGAAATTTATTGTCAAACTTACACAAAAATGCTGGAACGTTCTCAATCAAACGAATAACACTTGAGCAACGAATGTTGAAGATTATATGAGTATGTACACTTCTTTGGTGTAAGAACGTTAGCGTCGAATGGACATCGACTATGGTAATTTGGTTCTGCGAGAAGGAAAATACCAGGCGGATGCTGCAACATGGAAATCCAAAAATATGAAACCATGGTTCGGATGATCGCTATCTAATAATCAAACCAGACGAGACGTACGGAAGCTACGTACATTTCCATCACCGCCGCCTGCATGGACTTACTTTAGGTATTTCACAACAAAAATGATTCTCACTCCACACCCCAGCTAATAATTTTGAACTGTTAAGTAAGCTTCAAGTCCACTGAAATTTGGGAATACTCATCAATTTCCATATCATTCACCTACTGGAATCATTTTTGCTCCCTTCAAGATCTTTAGCAAATCGATGATATACGTGTCGTATAGATAACAAATTGGGTCGATTATTGTAGATATGGTACCTACCCATGAACGTTACACGCTGATTACAAAACTATTTGTGCTTTCTCCAATTTGCGTATATTGGTGACTTTTTGATTTTTTTTTTCAAGGTTCAATACGTATATCCTCGTGTAATTTTTCTCGGAGCCCAATAAGATGAATTCAATTCGCCAAGATCTCAAGTTTTTTTTGTTTTTTTTTACACGCTGATTACAAGTCTGCTTTTGCTTTTTCAAATTGCTGATATTGGCGACTTTTTCATTTCTTTTCAAGGTTCAATACGTCTTATATCCTCGTGTAATTTTTCGCGGAGCCCAACAAAATAGATGTAATTTGTTGAAATCCATGTTTTTTCCTTCTTTTTTTTTTGTTCGAAAAAGGCGTTAAAAATTACAAGATGGTTATTTGAATCATTTTTTGAAACACTGTGACTACAGGACTGTAGATAAGGGGGCGAAGAAGGCAAGTAAGCTTGAGATACACTGAAATTTAGGAATACTCATCAATTTCTGCATCATTCACCTATACTGGAGTAATTTTTCTTCTTTCGAGATCTTTACCAAAAATCGATAACATATAACTTATGTATGTAAACAAGCCATCAGCTAATCGCTGATTACAAGAGAGTTTTTGCGGTTTTTAAATCGATTTACAAAGTGCTGAAACCTTTCTTTTTTGAATAATACTCAATCTATAGTATAAAGCTACAAGCAAAAAAAGTTCACCAGGCTCTCATTCGGCCCCCATTACACCTAGGAAGCTGATTTTTTTTTTTAAAAGAAAGCCCTCGACGAGTACTTGATGCGAAAACTATAGCGAAGGCCCAATTTTAATTTTAAGGGCCTCAAATTTCGGAGAAAGGGGGCTAAAATCAACATAAAAAAATTTTGGAAATACACTTTCTTCCAAATTGCGTTTTAAACCGAATTCCAAAATTTGAACCAATTTGGTCCCATACAGAGGGAGAAATGGCCCAAAAACTAATTTTTGGACCCCCTCCTCTAAATTTATGAAAACTGAACCGATTTTGCTCATTTTTTTTTCAAAATATTCCTTATGACGTGTAGATATGTTATAAAACATTTGTAATTCAAAATTTTTTAGTTTAAGCATGAAAAATTAAAAATCAAAAAAGCATTATTTTGAACAATCATAACTTTGAACTTTAATTTCTCAGCCGAATATTTCCAATTTGCTAAGCATTTTATTTATCATCAAAATAATAGTAAACAAAAAATCCAACGTATACTTCTCAGCCGAGTATTTCTCTTTTCAATTATTCATTTTGCTTAGTAATATATAGTTTGTTGTAAGGAAAGGGACTTGGGGGCAACCTTCAAAAAGCGAGCTCTAAGAGAGAAAAGGGAGAGCGATGGGGGGGTTTGGGGGCGCAGCCCCCAAGAGCGAGTTCCGAGGGCGAAGCCCGAGGAACGAGTGCGGGGGTGAGGCCGCGAAGCGGCCAGGGGGCGGAGCCCCCTAGTATATTATGTAGTTCTGTTTACTTCATTTTAATTTAAAAAATATACGTATCAAGTAAATATTACAGAAAAAATTGGTCTAAAGGTTCAAAACAAAATACGTAGGTATGGATTCACCAAAATCTTTGATGTAAACATAAATCAAAGCACAAGAATAAAAACAATAGCCAACAATTTATTTCATCGAATAGACAATATAAATTTATCGGCGTATATTCGTCTCTTTCAGGGCCATATCACAGAACACAACTTATGCTTGACTCAACTATGAGATTTTCCCAAGTCATAAGTAAAATTTGCTATCATAGAACAAAAGTAAACAAAAGTTGAGTTGAAGTTTTTCTTTTACTGGTATCATAAAACAAATGTAAGTTTTCTATATCATGCTATGTTGCCAATAACAATAAAGCTGCAAGATCCTGTAAGAACCAATCAAATTGCTAATAAATGAAAAAATTTTGTATAATCAGTGGGCAATTCCAAAAAAATAAAATTGTTTATTTTTGTTTACAGGAGTAATCAACTCGTAGCTCACGTAACTGTCATGGGTCGTCGAATTATAAGCGTTTTCGACAATGTTTTCTTCTTTTCCTTTTCTGATTTTACGAGATAATTTCAAATTTATGAGAAAACGTTGCTACTTGTTTGATACTTAATGAGAGACTATGAAAGAGTGAAAAATAATTTAGAAATGTTGCCGTGATAAACTGAGAAATCATAAATGATAGTGAAATTACGAATCATGAAAAATGGGCAAACAATAAGATGAATGAAAAATACTCAAAAAATGAAAATAAATGTCAAATAATGTATTTGTTTTGTATATACACTGGATTATCGCGAGATATATTCCTACCGTACGATTGTATCATCTATTATTATCTTCAAATTGGTCAGTTTAGCAGTTCAGATATCCGATGAAAATTGTAGTGAAAAATTTTTCAAACAAATAACAATGCATAGAAAACAATTCAGCATAACATTTCACACTATTTATGCAGCTAATTAATTTTTTAAAAAAAGAAACACCCCTGAAAAATAATAAAGTAACTACAAAACGTATTTTTATTGTAAACATTTTGCTCAAGCTGAGCTTAAGACGTCAAATTTGACCTCTCAAGTTTTTTGTTTACAAAACAGTTTTCAAGTTGGAAAAAATCCATCTATGATACAAAAATTTGCTTAAGCAGCCATGTAAGTCTGAAAGTAAGCATAAGTAACGTTCTGTGATATGGCCCTCAGCAAATCTTTAAAAAAACTGAAAAATTTTAAAATTGCTGAAAAAAACAACTTTTTGAAATTATGAAACAAAAAAAAACATCACTACCAACCCATCGAGTTCCTAACAACAATTGTGGCACTCAGAGAAATGTGTTCGTGGGGAATTGTCCAACAAAAAAAACGAATCTTCCCGACCCTTGTTCAAATTGAAATTTTGATTTTTTTGCATATTGCTTAGCATTTCAAATATCTAGTCACTGATTGGATTATAGCTGAAATACTAATCACTGATTGGATAAATACGTGTTGACGATGACGATGACGATGACAACGACGAAAAAAGTGATTACATAAGAGTTTTTTAAAATATTGGGTCGAATACTGTACATATGGTACCTACTTATGAACATTACACGCTGATTACAAGACTGTTTTTGCTTTCTCTAATTGCTGATATTGGTGACTTTTTGATTTTTCTTTTCAAGGCTCAATACTTATATGTACAAGCCATCAGCTAATCGCTGATTACAAGAGAGTTTTTGCGGGTTTTAAATCGATTTACAAAGTGTTGAAACCTTTCTTTTTTGAAAAATTGAAAAATTTTAAAATTGCTGAAAAAAACAACTTTTTGAAATCATGAAACAAAAAAAAAACATCACTACCAACTCATCGAATTCCTAACAACAATTGTGGCACTTGGAGAAATGTGTCGTGGGGAATTGCCCAATAAAAAAAACGAATCTTCCCGACCCTTGTTCAAACTGAAATTTAAAACTGTCTTCCAATCACCGATCCGCTATAATGACTTGAGGACCTCATTGCAAAAGTAGCCCTTGTCACATGAACCTATGCAATCTCCAAAGCTCTCCCTTGAGCGTACCCAGTATCATGAATGTAAACTCTATAAAGCAATTCCTCTCAGGGCTACTCAGGGTAGACTAACTTGACGGTCATTTCATCATTACAACATGATCTCCGCAGTTGGCAATAGGTGCAATCGAGTAAAACGTGTCTAAAAGTTCATGTGACAAGGGCTACTTTTGCAATGAGCTCCTCACTTCTTAAATTGATTTTTTTGCATATTGCTTAGCATTTCAAATATCTAGTCACTGATTGGATTATAATTTGAAACACTAATCACTGATTGGATAAATACATGTTGACGACGACGATGAAACGATTACATAAGGGTTTCTCGCACTGCGCGCAAAAACTCTAATTAGGCCTATCCTCGTGTAATTTTTCTCGGAGCCCAACAAGATAGAAGTAATTTGCTGAAATTCTACGTTTTTTTTTTATTCTAGGAAGAAGGCATTAAAAATTACAAGATGGTTATTTGAATCATTTTTTGAAACATTTGACTACAGAACTGTAGATAAGAGGGAGAGGAAGGCAATTCTGGTACCCTTCGGTACCGACCTCCTCAAAAGCCCAAAAAATGAAATCCTTCAGGTAAATAATAAATCATCAATGTACAAAAATGATGAACTCACGGAATATTTCGGTAATATTTCGGAATTCACGTCTATTGACTCCCTTCCCTCCAACTCCTCCCTTTTGAATCTCAAGTAAACGTAAAATTAGCCGAGGAAACAGGAAGAAGTTCGAAACGTTTCTCGCAAATCGAAAGACGCAGAAATTTAACGTGTTCGGGTTAAATTGCTCAGCTTTAAGCTTAACCTTCCTCACTCTTTAGTCGTCATAACATACCAAATACCAAATCTAATCACCCCAAGGCGAACTTAAAACTGGTAGGTATCGTTTGAAATGTATTTTTTCACTTTCTTTTACACGGAAATCCAACGACAGGAAAAAAAACATCAATGGTAACCCTCTCGAATTATAAGGTTTTAATACCAATTACCTACTTCCTACGCGACTAGGAAATTAGTCGCGTTAGTCGATTACGCTGATATTTCAAAAAGCTACCCGGCAAATTCCTCGATTTAATTCTACGACGCCTTTGAAAACGACCTGACACAGCAACGTGCACCTAACCAGTAACCACCGAGTCACCGCAATAAGTCGAAGTACTCGCACTGTAGAGAAAAGCTCGAGCTTCGTTAACTTAATCGAATAATACGGAGAGTAGGTATAGTATCGCCATTTTGTACAAAACTACGTCGAATAATTCTCCCCTCCTCTGTGCAGTGTGCACCCCTTGTCCACATGCTGAGCTTATTTTTCGTCGAGTTTTTCGCAAAAACCTTTCCTGTCTACTTTCGTGTGCTCGGACCGAAATAATAACTCGGTCGAATAAAATTAACAACTGGACTGGCTTCTCTTCTACGTCCATTAACGGATATTACCTTTCATATTAAGTCTTCGAGACAAGATGGCATACGTCTATTTTAATAAAAATTCGTACCATTGTTTCGTCGTGTCGTTTTTCGCGGATATTTCTCTGTGCTTTTTTTCTCATCGCAATCGCATCCCTCTACGAACGAGTAACTTTTTTTCATCATCGTTCTAATCTACTTAACAATGTACCAGAGGATCACCAAGTTGCGACCGAGTGTAACTTTTTCTGATATTTATTGTCGAATATTGCTTGAGTTGAGTCGCAAATATCCTCCCTTCTCCTCACCTATACGTATATCTACTGAATTCATCAGCGCGGGGATCGTGTTTAGTTTGTAGCCAAAACATACGATTCGACCAATTGAGGAGTTCAAAAAACCAAAAATTCAGAAACTTTATCCCAATTTTTGAGGTTTTTTTGTGACCACTGACCATATCAAGTATCTCTAGAGAGGTGTGGAATATTTTTCTTAGTAGTACAGCAACCCAAAGTACTTGAGCACGAGTTTAATTGATAACCAAAATACTTGAAGGAAGATGTTTTGGACTGTGTTAAGTTGATTCTTCAAGATTATAATCACAGCTCTTTGAATATTACAAATGAACGGAATTTTTAAAAATACCAAACAGTTCTTTTCGATTTTAGTCTAAGTATATTCGAAATTGAAAGAGCTGGGCCTCTGGCCTGAGATTAAAATTTTCAAATTGTTCTGGAATCTCGAACACTGTCTTCTTTGCAGTGCATTTAAGCAGTTTTCAATTTTCCAAAATTCGAGTGTTTTCAATTCTGAGCTCAAACAAAATTGATACAATCCAATAACCCAACATGCACATAGAACTTCAAACGCTCTACAAGAGAGGTTCTGTTTATTTTTGTCTGCGTCCAAAATCGAAGGCATCAGAACACTTGGAAAATTTGAACCGACCACCTAGCTTTTTTGATTTTAAAAACTGGCTAAAATGAAAATCACTATTTTTAGGGTTTTTTCAAAAGTTTGCGATAAGACGCAATCAGATTCAATTCATCTGTAATATTCAAGAAATTCTAATCACCTCGAAAAATTAACATAAAATAGCCCACAACTCTGTCCCTTCAATATTTAAGGTAGACAATTCAACCTACACTTATACAGATTGAGTTGCAGTTATAATGAGTAAAACATTCAACATATGTCCTGGAACACTTTGTATGTTCGACTCCTTCTAATTCCAGTCCAAAATTCAACATCCTTTTCACATACTTGAATAGAAAAACGCTGAACTTCTCCTCAGTAATCCCTCAACCAACAACAAGTTTCTCCTCTTCTTCGAACATCACCTGAAGTAAGTAACAGAAGAGATAAGAATGAGAACTAAAATCCATTTTAAAAAATCCCAGAAGGCAGAAGGTATAGGCAGTATTTCTGTCTTCTTTTGGTTTTTTTTTCTTCAAATCAATATCTCAAACAGCACTTCTTACTGTCTCACAGTCCTCACAGAAATACATTTTTGGACAACCTTGAAGAGTCAACATTAGGATATTATGTGATTTATAACTTTGCCCCATCAAATTTTGGGGTCGGCAACCTTAGTTCTAATCAGAACTGAACTGAACCGTGCCATTTAATTAGCTCGTACCCGTAAATGAAAACTTTTGCAGAATACAGCACTAAAATATAATCAAATTGAGGTAGAAAGCTGAAATTTGATTTTATGTTTCATATTTGACCCCCTAAATAATTTGATTGTGATCGCAACTCCTTCTGAAATCATTAGCAAATTAAAGAAAATCCAAAAATAATCTGCACGAGAGTTCATCAGGACTCCTAAAGTCCTAACTGTCATTAATTAAAAATTCATACAAAGAGAGCAATGTATTTACAACAGATGAAAATTCCATCTTTTCAACTTTAATTTCATCAAACGACTTATGTAGTTCATTTTTTAAATGAAATTGAGCCACATTTAAATTTAAAAAAAAATAAAATGAATAAAACTAAAGAAAAAGCCCGTTCAGCACTGTGTTTAAAATATTTATCCTGATATGGAGTAAGTAGGTACTTTTGGTTGTTCTCTGATTTTTATCTTTTAATTCGTTAGGTTCGGCGATTTATTTACGGTTGAGATGTCACCGAAAATAATTCCTCCACACTGAATACGTGGAGAAAAATTCGGAGATTAGGTCTCACCTAGACCTACTCGTACAAGTGCACCAAATGAAGATGACAAAATTCAAAGTTAATATAGTAATTCTTCGATTTCCTCTACTTTCCACCTAAAGATACGCTGGAGTGTCTCAAAACGCTACGGAGGGCTCAGCAAGACAAAAAAGAAGAAAAAAAAAGCAAGGTAGGTAAGCCATTTTCATTTTTTTTTTTTTTAAATCTGACAACGCTTGGCAAAAAGTCATGGCCAAATAACCTCAACAAGACGTAGGTAAGAAAATTTCCAAATTTCAGATCAATGTTTCACGTCCCCAACGAGAGGCTCAAATTTTAAAAAATTAAAAAATGTTATTTTCATAAGTTTCGAATTTTTATTTTTTTTTGAAAAGGGAGGGGGTATGTTGTCTTTTGAAATTTTTGGTACTCCTATTCGAATTTCAAAATTTTGAAGCAAAATAGTATACTTAGTAACTCATCACACAGGATAACATAATTTTTTATATCGCCTAAAATACCTTCTATTTTTTGAAAGCTTTCGCCCTCGCTTCGCTAGGGCCAGTTTGTTTCTCTTTTCGGTCTTTTCCTTAATTAATAAGAGTAAGTTTTAACTCTGGAGGCGGAGGGGGTGGTGTTAAGTATTGATCTAAACATTTTAAATTATTGTTACACCCAGTTGAGGTCATTTTGCCACAATTATTTGCAAGGAAGGCTCCATCAAATTTCAAAACAAAATTTAAAAACAACTCACCCTACTAAGCAACTAATGAGTTAATCGATAATCATGATGGTCTGATTCAAAAAAATATAAATCATTTTTCCATCATAATTCGGGATTCTTGTAGGCCTTTGTGAGCTTTTTGGCGGATGTAAAATGGTGAGGACAGTTGGTAGATGTGAAATTCGATACTATTAAGACCACGTAGATGCCGTTTTCAACCACTGAATGAGCATTTCAGAGGCATCAGAGGTAGAACCACGGCTTCACATACTGGAGTTGTTCGAATTTTTAAAAATCAATTTCCAACTTAAAAAAAATTCAAAAATTTAAAATTTCTCATAACGTAAGGAAGGCACAAGATTGATGTTCAGGAAACTCTGAAAATCTTACTAGAAAAACCTGTACTTATAAGAAACCGAATCGAGGATTCATTTGGCAATTCTGGAAAAAAGAAAGAATTAAAAAAAATATTTGAAAATTTTTACCAAAAAAACAAAACTTTTTTACAATTTTATAGCAACTAGAAAAAAACAACTATTTTTTCATAATTTTTAGCAATGCAAGAACTCTAATTTTTTTGGAAAGCAAAACTTTTTCAAATTCGTACGTCAGAAAAGAAACAAACGAGAAACACGAATTTCTAAAAAAAAAAAAAACCTTAGGAACGCTATAAAAAATAAAGAAATCAGCATCAGCCGATACTTATCGATTTTAGGACAACGATTTCATCCTACTTCTGTTCAAATTTGAATTAATGGTGCTACCTACTCAATAATCGTTTGCTGTACTTATTTCAAAAGTCACACATACAAATATTTTTAATCACGCCTGCTGAAAAAGCAGGCAGTCCTATAAGCCTGTGAAAGTGAGAAGGAAAATATGTGCGCAAACAAGTTACGATTTTTAGTGATGTGCGGAAATCACTTTCGCCCCTTTTCAGGGGAAGATTTGCTTCTCAGGCACTTGAATCGAAAGTTGGAAAAATCTCATAACAAAAAGCTATTGTCTATGATGAAAAATTCCATTTTTTTTTTCAATGTTTTTAATCACAAACATTTATTTTTGGAGAAAATTAAAGGTCCCATGAAAAATATTGTGTGACTGACTTTTTCCAGGAGGCACAATTTCAAATAAATTTCAAAATTGTACCCATTCCTTCTTGAGCCGACTGAGTTGGTTTTAATAGATAAGTAAAGTTCCCTAATATCGACCAGTGCCTAAATTGAACCACCCGCCGCCATTCTCTGCAGCTACTGCCTCGATTTCAAACATTTTAGTCATGCGAATAATTTTTCGATGATGAATCAAATAAAATAAAAATTAACACTCTAAAGCCAATTCCATCATCTGACCAAGGAAAGCCACCTCCCTTACCAGTTTGGATACCTCTGACAGCAATCGTACTCCTTCAGCTGATGGAAATGATAGCGAAATGGAGATTGCGATCCAGGGTTCTCATTTTTTAGCTTGTAATACTTACTTATTCAGAGAATAAAAATGCCCAGGAGTGGTTTGAATGCAAACAAATGCTTAAATTCTGCACCTGGGGCAATGACAACCATGAGGGTTGCGATGCTTTGATTGAAGGAAATCTCGAATAATAAATTAATCGTTTATTTTCGCGAATTTTTGGGATGGTCAGAACCAGACGACCTTTTCTCAGGTGCTCATCAAGTAGGCTATTTGCTTTCGATTTTCAGTTACAATTAATGCAATAATTGCGGAAACCAATGAACCGATCACGATAATCAAATGATAAGACTTAAATTTGAGTAAATAATTTTTTTCATTGCATTTCATAAATCATCTGAATCATCAAGGGTTAAAAATGTAATATGTGATAAGCATCGCTACTTAAAGTAGTATTAGCTAGTATCTATAGCTTGGAAACAAAGACTCAACTACACGAACAAATCCTGTAATGAAAAATCATTGCAATGCGAACTACACAAATAATAGGTGGCTAATGGAAAAAAAATGGCGTCGACCTCTAATGCCATTTGCTGCATTACTGGGCAGTGGGCACTGGGCAGATTCACGAAGTTGAATGTCAACCATAGTCAAACGCAGTATAAGCAATCAGACAAGAGATAAGCCAAATTCGAATCTACCTTCAATTGATACCATCATATTATAAACCTTCACTGACTGGTAAGAAGAATTCATATTTTTCTATGTAAAAAACACACATACTCGTACACAGAGCGAAAGCAACTGCACTTCTGCAGAACATAAAAAATAACCCCGCCATCCATCAATACCAAAACCCAGAAACTCGGTACGTATTTATACCCCAAGACTACATAAAATTACACTCTTACATACCTCGGACTAGGAGCAGGACCAATACCATCCTGTTCATCTTGTTCATACAACGTTGAATTCGTCCTGGTCGACATCGCAAACACTTTCAAACGAAGCGAAAAAAATAAAAAAAACTATAGACTCGCGTATCGTCAACTCATGAAATTGAAAAAAAAAGTCAATAGGTACGGTATGTGATAAAAAGTACGTATTAATCACGCGTAGACACACTGGCAAGGTAAAAGAAAGGGGGAAAAGCGAAGGAAAAAAATCATACTCGCGTCAAACATCGAGAACGTTATGATTGGTAAAATGGATATCTGGAAGCCGTACAAAGAAGCCATCGCTTAAACGGATCAAACCCATAGAAAAAGCTTTGCCATGACGTACGTTTGGTTGATTTTTCTCTAATCTTTATGACCTACATACCTATAGTAGATACGTTGAAAATTTCATTCTTCTAGTTTTAAATCTGGGGCTCCAATTACAAGTACTGGGGGGGGGTTTCCTAGCTCCGATGAAAATAACCAAGTATGGCAGGGCTACCCATAATCAGCAATTGAGGGATTGGAAAACTGAATATTGGTCAATTTTTCAACATTTTTCTCCAATGGAGTTTAATTTTTTAAAATCATAATATTCCTATACCAAGGAAACTGGAACTAGATACGAGTACATCGTGAGACCAAAAAGACCTTCAGAGAACCTAATCGTGAATGGCAATTTCGTATCAACAAAATTCGACACATTGTCGTCTTCGTTCTCGTCTTCGTCATTAAACATTCACTGTACCTGTAGGTATAAGAATATTTATTAATATATCTGACACGACGTACTATACTCGTATGGTAGACAACGTCATCGTATTTTCATTTAGTACCTCGACGACGTCAATAAGAACGAACGTTCGTACGTTTTACGCAATACCGTATATTGTTTCAACAAACCTTTATACGCATAGGGATGTAGAAAAGTGATACCGAATTGTGCTACCTGTCGTCATCTTCGTCGTCGTCAGCATCACATAACGCCACATCTCAATCTTTTGGCTTTCACACTTCATCATTATCGAGTCAAGGTAAAGGATTATGATTTAATTCTTTCCCTATACCCTTGTAATGATACATCCTCGTATGGCTGGAGTGTTTGTTTAGTTGTTTCCATGTGCCTTATCATTACACGACTACCTAAGTACCTACATATAAAAATAATACCTACCCACCTATTCGATTATCTTTCGTAGGTAGGTAACTGTCACAAAAGTTTTCCCCTCCGCCCTTCTTACTCACTTTCAAATGCTTGCCTTCCTTTACGTGATTATATGTTTGACATATACATAAAAAAACCATTGATTCTAATTTGAAGCGATATCCAATTATCCATCGTGATCAAGTTATAGGCTAATAAATTTAATAGAAAGAACTACTCGTAAAATCAAGTGAATATGACCGGATAACATCAACTTAGAAATCCTTTTCTACATACGACCCCTAAAACCTCATAATCGATATCCAAGACAAAGTTTATCAAAGTTTACTCCAACGTGGACTATTCAGTGTCTCACTTCCCTTATGCAAGGAGTTTTGACCAAAAAGGGCACAGAAATCGAGTAATCTATGCTCTTATACATGAATACACTTTATTCCCCTTTTCCATTACAAAGAAATAAAAGAAATGGCAGCAAGATACTAAATCTGAGAAATTGATTATTAATAGGTAAGTGTTGATTTTTCCAAAGTGATTACTGATTGAATCTTTCATGTCGGTACGAACTCGCCCATACGCAAATTTCCAGAAAAAAAATTCAAAAGCATTAAGTTGTTCAATTTTTGTTTCAAATTACCCCAAAAATGAAAGTTTCTGCAGATAAATGCACTCTAGATACATTACTGGCATAAAATGTGCTCTACGATTTTGTCTATCTTGACCATTTTTCGTGGGGGTTTTTGCGAAATATACATCATCATAAAAATGATTTTTTTTTAAAATGGTTTTACAAGAAAAATGAAAAAAATGAAACAAATGCAGAGCTTAAAATTCTTCCAGCTAAAACGATGATTCATTTTCAACTCAAAAAATCTGATTTAAGAGAAGTTCCCGCCAAGGTAACCTTTTGAACTCACATTCTCCGATTTGATTGAAGGTGAATAAGATCAGAAGAACATGTCCTAAAACTCCCAGAACCAGAATGTCAGGTGCTCGAGTTCATTTTTGGATTTTGGCTGAATTTTTGAAAATTTAAATGAACCAGAAAATCTGTTTCGAGGACGATAACGAGAATCGATACGAA
This sequence comes from Planococcus citri, assembly GCF_950023065.1. Lineage (NCBI taxonomy): Eukaryota > Metazoa > Arthropoda > Insecta > Hemiptera > Pseudococcidae > Planococcus > Planococcus citri. The sequence goes on along the minus strand of NC_088678.1, from coordinate 28,702,522 downwards.
TAATTTCTTCAATGCAACTCCCTCACATCCACAACTATGTACTAGTTTTAAAACATTCTGGAGTCTCCAACGATTTTTAAAATTTTTTTCCAAAAATGTCAAACAACTCTGAAATACCCAAAAATAAACGGCGCCTGTAACTTTGTTCGATGCTTGAGTATTGGGCACCCTATCGACCGTTTTAGGAGGTGACCACGAAATTCCAGTAGGACCAGATCAAAAATGAAATTTCAACCAATTTGTAAACTTGAAAAAAAGTGAAGAAAAAACAAATTTTTAAAGAAGGTACGTTGTCGAGTTGGGTAAAATCTAGTAAATCGGATGATACATATTTTCGTAAGTAGGTACGTACATTCTTTAAAAATTTGATTCTTTCGATTTTTCTGGAATTTGCGAATTGGTCAAAAAAAATTCACTGTTGAACTCATACTGCTGGAATATCACAGTAGGAAAAGGTACCTAAATTGACCGAGAAGATGGTCAATAAGCAACGATCGAAGGTACGAATGCTAAAGTTAATTTTTGGCCCTGCCACAGCGATCTAAAATTTGTTGTGAAAATTAAAAATATCGCTAGAGGCTTCAGAATGGCCTTAAACAAACAATTATCAATTATGTAAGTGAGCTGAACTGGGAATGATTTACGTAGGTAGGTTTACTCGGCTCAAAAAATTACACAAATTGGCTGAAAAAGATTTGAAAATTACCCTTGTATCAGTTTTTTTTAAAAATTAGCTAAGGCATCTAAATTTTCCAAAATTCGACAAAAACCCAAAAATGAATTTTAGCCTCTGAAGTTTTAGTTACAGAGCTTTTAGAACGTATTCTTTCGATCAAGCTAGGTTTCATTCAGATCGGAAAGAGTAAGTTTAAAAGGTTGCCTTGAAAAGTTAAATTTTTCGACAAAACTTTTACGAATTTGTAGAAAAACTTTAAGGATGTGAGAAAAAATTGAACCTACAGCATAAATTTCATTTTCTGTAAAATGGGATTCGTTTTTTCTCAGAGGGCTTGAGCAGGATCATAGGAACAAAAACGATAACAAAGTTGATAACAACGTTGATTCCCATATAGGAAAAGTAAATGCTTTAGATCAAGTAAGAAAGTAAATAGATTTTCATCTCGGATCAGCGTGTTATTATACACATCAAAACAACGTATTTATGATGAAGACCAAGTTTCATTTTTAAAAAGAGCAGCAAATTCAAGTCCCTCACATCAATGTTTCATCACATTACTTTTTGCTCAACTTGAAAAGTAAGGAGGCTACGAAAGGATTTAAAAGTACCTAATTTTTATAAATACGAGAAGTAGGTATAGGTAAAGTAATCAGGTACAGGTACGTTAAGAATTAATAAAGAAATTCTTCTGCGACAATTTTTTTTCGCGAGGATTTGAATATAAAAAAGTTATCAACACCTAAACTTCGTGAATTCGCACTTTTTCTAAAAAAAAAAAAATGTTCATAGGTGAATATCAAGCGCAGATACGAGTAACTTTTTGTCCACTTTTTGACATGGAAACTGAAGATTTTCTCGACCATATTTGAAAGTTGGATATTTTTTTCAAAATCGATTCACAATTATCACGATTGACGCATTCAGTTACTCTGGAAAGAATGGATTCATTCAACATAAGATTAAAAAAATGAATGAAAGCATTCAAAGTCGCATTTAGGATAGGTTTACAGCTCTTTACATGGTGATCTCTGCAGTTCGAAGAGTCATACTTCCTCCATGTTCTCAGCTGATAATAATGCCAGTTTCTCTCATTTCTGAGTCGCTTTCAGTCTCAACTCCTCAGTCACCATATTTAGCTGGTGGGGAAAGAAATAATAAAGGTTCCATTTTCCGACCTCACTTTAAGATTTAGAAAATATTCACTTTTTGAAAAATAATCGTAGATACACCTTTTGAAAACTAGGATCATAGAAATTCAGTCTTATATTTTTCACACCTTTGAAGCCAGTTGTATTCGAAATGCTTTGTCTGTTGATTTTAAATTTCAGTCGAAAGAGCAAAAAAGTGGTGGTAGTGGTTATTGGATTTTATGGCTTTGAAAACATTCCTGATTATTCAGTAATTTCTGGTCGTTCAGAATCATACTTAAGAAAATACGCTCCACAAATTACTTACCAAATCTACATTTCACTAATTTTATAACATTAGAAAAGGTAAAAGAAGTGAGGTAAAAGCCTGGATTTTGACAGTAAAATCAATTAATTCGATAACTTCAGAATGGTGATGGAGAAATTTCAAACACAAAACTCAAAACCGGCAGGATTTATGGTTAAATCAAATTATTGATATCGTTGATGGTTTTATTTGGATGGATCAATCTATCATTCCATTAATAAAAATCTGACCATGACAACGTCGAGTGAGTCAGAAAGCTCCAGACATTCGTTTATGTATGTAATGTACTACCCACACAAGCTCCGCAGTCAAAGATTATGGGGATAGCTAGCCCAAAGATGGAAGATATGAGAACTGAGCAGAAGGGAAATGACCCCCCCCTCTCTGGTCACGGCATTGGCAATAAAATCTCGCAAAGACTAATTTTTGAAGAATTATCACTTATCAAGAGTCAACAGCTTTGTCTGATAGAGAGTCGTTCAAGGAAACAGTTATTAACAATCCACAGAGGAAAAATCGATCTCGACTCATGAGTACGATTTATAGAGGTTTTTTCTGACATCTTATTTTCATTTTTCTCCATATTTTTTTGCGCCATGATCCCAAAAAGGCCTGAAAAAATGTTGTTATCTCCAGAGGCGACAAATGTCTCGTTTATAGTTAGTAAGTACGTTAAGACGTCTACTTCCGATCAGCATCATCCAAAGTGATATGTGATAAGATTCAAGTTGAGATGTTGATGTTTATAACCCATGAAATAAGACAACAAAGTGACCTACATACTCAAAAGTTTTATCAGATGACTTTTTGCTCAATTTGCAAATTGAAGAAGGCGCAAATGTTTTTTGAAAAAATGAAAACAGATCGTACGTCATCATGAAAATTATTGAGAAAATGAATATTAGTAAGTAGGTAAGGTAACTATTTTCCTACCTATAAGTACTTAAAAAAATGAAAAAATTTTCTTTATGACAATTTTGATGCCAGGATTTGATTTAAAAAGGTTATTATGTACCTAAACTTCATGAATTGGCAATTTTCCTGAAAAAAAAAAGAAAAAAAACGGCCATGAACTTCAAGTAGTACATACATATGACAACCATCTTCAATGATGAAAGAGCATTATAGTAAGCAATTTACGAACCACTTATGAAAATGATATTCAATGTTCGCCAATTTAATTTAGAGAATTTCTTGGCATTAATTTTATTCAATCTGATGAGTTCCTTAGAAAAATGTGGACGAGAAAGTACTCACATATGGAATTGAAATCACTTGTATTTCTTAGCCTAGTTATTAAATCACCCAGAAAAAGGGGTGATTTTGATATGCAAAATTTTGAAAAACGAAAATCATTTTTTTGGAAAATTTCAAGTGGGAATCATTTGTATATGTGTCCCAGATCCCTTTTCTAGTGTTGGCCTCAATTCAATCCCCCCCACTGTGGACCCCGGCCCCCCTAAAACGGCGATAATTAGAATTCGACCCTCATCGATGTGTAATATGTCGATTGACATGTTTTCAAGGTCGTAGAATTCGAATCTGGAGTTATTTTTTTTGTAGAGGTGGAGGGTGAGGCGTGGGGAGGGGGAAAATGTCAAATTTTGCTTATATTATCGTGTAATATGTCGATTTATGTTTTTCAGGCCGCAGAGTTCGAATCTGGACTTATTTTTTTGGTAGGGGTAGAGGTGAAGTGTGGGGAGGGAGAAAATGTAAAATTTTGCTTGTATTATCGTGTAATATGCCGACTAGCGCGATAAAAGTACAGCTGTCTGAAATTTGGCCAAGTCGAAGGACAAATGGGCGCTGGACAAGCCGAAGGACAATCTCAACGTTTTTTCGTTTCTAACCTTACCTACTGGACATTATTCGATTTTTAACACGTAATAAATGTGTACTTATCATGTAGAATAACTTCCCTTTCTAAATTATCGTTTTTGGCGGGTTCATCAGGGTAAATAAAAAGGCAAGCCGAAGGACACAGATTTTGCGAAATATCAAAACTTCACAGATAAGTACGATCAGAACGAGCTGTACTGTAGTTTTTTGAAAAAACTGTGCGGGGTAACATTTCTATGAGAACAGTGAACCAGTGTAGCCACTCACCAGAAAAAAATGTTGGATTGGGAAGCTACCAAAAATAATTGAAAATTGCTCGAAAATTTGCGCAAAAAGTGTGTGACAGTTTTCAAATGTGAATTGTGAGCTTCCTATAGACTTATTGCAATTGCAATTTGCACAATAAGAGACCTTCATGTTCTATGATAATGAGAATGTGTCAATTTTTCCAAAAAAAAAATGAAGTTCATGACACTTTATAACATTCATTTTCAAAAACATGATGTGTGACAGCCAAGTCGAAGGACATTTGGGGTATAAAATCAAATGTACACCAATGAAAGGAGGGTCTAAAAACCTCAATACCAAGTGTGAAATGTGTGCGGGGTCATTCTTGAATGGACCAAAAAAAAAAAAAAAATTCATGCTAAAACCATTGAGAAATTTGCCATGTACACGAATTTTACCTTTTTCTGAGAATTACCCATGTGTATATCAGAAATCCCAAGAATACCACCAGTAGGTAGTCTACTTTTTTCCTCCGTTTTCTTCCAATAGATATTACTTGGATAAGTAACCAATAAACATAATTATGTACAGGACATCGTGAGATAGTGATGAGGTATTTCACACAGAAACATAATGCAACTCATACCTGTGCATCACCACAGAGACAATAGTAAACTCGTTGATTCTTTTTTTTTTCAAAATTGGCGTACGATTTTCAATCAGACACAGTTTAAAAGCTACGAAGAGCGGATATTTGGGATCGTTTTTGTGCAAAAATTTTTGATACGGTTGTTCGCAATCGTAATGTGAACTGGAAAGCACACAGTTGTAGAAACAGAGAAGGAAAGTACCTATTTAAAAACATTGCATTTTTGTAATTATTGTAGGTACCCCTTTTCAAATGTATATACCTGAAAGAAAAAACTGTGCTCTTTTTATACTGTAAATCTCAACCTTCCATCTCATTCGGATCAAAAGTTATAAATTTTCAAATGTTTTAAAAACCTTGGGAACCTGCCACAGCGATCTAAAATTTCTAGTGAAAATTAAAAATATCGCTAGAGGTTTCAGAACGGCCCAAAACTATAACAATTATAGATTATGTGAGTGTGCTGAACTGAGGGAATGATTTACGTTGGTAGGTTTACTTGGCTCAAAAAATTACACAAATTTTCTGAAAAAGATATGGAAATCACCATTGTATCAGTTTTTTTGAAATCAGCTAAAGCATCTAAATTTTCAAAAATTCGACAAAAATCTAAAAATGAATTTTAGCCCCTGAAGTTTTAGTTACAGAGCTCTCTAAATTTGAAACAGTGAAATTTCGCTGCTTAGCAGTCACGACATTTTGGCTTCTTAAAAGCAGTAGTTTTTTACTGCAAAACAGTGAAAAATCTACTGAATTGATCAGTAAAAATCATTTTTACTGATCAATTCAGTAAATTTTTTACTGTTTTGCAGTAAAAAACTACTGCTTTTAAGAAGCCAAAATGTCGTGACTGCTAAGCAGTGAAATTTCACTGTTTCAAATTTAGAGAGAGCTTTTAGAACGTATTTTTTCGATCAAGCTATGGTTTCATTCAGATCGGAAAGAATAAGTTCAAAAGGTTCCCTTAAAAGTAAAATTTTTCGACAAAACTTTTACGAATTTGTAGAAAAACACTAAGGATCTGAGAAAAAATTATACCTACAGCATAAATTTCATTTTCTGTAAAATGGGATTCGTGTTTTCTCAGAGGGCTTGAGCAGGATCATAGGAGCAAAAACGATAACAAGGTTGATACGCATGGAAAAGTAAATGCTTTTTACTTTAGATCAAGTAAGAAAGTAAATAGATTTTCATCTCGGATCAGCGTGTTATTATACACATCAAAACTACGTATGTATGTACGAGACTTAGTATTTATGATGAAGTCCCAAGTTTCATTTTTAAAAAGAGCAGAAAATTAAGTCCCTCCTCTCTAAATTTGAAACAGTGAAATTTCACTGCTTAGCAGTCACGACATTTTGGCTTCTTAAAAGCAGTAGTTTTTCACTGTTTTGCAGTAAAAAACTACTGCTTTTAAGAAGCCAAAATGTCGTGACTGCTAAGCAGTGAAATTTCACTGTTTCAAATTTAGAGAGTCAAATCAATGTTTCATCACATTACTTTTTGCTCAACTTGAAAAGTAAGGAGGCTACGAAAGGATTTAAAAGTACCTCCACCATGTTCTCAGCTGATAATGTCAATTCCTCTCATTTCTGAGTCGCTTTCAGTCTCAACTCCTCAGTCACTATGTTCAGCTGATGGAGGTAGAAATAATGAAGGTTCCATTTTCCGACCTTACTCTCAGATTTCGAAAATATTCACTTTTTGAAAAATACTCGTAGATACACCTTTTGAAAACTAGGATCATAGAAATTCAGTCTTGTATTTTCACACCTCTGAAGCTAGTTGTATTCGAAATGCTTTGCCTTTGATTTTAGATTTCAGTCGAAAGAGCAAAAAAGTGGTGGAAGTGGTTATTGGATTTTATGGCTTTGAAAACATTCCAAGAAGCCAAAAGTTGATTTTTCAGTGATTTCTGGTCGTTCAGAATCATACTTACTTTAAAAAAATACGCTAGAACAAAACCTGCTAAAAGTATGTACTAGATCACTGAATTTTATAACATTAGAAAAGGTAAGAAGTGAGGTAAAAGTCTGGATTTGGACAGTACAATCGATTATTTCGATAACTTCAGAATGGTAATTGAGAAATTTCAAACACAAAACCGGCTGGATTTATGGTTAAATCAAATGATTGATATCGTTGATGATTACACTTGGACGGATGTATCATTCCGTTAATAAAAATTTGACCACGACAACGTCGAGTGGGTCAGAAGGCTCCAGACATTCATTTACTACCCACACAAGCTCCGCATTCAAAGATTAACTATATAGCAGTAATAGTCAAACGAGAAGTTGTGGACGGGGATAGGTCAAAGGAGAAAGATATGGAGACTGAGCAGAATGTGTTGACTCCCTTGGTCTTGGCATTGGCAATAAAATCTCGCAAAGACTAATTTTTGAAGAATTAACAGAGTCAATAGTTCCCTATATTTTTTTACGCCATGTTCTCGTATTCCTCATGAGTTAGGTAGAGGAAATGTCTCGTTTAGTTAGTAAGTACGTTAAGACATCTACTTCCGATCAGCATCATCCAAAGTAATATGTGATAAGATTCAAGTTGACTGTTCAGTGAACGCATAAAGCAAAACCACAAAGTGACCTACTCAAAAATTTCATCACACTTGACTTTTTGCTCAATTTTCAAATTGAAGGAGGCACAAATGGTTTTTGAAAAATGAAAATAGATCGTCAATTCTTGAGAAAATGAATACGAGTAGTAAGTAGGTAATTACATAATTACTTGGGTAAACAAATGAAAAAATTTCGTTGTGACAACTTTGCTGCCAGGGTTTCAATTTGATAAGTACCTGAACTTCATGAATTGGCAATTTTCCTTTTAAAAAATGGTCATCAACTTCAAGTAGTATGACGACCATCTTCAATGATGAAAGAGCATTAGTAAGTAATTTACGAACCACTACTAAATGATATTGCAATGTTCGCAAATTTAATTTTGAGAATTTCTTGGCATTCTGTTTCTATCCATTCGAATTTCGTTCAATCTGATGAGTTCCTTTGAAAAAAAGTGGACGTGAAAGTACTCACATTTGGAATTAGAATCACATTTCCTTATCCTTATCATATACTTATTGGACAACCAAGGAACACCGTCATATCGCCAGTAGTAAGTAGTCTTCTTTCTTCCTCCACTTTCGTCCAATAGATATTAATTAAGTTAGATTAGTAACCGAGAAACATATGTACAGGGCGTTGTTGTGAGATATAAGTAAATAATTTTGCCCAGTAACGATGCAACTCATACCTGCGCAGTGTGCACCACCACGTTGATTTGTTCTCTTCAAAATCAGCATACAATTTTCAATATTGTTCACCTTCGTATGTGAACTGGAAAGCTTACAGTTAAAGCAACAGAGAGAAGGGGAAGTGTACTTCATTTCAGATGTACGAGTATAGGCTACCTACCTGAAAGAAAAAACTGTGCTCTTTTTATGCCATAAATCTCAACCTCCCATCTCATTCGGATCAAAAGTTATAGAAAAATTTTCAAATGTTTTAAAACCTTGGGAACATTTATCAAAACTCTAAAGATCGGAAATATTTCAGAAATTTGATGCATTTTTACATTTTAATTCACATAAGATAGAAAGCTGAGATTTGCAACAATGAAAAGAGCCAAGTTTTTCTGTTTCAAAAACATCTTAAATAATAACAGCTCATGAGAGCAAATTTTTGAAACAAATAAGGACAAAAATTCGCAAAAATCAAACACCTTTCAACAGGTTTTTCTCTCTATCTTTTTCAACCATGCTCTTCCCAAGTCACATACGATGGTGGATAACCATATCAAAAAGAAGACCTTACATACTCGTAAATCCGCTTCCTTCTAGCGCAAACCCCAAACCTCTCTACTCATCATGGCTTTCGAAATGCATCAAGTTTAAAATTGTACGGTCGTCGTGATTTTTAAGCAAATTTTGTAATAAATCTACTGTTGACCTTGTAGTCTCCGAGTAAACAATTTTTTTCCTTCTTTTTTTTGCAGCTCATCCAGCAATAATTCTAACCACAAAAATCATCTCAAATCGAACTTTCTTGTCAGTTTAGCTCAGTTTGGAACATTTTTACATGGGAATATCATCATCCCAACATCGTTTTGGCTGCAAACGTTGCTGTGGCGCGCAATTCCGCAGCATTTGGTCTCAGCGTGATCACGAGAAAAACTGCAAATCTTCGCCCGGCGATGTATTCAGGTGTCAGAAGTGCACTCAAACTTTTCGCAGCTCTTGTGATCTCATGACTCATAATGCATATTGCCCATGCCGAGCTTGCAGTAAGCACAATGTTTTCATCAACTAATAATTAATTTTTTAGCATATCTGTTGAGTAGGTAATTTCATTTTTATTTAATTTTCACGTCATGTCACCAAAATGATTTTACGATAAATAGAATTTAAACGGACTACATGAAAGAAAATTCCCCCTTGTCCATTCCCATCAATATTATAATACACTTCCTCGTAAAACACATAATAAATCCATATCTTTGGCACATTAACACAACCCTATTAATCAACCAAAAAAAAGGGGGCAAATGGCGACGAGAAACCGCTCCGTTTCAGAGACACTTTCTCATCTCGGATAGTAAATTATTATAACGATAATTACGCTGCTTATAAAGTTTTACCGCGTTAATTAATTATACTCTTATTCGTTAACGGACTTATTAAAAGGCGTTAATTTACATCGTTTAATCTGCAATTATCATCTTGACTAAAGCTGAAGGAGTTTCGATAAACGTAAATTCAAAACTTTATAACCGTCAGATAGATAAGTTGGACTTAATTTGCCCCTTCGTCGTCTCACCAGACACCAGCATCGTGGCAGGATGTCATATTAAATTCAGTCGTTCTGTATCGAGTTAATTTTTATCTTATGATTCTCAAATAATGAAAAATAGAAATGATCACATTTCTACATTTTTAATGTTAAAAATTCTATAAATATGTACCTTACAAGATCAGACACCATCTTGAATGAATCACTCACAATGGAAAAAATTGATGCAGCCTACTTCAGTAAGTTGGTATTTGAGTAGTTCCCAGGCAAACAAAACCTATACTTTTTTTTAAAATATTCATTTCGCGACTGTTACGTAGTTGACCATCGCCACCGTTGATGTTTTTTCCAAAACACAAAGCTATACAGCTTCGAATCGACCCTTTATTCATAATAAATCTTGGGTCCTTTTCCCTCAGTTCTATATATTCGAAAACGCATCGGCCAACATTGAGATAGAGAGAGAAAAAATGTTAAGCAAGCGTAACACGAAAACCCATCTAGGTTGTTTATGAGTGTAATTTGTGTATTGCGTGTGCTTTACGCGCCGCTCTCTGGCAGAGAGTTTATGTCGCCATCGAAAATCGTCTTTATTTTCAAGATTTATGCTCATATAATACGCCGCCGTATAGCTTTGATATGTCGTTCGAGGCACGCGGAATCGCAATTTCGTACTGCTATAATATAGTTTTATGTATTACGTATACTATATGCATAGATATATTCGATACAGAGTGATTCGGAGTAATAGTAACGCCTTTCAATTCGGTAGCTATGCAACACTTCGTGAGTCTGTGGAGGAGTGTTTACATAAGTTGCAGACTGCAGGGGCTTGCTCATCAAAATATGCTCAAAAACACATTTTTAATAAAATGTCCATTCTTTGGCAAGTTTTTGAGAGAACTGTTTCAATCCTTTGGAGCCCCAACTCAGGAGCAATACTATGCCGCGGCCGTAGATATAGAACAGAAATTAAGACATACCTAAGTAAGTAATCTTTCTCACCAGAAATTATTCTAAAATTTTACTACATCTTCTCAAGTACCTATACTACCTACCTATGAGAATACCAATGAGAAAAGCTTCAAGCTAGCTAAATCCAACATCTTTCGCAACAAGAAATTCTGAAATGATTTGGAAAATATTTAAACTTTATTCGCTGAAAAAATGACAATCAGACCAAAATTCTACGATTTTATTATTTTTCCCTGCAAGGAATTGGAAAATTTTCCGAAATAATTCCCCGTCCTCAAACAATAAAAGACTCGAAAAGTTTATCCGATCTCTTTTCCTTAACTCATTTTATGAAAGCCCAACAAGAAATACATTGAACCAAACATACAGGATTGGTCCTTGTAATTTATTTCAACTTCTATTAAAATATACCCCCCTCCCAAAATAGGAGACGTGCTCATCCAAGGTTTGCTTTCACTTACCCATTATGTTGAACGAAACCATATAATTTAGTTTCAAAGTTGACCTAATTTAATTTTTTGTTTTTCCGGAATTCGGCGGGGATGGGAGGGTGTGTCAAAAAATCAGCATAAATACTCGTAATTTACGAGATGAGTTCAAGGGGCAAGAGCATGAACTGTGATCCAAAGTGATATTCGCGTTAGTCCAACTCCAGAAATACAAAGCATTTTTACGTCGTAGGTACTTCTGGATTCGCCTGGGCCTTCAAGAGTTGATGCTTGCACCATAAAAATCCGAAATTACACAGGAAAATGATGAAACTGATAAGAGTTTTCTTGATTTTCAACGAGAGCTAATTCTCGAACGAAAATTACAAGAATCGAGCTTTCAAAATCTTATAAAATGACAAAATTAATCGAGTAAGCATTGAAAACTTGAGAAATTGTCGTATTTTTCAATCTTCAATTTTTTTCTCTCCGAAAAAAAAACAAGATTCAAACTCCATTTTTTTTTAGTTTCAAAAGGCTGATGGCAAGAAGATTTCTGCTTTCATTTTTGGGTGTATCAATGAGTACAAAAATACTCAAAAAGATAAGAATTGGGACACATTAGATGCCGAATGTTACAGAAAATGAAAATCGGCAGCAAAACAGAAACTTTTTACGAGTATAGTTTCATACTTAGATGTTATTTCTATTGATTATCCACCATTTTTGAAAAAAGGTTATCTTTAATTGCTGTTACTTTTGAGTTTTGAAAAATTGAAAATTCAAATTTTATTCTCCTAGTTGAAATTATTGTTTAGTTTTATGCAAACAATATTAAAGTTATATTATAGATTATTTTTTACTTTTTTATGTTCTAAAATAATTAACCTTTGAAAAAATGAGGATGAATTGAAAATTTTCACTATTTTTTCTCCTCAAGGTATAATGTGCACTGTGCAGCTGAAGTATACTGAAATTTTCAAAGGAATTATCTATGAAACAATTCTAGAAATTTTTTTCTTTCTTTCATTCTTGCTTTTAGCATTCACTTTTTCACCATAAAAAATCTCCTCTACATACAACTCGACGGTGTCAAGAAATTCCATAAATTCGTTATCACCCCAGAATTTTCACGTCAAAGTTGACTGATTGTTTCACTTCCACTCTACATGGTCGACTTCACACTGAAAATTCGTTGGTAGAACTAAAAACAGATCTGTGGGACTTTTTGACTCCACCAGGAAGTAGAAAAAATTCTCTTCTCTAGAACAAGAAAAAAAGTAAGAAAGAAAAGTCCCTTTAACACATGATATCCTGTTCTACGCGACGGGTTGATCCATGTAAAAAAAAATTCAAGCTAGAAACATTAAAAGGTGCCCCTAAAGAGAAGATATATGAACCAAGAAAAAGAGGGCATTTTTGATAAATATACCTATAGTTCTCTCGTATTCAATATTCAAACGTAACTTTGTGCAGGAATCGGTTCCTAAAGAAATCACACCTAAAAAGAACAGGACTTCTGTTCTGAAATCGAATCATTATGATCATATATGTCATGTCTCGGCGATTTTGGAGGAAATTGGCCACTTCCAATAGATAGTATTCTGAGAGCACTTAGCTATTCCAACAATTGTGTCAAAATCCAAGACCTCATATAATAGGAGTTCACTGAGCAGTTTTTGAGGTAAATTCGTGCTTTGAAAATATCTTTTTCTCGAATATTATGAGTTAAGGTCAATTATTTATGCAATAACATCGATAGTTATCATTTCTAAAACTAGGAGAATATTTTTAAATACAGTAGCACCAATTTTATGGCCACTGTTTCCGGAAAAATTTGAGAAGTTTTTGCCAACATTTATGAATTTTTTGAAATTGGTAATAATGATCGAAAAATTGGTACCTTTCCATTTTTAAAATATGTTGACCCAATCTTACATACGATATCTTTCGATGTTTTGGCATAAACAACGCGTAATACTAAAGAAGAAAATTTATTCACTTTCAAAAACTAATTCACGCAGAAATTAGTGATCTGCAAATTTTCAAACGCTCAGTAAACTCTAGAAGTGCAGGTCTCGGAATTTGACGACCATATGTAGTATCAGTTAACGCAGATTCTCAAATGCTATCTTTCGGAATTGAGCTCTTTCTTCAAAAACTCGTTGAGTATTATCAAAAATTCTGTTGGAGGGGGGGGGGGCTATACTCGTATCTCTCCTCTAGGAACATCTCAACTTGAAATGACGGTTTCCGCCTCTTTTTGTGTGATCTACCCTAATGCTTATGTCTCAGTTAACAAGGAATAAATGTAACAACAAGAGATACAATGGATCCACATTTTGAAAAACTTATGAGTAGGTAATCCTTTTCACCAGAAAATTATTCTAAAAATTCGCCAACTTGAGTTACAATCAATTTCTTCCCAAGGAAGCTCAAGTTTTTGAACAATGAAAAAAACGTTTTCATAAGTCGGAAAAATGTCGCTCAGTAAACGTTTGAGATCTTATGGTCAAATCGAAAAATCAATTGCACAGCAAGATACAGCGTCTCAAATCGTATCAATTGAACGGTCGAACTTACAAAAAAAAAGAGAACTTTCACATTCAAATTCCAAAAATCGTAATTTCCTGAATTCAGTTCACCGAATCTCCGGAGCCCCTCAAATACATTTTGGTAAATATTATCAAAATGTTTGTGGTCAATTATCTAACGGGGTTTTCTCTTCATTTTTCATTTTTGTCAAGAACTGTTTCAAACACGTCTTTGATATTTTATCATTCCACCACAGAACGAGTCCTCAGCTATTCGCCGATTGCATGATAGTTTGTACTGTTTGCTTATTTGATGGCCCTATATGGTTCTACATATAAAAATGGAGATATTTCAACTGGCAGAAAATTTTTTTAACCAGACAAGCCTAAATCTAAAGAACACACGAAGATACATCACTATAGTCAAAATTTCAGAAGTTAATTTCAACGAATACATCTAGAAAGTTTAAATTAGGTATGTACCTACTCAATTTTCAACCCCAAAAATCGATTGAAAGCAGTTTTGAATTGTTTTAAGAAGTTGTCGAGCATCCGGCAAATTTATGAAAGTTGAATTTTCCAAAAATTGTACTTAAAAGTTCAAGATGTTAAGTTGTCTAGAACAAGTCCTCAGCTGTTCGCTGATTGCAAGATAGTTTGCACTTTTCGCTTATTTGACATACGGTTCTAAATATAAAAAGGGAGGTATCACAACTGGCAGAAAATTTTTTGAACCAAACAAGCCCAAATCGAAAGAGCACACAAAGATACAACACTGATCAAAATTTCAGAAGTTGAAGTGAATTTTTGGGTTTTTGGGTAGTTTTTGAAAATCGATGGACCAAAAATGGAAAAACCCAAAATTTCAACAAATTCATCTAGAAAAGTTTAAATTTGGTATGTAGGTACTCGATTTTCAATCCCCTAAATCGATTGAAAAGAGTTTCAAATCGTTTTGAGATGTTATCGAGCCTCTGGCAAATTTTTGAAAATTGAACTTTCCAAAAATTGTATCCAATTAAATTGGAAAACTACGATAAAATTTACTTCGTACAGTACTTCAAGTTAAACATGTCGAGTCATCTAAAGGTGACATGTCAAATCGGGCCAAATACTCAACACAGAACAAGTCCTCAACTATTCGCTGATTGCAAGATAGTTTGTGCGTTTTGCTTATTTGATTTATATGGTTCTACATATAAAATGGGAGGTATCGCAACTGGCAGAACATTTTTTGAACCAGATAATCCTAAATCTAAAGAGCAATATGTACAAAAATACATCATCACTAGCCAAAATTTCAAAAATTGAAGCGAATTTTTGGATTATTTTTGAAAATAAATAAACCAAAAATGGGGAAAAACCGAAATTTTAACAAATTCATCTAGAAAATTTAAAATTTGGTATGTACTCGGTTTTCAACCTCCTAAATCGATTGGAACCATTTCGAATCGTTTTGAGAAGTTCTCGAGCCTCCGGTAAATTTTTGAAAGTTGAACTTTCCAAAAATTGTATCCGATGAAATTACAAAATTGAAATTTACTTCATACAGTACTTCAAGTTCAACATGTCGATAATTTCTCCTTTAGAGTCCTTAATTTTTTGGAATGGGTTTCGGAGAAAAAAACATTAAAAAATATACGATTCTGACACAAATTCAATGTCAGAATAACCTACAGAAACAGTACAGTAATTTCTTTCACCAGATTATTCGCAGGTATCAAAAATACCTTCAACCCGAAGTAAACAATATTCCTAACTCATTCAAAATCGAAAAATTTCAATAGCAAAATTTTCCATTTCACTCGTGATAAACACCAGTTGCATAGTCATCGAACAGGCGAACACCCGATCTTATTTCTGTACCTTGAAACACTCTCTATATAAATCGATTCCACCTATTCGGATGTTTCTTCCCAATTTGCATATTTTTCTGCTTTTTCGTTACAGAATGAACGGGTACGTATGCCACACGTATGCTGGTCTGCTGACGGATACAAAATGGCTGCTCGCAAGGATCATCTCTTTTTGGCAACAAGAGCGCGTGAAAAGAACACACGCATCGTTGGCAAAAGCCCTTCGATTCGAATTTAATCAAATTACCGCCGCTTTAACCATGTTTGAAATTTAATTCGCCTCTTTCTAGTATGTAGAAACTCTCTCGCTCTCTTGCTCTTTTTTTTCCTCGTGCCCTTTCTCTGCACTGTGTGAATTTTAATAAACGTTATAAAACGCACTTGGGTCTTGGTTTTTCTACGCGTCTTTCATTTGTATACGATGGCACAGTGTACTCGCAGTCCCTGTGTATGGTACATTGAGAAAGTCTCACACGCATTTTTATGAATGTAGATACATATTACATAGGTACATTGTATAAGAGCCATCGTCGTTCGTTTCAAATATATCGTACTACATAATATGTACCTCGTATGTAGCGTCTAACATATTACAAAATAGGTACTACATATAGGCTGTACGGTGTACCTACAAGGACTAACACAAAGACACGATGAAATGCTACTCCACTCTCGTATGATGTACATCGTCATACTCGTAGTCGGCGATATAAAAAGCAAATACCGGATTCTTTTTTTACCTTTATGTATGCGTACGTTGTACTAACCGAACATGATATTTTGCTCGCGTTAAAACGAGACGTAAATACGATTTTCCGCTTAAACCAACCGCATAGGTAGGTATAGGTACACGGGTCCCACTCGTTCTATCCTTTGCTATAGGTAGGTACTACTATACACACGACATCAAAAGAACCAACATCCACTATTCTACATGCTGTTTAACCCTTTCTAACCTTGCTGGTCCTCTCAATTTACTGCACCCTTCCTCGTAGGCATTTCGCGATATGTCAGATGTATGCACGATATTTTATTTCGAGTATGAGGGGTTGAATCGCTGATTGCAAAAGTATTTCTGCATTTTGCTCAAGGTTAGCTGCCATGCTACCAAATATTTTATTTCAAAAAGGTGCATCGCTCAACTAAAAACAAAAAAAAGTCGTTTTTTTCTTGTTCATTGCAGTCAACTTATTCTTAGCTATTCGGAAAAGCTCAAGAAAATTATGAGGGGTTGAATCGCTTGAATCGCTGATTGCAAAAGTATTTCTGCATTTTGCTCAAGGTTAGCTGCCATTCAACCAAATATTTTCATTCAAAAAGGTGTATCTTTACTAAAAACAAAAAAAAAGGTCGCTTTTTTCTTGTTCGTTGCAGTGAACTTGTTCTTAGCCATAGCCATTTCAGAAAAGTTCAAGGAAATTAGATTTCTCTATCGATGGATATTTCATCTTTATTACCTAATACAAAGAAGAGTGGAAATAGTATTCTTAGATTTAAAGGGAAATGTTACAGGTTTGTTGATAAGTATGCCCGAACAGATTATCAATGTCTATGGAAATAGTAATGTCTGAAAAGTTGATGCCGAGACCGTCTATACTTCTAAAGTAAACTTTATTGGATCAAAGATTGAGTTGGTATTACGAGTGGAATTCGTCCAGCTGCGATATGGTGCCTGTCCATAAACCTACAGCATTATCTACGTAACTATATGTACCAGAAACTGAGGAAAGAGGATAAAGGGTAGGTCATTATTATGGATTCTACACGTGCCAGAACTATTTCAGCCATATGAGAAGCGATGGGCGTCCCATCTGGAAACCATTAGGAAATGAGATTGAGGAGTATTTTTTCACACTTATCCAGAGGTATTTTCAAGTATAGTGAAACAACATCTAAATTTGAAGGAAAAAAGCCATCAAATAGTCACTGATTGCAAGAGAGTTTTTGCATTTGCATTTACCATATTGGTTGATTCACTTAATGAATACTCTTTAAATTTCAACAATACAAGGCCAAACTAAATCACACACTTTTGATAAGTAGGTAGGTAATTACTAATTACTTTCTGTAAAATTCTTTATCATTTGTTCTTCATTATTTTGATAAAAGAATCAAGATATGCATATAGCCCTTTTTCTCAAATTTTGAGTTTGAGACCCCAAATTCGTTACTTACATCTTTTCATGACATCATAATTTCCAAATTAGTACTTAATTGAAAAAATGAAAATTTTAAAAAACGGGCAACGTAGTGGTGTACACTGAGAAAAATTTGTATAGTATAAATTATCATAATTTAATTATAGAAAACTTGCTCCAGTATTGGCATTGCCTATAGTAAAAAATCCTACAATTACCTATAGTAACTGAAATACTATGGTAACATTTACTATGTATTACTTATACCTAGTATTTTTTATCATAATTAATTAATTGTAGTATTTCATTTAATATAATTATAGTGATTTTGACTATAATGCCAAAACTGGAGCATGTTTACAATAATTTTATTGTAATTATAATTCATTTTTCTCAGTGTTAGAAGGGGTCATTTTGTCAATAGTAATTAAGTGCATTACATTTTCTGAAGAATTATAAAGAATTACTAGAGAAGTATTAGTTTTAGAAAAAATATTAATTTGTAAGTAAGTATTAATCGTCAGCAGATTGCTTATGAAGAAATTAGGCCCAGACAGTATTAAAATAAGGATGCACTCATTACCCGCCTTCAGAAAAGGAGGCAGCGAAATGATAGGTGAAAAACTCAATCTATTGAGGCTCAGCGAGCAATAAAATGACTTCAAAGTACTCAATAAGGCAAACATTCTTAAACTTACTCACCCAATAATTTATTTTTACCATCACCTTTCATTCGAATGTTTCGCCATTTCTGCTATTTTTTTCAAACAAAATTGAACTTCTAAAATGAGCTAGCTTTTTTGGTAAGTCATATTTTTTTATTAATACATTTATGTGTTTAAAAAAATGAACCTTACAATGAAAGAAAAAGAATACCTACCTACCTACCTACAAAGTTTGTAAACTTCCATTGAAAATTTATGATCAATTTTTGCAAAATTGACATAAAAATTCCTTATAAAGTTGAGAAATTTGTAGGGCATTGAATTTTGTGACTGGATAGCCGAAATTCACTAAGGTAAAGTACCAGTTGCGGATATCGACACCAGTTATGGATAATCATTTTGTGGCGCTCTATGTGACCAAAAAAAAAAAAAAAAAATGATATCTTTTTCTTTGTCATCAGGTTAACATGTGTACAGCTTTACATCGTGATTCTCAATTCCGAAGTCCTAATAAAAAAATTCTGAAATAAAAGTGCAAAATTTTCGGTGATTTTCGAGGTGTTTCATTTTGTAAAATTTTGAAAAAATGGAAAAAGGTAAATAAATTTGTTATTTTTTGCGGTTGATGGACTATTCTGATAGCAAATAAGTCAAAGAAACCGTTTTTGAGGGTTTCAAAATTTTTCGCGAATGTTTAGTCACATTGGTACATACTTATTTGATGAGGTATAAAATGTGTGATAATTGAGCATGTTTTCAAATTTGGAGAACTAGTGTGGCTTAAACATTACTTATTTATGGTGTAGACTGTATTTCGGGTAATTTTTTTTCTAAATTTGAAAAAAAAAAATTCTATCCTCAAGCGGGACCTATCCGCAACCGGGCCCCAAATTTTTTAGTTCAGACGTATCCTCAACCGGGCTTTCATTTTATCGATCAATTTAGAGAAAATAGCCGCATTTGGGCGCTATGTCCAGTTGAAATTTGATGTTCATCATAGAGTATGCTGATTTAGTCACTTATTCAAGTGTTCTAAAAACAATTTTTTCTTGATTTTTTTTTTTTTTTTTTTTACGATTGTTCTTAATTACAATAAAACACGTTTTATAGCAAAATAGCACCAAATTTGAACTTATTCCAGATGGGGCCCGGTTGCGGATAATGGATTTTTCTATCCTCAATTGGTACTTTTTTTTTCTTGAAAAACTTGGAACCAAAAAATTTTTTTTCTGTTCGGACAAGATAGCATGATAGTTTAGGGTGTATTCAACGCGTGTATTTTTTTTCATAAGAAATGGTTGAATTATCCGCAACCAGGCCCGAAGTCCAGTTGCAGATAATTTGAGGGTTTTTTGGATGGCTCTGTAAAATACAGGTTTCGATAAAAAAAATTGTTTTTCATATATTTTGTGCAGAAAGCTTCACTTTACAAATACAAACCATCAGATTGGAAAAAGGTTCAAAATTGGGCCTAAAAAAAATTTTTGAAAAAACCTATCTATAACTGGTACTTTACCTTATTTGGATTCCTCAAAGGCCAATCTCTTGAACAGAAATGAAAATAACTCAAATCTAAACATAAGCACACATAAGCTGAACCTGGGAGCATAGCATTTCTGGTTACAATGATACGTAAGATAATCTAAATTTAACGCTGGAAAACTTCGTCCATCGCAACAGTATTGAAGAATCAAAAAAGAGTCACGAGATCCATTTATATCACAAATCACGATAAACAGAAAGAAAGTAAGCAATCCTTTATATTACTACCCAGAAAGATAGAGCAACTTTAGGTCCAGCCAGAATTAAAATAAAGATGCACTTATTTCCAGCCTTCAGAAAAGGAGGGAGTGAGATGATGGGTGAAAAACTCAATCTCTTAAAGTATACTCAAGGCAGACATTCTTAAACTTACTCACCCATGCAATAATTTATTTTACCATCACCTTTCATTCAAATGTCTCACCATTTCAGTTTTTTTTTTCAACAAAATTCAACTTTGAAAATGAGCTAGCTTTCTTGGTAAGTCATATTTTTTATATCAATGTATCAAAAATTAACCTTACAATGAAAGAAAAAGAATACCTACCTATGAAGTTTGTAAACTTCCATAGAAAATTTATGATTAATTTTTGCAAAATGAACATAAAAATCCCTAAAAAAGTTTAAAAATTTGTAGGGCCTTGGATTTTGCAACTGGATAGCTGAAATTCACTATTTGGATTCCTCAAAGACCACTCTCTGGAGCTGAAATGAAAATAACTCAAATCTAAATATAAGCTGAACCTGGGAGCATAGAATTTCTAGTTACAATGATACGTAAGCTAATCTAAATTTAACGCTGTAAAACTTTGTTCATCACAACATTATTGAAAAATCAAAAACGAGTAGAGACCATAACGATAGTCGACACATACAATATCACAATAAACGGATGAGAAGGAAAGTAAGCAATCCTTTATATTACTACCCAAAAAGATAGAGCAACCAATAACCCTTGAAATGGCATTTCACTACCAATGATGGAAAGAACACATGACGAGTGCATACAAAACAATTTTTTAGTTTGAAAAATATCAAAAAATCATCACGATTTGAGCATAATATAAGAAATATACATTGTATATGCAAGTATAGCTAGGTAGTGATTGATGAAAATTTTCTATTGGTTTTTTCTAATCACTGAACTGAGAGTTGAAGCATACCTGCCTTTGCATTTTTATTCATATCCCTTTATTCTTCATCCATCATTCTTGAATTTCAGGTGGGTTTTCAAGAAGGGTAGATGTAGAGTCACTACGCAGTCATCCGTATTAAGATCTTCAAAATCAAACGAGCAAGGATGCTACATTATTTGAATAACTTGATTGAGCAACTACATACTAGTAAGTAACCTATTTTACAGGTGATTTTTGGGGGAGGACGAAGGAAGTGGATATTATTTCTTCCAGGTTCGCCTGGACCACAATTTCATTAGCTATAAGTGGGGAAAAAATAGTTATGGTCCTGAAATGTCTCTGCCTCATTCTGAGTCTTGTAAGAGTAGGTAAGGTACTTCTATAGTACCTATTTGATACTTCTTTACATATCGCTTAAAAAAAAAAATACTTACAATATGGAAGATATCCAGAATTCCAGACTGATAATTTACACCGTAATAACGTTTTACATTCGGTTTTATTACATTTTAGCACGTAAGACTCGTTCATATAAGCATCAGTGAGGAAGAAACGACAACGGATGCATTAAGAAAACATTCAAATATAATAATGCTACCGGAGCCTTTTTCTGAATCGCATTAAGGAGTGAGACAAGAAACAGAAGAGAGTGTATGTGTCGTATATGGTAGGTACCTTTTTCTCGTCATTTTATTTAGGTAGAGGTATCTATATCTACCACGTACAAAATATCTAAAAAGCTATACAAGGTGTTACAAAAAGACCATATTGGAACTACAGATTAAGTGAAAATAACTCCCTTTCCTAAATCTGTTCAACAAAAGAACAGTCAAACATCACCCCAACACACCTACAAGATTGGTTTATGATGAAACTGAGGGAATCGCAGTAAGAATTTAAAGCGTAACTTGCATCTGACATCATTTTTTCAAAATCAGTCCAATCTGACTGTCGATATTTGAAGGTGCTCAGCTGAAATTTGAAAAATGGGAATTCCTTAATAAGGTTTTCCACTCAACTCCACAAAATGGACGAAAAAGGCTCTTTTACAAAATATACCAACTCCAAAATATGGAATACCTGACAGCCATTAAATACACAGACAAAAAAATAGAAAAATAACAAATCAGTATAAACCCAACCAAACGTCAATTGTCACATCTCGCGTCAAGTGGTACATCTTGCGTCTGTAGTTCCAAACATAAAATATGCATTAGGTAAGATTTCCTTTATTGAAATATAATTTCTAGTCCCACAGACACCATTTCAAAACAGGTTGTACGTATAAAAAATGTTTCATGGCAAAATTGCCAATCATTGAAATTGAAGGACCCAAGTTCCAGCCAGTCTCATCACCCGCACTGATCCAAAAACCTAAAACTATACGCACAGTAAAAACTTCATTCTCTCATTACGTCAACTTTTCTCATCATCCTGTACCATTTCAGGTTTTTTCAACTGTTTGTGCGTTATGCGTAATGTCAAGGTTCGCCTTCACGTGAAATCACAACAACCCGCACAACGCAACAAGAATGCAAGATGTTGAAATTCAATTCGTGAGAGGTTCGCGTGAACCCGAACACTTTGCAAATACAAATAAGACGCTGCGAAAAAAAAAACCTAAAAACTAAATACATAAATATAAGGTAAACACGGTCGAAACATAAAAACCGTAATTCGATTTAATTCCGAGCAATTAAAAAAGCTCATCTCTTATTACCTTAGGATTAATTTTTTATCGCCATTTCGAGGGTTTTTAAAGCATTAAAATAATTTTATCGTCGTAGGTACTTTTTTTTCGTTACTTTCCAACACCTGTGGTGTACTTAATGTTTTTTACAAAGAGGTATAGGTATGATGGGTTTTCTTTTTTTTTAATACATCCGTAAAAACTAATTTTTATAGACTTTTAGGCCGAATGTTGTACCTAGGTATGTAGTAGGTACCTTTTTGTTGCGCAACACGAATCTATTTTTTTAATGTTTTTATTTTTTATAGGACTAGGGGTTTTGGTGAATCCATGAACTATAAAATGGGATCACGCATTACAAATTTTTTTTTTGGAATTATTACCTATCAGATAATGTCAAATTCTTCAACTTTTTTGATACCTAGTCTGACCAAATATTGATTCGATAGATATTGTAACTAGCCATTTGGGATCATTATAGCAATAACTGGTACTTTTCTGAAAGAGTCATATTATTGACACTTGCTAATCCAATTTTGTAAGTAAGTAAATATTTATTTCTGATCGGCACGTTACTCCACGTCCACGTATCTTGTATGTACTAGCAAGAATTCTGCGATTCTTAGATATTGAAGCTTTTGAAAACGCAGGAAATAGGGTTCAAATGAAATATTTTCAAATCTAGCTGACTAAGTACCCAACTTGCTGAAAAGAATATTATCGGGTTTGCATTATTTTCTAACGCTAGCAAATGCAACGTTCGTTCAAATGTTGAGTAGGTAATTACTTCAATTTGTTTCTCTCTATACAATGCTTCTGTTTCAAATACTTTTTGGGGTTCAAATTCCTAAAATGATGGGACTAAAATACAGGGCTAAAAATTTTCATGTAAGTGGATTCGAAAGGTGCTCTTATCAGCATCCACTTTTCAGTTTCCAGCTCCTCTTTGCTCTTACTGCCCCTTTACAGCTATAAAAAAATGACTTTTAGAGCATTTTTCAACAGTTGTTGATTTCGTGTCACTGTTAGAGCTTCTCCTCTCTTCATTTGACATTTGATGAAGGATAAGTTATTATTAAAATGTTTAGCCATAAGTAAGTAGCATATACTCCACGTTGAAAAAAATTGTAAGATGTTTTGAAATTATTGGTGGAAACACACTGTCGAATAAAGATGCATTGTAATTTTTTTTTTCTGAATAAAGAAGCCAAAGGAAGTATCACTTATTTTACCAGTGGTGAAGCTCAAAAAAATTAACGAAGAACTGTCAACATTTTCAACTTCTATAACTACTCATACGGTGAGTAGTCTTGAGTACCCCGAGCAGCACAGCCAGCAGATTATCGAAAATGAAAATCGACAAAAAATCGAATTCGATGAACTGTAGAGAAAGTTCTTCCCTAAATCGAATATTTCTCGATTGACACCTCGACATACGTAATATCGACAGTATGTCGTCAAAGATATATTAGCGATAAAATGTCGAGGTGTCGATCTAGAAATATTCGATTTAGGGAGAAACTTTCTCTGCAGTTTATCACAGTGGATTTTTTGTGAAAACATCTTCTATTTAATGTTTTATTTCTCAAGTAAGTAATTAAAATACTTTTTGAAAATTGAAAGTTTCATCAAAAATCAATAATACAATAATAGTATATTACAACACAGTAGACGAAAGTGAATTCATTCACTTTTGACTACTATATTGTAAGATATTTTTCATTATAAATGCTATGAAAAAGTAGAGCAAATTTACTCCCATTTACCCACTGCGAAAACTTTTTCCTACTGTGATTGAAAAAATTCCTCTTTCCATCTCTAGGGATGGAAAAGAATTTCCATCACACTGTGACGGAAAAGAATTTACATTGACTATATGTTCTAAGCTCTTTCCCGTCACAGTGTGATGGAAAAGAATTATTTTTCATCCCTAGAGATGGAAAAGAATTCACATTGACTAATACATATATTGTAAATTCTTTTCCATCACAGTGTGACGGAAAAGAATTCCTTTTCCATCCCTAGAGATGGAAAGGGGAATTTTTCCAATCACAGTAGGAAAAAGTGAATTTTTGCGCTGGGTAAACGGGGGTAAAATGCTACATTTTCGTAGCATGTATAATGAAAAAATTATTTTCTCAGTCGCATGTGAACCGATTTTTTAAAAGTTTTTGGTACGTTGTGAACATTTTTTTATGAGCGGTATTACCACAAAAATTTTCAACTCCCTCCCCTCATATTTACCCCTCATAATGGCGTTTTTTAATTCATTTTATGCTTTCTAACAATGAAGATTGCACGGCACCATTTTGAAAAGATGGGGGGGGGGTCAGTATGTTAATCAGGACACCATCCTGAGAATTTTGGCGCAAAAAATTTCCCCCAATTTAATCCGAATTGAATTCTCATATAACCTAATTTGACTAATTACTAGGTAGGTATAATTTGACGACATTTACGTATTTATTTTCAGGATGAAAACGAAATACTTACAATCATACAATAACCAATAAAAGGTCTAGAAAATCCGAATGGTGCAGAATGCTCTTTGTAGAGCGAAAAACCAGGATCTACGATTATATGTAAGTTGGTCTGAAATTCTTTGGCTCGAATATTCCCTTCGATGAATGGACCTATTTTTTCGAAGTTTCCATCTTTTCAAAAGTAAAAGTTCAAAATTTATTTGTCACATTAATTTTTTTGGTAACTTTGAAATAAACGATTTGCCGCACAAAACATTAGTTATAAAATCTTCAAAGAAAACTCACCGTGGTTAGATGGAAATAGTATTGCAAGAACTTTATTGCATCAAACAAAAAATATAATAGAGTAAGTAAGAAATTATTTTTCTACCAAAAAGGTATAGGTACCTACTACCTACCTAACAGTCTCACGTTTCAGGTACCTACATCTCAAGCTTCAAATCTTCTCTTTGAATCCGCTGTCGAGATCCTCTCGAAATTCGAATCGACAACTTTCACCCCAGCGTTACGTATTTTTGAGCTCATCGACATCCATCGTTTCAGAAACTTAAAATTGCCTTAAACTCGTGACTGCCCATAATAACATTGTTTCAACTACATATTTCATACATATAAGATGCTCTTCCAACATATCAAAATAGGTAAAAATTTCGTAGCTGACAATGAGCTTGAAAATTACGAAGATTTGAACTTTGACCCCTATAACAGTAATTTCCAGCCTGAAAACTGAAATTCTTATCATTTAAAATGACATTTTTTCGTAAATTTGGACGATTTGGACAAAGACTATGAGTAGATATGCTTTTGACTCCTTAAATTGTGTAAAAATTTAGTACTGTACTTACTCGCAAATGACGACAATTTGTACTTTGGAATGACTCTAAAAATTGTAAATCGTTTTCCTGAATTTTTTTGATCTAATAAAGGATACCCCTTCTTATGAATGTTTCACCATAACTTGGCATAATTATATTTATTTTCTAGTATTTTCACGATGGAAATGAAACAAGCCTTCACGATCCATTGAAGCAACGAACTCGAACAGTAATCATACGCTTAGAAATCATTCAACTCAATAATCAGTAAGTAAGTATTTTTTGATCAATTGAGATTTTGACGAAAAAAAATCCATACGAAACTGCACACAAAAAATCTACATTGTAGATGAAACGATCGTAGATAAACTCGTTATATTTTCAAAAATTCAGGGACAAATATCAATTTATTTCAATACCCAAGTTGAAAGGGTATGTTTTATTAAAATCACCAAATTTCACAAAAACAACTGCCAATTTTAGGATCAAGAATTTAAGTTTTGGAGCCAAAGTAAAAATAACCGTGGTATGTGAATTCATCGCAAAATTCTAATCCAATTTTACATGTCAGAAGCATTTATTGTCCAAATCGTGGAAATATTCACTTCAATATATCCCATTTGTGATGCTAAAAATTTCATTTTTGAAGCCAACGTAAAGATCATTGCTATTTTTGAGTTTTATGCAAATTTTGAATTCATGTGTCACAGATGACACCTTACCAGATACCACAAGAAACAGGTAAGTCAGATCACAACACCCGAATGTAAGTACATCCCAGCCAATTAACAATCACCTAATAAATACGCGTCATTTCGACGAAAACGACAACAACAACATTGTCGTCATAATCATCGAAATAAAATTCGTACATGAGAGAGCATTCTGATAGTGGTGAGGACCGGGGGTAGTTCGAGGATGGGAAAAAACTAAGGCAGAACGACTCATCGTTCTACTACGTGTGTTGTCCGTTTTAATAAATTTGATACCGTGAGGACACGCGATGATGCGTGACCGACAACAAGCACTGTTTTCGAATAATTTTTATAGCGTGTGTAGTGTGTAGTGTGTTGTGTATAGGTTTAGATATTGTGTATGGTGCGTATTTGTCGTTACGTTATACGTATTACGTACATAGATGTACTACGTACTGGTATTATTACGATGACTATCTCTGTCTTTGTCTATACTTCCCTTAAACTTGCACCTACCCTGCTCTTTTAGCACACCTACTTTTTCTCTCCCACGTCACTTTCGTTCATCCCTTCACTCTCTGACGATTCCTTCGTATCCCACCATCGTCTCGGGTCTCTTTTAATAAAAGCAATAATAAAGATAACACTGCTAGACAACAAGAAGAGAGCGCAGCAATGTCAAGAGTGTTTGTAAACAATGCTTTACTAAGTGAAGGTATGTCGTCATATGTACAGCAGTTAAACGTATACGTAGTACGTACGTACATCGTACATACAAGGTGTATTTATGCACATTAAAGGACGAGTTTTCAGCTTGAGTTCCTTTTTATCCTTTCGCCTTTTCATATTTGTTTCTTGGGCATTTGAACTTGCCAAATTGTAGCTTAAACAAAACAAACACTCGGAATATTTTCAAAAAAGACGAAATTTTGAAACAGCAGAAAGAGACCTTAAAATCTCGATACTCAAACTTTTTCCTAATGCGATTGATTTTTCCGATCCTTTGATGAATAAAACCCACGCAAAAGCTGAAATACGACAAAATGCACGTACTAATTCATTCATGTCTGATATAGAGATAATAGGATTTTATAACGCGTGGTCGGCAATATGGGACCTTCAGAGATGCAATTATTTTATCACTGGCATGTTTGGAAGAAATGGATTGTAATTAATTTGATCTAGATACGGAGTCCTTCCAAGATAAAAATTGATTAGGATGCTCTCAATGTCCTGATAGCAGAAACGAATGAAGGAATTTTTTTTTGCAACTAGCTCGATTTTTGAGAGACCTTGAAAATGATGAAGACACAAAATTTTAAAATTACTTCAACTCCTATCATCTCACAGATTCAACATGCACATGGACCTCTGTGTTGGGGTGCACATGACTTCAAGTAGACTGAAATATACTTAGAAAGGACCTAATGAGAGAATCGAACCAAAAAAATGAAAGTGGGCAGGCCACATTTCAAGATCAAATCCTAATTGATGAGTATATCATAGACAACTTTCTAGCAACATAGCAATGTTTCACTGATTCATCGAAGATGCATAAAATAGTTCGTCAATACAAAATTAATACTGATGGAGATAGAGTAACGTTGGCAAACTTTGCTCCTTTATTTGAAAAAAGTCTACGATTATAATCAGTAAAACTACTATTGCAAATGGTTTCAAACATTGCAGAATTTTTCCATTTGGATTTGAAAATGTTTCGTTTTCTTTAGCAACCAAAGAAAACGAAAGGTTGAATATGCAAGGAGTCCATCCTGACCGGAATCGGAGCACATTACCGGTTTTTGAAAATGAAAATACGCAAGTTTTAGTCGTTGATGATGCACTTTAAATATTACGAGTAAATTGTTAAAATTTTTAATTAAGTATTTCGATTTGTTTTAAATTTTAATCATCTAAAAAAAAATTTTTAGTTTTAACCATTTGGAGTTTCTCCACTCGATTGAATTTTATTTTAAATTTAATCTACATGGCTGCTGATAATGGAAATTCGTAATTGATTTACGAAAAGAGCATCGGTTGGGGTATACTTATGGTGATTTGAATGAGTGCTGAAAAGTGATGGTTTTTGTTCGTCTGAGCTAATCTTTCGTTCCTCAGACTTGCATTTACATTTTAATCAATATTTTAATCATTTATTTTACCCATATGATTAAAATACATTTTAACCTAGTTTAAGACCCCTTCCAGGACGCAGACCTACATTTTATTCCTAGAACTGCGTTTGAAAGCGAGAGTAACGCAGCTGATCGCTTAGGCGAGGTTCGCGGGGAAGATAACAAACTTGTCGACGCACCGAATAATGTTGCTGATTGCAAGATAATTTTTGCATTTGTTTTTTAAGGTACTTATGTACTTAATTAGAAAAAGGTAATTTACCTAATAAATATATTATGACAACCCTGATTCTGTCACCGAGCCTCTTGACCGTCTTGACATAACAAAAATTGGGTAGGTATTTTCGATCTTGATTGAGAGTAGTTCCAAGAGCGTTGGGTGTCTCGCCTATTTGCATTTTACTTTATCGTTTTTATGTTTTGTCATTAATCTACATCTTTCATTATTTTCATTTATCTTGTTTATGTTGAATTGAACGAAAATTGGTAATTCTATAGTGAAATATTTAATTTGTATGTAGGTAATGTATGTATTTCAATTTACAAATTATTTACCTAAGTATAGGTATTTGTACATTTTGTATATTTATGCCATGTGTTTGAAAATATTTTATTGGGCTATTTTAAATAGTTTCATCGTGATATTTTAATGTGTTATTTAAAAAATAAATTAATGATTTACTAATTATGAATAATTGAAACATCAAGGTGGCATGTTAGAATGTGAGTTGATGTTTCGTAAGTACAGGGAGCCCAGAAATATCGAGCACCCCTAAAAAAGTTTTCTACTAAAATACATTGGTTGGTCACAATGAATGATAATAATGATAGCACATGATTGATTGTTGGACTGGAGAGATAATATTCCACCAATCATATGCATCTATTTCACGTTGCCAACCTATATTTTTAATGAAAAACTTTCTTTGGGGTGCTCGATATTTCTGGGCACCCTGTATATTCGTTTATAGGTACCTACATACTCGTATGTACCAGATAATGTAGCTAGCAAGATGTTATTTGTAGTGTTCATTGAGTGGGGTTTACCACTCTGTACTCTCTGTACACATACAACCGTGCCTGACTTGAAATATTATTCTATTTGTTACAGTTGATATAGGTACATATTCGCACCTCTTTATTCTGACAATAAGTGACATAATTCCATTTTTCGCGATATTTTTAATTTTATGCTGTGATTATAAAGTAAGTAAGTAAGTACTTTTTTTTTCAAATTGTTGTGAGAAACTGATTTACACCTATGTGCGATGAAGCGTGGTTTTCCAAAACGCATTAAGTCAATTTTTTTCATTGATTTTTTTGCGCTATTCGGTTTATGGCGTCATAATATTCCATCAGAAATACATCTCTACCTAAAATACCTATTTATTAATGTTCTATTCATTTTTTTGTGAAATCGTTGAAGTGCGCTTTATGACATGACGTCACAATGAAACCACATGGGGTGAAAAAATTAATTTCGAAAAAAATTGACTTAATGTGTTTTAGAAAACCACGCTTCAATTGTATTTCTTCTTAGTTTTTGAGACCGGTTTCAATTTTTTTAGAATTTTGGGACCCTAAAAGGATTCTAAAACTTGGGAACACTTGACGGATGGAATCCAATTCAAAAATTTCATGAAATTAGTTCGGACGTTCTTTTAGCAGCCCTGTTGGAGAAGAGAAAAAATTATATATGAAAATAGCTAAATTTTGCTAAATTGTAAGTCCTCGAATTTTTATTGTAGAAACTTTGTTTTGGTGTCAGGAAATTTCTGAAAGACCATGTCGAGCAAGGTAAGGTATTAAAATTGTTCTAATGTTTTTCCACAATATAGAAGAATGTATCATATAAAATAACTTACTCATTTAGGTTGACGGATTAATATTGCAATATAATTTTCACCTTGAAATTCTTACTCACCTGAAATTTGAAAAATAACAACAACGAATTAGTTTATTTTAATCGAATATGCTCCAAACATATCCTTAAATCAGATAGGGTACTAAGTATATAGGTACAGGTAGTAGGTACATTAATTAAATATGTTGCCCAGCACTGTGTAGAATTGTAATACTTACAAGAAAATAGCCGTGCACGATTACTATAAAATGGCAACCTTTTTATGGCCAAAATGCAAGCAAATGAGATGCATATTTACACAGATGAATGAGAAGAAGTACCTATGCGATACTTTAAGACGGCGATTTTCGCATTTGAGTACGTTTCCCATCGATATTCTGAATGATGATGGTGAGAGCCAGAATAACAGCAAGCAATAGCGTTTTGAGCTCAGTACCTACAGTAATATCGAGCACATCTCGCGAGAATTGTCTCGACGAAACACGAATTGGCGACATTGATCGATGTATTTTGATATGACTCGGCGCTGACAATCCACATTTTATCGTGAAAATTCTCGTCAGCTGAGCTCGATATTTTTGAGGATTCTGCAGGTACCTCAAACAATGACGAGGGAAGAAGAGAAGGGTAGTATGAACACGTAGGACGTATCCGTATTATGAAACAATACGACCAATCTGAATAATACCAGAGTAATTTTTGCTTCTCACGAGACTAAATTCCACATCTGCAAGTACATCCTCCATAATTGCGATGAAAAAGCCAATCACCTTATCTTCTAGCTCATAACTACTAAAATAAGGTCGTCTTCAACCATTTTTTATTTATTTATTTATTTATTTTTTTCTTGAAAATCGGAGACAGGGTTGGGTAAAAATTTGTAGGGGACCACAAAACACAGCAGAAAAAAATTTGGATCCCTGATTTGAACTAAGCATCACTTTTCTACATAGATTTAAGATTAAATAAAATTTACATTGAAAATTGAAAACAGTTTTTTTTTTTTTTTTGTGAAAAGGTAATGATTTTATTACTTTTATCCACATAGAAGTGAAAACACAGTTTTTCATTTTTTTTCTTCATTCATCTAGGTTATTTTACGCAATTTTTGAATAGTTCCCAACTTGAATTACAAATTTTTGTAAGTCATGCAAAACCACTGAAAAGGCAAACAAAATTCCAAAACTCTTTTCTCACTTTCAAGTGCATAACTGATCAGTTATAACAAAAAGATACATTTTCCAATTTTTTTTCACTTTCAACGTAAGTAAATTTCAAAAATTAAATCTACGTAGAAAAGTGATTGTTCAAGTCAGGGAACTATAATTTTTCCCGCTATCTTTTAAGGTAAACCTACAACTTTTTATCAAATTCTCTCCCAACCCCCCTCTCCCCAAAAAAAGTCAAAAACGACCCAACCTATTATACACTTCCAAGAAAATGTATTTAAATAGCCTCAAGAACACTTATGTAATGATGAAATTTTACGAAAGATATTCTATTTTAAACGATATAAAACATAGTGAAGATTTCATTAAACTCATCAGGGAACACTGATCTGATAATCCACAACAACGGTAGGTATTTTTTTTTCTACTTTGATCGACTCGAAAAGTAAAAAAGTAAACTTTGATGACGACCAGGGTCAAACGCTTATATGTACATAGTAGCTTGGTTTAAACCTAAATCGAGCATTAGGTAAACAAAAAACTTGTTCATCCAGGTAGAAGTGAAAACACAGTTTTTGATTTTTTTTCACTTATCTAGGTTATTTTACGCAATTTTTGAATAAGTTAGTTCCCAAATTCAATTACATATTTTTGTAAGTCATGCAAAACCCCTGGAAAGGTAAATAAAATTCAAAAACTGTTTTCTCACATTCAAGTGCATAACTATAAGTTATATGATCATGCAGTTATAACAAAAAAGATATTTTTTCAATTTTTTTTTCACTTTCAATGTAAATTTTAATGGTGAAATGTCAAGTGTAATCGCCTAGCTGTGAAATTTCAAGTTTGATCGAAATTGGTTCAACCGTTCATGAGAAATTAATTTTTTTTTAATTCAATTTTTAATGAATTCGTGTGCCAAGTCATTACTTTTTTGCAGCCAATGTATCCCTTAATTTTATTTTTTCGATGGATCAGTTATTCGCTGATTGCAAGAAAGTTTAAGTATTCGTGCGTGAAAAATCCGCATGAGATGAATTTGCACATAAAATTTAATTTCTCAGCAACGGCTGAATCGATTTTGATCAAATTTGAAATTTTACAACTAGACTATACTAGCAGCACATTTCACCATCATCGTCAAGTTCCAAAAGCTGAAAGTTTTCAAGTTTATCGAGCAACAAAATTTTTTTTCAACATTTTTTAAAACTCATTACCTAGAAAATGGCTGAACCGATTTCGATGAAACTTGAAATCTCACTAGGCCTGCACTATTCCTACAAAGTACCAATACGACCCTCAATTTTTGGTGAATCATTCATGAACGAGTTGATCAATTGTTTGAAAGAACCATTCGCCAACGAATTGATCAATTCTTTAATTTATGAATCAATTCGTTCGAGAATGAGTAACTTATACGAATCAATTCGTTTGCGAATGATTCACAAAACATGATTCAATTCGTTGGCGAATGAGTCACTTATACGAATCAACTCGTTTGCGAATGATTCACTAAAAATTATTCAATTCGTTCGTGAATGATTCATCAAAAATTGAGAAAATGAATCGATTCGTTCGCGAACGAGTCACTTATACAAATCAATTCGTTCGCGAATGATTCACCTAGAAATCAATCAGTTTGTTCAATCGCCAATCTGTTGTGAATGACTCGACACGATTCGATTCGATTTGATTCACTTCGCTTGAAAACAGATCAATTCCTATACAATAGTTTCACAAAAACCGAATCAATCGTAAATTAATTGATCCGTTTGCGAATGATTCGCCAAGAAATCAATCAATTTATTTAATCGCCAATCGTTCGTAAATGATTCGATTCGATTGTAAACAGATCAATTATTGCTGTACAAATATTTCTAAAAAAGTGAATCAATTCGTTCGTAAAAGTATTTTATTTCAAGAAAAGTCGGTCTTCTCACGCTAAATGCGTGAAATTCTGGAACACTTTACCCCACTTCATTATTCATTCAACGGTTCCAAGACCACTAATTACGCCTAAGCATAGTAGGTATGTACATCGTTGAAACGTCCGCGTCAATTTCACCAGTCAAAAAAGTTTAAAATTACTTATACGGTTCTTACCAAAAATTACCAGTACCTAATTCACCAAAAATAACTAATAATTTATTAATTAATAATTTTATTTACCAAAAATTACTAGTAATTCATCAAAAAAATTACCAAAAACTACTGGTAATTTATCAAAAACTACCAGA
Organism: Planococcus citri; assembly: GCF_950023065.1. Lineage (NCBI taxonomy): Eukaryota > Metazoa > Arthropoda > Insecta > Hemiptera > Pseudococcidae > Planococcus > Planococcus citri. Next base: position 28,668,505 of record NC_088678.1, on the reverse strand, counting down.
AATTTTTTTTTTTTTAAATAATAGTTATTTTTCAGGAAATGCCCAAACAAGACGAAAGTCGTATTTTGGAACGTCTTAACATCCTGGAGCTATCGAGCATATGGTAAGTAATTTTTGTTTTTTTTTTCTACTTTGATCGACTCGAAAAGTAAAAAAGGTCAACTCTGATAACGACCAGGGTCAAAAGCTAGCTCGCTTCAAACCTAAATCGAGCATTAAACAAAACGCTGAGAACCTGTTGATCGTACCTATTTCGTTACAGAAAATTTTTCCAGCTTATTTATACGACCACGACCAAACATACGAGTACAACAATCGCTTCGCTTAATTACCTTTTTCGTTAACTACGACATCACACATACAACGTACACTCGTATAAGCTTCCCTTCTCCCTACCCCATCATCATCATCGGCGCGAGACACGTGCAGATCGGTACACCATTCAAAGTCTTATTTTCCCCATATATGTATGTGTAACAAATAGGTAGGTAGGTAGGTAGGTAGGTAGGTATAGTGTATGTGGAAATCATTAGCGCTATTAATACGCACGCGAAAGCGCAAACTTACCCTTAAAAAGTCTATTCAGGGAGGGGGGTTAAGGGGGAGCGGTGGTGTTGTTACGTATGAAGTTTTTGCCTAATTACTCTGGATTAAATAGATGTATCTGCTCGTATAACGACACGATATGGCCAAGTCTCGTTGCTTTTCGTATTAAAAACGGAGACTACAGCTCGTACATTATGCGGATTATGGGGCAACACGCTTCCAATTTGTCAGGTAATTAAATGCGAAAGGAAAAAGAAGCGGGGGAAAGCTGAAGGGAACGTTACATGTACACATGCAGACTATCGATATTGAACGAATCGATATAACCGGTGAGGTTTAGGTACCCAGCAAAATGACAGAAGGATAGAATGAATTTATTTTTCACCAAAATATCTGTACTCTTGATGTAGGAACTTGTGGCAATGGCTTTCATCGCCAATGCACTTAGTTTCGTAAGTTGTATGATTTTTTTTTTTTTGAAAGATCTATCTTTAAAAACATTCTCTTGAGTAATTTTTAAAAAAACTATCTGAATAATTTTTCAAGCACAACTTTTCAGGCCGGACAGAAAATATTTTCTTACAAAATAGTTCATCTCTAAAATTGAAGGCATTTACGGCAGTATGAATCAACAAATTTTTAAATTTGTTCTATAATGTAGCTGAAAATTCAATTTCAAAGATAGGCAATTTTACAAAATGATTTGTTTTTCTCGTCTCGAAAAATTACCCCGCAATTAGCCTTCAAAATTAATAAAACAAGACAATAGACAAAACGCCAATTATGGAAAATTTTGTAAAGTATGATAAAAAAATTTCATCATTTCTAGAAAATGTAAGTGCTAATAATTTCTTGAAGTTAATTAAAGAGATGAGCTCATGTTATGAAAGAACTTTTTTTGTTTGTTTCAAAAGCTAATGCAAGAATCACCTAAATAATGTATCAGAAACTTCAACTGACATGATGAAAAATATTTCAAAAAAAAAAAGAATTTTTTTCCAAGTCGAATAAGTTTTGAAAATTAAAATTTCGTCAACTTCAAAAGTCAATTTTAGAGTTATTTTTCAAAACAAGAAAAAACATGTGTTTCGTGAAATTGCCCATCTTTGAAGTTGAAGAAGCTAAAACAAATTCGAAACTTCATTTGCCCACACTATCATCATAGCTTACATAGTTCGTTAGGGGATTCTACAGTTCGCCTTAAACAGTCGTGCCAGAAAAATCGTTCAGAAAATTTGTTTTTTCGAAAATTTAGAGAATTTCCAAAGATGAAATTTGAAAAAAATTCTTACTTACACACATTACGAAACGACGTATCTCGGTGATAAATAGCTACTGCAATAAGTTTTCCAGATCAAGTGTAGAGATGTGTATTTTGGTGACAAAGAAATTTTTCCTATATTCTGTAGGTAAGTGTAATTTGAACGCTGCTACTGGAATGCTGTCAAATTTGTGTGAAACATGAAGGAGGTGTTGCATAGCAAAAGATAAGATGTTTTTTTAAAATTTACAGTTTTTTAATAATCGCGCTTTCAACTGTACCATATGTGCTTATCACAACCATTTCAAAAAAATAGAAAAGGTGTACAAGCGGGTAATACAAGTAAATTGTAGAAATTGAAAAAAAAATAGTTGAATATCTATCAAAATGCACTGATTTTTAATAACAAAACTCTCAGCTCGTATCATGTGATAATTTCAACCAATTAAAAAAATAATAGAAGGGTGTACAAGCGAAGGGGATACATCGTAGGCAATGAAAAAAATTCAATCACAGCCTGAGTGAATCTTCGGGAACCTTGGATGAAATTGTGGGATCGTTGTGCCTCTGGGAATATTCGGGTTCCACTTTGCAAAAGAGTTCGTTAAAAAGAAAAATAACAAAAAACTTCTCGGTGATTTTTTCGAATTGTCATCCTGTAGCTTTCAGTTTTTGGATCTATCACAAGTTGAGCTCCCACTGTAGTACGAGTAGTTCAGTTTTGAACTTTTTCAAATTTAAATAATCGATTTTGAGTCTATCGTGAAACTCCACAAACAGATTTGCTCTACACATGTTTAACCTGCAGTCTCGAGATATGAGCCTTCAGTGTTGAAAGATTACAAGGCTCTTCCCCTCCTTTCCCTGGAAGTAATATGATGATTATTTCACTAAACCATCGATGATAAATCAATAATCATAAATAAATTCAGCGAAATCAGAATACCGGACTTTATTTTTGGTTCAAGTTGATACATCATCATAAATAATGAATAATTCGTGTATTTACGGCAAACTGGTTATGCAATTTTATTAACATCTTGTAAAAAACTTCGAATACCTAATTTGTATGGAATAGGGATTTGAATGCAAACATAACTTTTCCAAAACGTGCGTATTTTGGTTCTAGTGAACTTGCAAGGACTTTTCAATGGTGATGGAAGAGCAAACTCGTAAAAAATATCTTGTTAACATTTCGGCTGGTTCGGTCAATCTCAATTCTGATGCAACGTACGTATAGCAAAACGTACTGATTCCAAGAGAGCTTACGCTTTTTGCTGATTGATTGCTTTCAATGTTTTTATACTACGGGTACAAGTTCCCCCTCCAAATGCTAAGCGTACTCAGGAGGAAATAAGACTTCTTCACAAAAATAGGTTTTTTGCGTTTCCCTCAAAAATACGTAGGTATAGCTTCTAGGAAGGAAGTTATCATGAAAAAAACTGCTCTACGTGAAATTTGCAACAAAAAAGCTTCTCGTCATTTTTCATATGGGACGAATTTTTACGTAGTTAACGTCCTTAAAATAATGTTGAGCACTATACTCGATACAAATGAAAACGGTAAATTTGGTCAAAAGTACCACGAGAGGTGCGGTAATTACGGTTATTCGACATTATTTAGCACGAATCTAAGCATTGATTGTCTCAAAATAGGATTTTTAACAGTCATAAAGTGCGAACAAACGATGAAAATTGACTATGTTCCGACTGTTTGACTGAGCAAAAAGATCCTCAAGAACGAAAAACAACATCTTAGTAAAAATATCATTGAGAGTCTCACATTGACCATCTAGTTAAAGAGAAAAAAATATGAGAAAATCTGGATTTTTCATCCTGGTATTTTGCTTATATTCTATCAAGATACTGATGAAATACATCGAAATTCCGGGTAAAATTTTTTTTTGAAATTCTTTACGGTAATTTTGTAATCATTCAAAATCACAAAAAATAATTACTTATCGCGGGTTTTAGATAGGTAGGTACCTAGTTACCTTCTTTAGTGTTCTAAATGAAAAAACCATCAGTCGGAATTCTACAGAATTTCATCTCACTGCTTACACATACCTACTTTCATTTAAACAACCAGTTTTCACACGAATTTATTGAACATTAATTTAGACTCAGGTAAAACAACCTATCAGAAGCCATTCGCTGATTGCAAGAGGGTTCTTGCGTACTACTGATTGCATCTGCTGCTTTAAAACTTTTTTCTCTTCGAAGTTTCAGCTTGTGTCTTTTGACATAGACTGCACTATTTCCTATTTCTCAACTCATCTCATGACTGAATGAAATATTTTAGATTTTCTTCCTCGCAGTCGTACAATAAAATTTACATTTTTAGAAAATCTATTTATAAAAAATCTCAACTCTGTTGAACTTCAATACCTTGTTTGTAATATGTTCACATCTTTGACATTTTTTACTTGAAAAATATTGTTTATCGTGTTCTCAAGTTATTAATGATAATGAGAGAGAAAAAAATTAAATTCTAGCAGCTAACACTGCAGCACACAAAAAAATAATACACATTGCATACTCCAATCGAACAAACGGGGGAAAACGTCATTCTGTACTTCCAACCTGATCACAAAATTTGGTCAACGTTTGAAAAATGTTGTAATTTTTCCGAACGAAAACATTGACCGAGGTGTGGTATTGACGTATTGTGATTTTTTCGACGAATTCCGATTTGTAAAAAAAAAAACTCCTCTTCTCAAAGTTGAAAACCATTGAGGGAAAAATAAAATTCCTCTGAAAATGCAGTAAGTATTTGTCACGTTATTAAATATTTATCTACTACAAAAGCTGCAATTTTTTTTTTGTTAATTTTGACATCGGAGACTTTTTGAATAAATTTCAAGTTTTCAATAACTGAAAGTAAAAACCGTTCCAAAAAATAAAATACGAGGCCCTCAATTCAAGAAAAAAACTGATAAATAACATACATGTAAGCGTTTATTTCAATTCAGAAACTAGGTACTCTCAACGACCTCTATAATCCCCCTTGGAAAATTCGTCCAAGTCGAAACACTCGAAAAACATATTCGAAGCTGCTCTCTTACGCTCATAAAATTCACCTTTTCGTAACAGCAGCCAAAACAGAGGTCGCTAAATATCATCGTATCGTCGAATCCGCCAAACTTTTCGATATTTCAAAGCACACCGACAGATGGCGTTCTATTAAACAACATAGGTATAGCTTTACAGTAACAACTCTAAAGCTCGTATCACCAACACGAATGCGTCGCGTCGCCGTTCATTTTCATAAGAGAATGAAATCCATTAATCTTCACCAACAGACTGATGGAATTCACGGCTGCGATCTTTTATTTTCAACGTATTTTTTACGCAAAAAAAACGCCTTTTGTAGAGCTTTGTAGAATGCCAGTTTTGCTTGCATAATAATGATTCCTATTAATCCACTTTAGGTCGGTGTTAGGTTAGCAAGTAAGTGAACTCAGGTATTTATCCTCGAATATTGAATCACCATACCGCTTTAAAAGCATAAAAAAAATAAATGACATACCCTGAGTGAAAAATTTAGAAAAAATGAGGTACACTTTCGCTTAAACAGGTACGTCATTCATCTACTAAAGAGGAACAAAGATCCACTTCTCTCTCACTAATGAGTCAAATATTCTTGAAAAAAAAAAACAGTGGAATTTTTCAACTTACTCCTCTAATCATCACCCTCGTCCTCTCCACCAAAAATATAATTCTCGATGATTTGAACCTCATTCTTCATTCTTCGTAGAGGAAATTAAAAGTGTTGATTTCACCATCGTTACATTTTGCTCAAAAAACGATGGAAAATAACTTTCGACAAACTTTTCATGAAAATGGCCCTGCAGTCCAGTCATTCTAGACATCTGAACCCAAAAAAGTCCTAAAAGGGGGAATTTTTTTTTAAACGTTGCCCAGGATTGGAAGGAGGGTAATTAAGACGTCGAGAAAAGTAAGTAAGTTTTTCGTGTTTTCTCCCAAAAATATGGCTCAGCTACGAGAAAAATAAATCTGATGCTTTTCTTCAGTTGGGATGAATTTCAGTCAAAAAAAAAACTGATTTTTGGGAAATTGACAACAAATTATTCAAAAAGGTGAAATAATCGGAGTGTTTCGATGCCCTACAAGCACAAATTCAGCATTGATTTTTTCAAAATGGATTTTTCAATAGTTAAAAATGCAAACAAACGATGAAAATGTTTTGGCTATTTCTGGTGTAAGAAAGCCTTGAAAATGAAGAAATATTACATTCCAAAAATATCTTTAAAATAACCAAACCAACCATTTTTTTCTTACTCGTAGATTTGCCCCACGTGTTCACACAAGAGGCTGAAATTCAAAAAAAAAATAGTCCATTTCTATAATCGTTTTTTTTTTTTTTTTTTTTTTGTAATTTTCAGGAAAAGCTCCATTTTGAAACAATCTTGTCAGCAAAATCTATGGTTAGGGTATCAAAATATAGTAGGTACTTCGATCACCATATCTTCCACAATAATTCTAGTCTAATTCCTCAAATTCGCCTTATTTTTCTGGATTGAATAATCCTTACTATAGTATAAGTTTTAAGAACGTTTGTCTAAACAAAATATGAGATTGAGAACGGTTTTTGTTGCAAATTTTATATTTGTATAAGCTTATTTTATTTGTAACTATTTTGTGATCGTACCCAGTAAGCTTATAAGGGGCGGAAGGAGAGACACAATAACCTACTTTTGAAGAGATTCTACTCCACCCCATTGCGATGCTCGCAATTTAGGAGTAGGGACATTTAGTAGGTTCCTCAGGACCATCCCCTCCCCTCCCCTCACAGTGAGGTTAAATTCTCTCAAAAATTACATGTAAAACAATATCTACAATATTACATAGGGTACTGCCTCAAATGCAGCAAAGTGCACTGCAGAAACAAATGATAGACATTGAACCTGTCATTGCACCCACAGAGCACTCCTTCATGTATGAGTTAACAGAAATCTTCAAGACAGGCAAAAATTTAAATTTGTATTTCAGTATCATGTACGCCCCCCTCCCCCCCCCGCTTAATCGAAGAGTACAAGTTTGCTGTAAGCAAACTTCGTAACACATTCGCATTATACACGGCAACCTCTTACACGAAGTGCGAAGCTGATATAAAAAAGTTATCCATCTGCACAATAATAGAAATAAGTAAATGCGTGGATGTGGAGCACTTCACTACTCTGAAGATGATCAGTGACATTATTAATCGGTGTGTATCATACAAAATTAATCTGTTTTGTAAAAGAAACATTTTTTATTTGTATTTTTTATTCCAGTCTGGGTGTGGCAATTATGTATTTCTGATATCAGAAATTGATTTTGTTGATCTTGGATGTGGCCCCCAAGCAAAGCGCAGGCCAAAAGCTCTCGAATATTTACGATTCAAAAAACTATTCGAGATCATTTTTGATGTGATAAGTTTTATTTTTTCAGCTCAAGGATTTTTCAAACCAAAAGAATAATGTTTTATAAATTTCAATTCTGGAATAGAAAGAAAGTTGGCTGGAGCAAAGCGTAGTCGAAGCTTTGAAAAATGAGAGATTTGCGAGAAGTAAAACGACGCTATTTTCATGAGAAAGATCAGTATAATTAGCTGTATTTGATATTTTTTGAAAGTTGAGTCAACTACATATATCTCTAAAGTACATATTTACCCATTATAGAGTATTCTAAAAGAAAACAAAGAAAATGATGGCACAGCGTAACTAGGGCGAAAAATTTGGAAAATCCGTAAGTCAGGGTTCCAAACGTGGGTATTCAGAGTTGAAATTATATTTTCCAAATTTTCACTAATTTTCAATCAGAACCGCTATCGCTACGACGTAATTATAACCTAGGTACGAGTAGAAAAATAGTATAAACAGTAAGCAATTTTTTTTTTAATTTTCCATCTTTTGCATCCGACATTTGAACATTACCTCAACGAATACCCATCATATCAATGCAAATATGACTCTCAACATTTCATTTGACTCCAAAATGGTGGATCAATCAAAAAACAAATGTTGTTTCTCAACGCAACGTTTTCCAGGTACCTAGTTTCTTTGCGCCAAAAAATACGATCAACTTCTTCAATACATATGTCTAACAAAACGATATACAAATCAACATCGCATCGTGGCTCCTATCTCCCCCTCTCCGATCATTTCCTACATACTCAACACATACACATTCAAACAGGGCATAAAAGTCAAATTCCTTCCCACAAATCCCTACCGAAAACTATTCTCAAGGTGAAACTTGGTTTAAAACCATCAAAAATACACTCGGAAACGTGGTAGGTGCCTAATCCAAACGTCACGCGAGAATAAAAAGGACATATTTTGACACAAAAAGATATACTCGCTCAGCATCCTTGAAAATGTTCTACGTAGCGCGCGAACCGAACCGAACGTCAAGAGAGGAAAAAAAAAACATATCAAAGCGAATTTTCTCGCCTCGGGGAATACCGTCGAGTTTCAAGGTTATCAGGCTTTTCACGAAAACCACCAACATCAGCACGACGACGATGAACCTTTCACCAATAGGCAGATAATACGTAAACCGAGAGAAAAAAATGATAATTCGGAATCTCGAATGTGTAAAGATACACTTTCGATTTTGCGAAAGGAAAACACGTTGGTTGCCTACATGTACCTATATACTCATCGTATAGCAAATAAGTCGAGCTAGAGGGAGAAGAGCAAACAAGAGAGAGAAGAGGGTAACATAAGTCAACATTCGATGAAATGTAAAAACGATCTTCTCGATAGCATTATCTGTTTGTATAGCAATAAAAATAGTACATCGATCGTATTTTGGCTAAAGGAATCCTTCTTATTCGTTGAATTAATTTTCGATTGAAAATAAATATGTAATGGGGGTATTTGAATATTCTACACCTAGAAAGTCTAAGTAGTAGGTATTGATAAGAAGGATTCAATCACAGAAAAAATATCACTTGAAGGTTTGCACTGCAAACTTATCTCGAGAAGAAGAAAATCGAACGAAGGAAGAGAGCGACACGATTTTCGATATCATCGAAGCCACCCAAATACACTACTTTGAAAAATTCATCCATTTCACAAAGACACGCGAAGCTGCTTCCCAAGCCACAAAAACGTCGATGAATCATTTTTAATTCTTCTCGCCACCTACCTAAGCCAGTACCCAATACGTTTTATCAGATAGGGCGAGAAAAATAACGAGTACATCGCGATCGTTTATTCCACGCGTTGTACGTCTTACTCTCGAGGGCAAAATTTAAGAAAAATAACCACGCGATTTTTTTTTTCAACCTGCTAAAAAATGTGAAAAAAATACTAAAAACCTACCAAAATATCGTACACGACTCTGCCACGTTGTAGAGGTATCGGACGACCGTATACTTGAAAGGGGAATACCCCATAGCGTAGATTTATACTATAAAATACGTATACTTATTTCGTACCTTTACCACTTTTTTCTATCCCCCTCGCCCCTCGCTGCATTCACATTGTGTAGTAAAGTACCCGAAATATTTCGTCGAGACAAAGTAGGGTAATATTTTAAATTGCTTCGAATCTCGATTTCCATAACGGTTTTGTTTTCGAGCGAAGAGAAAAATGTAGTGAAAAAAAATCTAGAGTCGAGACGACGTAACAGTGCTGGAGACACGGTTACATATTCGCGAGCGTGAAATTATACCTACACCTTGCTAGACGACGACCCATCTTTAATAAAGTTTTGTCTTCTGTTTCTTTTTCTATTTTCAAGTGGCTCCTGGCGCATAACCCGGACCAGTTTCGATATTCCGGTTCGAATATACATTCGAAAATTACCAGAACAATTCTCAACGTGGATATTTTTAGGGGAAAAAGAGGTTATTTGAAAACACAACCTCAAGCAAAAAAAATCTATGAAATGGTTTCGATAAATACGCTTATAAATGAACAGGGTTCGCCATCAAAAGAAATCGTGATGGTAAAAGGGCCAACTCGCAAATATAAAACAGTGTTCAAAATTTAAATTGATTGAAAGAAAAATAATCAATCAGAATCAAGTAATCAACTGAGAAAGTAATTAGGTAAATATAAAACTGAAAATGATAAAGTTGAACTATTGAATTAGACCCACTAAACTTCCAATTGAGAAAAATCGAATTATAATTTTTTCGCTTAGTTTTTCATTTATAGAATCTTGTTTCATTTTCAACTATACCTAAAAAAGAGTACATAACTTCATGTAAAAAAATACAACTGAATTTAGTTTAAAACGAATCAATCAATATATATATCGCCGAATGTTACTTACTTACTTACTGATAGAAATTATTTCAGAAACTATGATAGCTAGAAAGCTCAAACTTGGGGTGTGGAAAGGTGTGGATAACAGGATATCAGGAAAAATCTAAAAACTTTGAAAAGTTAATTAGGAAAGCTTCTAGAGCGAGTTGAAAGTTGAGAACTTAACCAGACGAATCCAGTGAAGCAACGTTTTCGAACATTTAGGGATGTTTAACACGTCATCGTGCACTGAAACAGGTTTGGTTGGCGAGTCTTTTGTGGTGTTTTTCGCGAAATACCTGACAGTGGTATCTTACAACAATACAGAAACTCGCCTCTTCCTCTTCACCCCACATTTGAATCATTTCACAATACAATATTTTTTTTGCCTTTTTAAAACACTCCACAAGACCAGTACATGCGTCAATAGTATGAATAAGGCAATAAACACAGCCTTATTATACAGAATTTCTACGAAAACCAGATCACATGGGCCTACATACATAATTTGGTAAGGTAGGAGGGAGGGAGGGAGTGAGTTAGGAAAGACATAAAGGATAGATGGAGATAAATTATGTGGAATGGAAATAGATTTTCAGTTATTACGCAAAAAAAATCATTAAAGGGTATCCCTGTTGTGATAAGTGAATAATTCTGTGATGGGATATCGTGGGAAGTTGTGAAATAGGAAAAAACATAAGAAATTTAAAGATTTTCAAAACGTGAAAAAAATGAAGGAAATTTTGGAATTTTACCCAAAAAATTGAAAAAGTGAAAAGATTTTGAGTGGCTTTTACTCTTATTGAAAAAAAAATTTTCAATCAGCAGTTTTGATTTTCATTTTTTCCTCACTTTTTTCTTTTAAAAAATTGAAAAAATTGTTTTTTTAATAGGTAGGTACCTACTTTTTTTCATAATTGTAATTTCAAAAAATGGAAAAACCAAGGGAAATATATCATGATTTTTTATCGGAAAAAGTGGGAAATTTCGCGATTCCAAAATCAAATAATGAAAGGAAAAATACAATATTTTGATATCTCATCACAGAGTGAATAAGTTTTTGAAAGCCCAGATTTTGAAAATATTCATAAGTTCAAGAAAAAGTATGTGAAACAAATTAATAAATAGCAGGGTATCTTTTGGAGGACCAAACAAAAAAATTAAAGAGTTCAACAAATTTCGCCCATCATCCTGTTAGAGTAGGAAGTATATGCCTTAAAGCCACTACCAATATTCGTCAATAAAGCATACTCGTATGTCAACCCTTTACCAATCTGGTAACAATAGGCGTGGTCAAGGTGCTAATTTGGCTGGCTAGCCAAATTAGCTACCTAAACTCGTCGCAGTTCTTAAACGACACGAGTCGCGAATTGACAAGTTAATAGTACCCTAAAATACAGGAGAGCTCAGGCCCTCGGTTAAAGGTTTTATATAGTATTTTATACTATTAGTTCGATTAAGTTTATTATTTGTGTTAAGTTTTTTATATTCGTTTATGATAATCCGTTATTGTGAACTCATTATCTTCGTGTACAATACAAGTTCGAGTACATAAGTGCGTAGTTATTTACTCGTTTACTTTCTTATGATAAATAGTTGTGATATTCTCTATTTCGCGCACCTAGCCGGGGTAAGTATTGGTAAAACAGCTTCTGCTAATTTGTCAATTGTGAGATAGGGAAAACACTAAGTGATCAGCTCTCTGTGCTAATCCCAATTGCTGTGAACTTAGTGTTGCTAGATAGCATCACTCCATTCAATAATCAAGAGTCATTAGTTACCTTACTGACGACACCTGAATATAGATTATTTATCAATCCACCCCTCCCACGGCCCCTCTGAGTGAAAATCGTGTTTTTCTTGCAGAACAATTTTTAAACTTCATCCAAAAAACTTACTTCTTGAGGGTTCTTACATTCATTTTTGAGCTTCTTCTAACAATGATTGTATGAAAACAAGAGCAAGAGGCTTGAGTAACGCGAAGATCAGGCGAGTAGCCCGAGCGAAGCGAGGGCGCGAGCTGTGAAGGGAAAGGATGGGGCAAAGACCGAGCAAAGCGAGGGTGATGCGAGCAGCCCGAGCGAAGCGAGGGCGCGAGCCGGGGGTTGGAGCCGCGAAGCGGCTCAGGGGGCGCAGCCCCCTAGTATGTAATAAAATAAAAAATTACTTGAAAAAAATCATGATTTAATTTATTAATTTTTGACTGAAATTTTTCAGAGGGTGTTATTCAATTTATACACCTAAATTTTTGATTATTATTTTCAATTATAATTAGTTGATTGATTGATTGATTGATTGATTGATTATAAAAATTCTTAGAGGCAAATCATCAAATTTACCACCAACTCGCCAAAATTGGTCCATTTTGAATTTTTGAGGAAGTAAGTATATCAAGACTAATCTCGAAAAAATATAAGCAAAATTCAAACTTCTCTGTTGTCACCTATCCAGCATATCCACCTAATTCATTTTCCAATATGAAATACGTACCTATCTAGATCTACTAATTTGTTATTTTATCATATAAATTATGTATCAGTCTATGTACACGTATGGTAACTTATTACTATGAGCCATGATGGATACCTTGACCTGAAATATGAACTGCAGTGATTTATGTTAATTGTTTGCGCTATCCATCTTTCTAAAGTAAGTAAATTGAAATAATTATTTTTTTTGGAGAATCGGACAAAGCTAAAAATCACACATCTCTGTGAGATCATTTCTTCCTTGCAGTTCGATCTTCATAGAAATCATTTCAAGGGGTTAAATGCCTAATAAGCTCACTAAAAAAGGTTATTAACTGTTTGCGCTTTTATGCATCGATAGTGCTTTTTGAAAACAGGGGTTCCCAAACTTGTTAGAAATATGTACTCGAACAACTACCGAAAGGTATACTTAATTCATGCTGAGGCATTTCCTTACCTACTTCTCTTCAACATTCAACAGCATCTCAAAAATACCTACATTAGGGTTGATTGCCCAAAAAAAAAACTCAGCAGATTTTGACCACGTTCCGCAGCTACAGACCTTCATTTTTCGAGTTGAAAAATACTTACTCAAGAAACAATTTAGCTCCGAAGGTGCACCTGAAGCAGAGAAATGGGTCCTCAAAAGGGAGACATTTTTGAAACCCAACCTGTTTTGGAATTTTCGGAGTTCTAACAAGCAGTTGAAAATGTGCAAATCGCTCATTTTTGGACAAATTATAGCGGTTTGAAAATTTTGTTCTCCAATATTTCGCATTGATTGGGCCAAAACATCGAAATATATCATTCTTGGAACTGGGAAAATATTTTAGAATGCAATCGTGCCAATTTTTTTGTCATTATTGAAAATTTCAAAAAGTTGAAAAAATTTAATGGCTATTTTTTTCGAATTTTTGAAATTGGGAATAATGATCCAAAACTTGACACCAACTCCGTTCTAAAATATTTCCCCAGTTTCAGAAATCACACCTTTCCATGTTTTGGCATGTTTAATGCCAAATATTCTGGAAGCAAAATTTTAAACCACGAATAAACAGGTTGGGTAGCGACAGGTGTGAAAAAAATCACGATTTTTTGGAAAATGTCCCCTCTTTTAGAACCCATTTCTCCCCTCAAATGAACACCTCCGGAGCTGAAACGTTTTCGGAGTGAAATTCAACTCAAAGTGAAGGCTTCTGCTGAATTTGGTCAAAATCTGCTGACTTCTTTTTGGGCAATCCACCCTAAAACCTACATTGCTCTTCTTTTGAGACTAAAATTAAATTACGAGATACGTTTAATCAAAAAATTAAAGAAAACAAATAATTTCTCATCTCTACCATATTGAAATAAAAAACGACATTTACACGTTTTCGTCTACATAACGACTAATTTATTCTCCATCGTACATCTCGTACATCTTCCAATCCGCTAAAACTAAGACACAGATAAAAACTACCAGAACACCTACAGGCGTTGTTATAAACTACTACTATCTCAATCGTATCGAATTTTTAAAATGGTTTAAATCCAGAGAGTTGGATTCGTGTTTTTTCGGGCCTTTTTGGAACTCTTAAAATTGAATATCGTGCCACATGCAATCATGCATGTCTTCAAAGCTACTCATTTTAATCCCCCCTCCCCCTCCAAAAAATCAAGTCTTCAAGGTGTTTCCAGATTTTTAAAATACAATCAATCTCCTCGTAATAGAAGATTTTCTGATATTTTTCTCCATGTAGATACATATGATTTCAAGATTCGCCCTCTTCTTCTCGCCCCTCTCTGCCCATTTCATAATATTTTATTCAAAACAACGAGAGAATTTCCAAAGCAACCTCTAACAAGGTTCGTACAGTTCATTGAATTCCAGATAGTCAAGACATTGTAGTGATTTTTGGACCACTTTTTGTATTTAAAAAAAAAATCGACGCAATGACCTGCAAAATTTTCATTTCTTTCCTTACTCAAAATTTGTAAAACTCTCATTGATTTCGAACAATCATTTTTGAGGAAATTTGAAAAAAAACCAAGCAGGCCAAACGAATCAAGAGCAAAAGAAAACTTGTGATTTGAAAACGTTTTTTCTATACTTTCTTTTGAACCATTATGACAAAAAATTAGAGAAAACCAGGGAGAAAATTCGCAATTTCGGATGAATTGCGTATCTTTTTTACAACTTTAGCAACCGACAGTTAAACTCGCAAAAAAATTTTGAATTTCAAAAGTCGGTTGCTGAGATAGTGAAAAAGATGCAAAATTGATTGAAAATATTGCAAATTATTCCCATAATTTTCTCACATATTGTGTCATAATAGTGAAAAAAAAACACTTGTAAATTCGAATCTCATTGATACAAAACTCTTTCAAATTCACATATTGGTCATCTTCAATGGTACCTATTGTACAATATTATTCCATACTTTACTCATACATTGGTATAATACGTGTTTCCATTTCATTCTGGTAAAAAAAACACTCATTCAATTCAAAACTTCGCTTACTCGAAATATACCAAAAATTAACCTCTATAACTCGAACTCCGATAACTCGAAAACTCCGATAACTCGAAGTCAACTCCTTCTCCCTTCAGCTTCGAGTTATCGAGACTTCACTATTAAGATTTTTAAATGCTCGTTCCGTTTATCCACAGCGTAATAGGATACGCCACAACCCACATAATTTACACCGAGCACATTACTCTCGTACTCGGTTGAGTATTTCGAGGGTCGAAAATTCAAATTAATTAGTAAACGAACGCGCAGAACAGACTTCTGGTGCCAGACCACACCTAAAAATATCAATTATCGCGTATTCCGATGGTTTTTATATAGGCTCAGAAATCGAACCTATTACACACAATAATATTGTGGCATAATGTCCCACATAAATTGCACATAACACGCACACGCCCTAGCAGATGAAAAATTAAATACTTGAAAAATTCCAAAAATCATTCAAATTAAAACGTTTGATCCAGATCCGCGAATCAAACACCTGAAATACCTACGAATAATGCAAGGTACAACGTATTTTCATATTTCGTTGATTCAATCGAATTCCTATACATATACATTTCGCCCATCCCATACGCCCTTTTCCAAACCACTCCATCAACCGCGGGCTCATTCTACCTCAAATAAATCTCATTCTTGGAAAGTTTTTCATTCGTCATGAGAAAAAAAACCGCCAAGCACAACAATGGAAACGACGAAAACAAAGAGGGAAAAAAACTCTTAAGAGTAACCGAGTTGATAAACTGTCGATAAAATGCGACCAAAAAAAGCAGAAAAGAAAAAGGAGAAATACTTAACTGAGAAAAGAAGAAGAAGAAAAAAAAGCTAAAAAGTAAGAGAAAACTTTTTACAATTTTTTTTCTCCTAGTCGTGGGTTTTCTGTTCGTGGGAAAAGGTGTTGGAAAAATGTGTTTGCAAACGTGTATAAACTTTCTCAATAAAGAGAATAAATATCGAAAAAAGAAGTACCTAGGAAAAAGGCGGGTCGCGAGGTGAAGGGGGGTTGAGGTGAATTTCTGTATATACATAGATAGTATAGGCTACCTTTTCACCAGTCTCTTGTTTGGAGATCAACCTTGGATCCCAAAAGAATTGTAGAATTTCAGAAGTAAGTATTCAAATTCACAGGTTTGATCTAGAATGCCGAATCAATAAATTTGAGGCTCGTCCCTCGTACACTTTTTTTCAAACCACTCCATCATTCCCTCCAGACATCCTATTGTTTCGAACCAACCAAGATCCAGTCATTACAGCGAACACATCCAGTGCTATGCAGAACAGAACGATTCAATTACATATACCTATAGGTAACATGTTTCAGCAAGTAAGTTAAGTTTTTTTTTTTGAGGAAAGAGGATAGAGCCACAAAAATGATACAAATATCCCATTACAAATAGGTACCAATTCCATTTCCCAATTTCAGATCACAAATCGGTAGCTGCAGACTACCTCGACTCTACACAATCAAAATCACAAAAAATTCACCCTCCTTTTTCCCTTAATACTTCCAACCAGTAAAGCAATTAACGAACTTAGCATTAAAACCACCCCCAAAATTAATCCAATCCTAACAAGTTCTTAAGAAACACTCGGTTTCAAAAAGTATACGAGTATCTTCACCTTGACTCCATATAGACTTTATTTTCAAAATACGAAAATAATAAATTCATCTCTCACGTCGAGATTTTGTCGCTCAGCTTTCGGCTTATTACAGAAATAACCCCCGTTACCATCCTCTCTTCTGGTATACCGCTCGTTTAATCTTTTCACATTCGTGGCAAAGCGAAAGCCTACCAAAATCCATCATTAATTTCACACCAAAAACGTTTTTACTGATATTGTACTTTCAACCACGAAAGCACACACATAATATTTATTATGTACACGCAAAATTGTACGCATCGTTCCCTCACGTGCTTGATTTATCTGCAGATACAGTCTCGATTTTCTTTCACTATAAGGTGGCAATTCAGCGAACGAGAATTTCACGAATACATACCAAGTAAATAAGTTCGAATTGATAAAAACCACACTATCAAATTTTTAATTTTTTAACGTATGTACCATGAAAGAAAGCACTATAGGAAGAAAATTAATAGGAATTTCGTGATTTCTTATTGCATTTCGAGCACATCTCAGCAGTCGAATTTCGCAAATATTCGACCACTTTTTTTTTTTTGGGCAATATTTTTGTAAGTAGTCTTCTAATTTTCACGATTCTTTTCTGAACCATAATGTTATTATTGATTTCTCTTTTTTTTCTATACACTTACATATATAATTTATTGTATTATTATACAATACATATTACAATCATTGAATTTCTTTGCTACTTTTTTTTAAAAATATGCATTATATTACCTAAGTACTAATACTTATAATTACGTACCTGATTTACTATTTTTCATTTTTTTTTATAACAACAATTTTATTTTTTCATTAAAAAATTCCCAATTACTCAATTTGTATGTCTAACAATTAAGCAGGAAAATATGCATTACCTATACGAACAAGGCATCAGCTATTCGCTGATTGCAAGATAGTTTTTGCATTATTGCTTTCACCTTATTGGATGATGGTTGCATTAGCTGCTAAGTTTGCTCTTAAATACATATCAATTTGAAGCAGCTGGTTTTTGACTTCTTGATCTTTTTTTATAATTTTATAAAATAGAATG
Organism: Planococcus citri; assembly: GCF_950023065.1. Lineage (NCBI taxonomy): Eukaryota > Metazoa > Arthropoda > Insecta > Hemiptera > Pseudococcidae > Planococcus > Planococcus citri. Next base: position 28,650,777 of record NC_088678.1, on the reverse strand, counting down.
TACCTAGACCTCCTAACTACCTACTTGTATTAAAATGATGTGAAATAAATTCTTGTAAATTAGAACATTCAACTAAATAAAATCATTCGTAAGTACATCACTCGTACATGAATAAAAAAATATTAAAAATTTAATTCCAAATCAGTCCCAAATTTAGTTTTGATAAACAGTGATTGCTGATTGCCTTTACGTCGAAATACTGTTGTAAAAATTCATAAATTCATTGCCATTCAAAAATTGCGCAGAAATTACCGATGGATACAGTGCTAAAATTTCTAATCATCACGGACACAAACAACTACAGATAACTTCTTTGAATTTTGCGCCAAAATATTGCTAAACTGTATAATGAAATACTAATCTTTAATTTGGCTTTATTGAAATGCTATTCGCTGATTGGCCATAAGTTGAAACTACTATACCTATTTGTACGAAATTTTCAGGGTACTTGGCCCATTTTGGAGTACTTCGTATAACAAATCAAAAGGAGACTACTCTACCATTTTTCAAATTGGAATACGAACCAACTCAACTTTTTAATTTAGAAAAATAAACTATTTCACTTCGAGTTGAAAGTCACTCAGAAAACAAGAAATGGGCTTTGAAAGAGAGGGAATTTTCGAAAAAATCGTGTTTTTTCACTCATGTCGCTACCCAACCTGTTTATTCGTGTTTTGAAAATTTCTGTTCTACAATATTTCGCATTAATCATACCAAAATATCGAAAAATATAATTTCTGGAACATGAGAAATATTTTGGAACGGAGGAGTGCCAATTTTTGGACCATTATTGCCAATTGTAAAATACAGAAAAATGACCAAAAACTCACAAAAAATTTTTCGATTTCTAGAAATTTTCAGTAACGAATAAAAAGTTGGCATCATTGCCTTTCAAAATATGTATCTCCCCAGTTTCAGGAATGATGAATTTCGATATTTTGGCTTAATCAATGCGAAATACTTATTGGAGAAGAACATAATTTTCAATACACAAATTCATCCAAAAATAAGCGATTCGCACATTTTCAACTGATCATAGTACATACTTACATACTACATAGAACCCCCTAAAGTCCCAAAACAGGTTGGGTAGCAAAAATAGTGGAAAAAAATTCCCTCTCTTTTCTAGGGGCACCTCTGAAGCTTAAATGTTTTCTGTGTAACTTTCAACTGAAAATAAAGGTCACTGCTGAATTTTGTTGTGATCTGCTGACTTCTTTTGGGGCGATCCAGCCTAATGTAGGTACATATTTTTACGAAATGCTGTTGAAGGTAAATAAATAAATAAACTACGTATATGTAATTAAGTTTTCGATTGTTGATTTAAATATTTTTAAAATTTTATCAGTGATCTTTACGTTCTTTACGTAGGTACCTATTTTCTATTTTTTTATAATTTCAATGTTTTTTCACTTTTTTATACGTAGGTACCAAAAACTGTTTTTTTTTTTTTTAATAAATAAGTGAAAAAAAGGAAACATCGTGACTTTTTCTTGATATTTTAGAGATATAAATTAATGCCTCCGCATGAAATAGCATACCTAATAGTAGCTGTGTTAACTGTTAATTAGCAAACATACTAACAATTCACAAAAGTAAGGTATTATTTTTGATTTTCAGAGTCAGATTTCATGATTAGAAAAATGAAACTAATCTCAACTTCTCCGAACCGAACTTGGATCCAAAGGAAAGGCGACAAATCGCAGGGTCTTCCAACCCATCTAACGCTAATAATGAACCATTCTGAGAAGAAATCCTCGTCGTCCAGAATTTTTGAATTTCTTCAGAAGACGTCTTAGATCAATCTGAGCTGGTAATCGGGTTGTGGCTTATTCTCAATCTGTTTAAGAGGTGGGTTTATCCTCGTTTGAGCCGATTTCCAGGCAGCACCGTCGACTATGTTATTTCAACTGCCTATAGCATAGGTTAGGTACAAGGCAAATAATTCAAAAACTAAGAAATGTTTTAGGTAAGTATAAGTTCTCACGAACATTTTTTCAAAATTTGAAAGTAAGGACACAACTTGTCCCAACCTTCTCCACCTGCCCCCTCCACCCCTTTGAACTCGAATTTCACAATTTTGAACTATTGAAAAATACTGCAGAAATTGAAAATTGCGACGAAGACTCCAAAATTCGAATCCGGAGGGGGAACAAGGAAGTGGAAGAAGACTTCTTGAAAAAATTGAAAAAAAAAAAGGTAGGTAAGAGGTAATTATTCATGTTTAATTGTTTCTGAGTTCCTGTTTCTGAGTTCCTGTTTTGAATGTTACGAAAAAATTGAAATAATTGTTTCAATTCAAAAATCCTCAATAGGATTTAAAATTTTTAACCTTATCCTCAACATCGGAGATTTGAGCAAAAAATCTTTTGATACTCGTAACATACAAATACTTCCTTTCTCGAATGTTCCAAGTGCCTTCCTTTGAAAAAATTTGTTACCCAATACTTTTTTAACATTTGCTCTTAAGCACTTACTCCTTGATTGCATAGTACATAATTAACTATATGAAATTATGAAAAAAACCGCATCTGTACAAAAGTGCATCAAACATCCGAAATCCTCATACACAAAAAAGGTACGAAATTTTGTTTTTTGAATTTGGTAGAACAGTTCGAAAAATATTAAGTATTTTAGTTACTTATTATTATGACTCATTTATGTTTTTCAATGTGAAGTTTCAATACTTCCAAGTAAACAATTTTCCGTGATAAGTTGAAACCTAGGAAAAAAGAAGTTGTAAAAACCTAACCTTCAACCGAAAATATATAAATAAAGCTTATCCACGGCTGTAAGCCAGACTAAGCCTTGCGGTTTTTTCAGGTGTTTAGGTTTGGAAAATCTTTCATTTGAAAGTAAGGTATTATTTTTGATTTTTAAAGTCAGATTTCGTGATTAGAAAAATGAAACTAACATCAACTATACTCCGAACCGAACTTGGATCCAAAAGGAAAGCTGACAAATCGCAGTGTCTTTCAACCAATCTAACGACAATGAACCATTACGCAAAGAAATCCTCATCGTCCAGAATTTTTGAATTTCTCCAGAAGACGTATAGATCAATTTGAGCTGGTACTCGTAATCGAGTTGTGGCTTATTCTCGGTCTGTTTTCAAGGGAGTTGATCTTCTCATTTGGGATTTGGGCCGATTTCCAGGTAGCAGCAACCACGAGTATGTTATTTCAACTGCCTAGCACAAGGTGTAAGGCACAAAATTCAAAAACTAGAAATGGTTAAAGTTTTTATGGAAATTTTTTTAAATCTGAAAGTAACGACACAGCTTGTTCCAACCTTTTCCACATCCCCCCCCCCTCTCACTGAACTCAAATTTCACTATTTCGAACCATTGAAAAATTCTGCAGAAATCGAAAATTCTAACGACGACTTCAAAATGACCCAAAATGATGAAATTTGGATCCGGAGGGGGCGAAAGAAGTAGAGACAAGAAACTGATTGAAAAAAATGAAAAAAAAGAGTTAATTATTCATGTTTAATTATTGTTTCTGAGTTCCTGTTTTGAATGATATGAAAAAATTGAAATAACTCGTTTCGGTTTATAAATCCCCAACAGTATTTTAACCTTATCCTCAACATCAGAGATTTGAGCAAAAAATCATTTGATGGCACAAATACTTCCTTTCCCGAATGTTCCAAGTAAGTACAGCTTCATTTGAAAAAATTAATATTTGCTATTTAAGCACGTACTCTTTGATTGCATAGTAATTAAATACAATATGAAATTACGAAAAAAAAAAAAAAAAAACGCATCAGTACAATGCATCAAACATCCGAAGTCGATTGAATTCTTGTGATGTCACCCGCGTCTATTTCACGCAACTCTGCATTGCATTGAATTTAATGAAAGTAATATCAATTCCCCGAATCGAATTCCACAATTTTCGGCCATTCTGGAGCCTCCAGCACAATTATCGAATTCCTCCAGAATTTTTGAAATTCTCTAGAAGGCGCGGAAATCAATTTAAGCTGCTAAAAATCGAGTTGTGGCTTATTCTCGACCTGTTTCAATGATTTTATCCTCGTTTGAGCTAATTTTCAGGTGTTATTTCAACTGCCTAGGATACAAGACGAAATTTTCAGTTCTTATAGAAATGTTTGAAATTCGAAAGAAAGGCCACAACTTGTCCGAACTCCCCCCCCCCCTCTGCAAACTCGAATTTTACCATTTCGGACAGAAACCGAAACAATTGCGACGGAGATTCTAAAATAATCCGAAATGGTGAAAGTTTGATCGGTTGTGATGGGGGGGGGTGTTAGAGACAAGAAACGACCAAATCGTGCGAATTTCAACAATTTCCCTTCGAACAGATACTTGTTGATACATCTTTTGAATTTTTTCCTCATAAATTAACGCATTCGAGGCGTGCTTCAAGAAATTAGTTCAAGAAAACTTGGAAAATTTTGTTAAACAGGTCGAGAATAAGCCTAAACTCGATTTTTAGCCATCTTAATGAATTCTCGCACGTTCGAGATAAATTTCAAGAGCTAGGAAAAATCAAAAATGGCGATGGGTACCTCGAAATGAAAAGAATTAATTTTCAGCAACCAAAATCCGGCCGACGAATTGGAAACTATCATTGGATTTCAATTCGGACCCACGCTGATAAACCAAATAGTATTCCATGCAGAATCAATGATAGGTATCGATAATTGTAAGTAAGCATTAACCAGCAGTGCTATTGCTGTGTGATACGTACGTTAAAGCAAAATGTACGAAAATGTATTCTTCCAGACAGGAAATCAAAAAAAAAAACTTTCCCCGGTCTTTCAACCGTTTTGGTGTCTAAAAATGAGCCTCCCAAACTGACCCGTTTGAGGCTGGCCAGTGGCCATGGCCAAACAAGACAAGCGTTTAACAATATACGTGAATTCGAAGTTGTTCAAATAGTAAAATATTGAAAAATTTGCGAACTTGCAGTAAGTCGCGCCTCTAAAAACGAGCGAATTAAAAAAAAAATCAAAAAATTGAGAAGCTCAAAAAATAGAAAAAAGAATTGGATGTGAAACTCATTAATTTGCAGATAGGGGGAAAATAAAAAATAGTGCGTTATTTTCTCACCCGAGGTCACAACTTTGGGGGTGGGAGGTGGAAAATTCAAATTTTACAAAATAAGGAACACCATAATGTAGGTATGTATGTACCTTACCTATGTACTTTAGCTTCAAGTAAAGGAACAGCTAAGACGCGAATAAGACGACAACAACAAAGCAGTCAGTAGTAGGCAGACAGGTACTTAGACTTACAACCTATGGTTAGCAGCAGTACTACAAACTATGACTGGGAAAATCCAAGTATGCGAGATGAATACGATGACGATGACAACGAGGTGTAAAATCCGTGAGACATGATTTAGTGGTACGCGAACAGAATCACTTTTTTATAAGAAAATGTACTCTATTCTCGTACTCATGTAGTCCCTGAGAGTTTACGAATAAATAGCTACGTCATACATGCATCGTTGTCGTATTCTTGTCATCTTATGTGTAAAGTTACACCGCACGTAGCTGTACATTTTCTATTCTCATTCACCTTCGAGCTTCGAAATTGAGGAAGAGGATGAGCTGAAAGACACGAAGAATGTATGGGGGGAACAAACAAGACGAAAAAAAGGCATTTTTACTCACACGATATCTTGGCATCAGTTTTTCGTCGATGTTTTCCTTCCTATTGGAGAAACACCGCTGGGTGTGTTTTCATTTTTTTTCCCTCATAGTTTACATATTATTTTACGTAAAAAATGTGAAGTTCGACTTTCGTGATGGCAGCACCTTACGTAACAGAGATATCCATTGAAGAAACAATTCGAACTCAAAATACATATAAACACAAAATTCTTGCTTAAAAGATTCATTTTTTAAAAAAAACAACCATCGAAATATCGAATCGATGATTTTCGATGCTGATTAAATTATGTATTTTTGTACGTCGAACAAATCCAGCTAGGATAGGTATGTAATCCATGCATGAAGAATCCCAATTTCTCGTTCCGTTCAACCGAACATTTCATCAACTAAATTCATACTCAGCAAGTAAGTATTCGAAAACTTCTCAACCATTTTTCATAGCGAGATATCGAGATTGAAAAAAATCACCATTCGATGGAAAAATAGTAACCATTATCGTTGAAAAATCGAAACGCGAATGAACAATCGAACAAAAAATTCGCTAAAATTGAAGAGAAAATTTCAATTAAATTCACCATACTCTACAAGCAACAGCTGAACAACCAGATGAGAATTACACATCAAACCAATGGATAAATACTGGCAAACTCTTCTTTCAGACATACAAGTAAAATTATAATCAGGAACATCGATTTGTAAAAAACAACACAATAACACGACGCGACCAGACACACAATTTGACAAATTCACGAACAACTAACTCGAAATTTTGAATTTTATCCCTCAAAAACGTACAGCAACAAGCGAATAATGCAGATAGAAACGAACTAAGCATGAAAAATCCGGCAAACTAACTGCCTTTGCTAATCGCTTCGAAGTTCGAAGCGATAAGCGATTAACAATGCTGCAGGAAAAATCCCACAACTACGTAGATTCGCATTCGCTCGATGTAAAAATTTCTTATCTTTTGGAGGTACAAAATATGATAATAGAAAGAAGTTTTTGATGTCTCATTTTTAAAATACTCGTATATATGCGTACACACTATCTCCTTCTCCACATCGATAGCACTACAGGGTGTACATTAAATGCACCGAATGAAATCATTTCAGTGCCTAGACCTCAGATCTAGAAGTACCTAACCTACGGTGTACTGCATTATACGAGTACTAACTTAAAACTTACCTCATTAAAAAATGTACATTGATGTTAAATTTAAAAAAAAAAAAAAATTAATTAAGACTTCTGCAAATGAATGAACAAAAAACCCCACTCCAATAATTTTTCCCCATCAAATAAAGCTTGAAATTTTTTAGACATCAGCAGAAAATTATTACGACGCTTTCTACTTGAGAGGTGGAGATATTCAGTATGTTTCATTTAGAACAGCGTCCCTTCACACGAAAAAAATATCGTTGTCAGAGGGTTTCAAATAAAACGCCAAAAATTTAGTGTAGAATATGGCTTGATGAAACAAAAATCCCAAAACTGAAATATTGATACAGGGGAGCCCAAAAGTCAGTTTACACTAAGCCTCCTAAAGAAAAACTAATGACATTGATCTGATAAGAAATTTTAACCTCTACAATAAAATTTTTTTCTTTGCCATTCTTCTGTAGGATGCACCGTTCGCCGGGAAAATCAACTTTTATGTCAAAAAACGTGAATTTAAAAAAAAAAATAAAATGAAAAAAGTTGGGGAAAAAAATTTAAAATTATTTTAGCAGTCAATTTCAGCTATTTTTAACATGATTCCCATAATTTGATGAAATATAAACGATATTTTTTTTTTAAAAAACACGTCAAAAAATCTTTTTTCACGAAAACGCCAGACCCTTGAGGGGGGGGGGGGGGGTGCTACCAAAATCAAATTTTGTAAAAATGAAGAAAAAAATCGAGTGATATGTCAAAATGTAGGTTTTTTGGGTCGAGAAACACGAATCTGAGGTCCTTTTTTCCCTCAAACCCCTTGGAGAGGTGCAACCAAAATCAAATTTTGTTAAAATAAAAAAAACCTAGTGATATGTCAAAAAATAGGTTTTTTGGGTCGAGAAACACGAAACCGAGGTACTTATTTTCCTCGGTACTCTTGAGGGCCCTTGAGAAGGTGCTACCAAAGTCAGATTTTGTAAAAAAAAACGTACATTTTGTCATATCACTCGATTTTTTTTCTCATTTTTACAAAATTCGATTTTGGTAGCACCTCCCCAAGGGGTTTGAGGGAAAAAGGACCTCAGATTCGTTTTTCTCGACCCAAAAAACCTACATTTTGACATATCACTTAATTTTTTTCTTCATTTTTACAAAATTTGATTTTGGTAGCACCCCCCCCCCCCCAAAGGGTCTGACGTATTTGTGAAAAAAAAAATTTGAAAAGATTATTTATATTTCATCAAATTATGGGAATCTAGAGATGATAGGAAATTTCAATGGAAACTTTTTGGAAATTTTCCGGAAACTTTCAAATTTTTCAATTTCCATTTTCATGGAAATCTATGATACATTTTCACCAAAATACTCACCAGAGTTCAGCATTTTCATTCATAATAAGGAAATGCTCGTAAACAGTAAACAAACACTTACCTAGATTATGGCATTTAAAATGTTTTTCTTGGTTTTTAAAAAATTTTTTGAATGCATATTTTCGAAATACGTGTATAATAGGGCATTTAAAAGTGACGTCACACTCGTCTGATTTTTTCAACAGGTGTAGGTAACAATAACAAATCTGCGAATGAGCCAATTTGAGACAATTTCTTGAAATTTAAAAAAATACTGCACATTTTTTCAAAAATAAATATAATTAGTTGTCTCCTTCAAGGAGTTCAAGGATTTTTCAGATCCATCCAGACAAAGTTCAGAGTGTGAGAAATGAGAAATTCATTAATAGTTTTGTTTTTTCCGCATGTATAGGTATTTATGCAATAATTGCAATATGCATTGTCATTGTCAAGGATTCAAGAATCATATTATTTTTAAAATAAAAAAAATGAATCGATGACTAATGAGAGAAAAGGGCAAAATTTGTCTCAATTGTCTCAAATTTCATGGACCATAATTAACCTTATGGTTAGAGACATAAAAATTGTAAATTTGGGTTCCAATTCCTTTTTTTTTTTTTTTTTTTTTTTGATTTCAGTAAAGGCTAATTGGAAAAAAATTTAAAATTATTTCCCCGAAAATTTTCTGGTTGATTCTAGTTCTTTTCCAGTTAGTGTTGAAAATTTTGGTTTTCATCCCTGCATTTTTTCTTCATATTATTTAGAATTTTTTCCGGTGCAGTTTTTTTCTTTGTGAAGTAATCGTTGAATTCGGTCACATTTTTTAATTCATAAAACTGCACACAAATGACAACATTTTATTGCAGAAATGAGAATAATTGAAAAAAACGGAATTATTGGAAATTCATCAGTTTGTAGTTGACCAATAGCATTTTATAACTGATATTTTGTTACAACTTATTCATCGAAAAAAAAAAAATTTCCTGAAATTTATATTCTCTATCGGAATCAGGTTGAAAATAGCTGAAATTGAATTAATTATCAATTAACTGCTGAATTAATTTTAAATTTTTTTTCCCAATTTTTTTACCTTTTTTTAAAAAAAATTCACGTTTTTTGACATAAAAGTTGTTTTTCCCGGCGAACGGTGCATCCTAGAGAAAAATAGCAAGGAAGAAAATTATAGAGGATAAAATTTCCTATCAGATCAACGTCATTAGTTTTTCTTTAGGAGGCTTAGTTCTTGAATTATATGTGATTTTTGATGGCGTAAACTGACTTTTGGTCACCCCTGTATTTTGGAAAATATTATTTGGGGATGTTTACCTACTCGAATATTTTGCTTTTAAAAATAGGTACTCAAATAGTGTTTTTTGTTAGGTAGGAGAGCAGTTGGGCCTGGAACTTCTCTCGTACCTCAAGTTTATTCTAAAATTATCTCCCTATCAAAGTTTGAATGCGTTTTCGAAACGTAATTTTTAGTTCCAAATTTTGACTAGGTACCTACTTCAAATTACGCGATTTACGATGAAAAAAAACGAAGGAAACTCATCTCATTATCAACTGGTGGCACGAGGACGCTTTTCTCCTAATTTGACACGATTGCGGAAATTCTCAAGTTGGCAATAAATCAAATAAATACTCAATTATGTAGTCCGATCTGCTGCGAAAGTGGTGAGAAAAAAACTGGTAGTATGAATATTACGAAAATTTTCATATTTCATCGAGGAATAGATAAATGTACTCACCTACAATTTAAAAATCAGTTTCTCGCGTCTTCGTCTTCACAAAACTATTCTACACAAAATTTTCAGCAAAGAAGTGTTATCATCACTTTTCATCTAGCTAGGGAACTTCATGAAGTGTACCCCGGAAAATTGGATGGGAAGTGGGCTCAGGGGTAGCCCTTGGCCCAAGTACCACGTTATTCAAATTTTAACTGTCAGTTTTGAGTCAAGCTCCTACAGTACAATTTTGAATTTTGAAATTTTCAAAAACCGCTATCTCGATGCTCAGGTTTTTTCCACGGTTTCGTCGTGAGAAAATTCTGACCTAATAGGCGCTTGCACAAGTTTCATTTTCCCATTCAGCAAAATTTGTCATAATTATTACATCTTTCGAGGATTATTAAAATTGTCATCAGAAATAAAGAATTAGAATAATCTTCGAAAAATATATGTAATAATATGAAAAATGTCGTCGGAAATAAAATAAAACATAACACTTGGTCAAGCGCGTGAGTCAGAATTTTCCCACGACAATACCGTGGGAAAAAACGTGAGTGTCGGGGTGGATTCTAAAATTCAAAATTTTACAACAGTTGGAGCTACGTAATCTCAAAACTGTAAGCTAAAATTTTAATGGTGTGGTACTAGGGCCAAGAGGTACCATCGAAGACCACTTTCCATCAAAATCCTCGGGGCACACCTTCATGAAGTTCCCTGTAGGATCAACCGACTCAGCTCAGTATAAAATGTCCATTTATGAAAATCATTTAGTAGACCTGCATTCGCAGGATACATATGGATCACCCATTAATCATATGCCGACAATTTGTAGTATACCTAATTGATTTCTATTTTTAAAAATTTGAATTCATGACTCGAAAAATTTCATTTTTTTAAATGTTAATCAAGAGTTTTCATGTAATGTTACTTGCATTCAACAATAATTATCACGACCGATGTTGCCAGATACAGCTGAGGCAACATAATATACAGAGTGGCCAAAAAGTCAGTATTCCGATTTTCACGTTTTAGTTTTTCGTAAATAAATCAAAAACGAAGCATCCTAGAAAAAAACTAATGACATTAAGTCGATTGGAAATTCAATTCTCTGCAATTTTACTCGATTTAATTTTTTCGTAGGGCGCTTCTTTTCGTCTCCAGATCCATTTTTATGAATCTCAGTTCGCAAATTTTGAAAATTTGAAAACTGAAATTTGCAAACTGAGATTCATAAAAATCGATCTGGAGACGAAAAGAAAGCGTCCTACGAAAAAATTACCTGGATAAAAATGGTAGAGAATTAAATTTCCAATCGACTTAATGTCGTTATTTTTTTTCTAAGATGCTTAGTTTTTGATTTTTTTACAAAAAACCAAAACTCTTAGAAATGAATTTTTAAAAAATTTGCAAACAAGATTCATAAAAATCGATCTAGAGGCGAAACGAAGCGTCCTACGAAAAAAATACATTGAGGAAAATTGTAGAGAATTTGCACGACAAAAAAGACCGTCATCACGACAAGCATTTTTTGGTTCATAAAAGATGAATGAACAACGAAAAATTATGAAGTTGTACGATAGATGAAGCCCGACAATAAAGTATTTATGAACGACTACGATTTAATAACGAAATAAGCAGTATTAACGCCAAAATAATTTCATACACGACAGAACATTATCAATTCAATTACAGTTAGGTATATTTTGTACATATTTTGACAAAAAATCAACTGAGGGGTTTTTTCAAAGAAATTTGAGTGAAATATTGTAACTCATTGTCAGTAGAAGAGAACCAAATTGGCCCAAGCGAATCGAGGGCAAAAGCTTAGGAAAAAATAAGAATTTTGAGGATAAATAGGCGATTTAGACGGAAAATGAACGATAATTACGAGTAAAATACATGATTGTGAAAAATTGGAATTTTTGAAAACTCAGAAAATAAAATATTGCTGGAATTTTTGTATTTTCTCAACTTTCTTGAATTTCTTACAATTTTCAAAGTTTTTTCATCGCTTCGTCCCTGAGGTCAAAAAAAGTTCACAAAAGCATTAAGTAGGTATTTCTATAGCCTAAACAGCAATTTTTTACCTCACTTATTTCGTTTTTTTTTTGGTACAATTTTAATATTTCTAAACGTTTATTTCTGTCGGTAAAATGTCTCTTTTTTACAATACATTATTTTGTCGTTTGAATCCTTTTTTTGTCGGGGTAAGCTCTTTACTGTCGGGAATCATTTCCCGCCAACTTGAGCCTCCAGCCCCAGCGAGATTTAAATTTCCTAAATTCACCATAAATGCCCAATTGATGAGAACTAGATAGTAAGAGTAGCTAGGTAGTTGAAAGTCAGAGTTTCAACTGATTTTAAGATACCAAAATCAAAAATCAACTGCTACAAATTCGGTAAAAATGAAATTGAAATCTCGCTGGAAGCTGCAGCCTCCATATCGGCTGGAAATAATAAAATTTGGTTCCAGTAGAAGACACCGCAAGGACAGAATTAAATTGCACTAGCTGAATTTGACTATTATTATATGCACTCCTACTTCAATTTATTTAGCATTTAAAATCCGACGAGAAAATCATACTTGAAATAGGTAAGTATTTGGCTGGAATTCAATGGACGAATTGAACGCACAAAAAAGTAAGCAGAAAATAAATTTTATGTGACCTTATCAACTTTCATAATAAAAATCTTAAATTTTGCCATTTATAGCCAATATGGAGTCTCTAGCGAAATTTCAACATTTTTATCAAATTTCAATTTGTCTTATAAATTTCTAGATCTATAATTAGATTTCAAAAATTTGCAAAAAAATCTGAATCTGATCTAGAAACGTCGAATTGATTTCATGCGATGATAAGTATTCTGATTTAAGGGATCAATATCAGACGAGAATAACATTTTCGCCATTTTTGCCAGGCGATAAGTAAGTAAATTCATTGTCCATCACCGCTGGTCAGGGGTCAGCGACAGAAATTAAATTTTATGAAAGAATAAATTCAATTTTTCCAAATTTGAATTTTTTTTTTTTTTTGGTGTTTGAAACCTGGATGAACGAGAAATAAACAACAAAGTGACTTGGCGACACATCAAAATGTGTTAAAATTTCAGCTGAAATTCCAATTTTGCAATGAGTGTATTATCGGAGAATTTTGAGCTCAAAATTGAGTCATGATTTTGAGATAATTGACAAAAAGGTCACTTTACTTATCAAAATTGGGTGAAATTACACGAGGGATTCGAATATTTCAACCAGAATATTATAATGGGTAATACAAGTATTTTTGGAGAAAATTAAAAATTGATCTCAATTTCCACTGCATTGAAGAATTTTAACACTCGTACATATGTATAATATGTAATTAAAGACGAGAGTTTTCATGTAATGTTACTTGCATCTAACATTTTGAGAAAATTACTACCGATGCTGTCAAGATACATCTGAGGCAACATACTGTAATATTCAAAGAACTAAGACAGCTTCGAGTTTAGAGCACCTACTGAAAGGGCTGATCCTAGAATTCAGTTTTCTGAGACAACGTCACTTGAAAGGAATTTTCAATACCAATACATTAATGTATTGACAAACTAGACATGTTGGACAAATTCTTGCAAAAATAATCATCGCATGCAGTCTAAACCCTTACCTGCGATTAGACGACGATCTGCGTTTCCTTCTTACCGCGTAATGCCTACGTCTGGCAAACGGTGTCGCTGTAAACGACGCTCTCCTGGATCGCATCGAAGTACTCAAGGAATTAGCTCCGCAAGCTCCTGTCGTCGTCGAACAAGACGCCATCGACGAATAGCTACGTACACGACTACGTCGACCATACGGATGCGGCGATGGTGGCGGAGGTGGTGCCGCCGAAGGCAGAGAAGAGGCTGCCATGACAGTGGTAGAATTAGGCGTTGAGGTCATCATTTCGGTCGACGATGAGGACGTTGATGACGACGACGACGACGATTTCCAAGTTGTAGCCAGCGCTAGCGACATCAATGAGTAGCTCACTTTACCGGAGGCGATCGCTATATTTGGCGAAATTACTACCATATTCGTGATTTCATCGTTGTGTCGATTTTAGCTGGCTAGATACCTATTTGGATACATATGTTGTCTCGATATATAAGGCACAAGAGTCAAAACGATCGGAAGATATGTGAAAATTCAATTCGACGATCAATTATCTTCGTGCTTCTGATGAACACTTTTATGTTTGAGCTAAAAACACAATCAAAGGGAACACAGCTATTTATGGGATCTCTGGCATAATTAATTTGGTCAATATCTCTTCTCTCGTGTGATTTCTTTCCTGTCAGATTGATACCTATATTCTCAACTTGGACAGTATTTCAAAAATGGGAGTTGCAAAAACCAACTCAAGAATCGATTGATATATTTGTAACAATAAAGAAGTATGTACCATTTGAACGATGTGGGTGTAAATGTGTGCTCGAATCTGTACCTAGGAATATTTCAGCCAACAAGACTAACCTAACACAGGCAGGAAGTCTGTTCATTTCCTAATTAAACCGCTTATATGCTTACGAAGCATTGCTGTAAATTGTACACATATACGATAATGAATAATGATTTACGCGAGTAATAGGTACGCCGCTGAATTATGTAAATTTACTATTAATATCGGACTTGAATATCGCGTTCCCATCCCCGTGTTTAGTTAATTTCCACTCAACGTTTCACAGACATGTACTTGTACGTAGACGTACCATCAAAATGTCGAGCAAGTGGATAAACATCTTACAATAATATCCATCCATCACGAATACAGGTCTTTATAGCACATGCGTTGAATATACAGGGTGTCCCATTCAATCTATGCCACATGTTTGGGTTACAAAAAACTTGATATGAGGTAAGATGAGGCAAAGAAGGAGGGTAAGTTACAAGAAATTTCAGAGAACTTTTTCAATGTACTCGTATTGAACTTAGGTACTTATGTACTACATTGCATACCTAAATGCATTGAATTTCTCCCTCAGAATTTATTCCAGAACCGCCATTTTACTGTAGTATGTACCACGGACTCAGTGGACATTCTATAACGTGACCTATAGTGCACATTCGCTGACTGCAAGAAAGATTTTGCTTCTTCTCATCACCATTAGAATTCAGAAGTTAAAACAAAAAACAAAATAGCCAGTGAATGTCCATCAAAAGTTTTCATCATTCAACCATATAAGTTGATGTGGGAAAAAATGTTTGAGGAAAACTGTACGGGAAAGTATGATGAAGCAGAGCGAGCAGAAAAAAATCAGACTCTCCGAATTCAAATCTTTTCAAAATTCTTCATCAGAAGAGTGGAACTCTTGAGTTGAACTAATCTTCAAGATTCGTTTTGCTTCAAACGAGTTTTCAACTCTTTTCACCTCTTTTTTTCATGCTTCTTTGAGTGAATCGAATTTGCTATGACGAGCAACAGTATACAGAATGCTTCATTTGCAAAGCTAACCTACGTAGTATAACCATCACCATTCCACCCAGAGGTCGAATTCTGCATAAAGATGACCCGAGGGTGCAACTGTTTCCCCTTTTATGCATCGATTGAGCTTTTGGAAAGCAGGGGTTCCCAAACTTGTAAGTAATATGCACTCAAACACTTACTGGAAGGTATACTAATTCATGAGGAGGCATTTCTTTACTTACCTTCAACATTGAACAGCATCTCGTAAATACCTATTACCCACATTAGGGTGGATCGCCCCACAAAAAAATCTGCAGATTTTGACCACATTCCGCAGAGTCCTTCATTTTGAGTTGAAAAATACTTATAAAACATTTTCGATCCAGAGGTGCCCCTGGAGCAGAGAAATGGGCCCTCAAAGAAGAGACATTTTTTTTTTTTAATCGTTGTTTTTCCAAACCTGTCGCTACCCAAAATATTTTGGGACTTTAAGGGTTCTACTGAGCAGTTATTTTAGGATACGTAAATTCGCTTTTTGAAAATTTTTTCCTCCAATATTTCGCATTGATTAAGCCAAAACATCGAAATGTACTAATATCATTCTTGAAATTGTTGAGGAAATATATTATTAGAACACAATAGTGGCAATTTTTTTAATCATGATTAAAAATTTCAAAAAATTGAAAAAATGTCATAATTTTTTAGCTATTTTTTCGAATTTTTGAAATTGGCAATAATGATCCATAAAATATGGCACCACTCAGTTCCAAAATATTTCCCCAGTTTCAGAAATTACATCTTTCGATGTTTAGGCATGATTAATGCCAAATAATCTAGAAGAAAAATCTTCAAAATACGAGTACACAGGTTGGGTAACGACAGGAGCGAAAAAAATACGAGTTCTTTTTTGGAAAATGCACCTTCAAGAGCCCATTTCTCCTCTTCGAAGACACCTCCAGAACTAAAATTTTTTCTGAGTGGATTTCAACTCAAAGAGAAGGTTTCTGCTGAATTTGGTCAAAATCTGTTGACCTTTTTTTGAGACTTGAATTAAATTGCGAGATACTTTGAATCAGAAAATTGAAGAAATTGCACCAAAACATAAGTTTGGCAGCGAATGCAGGACGCCGCCGACAAGTTATACAAGAAATATTTATTTGGAACTGTTGCATGACCAATGCATATGGAGTACCAACGTCAGCTAATGAAGAAGGATTAGAAGGATTTGTTGATTCATGAATAATTACAAGCGCAAATATATCCACCAGTACAATCATTATTGAGATTAACTCACCAGAATCAACACTGAGAAACATTCCGCATTTATGTAAACATGAAATACGAATTGTAAGTTTTTTTTTTCATCTTTCAGATAATTGTTTTCATTTCAAAATTGTCTCAACCTTAAGCAAAATACAGATAAAAATGGTATGTATTTTGTCAAACAAATAATATGTATTATACATTTTTCCATTTTTTTAATGTTAGCAATTTGTTGTTGTTTCTGTTTTATTTTGTTAATCTTGTATGTTCCCAACATTGCCCCTTTCTTCACAGTTCAAATTTTTGGTTCCTCCTACTTGGATAAATAATTCATTTTTTAAATCGTAATGCAAATGTCAAAAATTAGGTTGTTTTTTATGAACATCCATAATGTTTTCTAAATTAATTATTTATTTATTCAAAATTTAGTCAATTGTTGTTACCAGAACTTGCCAAGACAATCACACAATGGCCACTTTTAATGTATATATGGCCGTTTGCTGGGGATTTTATTTTATTTTTACACAAAATGATTGAACTTAAAATATGTACTTAGTGTATCAAAAGTAGTCGAATGCGTTGATCACTGTACCTACCCAATATCGAAAGATTCATCCCAATTACAAAATAATTTCAAACGTTCTTTTCAAACGAATGTCTCTTTATATGTATTATGTAGTATCAGATCAGACGTAGCTCAAAACGCTCTTCGATCTCAATTCTATTCATTAAAATATCGTGTAACATGAAGAAATAAAGATTTATTCCCTGGCCTGAATTCAGTTGTACAATTTCTGAAAAGTCAGATTATCTTATTCTACTTACAACAAAATAATGCGTGGTAAAATAACGTCTCGACTTGCTGCCTTAAGAAAAGCTCACAAAAAATTCGATAAAGTACGAAAGGATGTAACAATAGTGGTTCAAGAAGGAACAGAAGACAAATGATTAGTACAGTCGTTCCGAAAAACCTGTATAAATAAAGAAATTTGAGAGGATCGCTGAAGAGTAGGGTGATTGTTTGTATTATGATTATGCCTAGAATGTATGTACCTACTTAAATTTATTTGAATTTGTATGCATTTTTTTGCTTTGATCTTCCTTGGAAGGAGGGACAAAAGGTTACTGAAAATGCAGATTTTCTAAGCAGAAATTTCGAACAGCCAGGAGCATGCTCTTAATTTATTGAAGAAAATTTAATTTAATATACCTACCTAATAGAGTATCTAATTCCAATGCATTAATCAATTTATTTATTTAAATACAATTTTTTCAATAATTCTAATTATTTCACCAATTTTTTTAATAAGTAATAAATTTTATTCATTTAGTTTATAACTGATACTGAAGTTTAGTCCTTTTACGAATCGCAGAAAGAACAGTCAAAAGAAGCCCAAAAAATAGCCACGTTAAAGTCAACTCAGAGATCCTTTACTGTGCCAACAAATGAGTCCCAATTTTCCATTGTTTAGGTATTCTATAAGCAACAAAAATGAAGATACATACTCTTCAAAAAAATAAAATAATCGATTCTCTTCTAAACTCTAAATTAGAAGAGATGGCCCTCTGCATTTAAGCATTCCCTACATCGTTTCAGCAACGCGTACATGCGCGCGCACGCGTATATAAGTAGTTTTCGTTTTCGTCGTTGTTCCGCTGCTTCTATAGCGTTCGAAAACGAGTTCTTGCAACCAGCAGCGATGGCGGTGTGGTAGGACAGAAGGCTTAGTAATCGGAAGGTCCAGAGTTCGATCCCCGCTCGATTCCAAATTTTTGAAAATTTTTTTTTACCATAAATTTTTTTTCAAGTGTATTTTATTAATATTATTTTTATTTTTCGAATAGTATGCCGAATTAGGCGAGGCGAAGCCGAGCCGTTCATAATTTATATTTCACTCGATCGACATTACTCCCCTTGGTGAGTTCAGACGGAGGCTGGACATTTACCGTGTATGTAGCACTTGCGGTTGTTTATAAAAAAATTGTACTCACCGAGGCCGAAGGCCGAGGGAAGTTAACCGACATAGTATGAACGACAAAGCGACCAGCGCAACCGAGGCGAAGCCGAGGTGAGCAGACACAACGCCCCCCAACACTAAAAACAGCAATACATACGTGATAAATATCCCTTGTTGCTGAAATGTATGTAGGGAATGGTAAAATGCTGGACCTCTTGAGTTCAATTCATCTTCAAATAAAAGAGTCCAAACTCTTGACCAATTATTTTTGCTTCGAAAGAGATTGTAACGATGCTTGACTCTCCTTTTTTCTACGCTATGTACGTACACTTTCAGCAACTTGGCTTGAACAAATTATGATACCTACAGGTAAAATTGACGTCAAAAAAAAGAGGAAATTATAAAAGCATCTTTTGAAACACTCGTCAAAGCCTCATCTTAGTAAGAGTTCGAGGCTATTTTTGAAAAAGAGTTAAACCCTGGGTTCCTTCTGAAGTTGGAGTTTTGAAAAACCAAAGGGTCAACCTTTGGAGAAAAGATCGAGCTAAAGGAACTGATGCTTTTGTAATTGAGGTTAATATTATTTTAAGTTTTTTCCCAAGTTTACAAGTAAACACTAGACAGGTCTTCCTTTTTAACTTTGAAAATTCGTATGTTTTTGAATCAGTTCGTTCACCAGGCTAAAGTAAAATAACAGTCCGAATTTAATAGCACAGTTACATTGGAAAAGTGGGGGAAATATTGTTACGAAGAGAAAGATGGACGAAAATAGGAAATAGGAATGATGAAGAGAATGAGACTTGGGAATAGGCAGGACTTGTAGAAAAAAAGTGGATCAATCGCAATGCTATGAAAAACTCCTAGATAAAAAAAAATCATGACTTTTTCATGACCTATTTTTCACATTTTTACGGCATGAGAATACCTCCCTCCCCTCAAAGAAAAAATTAAATAACTTGAAACTGCGAGGGAATGTTTTTTCAATTTATAGGCAAGTAGGGTATATATTTCAGTTTTTTTATTTTTCTGATTTTTTAAACAAATGTTCAATTTTTTAAATTTTATTGGCTACCTACATTTTTAAAAAAATTCAAGTGTGTTTCGAGCAAAATTTATGACTTTTCATGACTTCCATGACCACCTACCGAAATTCACGACCTTTTATATGACTTGCTTACAGACAGACGTATTGACCAGAGTATGGTGCGCATTAGATGTAAGTAACTTTACTTAATGGAATTTTTCAATTTTTTTTTCAATTTTTCAAAAAAAATTTCAAACGGGAATATTTTGACAAACGATTATTTTCAAAATCTAGTTTAAATGTCAAAAATTAGTCATTTTTGCACATAAATTTCTTCAAAACATAAGAGCATCTTCGAGAAATTTTAATACGATACCTACATATCTACGTATATATGCGAACAAATTTTGAAACCTTCAAAAGCTAAGAATTTTAGTTAATTTTCTGGGTAACCTAAAAACCAGAGGTGGATTCAATCAGCTGCGATGAGTTTTTTGCTCTCTGGTACAATTTGATTGTTTGGGCTTCAAAGTTGAACATTTTTAGACTTTATAATGTTCAATGACTTATTGGCACGTTGAGCCACGCGAGATTTTTGAAACCGAATCAGAGAATATTAACTATACGAAACCATTTTGTGAACTTGATATCTTTTCATAGAAGGAAATCGATTCTATCCTTTATTTACCAGAACTGACCTCTAGATCACCATAGTAAGTAAGTAATTTTATTACACAGATCTCAAAAAATAATTAAAAAGTCGTTAGTCAACTCCTCAAACCGTATCAAATAATACCAAAACCTCACAAAATCCATAATTCAGCTCCAAAAAAATTATTTCCAATGATCTCCCCAGTACAAAAAATTCATCAACACTGACGAATTATTCGCAACAAACCCTCATCGTCTAAAAAAACCTGTGAAAAAAAATCACAGTTCTAAACCTTCGCGACGAAGAAAAAAATTCGACGACGACGACGACGTTATTCCAGATTAAATAAACACCAAAAAAAAAACTGAGAATAAAACGACATCAATGTAAAATATACGACGACGATGCTGGTCAACGACGAAGTTATTTTTCTCCCTTTATTCCCACAGCTAACCATAAGATAAGGGAGCCATCTAAAGGAAAAATCTGCTCCGCATTTCGGAGAGCCATTAAAACGACACCAAAGGCGAGATTTATTTATCAGCAATACTTCGAATGCCGCGAGCATTTCGGGCAAATACCACGAGCCAGATTCCCAATCCAATCATACCCCATTACCTACACTATACCTACCTACACAAGTTGCAATTAAATTACGTATACGTATCTAGTATCGAGAAAGCTTTTTTGAGGGCGACTAATACACGTGGGTGGTTGCGGATAACGACCTAATGTGTACAAACCACAAACGAACAAACGATGCTGTATATAGGTATACGTAAAGTACCACATCGCGTATCGGTATCGAATACCATAGGCTACACTATAGGTATCTCAATAACAGGAAATTTGAACACATTTGAACGAACACGAGATCTGTGTAGTAAACGTGAAAACTTCCCACACAATATATAAACTAACCCTCCTCTGGTATGGTTTTCTTGTTTTTCCAGCTCATCGACGTAACCTAAACACGTGAGTATCGTGATCGACATCGGGTAATTTTCCAAAAAGACACTATGGAAAATTTATTATCCATTTTGACATAGTCGTCTTACTATAATACGCGAGAGCAAATGCATAAATAACACGCCCAATATTCCAGGCTGGATACTAAGAACAGAACAACAGGCGACACGAAGAAGGGTAAGGGAAGGGTAGGTATCTAATGCAGTCGTCTTTAAACTTTATCAGTGTAAAATGAACCGAAATGAATGGAGGGAAACGAGCGGAACCCGAACGCCAATTAAAACGACGATTATAACTTTGCAAAACACAGACGCAAATTCCACTCGTAGTATTTATTGTGGTGGCTCATGCCAAAGGTTGAATAGCTAATTAATCTTACACCGCATTCGTAATTATTATGGTATAGAGACGATTCTCGAGCACGTGGCTTTTCCTCTCCTCTTCAACAGCGAAACACCTTCATCATTTTACAGTTTTATCAACGTGAAAGCGCCAAGTTACGTACTTTTTTTCAGTTCAACTACCATCATAATGTAATATGTTTATTCTAAAGTAAAATACGAGATGGAAAAAGACAAAATTGTAAACGTATCCACTATCCAAACCGTGTATGGTGAAAAGTCAAAGATGATGAAAAGGAGTCGATGCAGTTTTTAGCTTTAGTTTTTTCCAAGCTATATGTAAGCTGCTATTTTACGTACGAAATTTTTTTTCTTTTTCTTCATCTTTATCACGGCGTATTTCTATTTCCTCTTCATTACCCACCACCGGACAAAGTGGTAGGAAGGCGAAAAGACGACGATACCGGTCTAGAGGTGGGGGCAGAGATGAGAGAGGAAGGGATCTATTTAGATATTAATATACTCCGAGTTCTTAGTACGTATTTTTTCGTCGATCTAAGCAAATTTTTACATCCACAAAGAGACGCGAGTCGAGATAGACGTATTACTTGGGGTTCTTTTAGTAATGTGAAAAGAAGTGAGAAGAAAATATGTACCAGACATCGAACCGAAGTTGACGCGTTTGACAAAACGAAAAATAGCGTTTTTTCTTCTCATACGTCGTGTAGGTACATAGAAAAAATACTACAGGGTGTTCCGGAAATCGTCTGTCAAAATTCAACTGTAGATTGTACTCGAAGTGTAAATTGAAAGAGCCACTTGATTCGCAAAAAATTTTACCAATATTGAAAAAAAAAAAAAATTGTTCAAAAAAATGTTTAAATGATTCAAATAATGCCCATAGCTCATTGAACTCCAGTAGACAAACAAAAAATGTTAATAAAACAATTTGCCAATTTTCAAAATGAAGATATAAACTTGATTCAAAATTTCCAAATTTGAAACGCTTCAAATTTTCAAATTATGTTTTCACCTTCAATTTTTAAGATAAGCAATTTGTCATGAAACGCATAAAACGAAATATTATAGCTCAAGCTAATGTGTTCTACTGTTCTAAGATTACCATTATTTTGCAATTTTATTTGAAACTTAGATTTGTATCTCAAGGCCTTAAATACTTTATATATTTCTTCCAAAATTTGTTAGTGGAATAATTTCTACTCATACGAGACGACAATCGAACAGCGACACAAGAGGCACAGTATGCCAGAATAAAATTTGGCAGGAAATAACTTCATTTCTCAAAAATACCAACCATTAATTTTAAAAAAATGCTTCAGACCTATTATCGTATTTTTCATTTTTTTTCAGAACGTATTTTCGAAATATGTATATACTAGCCGCAAAAGGGAAAGGGGAACGAAAAAAAAACAATATGGGTATTGAAATTAAAGTTTTCACAGACATTGATCCTAATTCTGCAAACAGTTTGACCCCAAAACCAAAATTAAACAATCTAGAGGTAAAATGGAGCACAAAATTTCAAAAAAGCCTCTGGGAAGGGCTCAATTTTGATTTTTGGTTAAAAGTGATTTTAGAATTTAAATTAAACGCAATTCGATACAAATATTACATTTTTCGAAATTTTGGGCCTAATAATGCCATCCTACAAAAGACTAAATTTAGATTTCGGAGTCAAACTGGTTTCAGAATCGGAATCAGAGTTCTCTGAAATTTATTTTATGATATTCATACTGCATTTTTCAAAATTTCGGGCTCAAACCTTCCCTTTGAGGCTCTAAGAGCTCATTGTTGCTCTTTAGGCCAAACTTTGTATGTTGAAGTAACAAAGACACTTATTTTTAAAATTACTATTTGTTTAAACATTTTTTAAAAAAACGAAATTATCTGGAATTCATTTCCCACAAAAGTAATATTTTTCTTTTGATTATTTCGTCAGTTTACTCAGATCAGTAGAATTATTCTTCCAAAATCACTCACTGAAATAAAGGATGACAGCGTCGAAAACAGACTCCTCAAGGCGATTTGACTGATTGCAAGATGGTCCTCCCCCACAACTCATTGTTCGAGTAAAGTATGTACAAATATATCCCTATCGCGAGAAAAGCATATTTTCTAAATGTAAATTAAGACTTTTGAGAAATCTACCAACATAATAAAAAATCAGTAAAATCACACTCTATTCGTGTTTTTTATTCATGAATAAATCACTAATGATTGAGCTTTATAGAGAGTAGAAAGCTTTACAATTTTCTTCTTTTTTTTTTCAATGATAAGGTACCTTACTTAATGGAGTAAGTTGAGAAAAAAAATTTGCCAATTCAACTTTGATAAAATTTTGAATAAAGTTCTAAAAGTAAATATCTACATAAACAATAGTGAAATTTTGAAGAAAAAAAAGTCGATCATTATAAGTTTTATTTTCCCAATTTGCTTCTAAATGAGAAATCAAACGAGATAACCAACCATTAATAAAGCATTATATGTAGGTATAATAGAGGTAAAATCAATTTTTATTTTATAATGTTCTGATATGGAGACCCATAAGCCCGATTGTGAACACCTGATCATTTAAAATGACACAACTCAACATTCTGTCACTGAAAGTATGAGAAAGTAAAGAAAATCCCAAGTTTGAAATTTGAATATTTTGATAAAAAATGTACAGCCTTGATTTAATTTTTCCAGTCACGAAAGCTTCGTTACGCAGCCTCCAAGGATTATTTTTCTTTAAAAAAGAATAAACCATCACAAAAGCGTTTTGTGCTGCTTTGCACTCCACAGAATAATCTGCATGAAATTAAACCAGTGATAAAAAAAAATCAATTCGTGATTTTGAAATTAACCCAACTCGTGAACATTTTCATACAATTAGCTCAAGCCTCCAATTTTACACAAGCTCATTCTAAGGAAATTTCACAATTATTTCACTTAAAATGGGCATGACAGGGCGATGCAAAAAAAAATCCCAGACTTCGATGAAATGTGTGAAGGAATTCAGGCTATTTTGAGTGGAAGCTGGAAGACCATCTAGAGAAATTTCAAGTGTACAAGGCATGCAAACAACTGAGCCTAGTGGTCCATCTTGAAAATTGAAGGGGTAAACTTGATTCAAAATTTTCAAATTTGGGATGCTTCAGATTTTGACGATTTAAAATTTTCAAATCCTGTTTGCGCCTTCAATTTTGAAGATGAGCCATTTATCATAATAACCTTTTTTATTCATTCATTTGAGCATTATGGTTACTGAAGTCAATTTTAATTTTAATTTTCCCAGTTTGCTTCTAAACAAAGTGAAATTGAAAAAAAAACAAAAACAGAGAAGAACGAGACTGTATACAGATTTCGTTTATCTGTTTAAACTCAAATCTTAGAATGTTGAAAAAGCAATAGGTAGAGGTAAAATAAATTTTTATTTTATAATGTTCTGATATTATAGAGGTCTACTATGAGCCCGATTGGGAACACCTAATCATTTAAAATGACACACCTGACATTCTGTCACTGTAAGTATGAGTAAGTAAAGAAAAACCCAAGTTTGAAATTTGAATATCTTGATAAATGTACAGACAGCCATGATTTAATTTTTCCGGTCACGAATGCTTCGTTACGCAGACCCTAAGGATTATTTTTCTTTGAAAAATAAAAAACCACTACAAAACCATTTTGTGCTGCTTGGCACCACACAGAATTATCTGCACGAAATTAATCTGTTTGAACATCGAAACTTTACATCGACGATTCTGAAGAAATTAAATCAGTGATACAAAAAAAATTTACTCGTGATTTTGTAATTGACCTAACTCATGAACATTTTCATACAATCAGCTCAAGCCTCTAATTTTACACCAGCTCCATTCTATGGAAATTTCACAATTATTTCACTTAAAATGGGCATGACAGAGCGATGTAAAGAAAAATCTTGGATTTTCGATGAAAATGAGTGAAGGAGTTTAGGCTATTTTGAGAGGAAGACTATCCAGAGAAATTTTAAGCCTTCAAGGCATGCGGACAACTGAGCCTTGGGGCCCGCCTTTAAAATTGAAGGGGTACACTTGATTCAAAATTTCCAAATTTGGGATGCTTCAAATTTTGATGATTTTAAATTTTCAAATCCTGTTTGTGCCTTCAATTTTGAAGATATGCAATTCGTCATAATAACTTTTTTTATTCGTCCATTTGAGCTGCAATATGGTATTTGAAGTCAATTTCAATTTTAATTTTCCCAGTTTGCTTCTAAACAAAGTGAAATTTAAAAACAAAAATAACAAACAGAGATGAACAAGACTATACAGGTTTCGTTTTTGAGGTAAAATTAATTTTTATTTTATAATGTTCTGATATGGAGGTCTACAATGAGCCCGATCTGGAACACCTGATCATTTAAAATGACACAACTTGACATTCTGTCACTGTAAGAATGAGTAAGTAAAGAAAACCCAAGTTTGAAATTTGAATATCTTAATAAATGCACATGCCATGATTTAATTTTTCCGGTCACGAACGCTTCGTTACGCAGTCCCTAAGGATTATTCTTATTTGAAAAAGAAAAAAACATCAACAATTTTGAAATTAAACCAGTAATGAAAAAATCAATTCGTGATTTTAAAATTGGCCCAACTCAAAAAATCTCAAGATTTCGATGAAAATGTGTGAAGGATTTCAGGCTATTTTGAGTGGAAGACCATCCAGAGAAATTTTGAGCCTGCAAGGCTTGCAGACCACTGAGCCCGGGGGGGGGGTCCCCAAAGTAGTGTCATTTTTGAAAGAACATCGATTTTTGGCATTTTTGTGTGGCCCTTCTTTTGTCTGTAGAAAAATGCTATTCAAGTTTCTACACCAACCTGATCCATAGAACTTGAAATTCGATACCACATCTGACCCTCTACTGGTGATTTTACGAGAAGTAGATCGTAAAAATTACGATTTGTTATCAATTTTTCAAAAAAATTTCTACCAATAAAAGAATGAAACATCTTAATGAGCCACTTTTGTTTGCAATAATTTCGATAAAATTGTCAAAATTCGTGTTCTTGAAATTTATTTCAATTTTTAGCGAATGTTTAGAAAAAATCCGATCAAAAAAATTGAATAACTTGATCAAAATTATTGTAAGAAGTGCGTAAATCGAGATATTTAAACCTACTACGCAAAAATTCTAACATAGGTGTTTCCAGAATGGAATTTTCAGTAATTGAAAAGTGTCACAATAAAATTGATAAGAAATTATATTTTCAAGATCTCACAAAATCTCGAATACAGGGCTAAAAAATGCTTACAATTTCAGAAAGGTTGAGAAACTTGAATTGCACTTTTTTTAAGAGGAGAAGGGGGTGAAAACAGATGACGGTAGTACAACATGGATAAACCAATCAAGTGACAAAAATCCAGTTTTCTTCCTCTTCAAAAAATGACCATATTTTGGAGACCCCCCCCCTCTGGATCAGCTTTTTACACGATTAGAAGGCTGAAATTACCCATCTGTGTAGGAGTTCTCTACACTCAAATTAACCTTCCGCACAAATTCTCCACAAATTATTTTTTTCTCCACCATCAACAGCTTTTGTAATTCCAATGCCAGATCAAACACCACCAACAAAATCAAGCTCATAACTGCTATAAGCGAGAGACACTTAAGGGTACATGTTGAAACAGGACACCCTGTATACTAAGTTTCCTCATCGTTGTACTCGTCGTATCAACGGTATTCGGTGATTTCATAGTGTACATAGCACACTGGGATAGGGTGCGAGCCCACAGCACAGATTTGTTCCAGTTGTCAAAGTACTAGTAATGTTGTGGCATTTCGCATTTCGCCCTTTTCGCGTTTCGCGCGCGGTTACCTCCAATATTATCGTGTCGGTGGTTAAAATCTTGAGGGAAATTAAGGATGAAAATGGCACCGTGTTGCGTGGAATTTCAATAGAATCGTAAAAGCGAATTTAGAACTGGCCTCTTTGCGGTTGGTCGATGGGTCGTGGCCGGCTATGTTTTACGTTTTGTCTCGTACCCTGTGTCCTGTCCTTTTTTCTATATAGCCCACACCAGTGTACCTTTGTTACCAGTTTTATATAGCCTGGTACAGTATGTTTGGTATGGTACACATTACACAAAGTAGATTACTGGGGAGTTTATCTCGGGTAAAGCGTGAATCGAGTTTTCGAGAGATTTTTTCATTTTTTTTTTTTTGTCGTATCTAAATGAAATAGTACAGTGATTAGATCACTTGAGTCAACAAGAAGCCCTATATAAGGCAAATATTTGAAAAAAAAAACAGAAGCTATATTTTCAGAGAAACAGAGAACTAAAAGTAGGAATCAACACACCAAGGAAACAGGTAAGACACTATTTTTTTTTTTTTTTTTTTTTTTTTTGAACAATGGCCCTCAGTCTCTGTTTCTTAATCAAAATAAAGAAGTTTACAGCCCATTGCATAACCCATCTTTTTTTTAAAAACAGGAATCAAGACAGAAACAATCCTAAAATTATGGAGTCAAATTGAAATAAAAATGAATTACTTACATAACTTATCACAAAGATTTAATATTACATACATCACCAAAACATGGCCAAAAAACTGAAATTACACCAATCAGAGGTGAAGGAAGGAGGAGGTGTAAAAATAGCCTTTCTACAATCTCTTATAAATGATCTGATGCTTAAAGTAATATTTTTGGAAGTCCCAAAGTTGTCCATTAAAATCCTCAAACATAGACCACGACTCCTTTCGAAACTTCATTGAGGGGGCAACTCGAGCACAATCCATCCATAAAAAAAATCATCGTCCACAATTAAAAATTCGTTCCAATGATACGATCTTTAATCCCCCTCTCCCCCTCCCACGATTCTCCGGCTCTAATCATCTGCACAGTTGGAATCTGCGAGCACCATAGGCAAAAAATCGTATAC
Source organism: Planococcus citri (assembly GCF_950023065.1). Taxonomy (NCBI): domain Eukaryota; kingdom Metazoa; phylum Arthropoda; class Insecta; order Hemiptera; family Pseudococcidae; genus Planococcus; species Planococcus citri. The sequence continues at coordinate 28,622,343 of NC_088678.1, read as the reverse complement.
ATACAACGACGACTTAATCGCGTAAATTTCCCAACCAAACAATGCGACAGCCACGATTTCATATCGTTTGTATAAGAAAATTGCTGTTACGAGTATTTCATTCCTGTCGTTGTCGTTTTTCGGCGCGAAATTACTCTAAGAACAGAGAAAGAGGATGGAACTGACGACGACGACTACGAAGCTACCGGATCCTATGGTTGAAACAAAACACAGCGAGCTATAGAACCGGAGGTGGAAACGAAGAGCAACTCGAGTAGATGGAAAAAGGGTGGAAGGAATAAACAAAAAATTTCCACCGTTATATTATACGTTGTTCTGTGAATTGCGCGATGCTGCGATATGCACAGTACTACAACCAAGATTAGAAAATTTAGCTGCGAAGCCAACTTTATCGGCGCCTTCGTAGTACACATAGTGCGATAAGTATTATGGTTTTAGATGACGACCAAAGACTGAATCGAGCTTAAAAAAAGAAGAAAAAAGAAACCACCATTATATTGGTATCTCTACTACATCAACGTAATTTAAATTTCATCGCGACGACGTTGTACTGTACTGTGTGTGGTAGATTATATATTTCACATACGAGTAATGCGGGTAGCATACTACATAGTTCGAATCGCGTGCTTATTAAAGCAATCCGATGAAAAGCATTCTTTCAACCAACAGGCACACAGAAGCACGATAGATGGATTTTTCTCCCCCCCCCCCCACGTGTCCTCATCCAAAGTCCGCTTATGTGATTCGACACCGCATAAACGTCGAGAATTCCCATAAAACACATTCTTGTATACTGCACAGTGCCACAGAAGAAATGATAGCATGAAAATACCAGTGTTTCTAGCTACACTTGCCACTCTTTTTTTTCGTGTTTTTTCGAAAATTTTGTAGCAAATTGCAGAACGATTTTTTTCGACTCTTTCTATAAGGCAAAAACAATTATTTTTCAAAAAAATGATTCCAAATTGTTTGAGAAAACGGACTCTGAAAATGATTGGTGATGAAAAAAGACGAGTAAAAAAATCAAAATTTCAGGCCTCTCAACGGACCCTCCGAGGTTCCACTTCGCGACTAAGATTTATTTGACAAATTTTCCATCGAAAATTCTGATTGAATATTATTCGGAAATCATATGATACACATCGAAAAAATCCCATCATGTACCTACACAATAAAAACTATCTTTCAGTAGACAAATCAATTATTCCTTTCTCTCTCTATTTTTTTTAACATTTTTAGAAATTAAAAATCAATTTTCTGGACCATGCAATCGAAAAATTAACGGAAGTAAAATTCTAATCCCATCAGAACATCCAAACGTGTTTGCATGATTTTTTAAATAAGATGCTCCGTAACAAATTCGAAATTTAGGGTAAAATGATTCTTTATTTTTCCTCTTCTTATTGAAAAATATATTACCGTTAGGTATCTATTACCTTGTTTTTATTTTTTTTTTTATCTACATTAATTTGATTAATTTGATACCTGACACAATTGTCTTGCGACAGTTCGATGAGTTATTTATTGCTTCACTTTGTATTGTATAGTTCTCAAAATAGGGTCAGCACAAAACACTGGAAATTCGAATCCCTATCGTGTTTTTTATTCGTAATTCGAATCATTTTTTGACATCATACAGCTACATATCAAGCAAAAATTGTTGCTATATCTAAACCAAAGATGACGTAACTGATCGTGTCAAGCAAAGGACCACTCAAAGCCAGGAGCAGATAACAACTCAGAAACCTGAACAAGCCAATATTGTCAAAAGAAACGTTCCAAAGAATAACACCGATGAATCAGATGAACCAGTGGAACTAGAAGAGCAGCCAAGCTTACGTGACATTTGGGAACTGCTTTTAAAAAATGGATAAAAGAATTTCTCAAGTTGAAAACTCACAAAACAAGCTCAAAGCAAAGAAACACCCATCACTTAAAACCTCACGACTTACTTAGTCAAAGATATTAATATTATAAAAAATAAATAGAGTACCTACTCTCACTGGAGAGATACTTTATAAAATAGCAGAGTATACTCTCACTGGAGAGAACCCTGCACATGCCATGTAATTAACTTGTTTAAAGTATTACTTTTATTTAAGATCTCTTTAAGATTGTAATAAACCTTGATAAAAGAAAAAAAATTGACGATCCGATAAAAATGATTCGTGAAACGAATCGAATCACATTTTCAAATGATTCTTGATTCGAAAAAAAATCCATGATTCGTACAAACCGCCATTCGAATCCCGACTTTTTTCAAAAAGCTGCGCCTGAGAATGTTCGAACTACTCGAATATCACTCAAAAGTCGCGTCATCCTCCATATGGCATTTGGCAATGTACTTCGTAAAGAAAAATAAGTATTTCAAATTCAATTTAACGAATGACAAATAATTTATAAAATTACTTCTTTTGATTTCAAAATTCGCCAAAAAAGGAACAACGATTCGTGATTAATGAAAATTGATTCGAATCACACCAATCACTTAAACGATTTACGATTCGAATATATGTACATATTTTTACCTGATTCGAATCAAAAAATTTTGAAGTGATTCGAAATTCACAATTTGAATTTTCAACTGGTGTTTTTATACAAATAACAATCGAATGGCTAACATCATATTTAATTATATTTTTCATCATGAAAAAGACGAAGTAAGTAATTATTCAAAATGGAAATTTTGAAAGAAAATGTTGCAGTAGAGAACGAAGTAGAAACAAAACTGAGAACCTTTTAACGATGATGTGATCAATTTTCATTAGAAGAAAATTAATTTATACTGACAAAAAACTAGACGAGATTGTCCAGAAAGTAAGTACAATTGGCTAAAAAAAAAAAAAAAAATGCCAGAACAACAAATGAAAACCACCAAAAGAAAACTCCTAGGAAAGATATAGTTCCTAAATTAAAGAGCTCCAGTACCTATACATGCAGTGGCCAAAAAAATCTAAAAATCAGGGTAGTCGAGTACTTTTGATAGTGGTTGCATCAAAAGCTGTGGCTAATCGAATATCACCAAAGTGGAATAGAATTTGGCAAAAACTGCGTAATAAAGCATGAAGTAGGTATAAAAACTGCAAGATGAGCATGATAATAACTGAAAATTTCCTTAAATTAATGAAATTTCAATATTGTTGAGTTGAACTTGTCAATAAAATTTTTCCAAGCGCCATTCAAAGTTGCATGTTGATAAAATATCTCAAAATTGGAATTATTAGCAAGGATCAATAGTCGTCCGATGAAGAGAACGAAGAGAAGAAAATGATTCGTGTATTATAAGTTAATCATTATTAATCACGAATCAAACTAAAAAAATTTTGATCCCAATCACGATTCAAATTGTTCCCAATCTTCAATTTTGCAAAAAATAATAAGAAATCAATGTTTTTAAAAATAGATAATAATCGTTCAAAGAAAATTTAAGAGCTGTTTTTTTCCATTATTCAGAAATTTGAATACAATACAGCTACATATAAAAGAGATTACACCAAAACCCGTTTTACGCGAAAAAACGAAGCTAGGTACCTCCGATGAATACACAATATTACAATAATGGTAAGTTTCACGTAAGTAATTTTTTATGGTTTTACAATTTTTTTTTTTTTTTTTAACAAAATGAAAAAGTTTAGTAAAATATTGTTGAGAACAGGATTTAAAGATATCAAGATTACCTATCGATTAGTAGGTATATCTACCTACATTATTTTCTAATTTTTTTTAAATTTCGAATTTTTACAGCACGCCAACTTTATATTAAAATAACCTACTCGATTTTCAAGCTAGTATTAGGTATTTCAAAGAACCAAAATGTTCGCTCTTCAATTTGGTTTATTATTCGAAGCGCTAGCTCTTATCGTTCAAAAATACTCGTAGTAAAAGTTCGAATTTGTAATTTCGCGCGCATCAAAAATTCAACTTTGAATTAAAATTACGCAATATTTATATTTTCAGTGGGAACATGTTATGAGTGTTACATCATGATCGTCCTAACCTGTTCAAATCAAATCAAATCAACTTTATTTTTTGCAATAGGCAGCGTTGCTGCATTTACAAAGTCGACTTATGTACTAACAGTGTAGGAAATAATCAATACATAAAAGAATGAATAATGAAATTAAATAACATGAAATAAAATGAAATAAATGCGCCATGTACAGCACCATACAGGCATAGGATCAGCACAGATATCCAAAATAGACGCATTCAATGAAAATAATAGAAACCAAATAAGAAATAAAGAAAAAAGAAAAAAACAACACGGAATTTGTTACCCGTATTCAATATAATTGTAAGTAAATCCGGTAAAATACACATTTAAACAAATAAAAAATCATTATAAAATATTAAATTACAATGAAATGAAACCATCTCGCTTTTTATCAAACTTTTTGTAACTTTGATTGAACGTGAATAACTTTTGAATATTTTAAACTAGTGTTTCAAGGGAAAAAATCACGTTAAAGAGAATAAAATTTTGTATATTCTGGTTTTTAAAAAACCCATTGTGTAGGTAATTTTAATTAATTAAAGATGGATTTTTTTTATTTCACAAGACACCAAATTACAGAATGAAAAATTCTAATTTTTCCAGACATCCAGGTTCTCACCGAAAATTTCGCGTAATTTAAACTCCAAGTTGAATTTTTAATGCGGCAACATTTTTGTACAACTTTAAGCTACAGGCCAAATTACTTTTGAACGATAAAGGGTACACTGTACAGAGCTTCAAATAAAAACCAAATTAAAGGGCGAAAAATTCCAAACATTTTGGTAGGTATTTTGAAACGTCTAGTTACTCGCTGACAATTTTGTGTAATTTTCGTATGAAGTTGGCATGCAGTGAAAATCTAAGGATCAATTATTGCACAAAATTTGAAAAAATTCACACCCATTGGTGGTAAATTTTAATATCTTTAAATCTTGCTCAACAAAAATGTCACCTCAGCCATTCAATTTAGCCAATAAAACTTTTAAAAATGTAATTTTCGTCACACAAAACATTGTTTTCCTACTTTCTAGCATCTTGTACCTACATAGATGACGTCTGCATCAGCATTCAATAGGCGATTTTAAATCATACTCCTAAAGTAAGAATTTTTTTTTCCTGTGGGACTAAAAAAAATTGTAATATATCGTGACTTGATCAAATACATGTAGCTTCATTCAATCACCATACTCAGTTTGTGTTTCTGCCTTTTATGTAAACCTTTCGAGGAGTTGACTGTCAAAAAATTGAAATTGATCGGTCAAGAGCTCCAACTGAGTGAATTAAAAAAACAGTAGCTTCAAGAAGAGCATGATTGGAAAAAATAAAAATTTAGCTTCGAACTTGAAATTTTACAAAAACAGTTGAATAAGGATTTTTATTTGATTGTTGAAATGTTTTCATAAATTTGAGCTTCTTTTTCATAGATTTTTCAACGTTTTAGATTATGGTGTTTAATTTTTAAGTTAAGTGATTTAAAAGCGTAGCAAAGCCATGCAAACAATCGCAGATTCTCATTTGAGAAAATTAATTTCACAAACAAGAACGATCAAACATACTACCTACTTGAAGGATATCAGAAGTAATAAGCTGTTTCAATTCACTGTAGTCATGCTAGAAGATGACGCAATATTTTTTAAAGTAAAAAGAAAATGTGCAGCTCCAACGCCACCGGCAGCATTTAAGAAAGAAACGCTGATCACAAGATGGTTTTCGCTTTTTGTTTATTAATTATTTTTGGTACTTGAACTTTTTTAGTGTTTCTTTGAATTTCAACACTTTTGAGGGGTGGGGGCATAGATACACAAAACGCACTATGCAATACTAAGTATAAGCTTATTTCAATTGATTTTTAATTTCTTGATTGAAAAACAGAGGCTAAAATTCGAGTAGGTACTCTACCCTATCCACTGTACCAATAATTCCAACACGACTCCAGAGGACTTTTCCCTCTATCTAAGTTGTACAAGTGAAGGCTTCAGAGATGATTTCAAATGGGCTATCTTCACAGCACATCGAACACGTTTTCGAGGAATGGGTGTACTTTGTTGAAAGAAAAGTTTGTTGGACGTGGTATAGGTCAAAGGATCAGTAATTGATAATTTTGTAAAATGAACGATTATTGGCTTTATATACTTAGCTCTCAATCCCTCATACATAGCTCTTCTAGGATTGATATTGCATCTATCATTATTCTTCCTGATTTTTGAGAATTCAAATCTCACAGAAAAAAATCTACAATATACAAACAAAACACACTCGAGCGTAAAATATCACTCGATAGTCGATACACAAGCCAAACTATATTTTTTCCTCAAATCATCCCTTTGCCCACTAAACCATACCTACTCTCATAGTATAGGTACTATTTTGCCTAACACGTTATCTGTGCTGTGTTTATTTTCAATTCTGCGCTGCGTCGTGTTGAAAAATAATGTCGCCAAGATTTGTACAAATAATGCCGGATTTTATGGATGACTGGGATATTACCTGACAGGGATAGCTACTCGTATATAGGGTCTATTGCGGAAAAAAGATTACGAGCTCGCGTGGGAAAGGCGACTGGTACGGGGGCGTAGATAGAGTGCACCTACACGGTCAAATCTCACGACTACCGTGTTGTTTGCATTGGTACTCGTATACTCGTATATCGAAGGTAAGGTACATACAATATAGGTAAAGTACCGACCAAGTATTCCTGCTACATAATCTACGAGTACGCAAACACCATAACTATAGCGCCATTCAAGATACACATAGCAGCAGGTCGTTGTGTCGTTCGTTGTCGTATATGTATTATTCGACCATAGAAAATTACATATTTACTTTATACCTTAACCTATCGAACACTGGAGGGAAAAAAAGGGTGCGCGTATATTGACATAAAAAATCCGCTAGACCTATCGTGTTCGTAGAACGTGACTTTATTAGCAAACGAGCTGAGGAAAATTTCGTAACAAATTTTCAAACTTACACATATTTACGTGAGCTACGACGAAATAAAGCTAATAGGAAATCTGGATAAGTGTTCATTTTTTCGCATGAATAATTCAAAGGTATTTACAGAGGATAGGCGACAATATTTTGAAGAAAATTCGATAAATAACTTTGATGTATGTGGCCAGTTCCTCGTAGATTCTGCTTCGATGAATAAACCAATCTACTTCATCTATAGGTACTTATCTCAAATCATTTCCAACATTAAGTAAGCAAAGGAAGATATTCATTATGGAATTAGCACGTTTCTCCCTACGAAAATGAGGGAGGAAATATAAAAGAAAATTGTCAAAAGATTCGAAAAAACGTATTCGAATCTGTTTTCGCAAGGGTTTATTAATTTATGTCAATTGCCATGTCATCGATTCGATTCGATTCGCTGTGTATCTGAAAACAAACGTTGAAAATATAGGCAATAGACATAGGTATCAAGGATTCGATAAATAACGTCATACTGAATCCTTTATTGCCCACACGTCAGCCATCCCCACTGAGGATCACAATGCGCATGCATAGCATGTAGTAAGTAAACTTAGATTTTTTTTCTCGACAAAAGATATGACATTGAACACATTCCATGCTGCGAAGAGGCACACAACACTTCGAAGTAGCGAACAAACTCCCAAGTCTACTTATGGAGGGTGAATTCAATTTTCATAGAACAACCCGTGAAATAGGCATCTGAGTCGAGTCTCAATAAATTGTAGGTATACTTTTCTTCTGTAAAAAAGGCATACAGCCAACACCTGTATACTACGATTCCCTTTGAAGCATATACTTATCTCAAATCATTCTCATTAAGTAAGTAAGCGAAAATATTCATTTCAGAATTCGCACGTGTCTCCCTATACAAAAATGAAGGAGGGAATATAAAGGAAAAGTGATAAAAAAATCATATCGAATCGTCAATCGTTTCCAACATTAAGTAAGTGAAAATATTCATTTCGGAATTAGCACGTTTCTCCCCAAGGGCGGACTAGCCCAAAAGGGCCTACCGCGAAAGGATAGAAATTGGGGCCTATTTGTACACAAAGGGCCCATTTTCTGTACTCTTTTCAATCATTGGGCCCCCAAACTCTCACTCATTACCAAAAAAAGTTGCATACTTTTGAATTTTATCAAAAATTTATACCCATTTTTCACAAAAAGGGCCCACTATCTACTCAAGGGCCAACTTTCTTCACGGATCCTACCGGGATTTCCCCAGTAGCTCTTATGGCCAGTCCGCCCCTGAAACCAGTGGTAGTGACAAACACATGTTTAAAAACCACTAACCAGTGGTTGTGACAAACACTGTTAAAAACCAGTGGTTGTGACAGACACTGTTTAAAACCAGTGGTTGTGACAGACACTGTATGAAACCGGTGGTTGTGACCAACACTGTTCAAAACCAGTGGTAGTGACAGACACTGTTTAAAACCAGTGGTTGTGACAGACACTGTTTAAAACCAGTGGTTGTGACAGACACTGTATGAAACCGGTGATTGTGACCAACACTCTTCAAAACCAGTGGTAGTGACAGACACTGTTTAAAACCAGTGGTTGTGACCAACACTCTTCAAAACCAGTGGTAGTGACAGACACTGTTCAAAACCAGTGGTAGTGACGGACACTGTTAAAAACCAGTGGTAATGACGGACACTGTTAAAAACCAGTGGTAGTGACAAACACTGTTTCAAACCAGTGGTTGTGACAGACACTGTTAAAAACCAGTGGTAGTGACGGACACTGTTTGAAACCAGTGGTAGTGACAGACACTGTATGAAACCAGTGGTTGTGACCAACACTGTTCAAAATCAGTGGTTGTGACAGACACTGTTCAAAATCAGTGGTTGTGACAGACACTGCTTAAAACCAGTGGTAGTGACAGACACTGTTTATAACCAGTGGTTGTGACAGGCACTGTTTAAAACCAGTGGTAGTGACAAACACTGTTAAAACCAGTGGTAGTGACAGACACTGTTTATAACCAGTGGTTGTGACAGACACTGCTTTAAACCAGTCAGAGGCGGACTAGCCTAAAATGGCCTACCGCAAAATGATAGAAATTGGGGCCTATTTGAACACAAAGGGCCCATTTTCCGTAGTCTTTCCGATCATGGGGCCCCCAAACTCTCATTCATTGCCAAAAAAAGTTGCATACTTTTGAATTTTATCAAAAATGTATACCCATTTTTCACAAAAAAAAGGCCCACTTTCCACTCAAAGGCCCACTTTCTTCCCGGAGCCTACCGGGATTTCCCCGGTAGCTCTTATGGCCAGTCCGCCCCTGTTTCTCCCTACAAAAATGAATGAGAAAATCGTAAAGAGCAACAAAATCATATGAAATCGTCAATCGTTTCCAACATTGAGTAAGGGAAAATATTCATTTCGGAATTAGCGCGGTTCTCTTTACAAAAATGAAGGAGGAAATTTAAAGGAAAAGTGCTGAGAAATCATATCCAGGGACGAAGCGAAGGGGGGCTTGGGGGTCAGCTTGCCCCCCAAGCCCCCCCCCCTAGTGTTTCGCGAAAGTTGGGAAAAGTTGGGAAATTGTAAGCAATTCAAGAAAGTTGGGGAAATACAAAAATTCCGACAATATTTTAGGTTTAGAGTGTTCAAAAATTAAAATTTTCTACAATCATCAAAGTTTATATTTTATCTAGGCAATCACTACAACTTTCCCAACTTTTGAAGCCAAATCTGGTTCTAAATCCATGACTTTCCCAACAAAAATTCACAAATTTTTTCAAAAACTTTTGCCGTCGCTTTGCTTGGGCCAAATTGTTGTGACTTTTCACATCAAAATTACAGCTGTTTTGCTTCTTGAAATTACAAATTTTGAAAATCTTTTGCCCTCGCTTCGCTCGTTCCGATTTGCTTTTTTTCACGCTTGAAAATTTCAAGAAGCTATTGATAGAATTTTTAAAAAGTTGAGATCAGAAAACCCGAATTTGTAACATTAAATTTGATGTTGTTCTAGTTTTTGAATTACGAATTTTCCAAAGCTTTTTACCACCCTCGCTTCACTCGGGCCAATTTGTTTCTTTTTTTCACACTAAAAATTTCACTAAACCATTGATAAAATATAGAGAAAGTTGAGATCAGAAAAACTGAAATCTTACATTGAAATTAATGTTGTTCTACTTTGCAAACTACAAACTTTTCAACGCTTTTGCCCTCGCTTCACTCGGGCCAACTTGGTTCTCTTTTACATGTGGTTACTTACAATTTTAAAAAATCTATGATCGAACTTGAAAAATGTTGAGATCAGAAAAACCAAATTTTTTCATTAAAAATGATGTTATTCTACTTTTCAAATCATAAATTTTTCAGAACTTTTGCCCTCGCTTCGCTCGGGCTATTCAAAATTCTGTTTTGAAATATTTCAAGAATATGAAAACTGAACAGAGAAATTCCTAAAATATTCATAATATTCATTAGCATATAAAAAATGCAAATTTTTTACTTCTGAAATGTCGTGATACAATCCACTCACCACTGGTAACTTAAATACCCCATTTTTTCACCCAACGTGGGAGTTTTCAGTCGAATAAGTTGGAAATTTTCAGTCAAATTAGTTGGGAATCTTAGGATTTTTGCCCCCCCTCCCCAGAAAAACCACATCGTCTCGTCCCTGAATCTGATCATACGAAATCGTCAATTGTTTTCAACATGAGGGAAGTAAGTGAAAATATTCATTTCAGAATTTGTACGATTCTCCCTACAAAAATGAAGGAGGAAATATTACAAAGAAAAGTGATACCAAATTATCTCAAATCGAATCAAACTTCAAGTAAGTAAGTGAAAATATTCATTTCGGAATTAGCACATTTCTCCCTAAAAATGAAGGAGGAAATATAAAGGAAAAGTACTGAACGATTCGAAGAAATGTACTCAAATCTGTTTTTGCAACATGGATTCGTAACAGATGACATTCCATTGCTATTTTCTTTGTTCTCCATTTCCTTACAAACGGAAAATTCAAATTCAAGCGTCCCTAAATTATTACTTTCGATGAAACTCCTCTAGTTAGGTATACTGCGTTTATTAATTAATGCCATATAATTTAAGGAGATTCGATTCGCTGTGTATATGTATAAGAACAAACATTGAAAACAGGTAATAGACATATCAAGGACTCGATAAATAACGTCATCCTGACTCCTTCATTGTCCAGACGCCAGCCATCCCCATCATCGAGATCTGATCAGAACAATACTTATCCATCTATTCAAGAAATTACATACAAGCCAAAATTCAAAATTTGAATCGAATAATAAATTAAAACGTTGACTGGTATTGAAGATAATCCGCCCTCATCGAGTGAACCAATTTGATAGTAGATCTGATGAGCAATGAGCATGATCGTAATGCTCCTAGTCGTCCACATCATGATCGTAATCATTTTGATAGTGCTGATAATCGAGGTTGGAGGAATGATAAAAGGTCGAATAGGAGGAGTGATCGGTATTTCTCAGATGAATATGATTCTTTAAATGAACCTAGCAGGAATCCATATCATCCGGATACATATGTACCTACAGCACTTTTAAATGAATTTCAGATATTATTTTTAGTTCAAAAAATTTTCAATTTTGGAAAAGTCTAAAAAATTTTGTAGTCCTCCTCCAGATTACGTGATCAAATTTAAATCTAGCATTGGTCAGTACGTTCGTTTTGATGATGATCTAAAAAGATTGTTTATTTATTCTTTGATGACCACACGGAAAAAAATCGTAACAAAATTTACTTGTCAAATAATAATAAATGTCAGCCAAAAATATTCAACTTAGAATTACGTAAAATTCATTATTCTCATGGTAAAATTGACTAATCTCATAGTAAAGATCACTCAACGTGTGTTTCAAATCGGGATGAAAGTAAAAATTACTTTTCTGTATGGTATTTTTTTTTTTTTTTTTTTTTACAGAATTTAATGTAATTCTTACTACTTGTATTTACGGATGGTAAATTTTTACTATTCTGTTCGAGTAAAAATTACACAGTTGTAGAGGTAATTTTTATTATTATGTCCAAGTGAAAATTACCTAAGTACGCAATTGTTGAGGTAATTTTTACAGTTACTTCCAAGTAAATTTTCAATATTCAACTTGCTAAAAATACCTACAAGTTTGAACTTGTCACCTCTGATTTGCGATTCTAAAATAGTAAAAATTACCCATATTTTTTTTTCATGCAGTTTTGCATCATTCAACAAGTTGTGAAAAAAAGAAATAGAAGAGTATTGCCTGATATTGCAAGAGAGTTTCTGAATTCGCTTTTCGCCCATTGGATGATTTAACTGCTTTAACCCTTTGGAGGTTCTCTAGGTTTTCGGGTTAGAAAATTGAAGTGCCTTAATGAGTGTGATAGGGTACCTCGCCCAATTGGCCAAACCACAAAAAAGTCGAGCTTTTGATGAAAAGTTTTATAGGAAAATGAAAGTTTCCAAAAAACACAAAATAGAATTTTCTTTCATTTTGGGAAAAAATGAATATTTTATCACTTATTGGAGTATAGGAATATGAAGATGAAGATGAAGAGAAATAGTGAACAAAAACACAAATCCACAGCGTAAACGAAATGAAAGACTGAACTCGTAGATGAACTTGGATTTTTATTTACTATTTTTACTATTTCTCTTCATCTTCATCTTCATATTCCTATACTCCAATAAGTGATAAAATATTCATTTTTTCCCGAAATGAAAGAAAATTCTATGCTACATCTCGTCGATAAAGGCGAAAATGTTTTTATAATTAGTTACTCCTTACCAGAAAGCTCGCAATTTTGCTAAATTTTGTCCCATATTTCGGCTCGATTTCCGAAAAGATTTTATGACTTGATAAAAAATCCTCTCTTAGCGACATAGATTTTTCTTCTCTTCATGCTTTAAACAAAGGCATTTTTGCCAACAAGATTTGGTTCTCGCTGAATTTGTGAACTGCCAGATGACTTTTTTTCAACCTTGTTTTTTTATTTTTTTCCAATTCAATTTTTATTTCATTTTTTGAAAGAGTGCTTTTGTTCAATGTTTTTGACACATGTTTTTGGTTCATTTTTTCAAAAAAAATTCTGCATACATTCAATGTTTTTTTAGGATATGTCACGTACATTTGTGTTTTTTGGAAACTTTCATTTTCCTATAAAACTTTTCATCAAAAGCTCGACTTTTTTGTGGTTTGGCCAATTGGGCGAGGTACCCTATCACACTCATTAAGGCACTTCAATTTTCTAACCCGAAAACCTAGAGAACCTCCAAAGGGTTAATGCGCAATAATAGTCAATTGCGTAATGCGTTCAATTTTTTTTCCTATTTTCAAACAAGAACTCCTTCGTGGCATGATTACGTAATAAAATAACCGCACACATCAACATCAATATTTAAGAATTCAATCATCACACTTCATGATACATTGAAAAATATCAAATTTATAATTCATTTTACATAGAAAAAATAAGCGAGGTCCTGGCAAGAGAGTTCCCCCAAATTGGACAAAAAATCCTCTTTTTTTCAGAAATTTTTCAATCTATTCATGGCAACTTTGTTCACGTAAAAGCATCAAAAGTATAAATGACAAGCCATCAGCTATTCGCTGATTGCAAGAGAGTTTTTGCATTTACTTTTTGCTTATTGGGTGATCTAATGCTCTATGATTTTGAATATTTTTTCAACAAATCTTGATGGTATGATCAATGTAATCTCACCTCAGACATTTACCATCAACTTGAGAATTGATTTTTCTGAATTTACCATTTCAAAATTCTTATTTATAGATTCTTAGAAAGATGGCCGATTTTTTAAAGATTTCCGACGACTTTTATATCAATATTATCAACAATAAAATCTTGAATTGAATTCGGAATTTAGAAACACACATAAACATATTTTTGCATATTGCTTACCATTCTAAAATCTACTCGCTGATTGGCTTTTATAGCCGAAATACTACTCACTGATTGGATAATGTATTATTGATGAAAGTACGACGACGACGACAATGAAAAAGTGGTTACAATAGAGTTTTTGCAAAAATACAAGGTACAAGATATTAGATAGATTAAAAAATTGTAGATAGATTTTTTCTAAAAATTCAAAAACTTGAGCGAAATTTTAAAAATTGAAGTCGAACATCAAATTCGAATTATCAAAAAATAATTGAAAACGCCTGATTTTGGCAGCTTTTTTTATAAATGTTAATAAAAATTTTGGCAAAAAGATGAAACGAATACCATATTCGTAATATTCAAATTATTCGAATATTATTCGGGGGTTTCACTGATTCATGAATACAAAATACTTGATTGTCATTTTCAAAGATTCAAATCGTTGAATATTGAACTAAATAAGTTACAGGTAGGCCTACCACATTTTATTCATCGTCTGTTGGTAGTGTTGATGATGATCGTGATAAGGAAAAAATCATGTCAAACGAAGGAAATCTGAGCGTACGAATATTTATCATCTCCAAACATATCTAGGTATGTCCTCATTCGGCTTTTTATTTGCAGTTTCTGCTATAAAAAAAGGCAAACCAGTATCATCTTATCAAGGTACGAATAAATACATTCAACGGACCATTTCAGACTTTATAACAACTGCACATTTATCTACAACGAGGATTGTTTACCTATTAATTATTTTCATTTTCCAAAATCTTTATTATTCATCAGCTGTTAAATTCATATTCTCATTCAATATTAATTGATGAAATCAGGGAACATTTTTTTTAGTAACATTTAAAGTATGATAATAAGTCTACTGGCAAGCCGAGTATAAAAGAACTTGAATAAAAGAGACGTCATCAAGCCTTATTGAATTACACTAGGCAACAATTTTTGACCTTTTTTTTGTTTTCAGGTTGAAAATGGGCTTAATCGATAGTTTAGACCCTAAAACAAAAAACAGAGTGGGGTTTTTCAATTTGAGTTGTTTTTGTGGTCAGGAGAGATGATCAAAGTTGCAAAAATGACCGTTTTTGCCCTATTTCACGAGTCTGTGGCGACATCAGTATCATGTTTTGAAAAAAACCAAGGTCATATTCGGATTCTACGCACTTTTTTAAGTAAACATCTTTACCGGATTTTTGATTTTCGAACATTCAAGCGTATACGGAAGATTTTTGTTTGTAACATATTTTAAAACTCGGAGCGCGCGACGCTGGCGTTACTCCACGATGTAATCGTGGCGCGGAACCGTGTTCGCGCGGACGAGGTTCTCGTGCAGTAAAAATTTCGTGTTACAAACGAAAATCTTCCGTATGCGCTTGAATGTTCGAAAATCAAAAATCCGGTAAAGATGCGTAGAATCCGAATATGACCTTGTTTATGATATGAGGAAATATGCCTTCATCGCGTAAGCGATGCTTATTAGAAATATCTCTAAGAATATCTCCCGCCTATACTGCAAGTAGGTCAACGTGAGAACTATGTTTTAGAAACAATGCGCATGTCTCATAGAAAAGATCATAGGCATGTATTCATCCGCGACACGTAGCTGGAGGCTCCGTGGATCGGATCTCTGACCAGCAACTTTACTTAGTTTCGGCAGATCGCGAATGCTGGTTCTCAGTCAGCTTAAGGATGATGGAGTTCGTCTTCTCTCCTTGGGCTTTATATTTTCGAGGTACCCACCTTATGAAGTGGTTAATATGTGCAATTTAACGCGATAGTTTTTCGTAAGTTTAATTATCGTGGAACTTATTGGGCAACACCAGATCCTGCTAGCCATCTGGATTGCTTCTCGACAAAAGGTACTTCATGTAATCCATTTATACCGACGAGCCTAGTATGAGTGAGCTCCCGCGAAAGAGGTATAAAAAGCGTACAGTGTTATTTGTTCTTGGTACTCATAAAGGTACTTAGTATTTAACCTACTAACACCTATCATTATGGTAAAATAGTCGAATATGTATTTAATCACTAACGCGAGTCGTGTGGCATACACCAGAGTGTATGTCCATTATAAAATGTTTCTCGTAGATATTTTATATTTAGAACTAACCATATCCTGTTAATTTGTACTTTTATATTATTCTTTTTATCAATAAATCACATTGTAATCTCTCCGAGTCAAATGTGTATTATTTATTGGTAAATATGAGTGATTATATGAAGGGTGAACTGGCGTACACTGGAACCTCTCCTATGAACTGAGCTATCCACGGCAAGGCAAATATTCCTTCTCTAAGGAATATTTCTAGTCTCAAATACGTAAATAGGAAAAGATGATAATTTCCCTCTATCACAGTTATGTCTAATCTCACTCTATCATATTGGCGCCCGCGATCCGGTGAGCCTGTGCCCCCTAGAATTATCAAGGGGTACTTGTCTCAATCTTACCCTCCTAAAAAGTCTATTTTCGATCTTGCTTGAGTCCAAAAAGCTCGAAAAACGAGCAAAATTCAAGCTAAAAATTACGTTTCGAATGAATCTAAATTTTTCTCATCCAAAATTTTTTGATTTTTTTTCTATTTTATTTTTTTTTTAATTTTTTAACACCCAAAAATCACGTTTTTACCTCGAATTCGTAAGTCTCGAGGTAAAAATGTAGCTCATCTTATAGTGAGAAACAGTTTCAGTGGATGCTACTTACCTACACTTTTTTGTTAAAATGACATAGTTTATTTTAATGTACATATTGTAGATAGAACGAATTTTTTCCAATACTCTTTCGTACATAAATTACGAAAAGGAAAGAAAGAATTCTAACATACTAACAGACTCGGATACGTAGCAATACAACTCCGAGCCGAAATAATCTAATTAGTTAGAAGATTAGTTTTATTGCTTTTCTCTAACGTACGTGATGATTGGGGTACTGCTATGTGTGCTGTACCTATCGAAAATACAACTTCCTCTCTACGAGCAAGGTGCAAAGCCTGACTAGCCTCATGGGAGATAGTTATTTCGAGAATCGCGGTGCACTTGTGGTCTCCTGGTTGTCATGTATTTTAGAGAACATTAACCTACAAAAATTCTAAAAATAGATACTCTCGGATGTACATGCTGGATGAGGGACCTTGACATATACTGTGACAATCGAGAACAATGACTTATCTACATGAGCAGGGTTATAATACCCGACCAGTCTCGTAAATGATAGCCATCTCAAAAATCGCAACAAAGTCATGAGATCTCAATTATGTACTTTCCGAGGGTATCAATTAAAAATTCTATCAAACAGTTCGATTCATGATTTGTGCTTTCATAGATTTTCGTGAAAATCATTTTACTCACAGAGAATGAAAGTACTCCCTTTTATCCTGGATAGGTTGTCTCGTAAGTGGGTAATTTATCATCACGGAAATCTATGCTTAACACACATCCGAGTCGAAAATCTCAACTCATTCTTTTGGCACAGTTTGCAATAAATATTGACTCTCATGAAAATCATCTTACTCACAGAGAATGAAAGTACTCCCTTTTATCCTGGATAGGTTGTCTCCTAAGTGGGTACTTTATAATCACGAGAGTCTTTGGTTTTTCCTTTATTGGAAAAACTGTCAAATTGCATACCAACGCCAAAGTATGAATTTTTCAAGTTTGTTAGAAATAATAGAATTTAGTTTAAAAATTATTTTTATTGCTTTCTAACTTAATAAAAACCCATGTGATATATTTTCGGACATTTCTGTACAAATTATGATGACGAAAATCAGAAAATATAACACAAACAAGGTGAAAATTCTTCCGAGGAAAATTTTATTCCAAAGGGGTAAAATAATTTTTTGATGAATTTGAACCTAAAAACTAGGTGAAATTGTGGTTTTTTGCCAAGTCTGAAGATGAAAATCCACATACTTGGCAGAAAAGTTGCAAAATTGCCCACCAATAGATTATACTTAATGATAGAAAATCAAATTCTAATCACCTCTTGACTTAACTAATCCTCATTGTGGTGCATTTTCGGACATTTTTATATAAATTATGATGGTGAAAATCTGAAAATATGCCACAATGAAGGCAAAATTCTTCCAAGACCAGTTTTATTCCAGTAGAATAAAATAATTACTTAATGGTCTTGAACCTAAATTTGGGTGAAATTATGGTTTTTTGGTCAAGTCTGAAGATGAAAATCCACCTACTTGCCACAAAGACTGTAAAATTTCCCATCAATGCTGAAAAATGCAAGTTTTGAATTTTTTTTGAAAAAATGAATGTGTAGTTCAGTCAAGAAAAATTCACTCAAACTCATATTTTCCCCTATGGAAAACAATGACAACTTGAGTGAATCACACCTAGTTTAAATACAGTAAAGTGCCAAATTTTCAGAAAATTCTGGCTACATTTATCTAATAATGTAGATTATTTTAGATAAATAATACACCTTCATACAGTATTATAACACTCGAAAATTTAAACATTTGAGAGCATCTTTCTAGTCAGTTAGGTAACTTAGGGACGAATTTCTTTCCATAAGAAAGTAATTCAATTTGTACATTTTTTCTTTGCTTATTTTTATTTCTATCTTCGTAAGATTTTCTCAGTTTGTCAATGAGAAAATGGTCAAATAACCTGCATAAAAAGGGTCTATTTGATTGAATGACAAACTGGCTGTTTTTTCATACAAATTTCTGAACATTCTGCTGCAAAAAACTTTGAAAGTTCAGTGCTAAAAAGATCGTTTTTAAACTTTGAAATCTCCGAGGAAAAAATATTCTCGAAGTACAAGAGACAAAAATATCAAGTTCTCTGTTGAAAAAGACCGCGATTTTTTCATTCTTCTTGATGCCAAGTGCATTCACCTGTACACACGCGCCGAATTTTCATAAAGTCTTTCGAAATCATAGTTTCCACTGTGGGAAAGAAATTATCAACGAGTTCTCATAGTGTATTCTTATAGAAATCAAAAATAATAGCCAAAATCATAACTCCAGTGGTTAATTTTAGAAATCATCATCGTCTATGTAGAAGACCTTTACACCTTTGGTGATACTCGCGTGTCTCTTAATTGCTGTACTTCCTGCACAAAACAATTAACAGAAGCGTGAGCCTTATTACACCTATTTGTTGGTACATAGAAAAATATTATTTTTACTGCCTTACCATTAGTTCAGTGTAATAATCTTCTCGCGACGAATTCGTTAATATGTAAATAGATAAAATGATACACCTCTTTTCCCCACCGCCTCCCCTGCATATGTAGATGCTCCGCTTTGAGTGATTAAAGTAACTACTGAGCTACGCTTAGAAAAATAAAAGCGTAGATTTTTATTTTTTCTCTTAATATTTATCAATAAAACCAATAGCCACCTATTCGATTTAATTTTTTCTTTAATATTTCCCTTGAATATTAATTTTAATATTTTTCTATACTGGCCATATAGGAGAATGATAATATTCACGCAATTAACATTAAATGATCTGCTTAATATTTTCACCAATTAAATAGATTCATATTTTTATACCTTCTTATGCTTACGAGTATAAGAAAGCAAACACATAAGCATCTACGTACATACGTAAATAGTCTCTTTAATTTCATTTTTAATTTTTTCTTTACATTTTTAATATTCAGTTTTTATTTTTCTATGCCTTAAGCACCGTATAATAAAATCTTACATACTTGCAATATTAAAATCACAGCCAATTGCAGTTTAATATTTCTACATTTATTTCCAAATTTCTATTTTTCTCTTATGCTTAAATACATAAGATAATCAAGCCCTACTTAATTGCAATAGCTAAATACTCAGTTTAATTTCAGTTTTAATATTTTCACATTTGGTTTTAAATTTTTATTTTTTCATACTCGTATAGTAGAAAATAAAATCTAATAGTCCCACAATATTCTTGTACCAGCAAATTGCAGTAACCAGAGGCTCTCGACTTCTTAATTGTTATGATTTCCTGCAAAATATTATTTTCGACAAAACTTTATTGATCAATTTGGAAAATGATCTTATTTGTACCAATTAGTTTTATGATCTAGGGCATGAACTTGGATGTAGAAAATATTAATTTAACTACTCAAGATAGAGAAATTGAGCAACTTTATAGCTCAAAGCGAGAAAATCTAGCGTGAGAAAATGATTACAATGAGGTTCTCAGCAGATTCCATGGGAAAGTAATAAAGGCAAGGTTCTCACCAAGTCTTCATTTCCATCTCCAATTTTCTTTCCACCTCCACTTTTCTATCGAATTGGACACCCAAGCTCAAGACTTAGCTCAAACCTTCGATCATATTTCGTGTCGTCTTCGCGTGCATCGGACCTTCGTCTTATTTTCGCGATTCATGTACACTCCTCCAGCACTGAATACACGTAACAGGGTGAGTAGAAATACTTTCAAAACTTTGGAAATTACTCGACATCGTCGTAATTCCAAATTAAACAAAATCCTCGAAATGGACAAGGAAAATCAAGATTCGCATCATTCATTCTTTAGCGACCAATCCCAGACCAATGCCAAAGAGCATGAGTATGAGGATGTCGATAACCAGAAATCATCAAGTGATGAAGGATTGGGTACCCAAGAGTACACCCGTCCTTTTGATCCTGAGATGTGGAAAGATACAACGAATGATCACATATACTCGATTTTCCGGAAAACATGGGATTGGAATGAAGCAATTCATTCCGAGGTGAAAATTAATTTTCAACAACAACAACAAGAAATTGAAGATATCACAAAAGCGGTATCTGAAGCAAAAGGTGCTGCAGCGTATGTAAATACCAAGCTTTCAGACTTGGCGATCCAAGCACACAACAACTTAAAAGAAGCAGGTTCTTGGGTCGACGAACTCGGCGAAAAATTGAAAGCCACTCGTATTGCTCTGAATGAGACCAATAATGCAACGACGGAAAATACGTCAGAGATACGGAGAATTTCGACGACGATCAATAAAATTCATCAAGATACGAAGAAACGTGATGATGGTTGCGATAAGGTCATCGAAGAAATTAATAACATCAAAGATTCTCTCCGACGTACTCCGTTGATTGGCAGCTCAAAATTCAAATCTCTTGCGATTGATGCTGGGTCTATAAAAAATGCAGGAATTACATTCACTGACGATCAACTGCATTTCCCGCACGAATTCTTAGACGAATTTGATGCGTATTTCGAAGAGACAAATGCAGTTGAAAAACACAAGATCCTTGCATTCAAAGGAGTAATTGCGACGAAAACTCGCAAAATATTCCTGGAAACTGTACGAAACGTGCAGAATTATCGCGAATTAAAGAACAAATTTTTGGACTTTTATTGGGATCGCAGAGCTCAGAATGAAGCGATGAAAGCTTGCAGATACGATTTTACACACGCTGAAGATATCAAGGACTTGGCGAATAAAATGGCCAGATGGGCCAAATCACTACGTCATCATCGCCATAGAAGTGAGGATGAAATCATCGATATCCTCATTGGAAAAACACCAGAAAATTATCAACAAAGCTTGAAGGAAGAAGGACAGACAATGGATCAATTTTTGGAAAAATTGACCAATTTGTCTAGAATTCAACACGATCCTGAGAATGAAGTACCTGTTATGATTCGACGCAATTATAAACGTAAATTCGATGACCATGTTGTACCCGCGCCTGAGAATAACACGCGATACAATAACAAAGGTACATCGACAAATGAACAGCTGCTTGCAATTTATAATTTACTCACGCAGAAGGCGACTCCGAGAAATTATAATTACAACAACAATAATAATAGTGCAAATAACAACAACACTAACCGTCAGCCTGTTCAAAACAAAGAACCGATTACGTTTTCTCTTCCAACTACCGTCGGGGCTCCTATAACGACTCATCCGCCAAAGGATAAGCTAGAGCCAAAAACGATACTTCAAAATCCAAATCAAGCGAAAAACCCAACTATGACTGTGTCTCCAAATCCTAGGCAATTTAATGTCGACAGAAATGGGAATCTGACAATGAATAAATTTAGACCGAAATCTCCAACTAACGCACCTGCGGCTGCTGCTGTGCAAACAGTAGAATTCGATCCAGAACTCGCAGAATATGTTGTGATTCAATCACCTCAAGAAGATATAAATGATCAGGTGGCTACTTGCAACATATTAAATACAATCTTCGCAGACGCGCCAGAGGAACTTGATATGCAAACAATCACGGCTGCCTTGCAATTAATGACTACTGCCTCCCCAGATATGACTGATGACGAAAGCTCGGCTTCGGGAAACGAAGATCACTAGGTAGCCAAGGGGCAACTCCTAGTGGCTCCTCCGCCCCTTCAGGAACGTGCTTAGATAAATACATATGGGTTGGGGATGGTTTAAGCCATTACATGGCTAGAGGCGAAAAGACCTATACTACCGATCTACCAGACTATTTACGAGATCAATTAGCTCTTGAAGAATTACATCGTAGATTGATAAACGCGGTATTTCCCGACAAATCGCATTTCATAGTTTCTGCTGGACAGTTGGAGTTCAATTATTCCCGAAAGCCATATCATGTCATAGAAAAACAATTACAAAACATCACTGACACACTACTCGACAAAGGTGCACAGAGCATAATATTATTATTCCCTCTGTTAAAACCACGCGCACCAGAAGACCTCGACGTAAGACTACCTCGGTATGTCGACTTCAAGAACATCTATGTACGAGTAGCCAACAGCCCCTACATACGATTTTTACGAACACCTGCAATGACCTTTTTGGAAACAGAAGTTCTTCATAGTCGTGGTAAACAATTTACAAGACCAAAAATTGGCCCACGTAAAGAGTTGCGACCAATAGAACACAAATTCCATTATGTCACCTCAATTCGACGATATTTCCCCTCCATCTTGGAATATCGCGATGTTCGTAAGATACTTATTTCTGAGATAACACAAATCGAATCGTTTAACCAGAAATTGGCTACATTAACCACCGATTCAGAAGTGGAACAAAATCCAAGAGGTGGTGGAGATTCTAATACAGCTCCAATCTCCACAATTATGCCAATTGGAAATGTTGAACTTTCTATTGACTTACTATACAAAGTCAAACCGGAGAAAAGAATTAAAAACGCGATTCGTAATCTCATGAAAGACCCCAAACTTTTCGCTGATTACCCTATGAGTCTGGGTGAATTACTCGTCGAAAAAATTAACGAACAACGACCACTTAGACCGAGTCATAGAAACATCAGAAAATTGAAGAAAAAACAAAACATCGAGTTCATTGAAGCAATTGATAATACTTCACTCAACAATAACGAGCCTGACCCAGCGACTTCATCTCAATTAGTGACTCAACAAACCAATGACCCTGCGTGTGTCATACCTGTCACCATTGGTACAAGAAAAGTTGCGTTACAACTTGATTCAGGGGCACTTCCCAACGTGCTATCTAAACTAATGGTCAAAACATTCCTCGAAGAAGCTCCGCATTGGATGAAGTTTATCAGGCTTCAAAAACAAGTCCAACTCAAATTAGCTGATAATTCGCTAATTCCATCCGCAACCCACATTGTCGAGCTCAAAATGATACTCGGAAATGAAAAAATTAAAGTGCCATTCTACATCATAGACACACCTGGTCAGACATTCATTATGGGCAGAATCACGATGGATTATCTGAGAATGACGTTAAATGTCCATAAGAGATTCGCAAAATGCGCACCAGAATTTGGCGAAAAATTCACAATACCGTTTATGCACACCGACGAATTCCAAAGTGCATTAACAGTATTCGCATTGGGTGCAAATGAACAAGAATACGAAACATTTTCCGATGATATGTCTGACTCTCATTACGACATCACTGAACAAGAGATTTACGAAGAGCGTAGGACAGCTCAACGCACTTTCAAAGAAAATCTGCGAGCTGACCTAAATATGGCTATCGAAAATGGGTCAATCACACTACAACAAGCGACCCACGGGTTCGATAGACTACAGCATTTTGCAGATATTTTTGACCTCAATCCTGGTAAATACACTGGCGAGCAAGTTACATTCACGTTTCAAGAAGGAAACGAACACTTGCAACCATGGAGAGGTGAAAAATTTCGACCCAGCAAAAAATTATTGCCAGCTTTACGCAAAGCAATAACGAAAATGCTCGCTCTTGGTATAATCAGATACTCACACTCATGCTATATTAACACCTTAGCACCTGTAGTCAAGAAAAACGGAGACATTCGACTCTGTCTCGATGCCGACGAACTTAACAAATTCCTACTCAACATTTTGACTGAACCCAACACGATTGCAAGCATGCTATACGATAATGCAGGCGATAAATTCTTCTGCACCCTCGACTTCACCGCGGGATTTTGGCAGCTTGTACTTACGTTGGAATCATGTAAATTTACTGCTTTCCAAGTTGAGGGGCAGGTGTATGAATTCACAAGGTTGCCTTACGGATTGAAAATATCATCCGGTGAATTTGTACATATGATCAACCAAGTCATCCCTAACGAGGACGGAATTACGAAGTACGTCGATGACATAAAAATCTCTGGAACAACTTTCGAAGAAACTATACAGAGACTCGAAAAAGTTTTCCAGTTAATAAGAAAACACGGCTTGAAACTAAATCCAACAAAGACACAATTCTTCAAAAATCGTGCTGACCATCTTGGCTTTGTGATTTCTGACAAAGGCGTTGGAAAACAAAGCGAAAAAATTAGAAAACTAGAGGAATTTGAGAAGAAACACACCAAACGAGGAAAATTCTCTCTATCCAAAAAGAACGACATTTTGGCTTTAGTTGGCAATACTGGCTTATACAGGGATTTTATTCCTGAATACTCTCAGATTGTAAACCCTATCTACCATCTAACAAAAGGTGATGTGCCTGTCGAGTGGACAGAGAAACAACAAAAAGCCTTTGAGACCTTGAAAGCTGAATTCAAGAAGGACTTCAAACTACAACAAGCTCCAAAGGAAGGTGACCTGTACCTAGACACGCAACTTTCTGATGACGCAATGAACGGAGTGTTATTTTATATGGTCGAGAACGAAAAACACATCATCATGTTCATCTCAATAGCGTTCAAAGATCATCAGAAAAACTTCACCTTATTTGACCGAGAAATCATGTGCTTGGTAAAATGCGTTCAAAAGCTTCAAATATGGCTACATGGACGACGAATTCACGTCAGATCAAATCTTTTACCAATCATAAATCGATTTCGCGAAATCGCTCAAACCCATCGAAAAGCGGCGCATTGGATAACCGTTTTGAACTGCTATGATATTGTTTACGATATGAACTTCTCCAACAAGACCCTGTACAAGATAAGGGCACCCGAGCTGGAAGTTCATAACGTTGAAGTTGCTAACGACCTAGAATCAACAGAGTCCGAGACAGCTGAACTTCAACTACAAGAATTTGAGACAGGAATTGAACCCCTGGAAGTCAAATTTCTTGCTGAAAATATTCCTGAGCTCCACAGACGTCTCAGAAATATTTCGTCATATCAGCAGACAGATACAACGTGCAAAAAACTCATTTCAATTCTTGAAGAACAAATTCCGGCGAATAATAAAAAGCAAAGAGATGCTAAAAAGAACAAACTTTCGAAATTTGAGATCTTCAGAAACGCCAAAGGCGAGAAAATTTTACTCAAAAAATTAGAAAACGGTGCAAAAGTTCCATGCCTGCCAAATGAGCTTTTCTAGGACACCATCGATTACCTACATTGCGCATATGGCCATGTAGGAGCGACCAAACTCGACGTAATATTTCGCAGAATATTTTACCACAACAATTCATTGGCGTATATTCGCGAAATTTGCAACGTATGCATAGTCTGCAAGGTCAATAAAAACTATGCAAATCATAAAACCATTGAGTATGCACAAATTGAAGCGTATTCATTAGGAGATGTTTTATCGGTTGATTTGCTAGGACCTTTACCTGCTATGAAAAACGACCCAAAATACCTCCTGGTCGTGAAAGACGTTTTTACCAACCGAACGTGGCTACGAACACTCTTCAATATCAAAAAGAAGTCAGTTTGTCAACAAATGGCTACGGTGATTTTTGATATTGAAAGCCACAAAGTCCGAATCAAGAAAATAATCACCGATAACGGCTCTCAATTTATCTCTGACCTTTGGAAAAAACTACTTGATGAACATCAAATCCAAGTGGCTCATACTAGCGCATACAATCCACAATCCTCATCAGTGGAAAGGACGATGCGCTGGATTGGAGATAAATTACGAGTCAAGATCAACAAAACTCATAATCCATTACGTTCACATCTCGGATGGCAAGACGTAATTGCTGAAATAGAGGATGAATTGAACAATACGCCAACATCATTCGGCTTTAAACCAAATGAAGCCTGGGGCATCTCAGATGTGATTGGATTACAAATTCCCCAAACCAGCGTAAAATTCAACTTCAAGAAAGAACTCCTCAAAATTCGCGAAAAAACGATAAAGCGCGAAATTCCATCTGTTTCAACTGAACAATGCCTTGAAGAGACATTAAATCCCGATATTGACTTAATTTTCGATACAGATGGTTATGTCCGTGTCACAGCAGACGGAGCCTGCTCAAAAAATGGTGACGCAGATGCAATCGCTGGGATTGGTATTTGTTTTGCGCCACACTCAATCTTAAATATTTCTGAGCGCATAACGAATACTCAATATCCAATTTCAAACAATCTCGCTGAATTAATTGCGATCCGTACAGCTTTACAAGTGCTCAAAGAAAACGAAATCAAGAAGGTCAAATTATTGAGCGACTCCAATTATGCTATCAAAGCACTCAACAACACCTGTTCGTTATGGCAGACGAATAATTGGAAAAACTCAAGAAACAAACCAGTCCATCACGAACATCTATTTAAAGAAATTCTTGAACTTCGCAAAGAATTCGATAACGTCGAATTTATTCACGTTTTTGCGAGAAAGCATGAGTTTACCAACATCATTGCTGATTCTTTAGCCAAGAAAGCTGTATACACAATCGAACAGGATACGCAAAGAATCGAAGACATGACTCCACGTCAACATATTGAGTCATTCATACGAGAGAAAAGACAATTGAAGAAAATTGAAGAAGAATACGCCTTCAATAAAAGTCATCCAGACCCAACATTTTTCAAAAAAGGAGATTGGGTTTTAATGACTAATCATAAACAATCTTCATACGCCAAGCAGACTTCTGGCAAATTGTATGAGAAGAAAACTGGACCATACATCGTTATCCAAAGAAATGGTCATAATTGCTATCTTCTAGAGCCCACTGATACAACTGAGATCAACCGAGTAGCAAACATTCGCCAATTGACTCTATTTATTACAAAAGAGAATCTGGAGAAATTAAGAAGCGAAGTTTGTTTCAAATCCAGCATTGATTCTCGTTCTTTAGAACAGAGAATCAAGGAATTTCTTACTGATCATGAGAACGAGTCTGAAATCGACAGTGAAGATGATGAAGTACAACTCGACTCAGACCAGGAAGATGACACCGAAATTGTGATCAGTAGGAAAGATTTCCGAAAAGCATCTCAAGTGGTTCTACAAGAAGTAGCAAAATCAGCTCGTGAAAAGCGTGCTGCGGCACGAAATAAGCGACCTAATGAGACGCAAGCTACAACACAGGCGTCTCAAAATTCAACTATCTTACAACCCCAACCTTCCACTTCTGGGGCACAGGACACCCCTCCAGTTATTATAAAGAGAAAAAGAGGTCGTCCTCGAAAAGATAGGAGAGTTGAATTTTCTTCTCAAGAAACTATCTCAACAATCGACGATAGCCAAGATAGTCAAGATAGCCAAAATACTGATGACGACATATTCATGGATGCTCCAGAAGCACCTGAAAATACACCCGAAAATGACTTTTCCAATGATCAAAATCCATTGGATACTCCACCCGATTCTGCTATTCCAGATTTGCAACCTAGCGAAACTCCAACCGCATCTCGGACTGGGGCAAGTGCAAAAAGACCTACCTCACTACCCATAAGAAAACGGTCCGAACGAGTCCTCGCTAGATTACGTACAAAACCATCTACTCACTGGAAAAAGCAGCTTGAGTCAAAATTCCTAAATTATGTATCAGATAGCGATCAAGAACCTCTCGCTCGCTTTTACGAAATGGTTCCTGATGAAAAATCTGACGATGAAGGAATCCAATCACGGAAAAATTAATTCCTGACAAATGAACCATCTGTGACGGGACAAGGTATAAATATTCCATCATATGTCCCATTATGTTGTCCTGTCACAATAGAAACAACCAACTACTGATAGGATAAAGTACAAATATTTCATCATATGTTCCGTTATATTGTCTTATCAGTATGTTTGTTAAATTTGTCAAATTAATGTTTTGCAACAAGCGACTCATTAATACTTGATACAGTCGAGAAATGTAGAAAATTCGCGAATTCAAATATCTCGTTACATTTTTTGGCTATACTTCTTTACATGATAGGATAAGGTATAAATATCATGTGTCCCATTACCTTGTCCCACCACAACATACATTATTTCCCAAAATTGTCAAATTAATGTTTTGCAACAAGTGACTCATTAATACGTCATAGCTAAAAAATGTATAGATTTCACGAACTCAGATGTCTCGCTACATTTTTTCAACCATAACTGTTTATATGATAGGATAAGGTATAAATAGTTTGTCCTATCATATTACACCATATTCGTCAAAATTGTAAAATTAATGTTTTGCAATAAGCAACTCATTAATTTCCAACACTCGTAACTTGGGGGTACATAAACTTCTTCATATGTCCCATTGTACCTCTAGGTTACGTAATGTACATACATAAACATTCTAATAATCATAATTTTAATAATCTATATGTCTTCAAAATTCTGGACCACCTTTATAAAAATGCATGTTTTGTCAGGAACGACTCATGTATTTACGAAATTCTTTTAGAAGACATACAAATCAAAATCGTTTGGAGATAGACAAAATACCCTATCATATGTCCCAGTGTATTTCCAAACGAACACACATGAATTATTATAAGAATGTATAGAAAAATACGTTTACTAACCCTTAGCATTTAAAAACATCGCATTCGCGTATTTCTAAGTAAAATACTACAGCAGGTAGACGAATCCGGAACCCTATGCGTCGTGTATACAAAAATAAACTACAACAACGAGTTTATTACCCTAAGTTCGTTACTCCAGCGACACAGTAAGCGAGCCCAACATTGACCTTGCAACACCTCGTCAAAACAGTGCGTTGACACTCGAATGCATCGGCTGGAGAATAAATACGTCACCAATACGAACCCAAACAAATACACACGCATCTGTGAGCCGAAATTCGCTACCACAATACTCAGGGAAAGAAATACGCTTCGCAACTAGTCTATACACGATTCACGAACATTTATTTTCATCCTTCCTCGCAATTTCTACTCATCAAAACATCCAACAACATACAGCTATACTACAGTATACTACCACGACACCCCACTGAATCCCTTGCATAACTGAAGAATATGCGAATATTTCATCATATGCTCCAGTATATTTCTCCAGTACAGCAAGGTGACCTCTTCACTCTACAATCCGAAAATGTACAAAATTCCACCTATCACCTGTGCCAGTACATTTTCAAACCTACATAAAAAATCTTCACAATACCTACATACTCGGAGAGATGCAAATCAACGTGTCTTCGAGTACTGCAACTGAATTTTCCACCAAAAATAACCCATCATCTGTACCAGTGCATTTCCAAATCAAACAGCATTTGTATATTCGGAGGTAGACAAACACCACATCATATGCTCCAGTGTATCTCGCAGTATGGCAAATGATAATTTTCTTTCCTTCTCTCTCTATAAAAAACAACGAATTTTTTTTTTTGAAACTGCTAGAATCGTAATCGTGTGTATATTATAAGCTGTACATAAAAAGAAAAATAATCGAAATATTACAGTACAGTATTCTCAGCCTGAGAGCAGTGAAATACTTGTATGTAATATTTTCATATACTAATTAGTTCAAGCCGGCTGTGATATGTTCTAACACCTAATGTAAATATTATCTTCGTATAAGGTGTTAAACCATACCCCCTCGTAATACCAGAAGATCGTCGTTAAGAGTTTAAATAATTACACCATTCCCAGTGGAATACCGAAGATGACGGATTTTTTGGTCAAAGGCGCGAGGATAGAAATTCGAGCTGCTCGTAAAAATAACACACACACCTCGTTAAGATAATCGTTCACGTAAGGTACCAATTACGAGTAACACCGGCAGCATTTAAAGATGAAATAATTATCGGCGATGCAAGCAACAAGCATGCACCGCATAGACGATTCGCTACAATCTCTACGAATTTTTTGCTTTGCAGAAAAGTGCACTATATGCATAATTCCACTCATTTTAATCGTCTGGCGATGTGGAATTTTTTGCATATAGTCAGCATTTTTTGAAAAATTATTTCGAAGAGAAATCGTCACAAAACTCCGACGAAGCGCTGTAGGATGTAGAGACCATTCGGTACCCATTCAAAAAGAAATAAAAACGATATCAAGACGAAGACAAACTCTGTCACTCATATTAGGTGTCGATTTTCTCTCTCTTACGCGATTATTTTACTCGATAATTACCTCGCCTTTTTATCTATTTCTCACGAACAAGTGTTCTCTAAAATCATATCTTCCAAAATTTTATGGATTTAAAGGTGGGGGCCGATTTGTACTTCTATCTATATCATCATAAGATAGACAAAAATCGGACCAAAGGCACTACCTCCTTTTAAAACTCAGACCATTTTCCATATTGCTGAGTTCCTTACAACATCTCGTCTCTCTAGCTGTGGTAAGTTTTTGACTTTATTATATTTCGATTCCGAGATTGCTTATTTTCAAACAACTTGATCTAGTTGGCATACAACAAGTAAGTCCGCTAGATCTTTTCGCTGCTTCGAATTCGCGAGTGTTATTTGTGCAAATTTCCCAAAATCCCTTTGATTTTTTTCAATTTCATCAAAATTTTTTTTTCTAAACTTGTCCAAAAATTCGATAATATCCACGAGATCAATTCTTCGATCAATTTTCTCAATCCCCAGTGGATTATTATTGAAAATTCATTCGATCAATTTTCAAATTTAATCGATTTTGGCTCAACCTTTTCTCAACCCATCCGATTTTCGAAATACATTCGTGTATTTTTTCGGATTTTCCCAGACCATTTTCCAATTTGCAATATGTCATATTGCGAAATTGTTTGTGACCAATGCAAGCTGTCCCTGGCCCTGCCAGGGCCGTTTGCCGAATCCGATCATGATAATGTGTACATTACAGCCTGTCGACACCTTTTTCATTACGGATGTCTATATAGGATGTACGTAAATTCTACATCTCGAAACGATCGTGGTCTTCAATGCGTCCCATGCCCGCACCCTTTATGTACTCGTATGATCCTCGCATCCGACTTCCACTTCGTGGACCAGTCATTGCGAATTTTCCAAGTTCTACAAACTGATTCAAGAATTCAATCTTTGGTCAACCAGTTGGCTCTACAACGTGACTACGTTACGCGAGTGGAGACAACTATGTTAAACGAAAATATCTCGTTACGTAATCAAGTTCAGGACTACAAAAAGGAATACGCCAACTTGATGACGCGATATAATATGGTCCTGGACCATCAAATCGCAAATTTATTTTCGAACATTCGCAGTGGTGGAAACCCCCAACCATCAACCTCAAACCCTCAACCTGTTCCACCGCCATCTTCGACCCCAACTCCAAATTCGCAAAGAACACCCCCTTCACCTTCGAGTCAGCAATCTCAACCATCATCGACCTCAAATAATAACAATTCAGTACAGGTACTTCCCTGTGAATCAATCGGTGCAGTTCAACGACCTCAACCTGCACCAACTCCCATCCCAACAATTGTCACACCTCGGCATCAAACAATACAACATGATCCTTCAACCTCGTCTATGAATCAGGAAACTGCTTTTATCGATTTAACAAATCCAATTCCCTCAACGTCATCCGGCAGCTTCAGAGCTCCAGATGTACGACCTGGCAATTCTTCTACTCGCGTAATAGTTACGTGAAAACGTTTGAAAAACCCCCCGCCACCGATGAAAAAAGGTACCTCTGCTGACAGACCTCTCTTTCATCGTCGTTATAAGGCTCGGTTCGGCTCCGATTCAGCTGAAATCAAACCGTTCTACCCATTAAACTCGTACCCCTACGGCTTTACTGCTGCGGGGTACGAGCTAATGGAAGATACGTACGTCGCGGTATTTCTCGCGTACAAGATTCTATTAATGGGCGACGGACACGCCGACGGAATGGCGAGATTCCTAGGTTTAAATCGACCATATGAAATTTTCATCGATATCGAAATGTACAGACGAGATTTACTCGCGTCGGAACTCCAGCTGTATTTAGAGACATTTAAATTGCTCCCAAATAGGATTATGATCTCTATTGGAAATTATGATGTGCTCCAAGGCACATCATACTCCCATTTTTTCAACACATTTCAGGCAATTTGCCTACTATTTCGCAAATTGAACATCAGAGAATTGGTAATTTTACCACTAATCCCCCATCCAAACTCAAACCAAGAAAATTTTGCAGCAATTAACAGAGCTTTGAATTTCGATTGGGCACGAGTTTTGAATGGGAGAATCACGAGAGTTCCCCACTTATTCGATGACATCCACCGAAATGCAGCAGGAATGGACCAATTTGGCCCATTTTACCCCTCAAATTCATATGCGGACTTAGTATCAACTCTTCGAGACGAATTTATTCCAACAATGTTTCGCAGACCACGCTCTCCCTCAGTCCCTAGACCTCACACACCTGACGTCGAGCTACCCCCAGAAAATAATCCACCCACGTCCGTTCTTGATCTACGAGTACCCCGAATCTGTTTAACCCCTGTGCAAATAACACCTAGGCAAACAGTAATCTCGTCGCCGGAATCGACACAAAGCATTAATACTTCCTCAGCTACTGCAAGCACCTCTCCTCTCCAAGGTTTGTCACACATGGTACAGAATATGGACCCGCCATCCGACGAACCACAACATAGGGGTAGATTAGGTAAAATACGTCGCACGCGAAAACATTCCACCGATAATAACGAAGTGCGTAATATTCGACGTCGCACCGACCCCATTGTGCGGATGGTTGAACAGGCGTTGGCAAGCGTAGACCCAGACAGCGCGCCGCCTGTAAGTATTGCGAGCGAACGCTCGCAGCGTATTTTTGAATCTAATTCCAGAAACCCAGCTGACCAACGTGTACCAACTTGGGCGGAAGAGGCGGCATTAGAGGACGAGAATAAAGAAAACGATAATGCCAGAAATAATTAGTGCTGAGCTCTGGATCTCTAATTGTTCATCGTCGAGTAATATTATATCTAATTATCTATCTTATATTCTATCAATATACTTAATTAATTCTACGATAAATTAGGCATAAAATAGAACATTAATGGCATTTTCAGGTAATCATCTATAAACAAAATTCAAAGTAAGTATTTCTAAAAACCCTTACTAATCGTTTGATTCCCTACAGATTTATTATATGACGTATACAACAACATACTCGAGAGCAGCGAATCCCTGCGAAAAGATGACGTAGAGCGACTTTTTGACTACAAATTGGCGATTCTCTGATAATGATACTGTCGGCGATTAAATGAATTCACCAGCAACGAAAATATTATCCTTTTTCCACGATATTTTTTTTACAATAGTCCATAGTACTTATTTCAAAAATTCTTATTCACAATATTTCACATATTTTGTTTTCGATTTCAATCCATGTTAAAATATCATATGCAATAGTCCAAATTTTACAATTTTTTTTCCTTTTGTCATAATATTTTGCATTTTTTCACATCATTATGCATTCTTGTTTGATTTTTATGCATTTATATTTATATCTTGTACATATGTGTGTGCCTAGAGTTACGCTAAATTTCAAATAACACTGAATGCGCTTTCTCTCTCTTAGGGCGGTAGTGATGGATTACATAAAAAATTCAAAATATCAAGTGACGTAAAACAATTTTTTAGGGCCTTCTTAATTTGATTTCGCTTTTTCAATTTTTCTCTTTGATCGTCACATTTGGGTGGAAAATTGGGAACAATAATTATAAATTGAGGGCAAAAATATTACAAATTTTTAGATAGGATTAGAAAAGAAGCTGGCATTTTGAAAGTTTTCTCTAAAATTATAGGCCAAATTTGTATACTTAAGTTGACCGAGAACCACCTTCGTTGGCAGAATACATACTTCGAGTATTTATTCCATCTAAATTGTTAGGAAATTGTCGCGACTTAACCCAATCTTATACATTTGGATATCTATATAAAAAAAGGGGGGACTCTTTTTGATACTCAAAAACTTAGGATTTTTTTTTAACCCTATTCAATTCTTGCTTTTCTCAACCCTGTTGGTTGAATTATAAACATAGACTCAGTATTGACCACTTTTTGATGCACCTTTCTTCTCGTAATACTGCTCATTTGATATCATATGATATCAGATAAATGTCGATAGCAGTAGCCTGCACCCTCCACCCATCTTTTGAAAACCTGTCACCTCTAAATCGCCTGCAGATCAGCGCGGCAAAATACGGAGGGGCAGTGGTGATGCATCCTCTCTTGTCTTGTAAGGGAGGGGGGGGCGGGAGGAGGCATATTCGTTCCTCTTATTTTTTCATGATCCGTGCTTTACCCCGCGACCTGCGGAGGGGGTCAACCCCCGGAGGGGCATATGATATGAGGAAATATGCCTTCATCGCGTAAGCGATGCTTATTAGAAATATCTCTAAGAATATCTCCCGCCTATACTGCAAGTAGGTCAACGTGAGAACTATGTTTTAGAAACAATGCGCATGTCTCATAGAAAAGATCATAGGCATGTATTCATCCGCGACACGTAGCTGGAGGCTCCGTGGATCGGATCTCTGACCAGCAACTTTACTTAGTTTCGGCAGATCGCGAATGCTGGTTCTCAGTCAGCTTAAGGATGATGGAGTTCGTCTTCTCTCCTTGGGCTTTATATTTTCGAGGTACCCACCTTATGAAGTGGTTAATATGTGCAATTTAACGCGATAGTTTTTCGTAAGTTCAATTATCGTGGAACTTATTGGGCAACACCAGATCCTGCTAGCCATCTGGATTGCTTCTCGACAAAAGGTACTTCATGTAATCCATTTATACCGACGAGCCTAGTATGAGTGAGCTCCCGCGAAAGAGGTATAAAAAGCGTACAGTGTTATTTGTTCTTGGTACTCATAAAGGTACTTAGTATTTAACCTACTAACACCTATCATTATGGTAAAATAGTCGAATATGTATTTAATCACTAACGCGAGTCGTGTGGCATACACCAGAGTGTATGTCCATTATAAAATGTTTCTCGTAGATATTTTATATTTAGAACTAACCATATCCTGTTAATTTGTACTTTTATATTATTCTTTTTATCAATAAATCACATTGTAATCTCTCCGAGTCAAATGTGTATTATTTATTGGTAAATATGAGTGATTATATGAAGGGTGAACTGGCGTACACTGGAACCTCTCCTATGAACTGAGCTATCCACGGCAAGGCAAATATTCCTTCTCTAAGGAATATTTCTAGTCTCAAATACGTAAATAGGAAAAGATGATAATTTCCCTCTATCACAGTTATGTCTAATCTCACTCTATCATTTTTTTTTGAAACATGATACTGATGTCGCCACAGACTCGTGAAATAGGGCAAAAACGGCCATTTTTGCAACTTTGATCATCTCTCCTGACTACAAAAACAACTCAAATTGAAAAACCTCACTCTGTTTTTTGTTTTAGGGTCTAAACTATCGATTAAGCTCATTTTCGACCCAAAAACAAATATGCCGTTGCCTAGTGTTATTCTCAATAAAGCGTTTATCCATAAACAATATTGCAAAAGAGTTTTCGCATTTGCGTTCACCATATTGGTTGATTTTTTTTGCCAAGTTCACTCATGGTTTACTTTTAATATCTACTTGAAGCAGAATTTTAATTTTTTGATATTTTTCACTATTTTTTGAAGTAGAACGTTCCTATCTACAATTTCTTGTCAATTAGATCATCGACCATCGAGTTAAATGAATGCGTTTGCACATTAATAAAATTAATAATATTATAAGTTAAATTTTAAATCAGTCTCGAATTTTGTTTCGATAAATAAATAGGTAGTACTTAGTAATTGCTGATTTCCTTCTCTAATCGGTGATTGGTCAAGTGTTGACATTTAATTTAATGTACCTACATTAGGCAGAAATATTTGGCAATGTATACTCGTATTTGCCTCTAAAATAAGGTATTCGGAATTGATTTCTATTTTTGATTATGCATTTTTTGGAATTTTTGATAGTTTCCAATAATGAGTACTTACCCATACCAGCGAAAAGCATTAATATACGAATAATTGAATTCCAAATCAGTCTCGGATTTGACATTGGTAAACACTAATCGCTGATTTTCTTATTGTTAGTAGAAATACTACTCCTTGATTAGCTAAGTGTTGAAAATGATGGAAAATGATTTAAAAAAACCAATAACAATAGACTTGTAATGAGGAAATATGCCCTGACTGCCATAGGTAGTCCATGTCGTACATATTGCATAAGCAATATTTCGAAGATGTACCTCGTGAAGGTCATCTTATTTTGGTTCTTCTAGATCTTTCGATCATACAATCCCCCTGGGTATCTCTCTACCTCAACAGTAAATGACAATGTGTGAACTATTGACGTCATAGACGATTCGCGAACTCGAGGTATCTCTCTGAGAACGTCGAGCTCGCCTCCTTACTTGAATCCTGCTATTCTCGGTGGCAAGGTCTTGTCTTCGATCTTACCCATTTAATGTAGAATGTGTTGTGCTAGTTCTTTTATTATTTCAATCCACCTTCGGTGGTTAAAACAACTTTAATTCAAATGCTTAACGTAACCCCCGATGGGGATCCTTTGAATATCCCTCTATTTTTGGACCCTTCGCCAGAATCCGGACTGGTAGAAGTGGCAACCCTACGAAAGTGTATCTAAAACTAGAATCTACGCTCGGGCCTAGTGTTAGGGGACCCACAGGTGAGTAGATTAATGCGTACATTTTATAATGGGATTTTACCCCGATTAAATAGGTACCTCCTTTAGATTAACTTCTTTATTTTTATGTTGATCAAAAGCCTGCTTGCGGACATGGGGATTTAGTGTGAACCATGGACGTAGGTAGAACGACGAAGGGCGCAATCTCATCAGGCGTTCCTATTTTAATTACTTCCTTGATTATACTTATTGTTAACAAACATATATTTTGTAACTTAGGTTATGCAACCAAGCCTACTTGGACGCAGGAGTATCGTCTAGGTAGCTTGTACTATTAAGTTGCACTGTTTAACGTTATTTTCGATCATATCGTAGAGAATAGCAACCTATCTGTAACATTTTCATGAATACATCGACTTTTGGGACATGAAATGTTCACCTGAGTGTTTTTATTAACAGCCTTTTGAATTAAATGAATAGTAAGGATAGGAAGGGTGTAGACTCTCCGTAATTTTGAGCTAGTTTGGGAGAGGAATTATTCCTTCTCAAAGGAATAATTCTTGCAATGATTCCCTCGATGTAATTATCACAATTTCACCCTATCGTATTTATTCCAATCAGTACTATTACAGACTTATGTACAATAAAGCTGAGGCATCAAAGCTGAACGCTGATTGCAAAACAGTTCATGCGTTTGGTTTTTTTTGTTTGGTTTTTATGAACCAGATATCCGTTGGTTAGTAGATTGCCAACTCCTTTTCGTTTATCATTATTTTTAATTTTGTTTTCATGTCGTAAAAATAAATCTTACGTAAAAAAATATTTTTTTGACAAATTATAGCTTTAAAAAATGAATAAAAACACTGGAACTTCGAATTCGGTTTCCCAAATTGTTACAATCTATGCAAAGGTTCAAACCTTGAATTTTCCTGTAGTAATTACATACAAATAAGATCAAAATATGTACGAAATTTCCTCGAATTTGGGCGCGGTTTTGAGTCCGTCCATCCAAAAAAGGTAACTTTTTAGCCCAAAATTTTCAAAAAATTTACCAAAAATAGTAGAAAAATGCATTTGGGCAGCTATAATTTTACGAATCGTTTTGTTTAGTTACAAAGTCGACGAGTTTCTTGAAATTTGGACGCAATTTCGAGCCTGCGCATACGAAAGAGTATTTTTTCGAAACTAAAATTTTCAACAAAAAAAATCCCTAAAAGTATATTCTTTTGAGTGGGCAGACTCGAAATTGTGTCCGAACTCCAAGAAATAAGGGCTTGTAACTAGAAAAAAAACCAATTTCCAAAGTTATAGCTTCCCAATCACATTTTTTGGGCAATTTTTCTCGGCACAAAAGTACCCTATGGACCCTACGACCTTTTGAAGCTTGATATGGTGGAGTGGGAATCACTATTTTACTGTTTTAGAAACTTATTATTAAAAAACACCTTTTACGTTTTTCATTTTTTAGCGGAATGATACGTACAACATTTAGTACATGCGATTGGGAAATTACAAATTTTCAAGTAGACTATAGCCTAACCTAGGGGGCATCTTACTTTGCAGAAAAAAATCAGCACATTAGAGATGTATTGTTGAGAATAGCTCAGAAATCATTTGATCAAATTGAGTGATCCACTCTTTTCGAAACTCTTTTCATATTTCCAAATTTCAATTATTACAAGTCAGATTTCCGCCTTTAAAAAATTACTGCAGAACGACTATACACATTGTAGGTATAACATAGTAAGTAAACTTGAATTTTTTCTCGAAAAAAGCTACGACATTGAAGTAATTGTCTGTTCTAGTGTGTGTGACTGAAACTCACACTGCATCTTTTCAAGAAAATAGTCACTTCCTTGCCACGAAGATAAATACACGAGTCCAAGCTCCCGTTATAGCTTGAATAATCAAAAATACCATTTTTAAAGCTATTCCATACTGCAGTGAGACACACAACACTTCAAAATAGCGAACAAACTCCCAAGTCTACTTAATCGTACACACCTACTCATATATGTACTTTCAACAATAAAACCGATAATTTCGATTCCTAACGAAAAATGTTCAGCGCAACAGACGAGAGTCTGGCAATATGATGAAGTACTCGATTCTCAAGATAAAAAAAAAAAAAACGGAAAAAAAAAAGTAAAACCCCTCAACGTTGACGATGATTCCCCGAAGACATTTCCATCTTCCGGCATTTGGCATTTTCCCCCTTCTTCGTAAGCATTTTAATTGGAACTCGAGCCATAGCAGTACTCCGTGTGCGTAGGAGGTATCGAAATTTGAAATATTTTCAAAGGACATTTACCTACACACTTACATTCTCAGTCGCTCAAATTCCCAAAGTCTACTTAGTTTTACGTACAAATATCCACCAGTAAAATTTTCACGTAGGTAAATAAACACTTTGAAAAATAAATAAATATTATCCGAGTGTGTTGAAATAATTCCCATAATTTGCACGAGTCTGCGATGAGTTTTTTTTACACCTCTTTTATCCAAACACTCTTTAATGTAATATTTATTCGCCGATAAGCTCGTCGATCAGAATAAACACGCGATACGACGAGTCGACGACCAATTTTTCAACATTACATATATTGGCGAGTAAATATGTATACTTCAGATGGTATAATGCAGCACTTGTTACGCTTTTCAAAAAAATACACAAAATATCAGAAGACAGAGTAGGGGCTTGAAACAGGCCAGAAAGGTGGGAAGAGTGGTTGAAAGTCTTCAACCAAGCTCGTGGACATATTCTAAGCATTAAGAGAGCTTTTTGGATCGAGAAATGAAAAAAAATGGGAGGGAATACCAACAGAAACCATCAGAAAAACCTCACTTTGATCAACTTACTTACTTAGCCTTCACCGTAAAAATAAGAATCCGGCACTTCTAGGCACCTCGTTTCATTCTTATTTCTCTGCAAACTACATTTGAAAATCGTACAGAAAGTGAAAGCGAAAAAAGAAATACAACGTTGGCATCGTAGTAGGGGAGAAAACTTACGTATTTGTAGTCTGTTTTACGACCATTTTAAAGTGGCTTTCTTTAAAACAAACGACTTTTTCCTCGACATTTGCGAAAAATAATAGTAAACGCTTTCGCCTCTAAATAAAAACTCGGCCTATTTGTTTAAATTAAACACGCGGGTGTTTTATTTGTCTTTGAAAAAGGAGACCGAACGAGCGCCAAAGAGGAAGAAGACAAACATAGCTGTGGTCTCAGCCAGCAGTATCCAAAGCACAGAGAAACATTCTGTAGACGCACTGTTGAAGGGCTCATTACAGCAATGTGGTATCTTTTGATGTTGATAATCTCTTGGACTAGCTGAGTAATTTAAATACATGAAAAAATCGAGCATCGAAAAAGGATGGCAGACAATCGTAGAACTTTGAAACGTCTTCGCAGCTTCATTTTTTGGGGAAGGGAATTTTACAATTTGAAAGTACCTAGGTAAATTAATTTCAGATCGACAGACAGCGACCATCCACGACTATTTAAAAAATTTATCAAGTAAATGAAGAAACGAGTAAGTAATTTTTCTGATTCATTCGCAAACCCCTTTAGAAGCAATCTATCAAAATTCTCAAATCTTGACTACACTGTCAATCACTTTGAAGGTCCAAAGAAAGACGAAACACTCGAATGCAAGCACTTCAATGAGTGCTTTTCTATATGAGCCAAATTTTTTAGAAAGGTTTTATGAAGGAAAGGCGTAATCATGATACTTAGTCGTTGAAAAGAATCTTGTCAACAGTAATTAAAACTTTTATAACGTCTCAAAATTAGGGCCATTGCGGCTAAAAAGACCCGAAAGATGTTTGAGAATCGAGAGGCCTTTTTTGAGACTAAAATTTATGAACTCGTAAGCGAAAGGCAGATCGACCATGGAGGAACAATTCGTTAATTCAAGGATAAGATCGCATGTAATACTTAATCGTGGTTTTCGTGGCAGGTCAATTCAACATGACATTGACATGAGTTTATATGTAACTTCCAGCTGGATTGGAAATGTCACCATTATGGAGAGTTTGAACTATAGCCAATCAATTTTGATTAAAAGGCCCAAGAAACATTATGTTTTTCACATTTTCAACGTGTTTTCATCATGTGCTGATCGAAAAGTGAAAAAAATCCCCTCACCACCAAATAAACCACAAAATGATGAATACAGAAAATTCATGATTTTCTCTCATGGTTGCAAAAATTCATGAAACAATATATGATTTATAAGTGCTCTGGAGAGGTCTAGATGAGGGTAGGAAAAATGCTGACGTCATATTCGTGCTCAGCGGTATCGAATCATAAGAAAACGACACCCTATTTATTAATACTTAGTTATTTTCCGCAAAATTCCCATTTTACCCCAACCCTCCTTACGACACATTTTTACATCATTTTGAGGGGCAAATATGAGGGGAGGAGGCTGACAATTTTTGTGGGTGTACCTCCTAAGGATGTGTACAACATACTAAAAAATTTTCAAAATCGGTCCACATGGGGCTGAGAAAAATGGTTTTGAAATTTTAGAAAAGGGGGGTTCCCCAAAAAGGGGAGGAGCAGTGGATCTGAAATTTTCCACGCGGAAGTTTCTCAATGGTACCCACCTTCCATGATAATATCAATCTAAACGCTCTCGGAGACCATTTCACCCCTCTTAGGCGGCTATTGCCTTTAGGCATTTTTCAGAAAACCCCCCTTCTTTAAATGGTTGTAGTCCCACCCCCCTTGTACCAACAAGGGAAGTTGATACATCATTAGATCGGAAATTTGACGTAGATTTTTAATTTATCCACACATTTTTCGCTAAAATGCAATGCGGGGGAGAAAATAGCGAAAAACGTGTTTTGGGGGGCTAAAATCCACTGTGGGGGGGAACGCACCAGGTGGATCGGGGGCGGCTCCGGATATGTTGTTTAGGACATCATCATAGACCTTTTAAAGCAAAAAAATCTTTTGTCGCAATTTTG
This sequence comes from Planococcus citri, assembly GCF_950023065.1. NCBI lineage: Eukaryota > Metazoa > Arthropoda > Insecta > Hemiptera > Pseudococcidae > Planococcus > Planococcus citri. The sequence goes on along the minus strand of NC_088678.1, from coordinate 28,580,401 downwards.
TTTGGGTCAAACTCTTTATTGACTGGACTAGAGATAGAAAGAATTGAAATAAGCAAAAGCTATAGCTGAACGCTGATTGCAAAATAGTTTATGCGTTTGGGTTTTTTGGGAGGGAGGGGGGGGGGTTATGAACCCAGTATCCGTTGGTTAATAGATCGCCAACTCCTTTTTGTTAATCATTATTTTAATTTTGTTATTTTCAAGTGGAAAAAATAAATCTTATTTAAAAAAATTTTTTTTTGACAAATTATGTATGACGATGACGTGTAGCTTCAAAAAATGAATAAAAACACTGGAACTTCGAATTCGCTGATCCCGATTGGCTTCTTTGAAACGCGATTCGCTGATTGGCTATACCTTGAAAATTACTGAATTGAAAACCTTCATGAAAAATTGAAAACAATAATTTATAAGAAAACTATAAAAAATGAGCGTTTTGATGAAAATTCCATCAAATGAGCATATTTGGATTCACTTCTTCTGTTGAACCCGAATCAAAGGCAATTCAGATATCGTTTCCGAAATAGTTAAGATTAAACAATCTATGCAAAGGTTCAAACCAGTTCTTAAATTTTCCTGTAGTAATTACAAATAAGATCAAAATATGTACGAAATTTCCTCGAATTTGGGCGCAATTCTGAGTCTGTCCATCCAATAAAGATAACTTTTCAGCCCAAAATTTTCAAAAAATTGACCAAAAATTGTGGAAAAATGCATCCGGGCAGCTATAATTTTAGGAATCGTTTTGTCTAGCCACAAATTCGACGAGTTTTTTGAAATTTGGGCACGATTTCGAGCCTGCGCATACGAAAGAGTATTTTTTCGAAACTAAAATTTTCAACAAAAAAAATCCCTAAAAGTACATTTTTTTGAGTGGGCAGACTCGAAATTGCGTCCGAACTCCAAGAAACAAGTGCTTGTAACTAGAAAAAAAAAACAATTTCCAAAGTTATAGCTTCCCAATCACATTTTTTGGACAATCGTATGATGAAAACATACTGAAAATGTATAAAAATTCATATCTTGAAATTGTAGTCAAACTAAGAATTTCTGAGGGGGGGGGGTGAACGGGGAATATATAGAGCAAGACTATCTTAGAGCTCAACATTCTCCAATTAGAAACCTTTGTCGAATTCTTAGTTTTAAAACTATTTCACGAACAATATTATTTTTCAAATTTTCACATTTTTGTACTTTTTAGCACAAAATAGGTACCTATTGATTTTCTAGAAAACTAATATTATAATGCTTCCAACGAAACGGAAATCGCACAGCAGAAAATTTCCTTTCTGTTTCGCAACCAACGATCAGGTATCTATAGTTTTTGAGCAGGATGTATAATTTAAAAAATATTTAGGAACAACGACGAATTTTTCAGTCAATTTTTTCAAAATCTCGGCATACCATATTTTCACAAGCTGAAATTTAAAATCCTTATAACACTGTCAATTTTGTATGAAAATAGCTTTACTATGACTCATTCGGGGTGCCAAATTACTGAAAACCAATCCACCACACTTAGGTAAATCGCATTCTTTTAAATTTCCCATATTAGTAAGTATTTTTGTATTTTTATAAAAATAGCATTCGGTTATGGGTATTGAATTTGGTAGGTAATTTGAGAGACACCCTTTTCTCCCATTCTGATAAGCTTAAGGTATAAACGAATTCAAATTTTCAACGTCGGGTTTTAATCATCACTCATCAGTATTTAGCAATAGAGATGACATCAGCATTCTCGTGGTTTTGTCACTTTTCTTTCCTCAAAAGTTTGATAATTTCAAGTGAAGAACAAGATTTCTTTGTACATACATAAGTACTTCTTTTATAGAGGCAGAAACATTAAATTTCAAAATTTCGAACAGGCTGGTTAGACTTTGTGGATTTTCTACTTTGATTATATATTCTAGAAACTATCGCGTTTTCATGACCACTTTCACTATGACAAGAGAGGTATTTCAACCAGCAGAAAACATTCAACCCTTTGAAGGTTCTATAGGTTACCATATTGAGGAAACAAATTGCTTAGAAGAGTGTAAAAGGGTATTTTGTCCAATTGGCCAAATCACGAAAAAGTTGAACTTTCAAAGAAAAATCATTTTAGAAAATTAAAGTTTTAAAAAATCTCAAATCTTATTCCCAACAAAAGAGACGATTATGAATTGGAAATTTTTTCAAAAATAATTACACCATACCTACATAAATAAAAAACATTAGTCAAAAGCACTTTTCAAATAGGAATATTATTTTAAAAAATTGATGAAAAAAAATCGTATAATAACGTACTTAGTACGTAAAAAAAACTCATTTGGCATTTCTCAAGTTGAGCAAAAATAAAAACTCGTTGAAAGAAATAGATATTGGAATTATGAACATGAACATAAAGAGGAATAGTAAAAAAGTATCCAATCAAAAATACAAATTCATCTGCGAGTTTGGTCTGTAATTTCGTTTACCTATCTGCGCTACATGGATCTGTGTTTTTGTTCATTATTTCTTTCTGTGTTCATTTTCATGCAAATCTTACTTTCTATACAACTTTTCAAATTCCTCTCCCGAGTGATCTTGAAGACCAGGACTTTGACTAGGACACATCAGACTCCATTTCTCTTTATTCTACTCCCTACATACATACATAATGCATTATGGTATCCACAACACATAAAATAAATTCCTAGCTCTGATTTCCTCGTGACCGATATTTTTATGCAAATCTATCAAACTGGAAAAAAAAAGACAAGCCTCTCCAGAACTGTCCAGTTTGCAATGACTATCAATGGTAAGTTTACATTGTTTTCCAATTAAATTTTTCATTTTAAGTCTGTAATTGTTGTTTTATTTCAGCGCTAATTTCGTCGATCGTCTCAACTTAAACCTAAGAGCAGACGACTCTGATTCATCAGATAGTATCCAATCACAAGTAAAGGATCGACCACAACTACCACAAGTTACCACAACAATAAATCCGTCAATTTCGCAAAATTTTATGTCATATTTCGATCCGATTTGATGAAAAAATTCCCTCTTTGCGACCTAGATTTTTGTTTTCTTCATTTTTTCGACAATAGGTACTTCTTTCATCAACCAAATTTTCATTTTTGCTGAATTGGGGAAATGCCGGATGATCTTCTCAACTATTCGTTCTTACGATTTTTTTTTCGTATCAATTTCTTTACAATGTTTTCAAAAAGTGCTGTTGACTAAGGTAGAGTGGGGTAGTTGCAAAAATAGGGTAATTGCAAAATTGTGACCTCATGCAAAAAAATATCAATTTTCTGGTTGTGCCAACTAGAGGGTGTCGAAGCAACAACCTTTACCAACATATTCACCTGGTCACAACTCGCGGGGTTCAACTTGTTGCTCCGTAGCAAACACTTTTATCAAAGCATGTTGAAACCACTCATAAATAAAGTAAACGAGGTGTTTTTTTAAAGGGTAAATGCAAAAGTCGATTTTCAAATTTTAAAATTGCAATTTTCTCCACGACTTGTGGACCAAATTGTACCAAAATTTTACCATTGATGGAGAACCCTCTGAAGTATAAGTGGTACAAATTCTTCATCCGTGCATAGGCTTCTCACAGCGCCCTCTCGAAGTGTCACTAATCAAATAGTGCTTTGCAATTACCCCACTCTACCTTACAGAAAATTCATGATTTTCCCTCATGATTTTCCCTCATGATTGCAAATATTCATGAAACAATAGAATTTTTCGTGCATCTATGATTTAATGAGAAGTGGAGGGAATTTTTTTTCACTTCTCTGTCAACGCATGATGAAAAAATGCTGAAAATGTATAAAAGTTCATTTCTTCGAATTTTTAATGATATTTTATTTCAACCTAGCTGAAAGTAGCAGTCTTTAAAAAAAAATTCTCAAAAAAACAGAAAACATGACGCAATATTTCGGTTTATTCTTCCATAAATCCAGGATTACAGCAACTAACAATGAAAATGTTTCACAGTTCCTCTTGTTTATCAACATCAAACTCAAAACTATAGTCAAACTTAGCATTTCAGGGGGAAAAAATGTATAGAACAGGGCTCTTAGGGCTCAACATTTTCCTTCCCGAACAACATTATTTTTTGAATTTTCACATTTTTTCATATATTTTAGCATAAAATAGGTATTGATTTTATCAGAAAACTAAGCCTTCCAACGAAACCAACGAATTTTTCAGCCCCTTTTTTCAAAACCTCGGAATCTGTGTTTTCACAGGAGAAAATTTAAAATCCTTCACATCTATAACTACCGATTAAAATTAAAATCGTTTATTATGACTTCTTTTAAATCTCCTGTATTAGTAAGTATTTTTGTATTTTTTAAAAATATTGAGAATTTTGTAGATCATTTGAAAGACACCCTTTTCTCTCATTATGATAAGCTTAAGATATAAATGAATTCAAAATTTTCAACGTCGCGATTTAATCACCTGTATTTGGTAGTACATAGAAATGAGATCAGCATTTTCGTGGTTTTGTCACTTTTCTTTCCTCAAAAGTTTAATAATTTCAAGAGAAGAACAAGACTTCACTTGTGCTCAAAAAAAAAAGAAGAAACATTTAATTTCAAAATCGCGAACAGGCTACTTAGATTTTGAACATCTTCTACTTTGATTATACATATATTCTAGAAACTATCGCGTTTTCATGACCACTTTCACTATGGCAAGAGAGGTATTTCAACCAGCAGAAAACATTTAACCCTTTGAAGGTTCTTTAGGTTTCCATGTTGAGGAAACAAATTGCTTCGAAGAGTGTAAAAGGGTGTTTTGCCCAATTGGCCAAATCATGAAAAAGTTGAGCTTTCAAAGAAAAATCATTTTGGAAAATGAAAGTTTTGAAAAAGCTCAAATCATTTATTTCTAACGAAAGAGATGAATATGAATTGGAAATTTTCTCAAAAATAATTATACAACAACATAAATTAAAAACATTAGTCAAAAACACTTTTTGGATAGGTTGGTATATCATTTTTTTTAAATTGATAAGAAAAAAATCGTATAATAACGATAGTAACAAAAAATCTTCTGGCGTTTCTCAAGTTAAGCAAAAATAAAAACTCATTGAAAGAAATAGATACTTATTAGAATATGAAGATGAACATAAAGAGGAATAGTAAAAAAGTATCTTAATCAAAAATACATATGTACAAACTACAAATTTATCTGCGAGTTCGGTCTGTAATTTCGATGGATTTGTGTTTTTGTTTATCATTTCTTTCTGTGTTCATCTTCATGCAAATCTTACTTTCCATACCTATACAACTTTTCAAATCCCTCTCCCGAGTGATCTTAAAGACCAGGACTTTGACTAGGACACATTAGACTCCATGTTTTTTCTTCTACCTCAACACGTCTCCTACAACTGTCCAGTTTGCAATGACTCAGTGGTAAGTTTACATTCTTTTTTAATTAAATTTTTCATTTTATGTTTGTAATTGTTGTTTTATTTCAGCGCTGATTTCATCGAGCGTCTCAACTTAAACCTAAGAGCAGATGACTCTGATTCATCAGACAGTATCCAATCACAAGTAAAGGATCGACCACAGCCGGCTTCAAAGCAAAAATGGCTTTATCATTAGTTACCAGTTACCACAATTACAAATCTCTCAATTTCGCAAAATTTTGTGTCATATTTCAATCCGACTTGATAAGAAAAAATCCCCTCTTTGGGATCAAGATTTTTGTTTTCTTCATTTTTTCGACAATAGACACTTCTTTCATCAACCAAATTTTCATTTTTGCTGAACTGGGGAAACATGCCAGATGATCTTCTAAACCATCGTTCTTACGATGTTTTTTTTCGTATCAATTTCTTTAAAATGTTTTCAAAAAGTCCGAAAATCCAATTTATATACTCAATGTGTTTTGTTAGAAATGAAAGATTCGAGCTTTTTCAACACTTTCATTTTTCAGAATGATTTCTCTTTGAAAGCTCAACTTTTTTGGGATTCTGTCAATTGGGCAATGGGCAGGGTATCCTTTTACACCCTTCAAGGCAATTTGTTTCCACAACATGGGAACCTTGAGAACCACCAATGGATTAAAACTGGTTAAAACTAAATCGAAAGAGCATGCAGAAATAGATAAACCTACGACATCCACAGCGAATTATTTCCGTCTATAATTCACAAGATAGGCAACCAGTCACAGTAAGGTTTTTTGTTCCTCTCCTTGAGTACCAGGCTATCTAATGCCTATTGAATTTTGGCAAACGATATCCGGAACATCTAACGCTAGATATTCCAGAACATCTCCCTAAGTAAAAAAACACGACCACGAACAACATCGATTCCGGCATCATCAACAAAAAATCAACTCGATATCTTCTAAATAAAAAAAATACAGCTTATAAAAATTTGACGGAACCTTATTCTTATAAATTCAAGCCAGTACCTTTTGGTATTATGAGAAAAAACCTCTTTGTTCCTTCTCACCAGACACGTTATTTTATACGGATAAACTTTTTCGGTGGATTTTGATCCATCACGAAACCGTGTTACCTCACTTTTACTTCGAAAGCTATCTCTTCACTGTTTCAACGTTAACGATGCGATAAAAATATCCTCATAGATAATTCGAGTTCACCAAAAAAAAAAAGCTCCATAATCCTTGTTCACACCTTGGACAGCATACGAGTATATCTGAATAACGAGACGTATGATGTACAGAAAGATGGGAGAAATTTCACATTTGAAAGAAATACCAGTAGATATACATACAAAAATCCAGTCACAGAGCGACAGAGAGAGAGAAAACTACATAAAATGAACAAAAATATTCGAATAAAATTCGACTCGTTCGTCTGACGAGTAAGTATTTTCATCAAATTCCCCTTAAGTGAGTTTCTCGTTCAAAGAAAACTATACTCAAGGAAGAGAGAGAGAGGAGCGGTTACAGACATTACTCCATTTCAAAAAAAAAAAAGATGATGAAGAAGAAGAAGGAGAAAATACAGCACGAAAACACGTCGTAATAAAGTCGTTAAACGTATTTCATGCTAGTATTTTTTTCGTTACCCGAATGATTAAATCTAAAACGTTTTCGTTCTGGAAGAGTCGCGTTTTTCGTCCTACGCCGCAAGAGAGAAGCAGAAGCAGAGAAAATAATAACCGAGATTTAATCAAATAACGCCCGAAAAAAAGCGCCCCAACTATAGCAAAGTGTATTTACCATCGCTGCCGCGGGAGAGCTTTTCGCCTCATTTTCATTCGTTTGCGCGAAAGCTCGATAACAATTATTCGATTGCTCCGTGCGGTCCGGGTGGGTATTTAAAAAAATATATTTTTATCGAATTTCGCAGGCTAGCGGTACGAAATTACCGCTGAGCCGAGTCGCTCGCATCGAAGGCAAAGATAATTTCGGCGACGAGATTTTATGATACGTGCGTAGGCATAGCTGCTCCTCCGCAGCTCATTGTCGTCTTCGTCGTCGTAGTCGACGGCGTGATTTGGGGAAATTTTTTATACTCAGAGCTGTCCATGTTCGGGTTCCCTTGGTTGCCCTGTACTCGAGCTTAAAGTCTACCAGCCACCGCCCTTAGACCAAGAATTACTGTAAACGAGAAGCCTTTTAAAAGTTTCATCGGTGGCGACGACGATAAAACACGTCCATGTCGCCATCGTCCTCGACGCGAAGACGCGACTTCGTGCTCGTTGATTAAATAAAGACCGAAGGCGGAAGGAAGGGATGAAAAAGGCAACAGTTCAATTAATTTTCAATTTATAGTATACGCTTCGTATATACTTATACATCGCGTACAATTTGTCGAAACAAATGGAAAGAAACGCGACCAACGCGTTTGAAACGAGAGTAATTGAATTGTAATTTGATCGCGAATTCGATAAATAACAAAAAAAATATGCGGGGGTGCTTTCTACCAGCAAAATGAGGTATGGCCATCTTCGTGATTTGCCAGTATTGGTCCCAGATCCAAAACTACGAGGCCATTTCATGGCAATAATGAGCTTCTTACCCATGAAATGAATATTTTAGAAACTGAAATTTTTAAATTAATTATAATATAAAATTATATTAAAAATTTATTTTAACAAGTAATGAACGTTATAGACTACGATCGCCATTAAACTTCACTATTAAACTTGAACAAGCCATCAACTAATCGCTGATTGCAAGATAGTTTTTGCATTTGCTTTCCCCCCATATTGATTGATGGTTATGAAATTTTGCTAAGAAATTATCAATTTGAAAAAAAAACTGAATTTAAACTACCTACCTATTTATTTAATTTTGTTATGTACAATTAATAAAAAGACTCGTTTAGTCGTTTATCCTTTCGGATGTCACCTATTCTTTTACAATATAATTTACTGAAACTGTATCTAACAATGGGAAGAATTTTGTAGATAAGAGCAATTGATTGTTACAAGTTTCACGAACACAACTGGTCCATAAAAGATTCTGACTTCGAGCAAATTAGTGTTAACTAGTGCGAATATGTCTTCAATTCAAGGTGAGAATTTTGCGGTCGCGATTTGTCCGAAATGTTGTCTTCTCGTCTATCTATCGTGGAGCCGTCTCCGGATGAAAAAGTATCGTCGGGAGCAGTTCGGTCATTATTGTGCGGCCACGTGTACCATAGAAGATGCCACTTTTTGCTGACTCACATTCGATCAAGAGCACCGGAAGCGGATTGGAGGAGTAAAATTTCCGAGTGCAGAAAGACTGACTGTCAAATGGAAGTAAACGAAAGAGATAAAATATGGGTTGACTTCGAAACCATCGAATGGAATGTGTTTGATAAGGACACAAATCAACAGCCTGACAGAACAGATGGAGAAAATGAAAGTGCAGGTAGCCGCCAAGAACGACAAGTTGGAAAAGTGGAGGAAAGCTGGTCAGTTCATAAGCCAGTACTACCGACCTACTCAACGCAGCTGGGAATAGTAGCAATGAAACGCATGAAAGTACGAAGCAATCTCCGATTAACAGAAAGCTGCCATCTGCGATAAAGAAACCAGCAACCAAAACAACCAAAATGCAGTTGTCTGAAAAGAAAAAACACGCTATACTGCAAGCCTGTAATGAAGCGAAAACCGAAAATGACTTTCAAAATCCGGGCTTGAAATCGATACTCAAATCTAAGTCAGTTGTTAAAAGCGCGGAGGAAATCGCGGCAGATAGAAAAGAAAAACTTGCCCAACTCGAAGAGGAAAAAAGGGCGATAATGCAGCTCAAAAAGGAAGCGGACACCGGATCAGTAGATATATCCGAACAATTGATCGTCCATGTTCCGAATAAAGATCAGCTCAATCAAGAATCGATGGAATGGGAACCGAGTGACGTAGAAGAGACATCTCGTACTGAAAATGATGAGAAGTGGTCCCCGACATTCCCCATTAATCAAGAAAACTACAAAGACGAGGTTAGACGACAGCGATTATACCAGAAATGGAAGCACACGAAAGGCACGTCGAAGTATAGATTCAGGTTCCAGAGACCATACGGCGAGTTACAGTGTTACGAACACAAAACAACCAGTCAACAGTAGCTAGTAAATGCGTACATCAAGAAGAAAATGGAAGAAAAATAGAGCAGATATGAATCAACTGGAAGAAATTGGAGAATTCAATTGAGCGAACTCGACGAAAATCAACGAATTTTTGCAGAAAAATTAATCAATGATGTATTCTTTCAAGGTAAACGGAAACAACTTGATTCAAGTTGTACTATGATGCAAATTGCTGAATCTTCAACGGTTGCAACTAATAAATCTTAATAACAGCGCCCTTGTCTAAATGTGAACGAAGTAAGTATTTGTTGCTGTTTTTTGAATATTTTGTGATATTTTGAAGCATTTTCTAAACCTACTTACGCATAGTATAGTTTTACAATATGATAAATTTGTGTTTATTTTCAATTTTCAACATTTATATTGGTGTATTTTTACCGTGAACTTTATATTTCTTAAATTTTTGATTTTCAACATTTCGTTGATGTATTGGTGTGAACAACATGTCAAGCCCATGTTATCCAACATGCACGATCAAGTAGAAAATATACACAAAAAAAAAGTATGGATAATTTTTACCATTTCAGCATAGTAACCGGATCCCATTCAAAAATATAGTGATTTTTACTATGAGATTAATAAATGTTACTATGAGAGTAATAAATTTTACCTAATTCTAGGTAAAATGTATTTTTTGGCTGAGTAAAAATCACTATATTTTTGAATGGGATCAGGTTACTACGCTGAAATAGTGAAAATTACCCATTTGACCAGTAATTTTTAATAATTTTTTTTATCTCGTGATACAATAACGAAAAAAATGTATACAGTACCTTGTGAGAAAGGATAGAAAACTACAAGCATCATGAAGACACATCAGCGCATTGGGGCCAATCAGTAATACCCATTGGTGACTCTGATATGAAGGCAATCAACAAGTTCATCTTCCATAAATTGTCTGGCGAACTACTCAAACTGATGCACTGGCAATTCCACTGTTGCAAGCGGCTCCGCCCATCCTGAAGATCGCGGCAGTGCAGCGGCGAACAATGTGATGAATTGTTCAGTTTGAGTTTGAAATGAAATGCAGGACTTTTGCAGGACCACCATCATCAGACACCCTGATTAATGATAACACTGAGGACTAACTCAGTGGACTCAACTCAAGAATTAACAATGACATTAGGTACTCCTATACTTGAAAACATGTTCGAATTTTTGTTAGAATCAAAAAAACCCTAGGTAGGTATCAATAAAAAGAACAATCAGTCTTCAGCCATTTGCTGATTGTAATAAAGTTTTGGCTTTTTGCTTCCTTTTATTTTTTAGTAATTTGACAGTATTCCTGTCTAAAAATTGTGATTGAAATGTACCTAAGATATTATGCAGTAAACAGATACTACATTTGTTCCAAATAGTGAAACCGTTAATTACACTTCCAGCTATCTTGTATATGGCGCAGATGCAAATAAACCAGATCAAAAGCATGAAGGCCAATGATGCAGAAAACTGTCCAGCCTCCACTTGAAATTGCAATTGATAAAGTAATCCTAGGTAGAGGCATGCGCATCTAATACTGGAAATGTGGACCAAAAGTTCCTTCAAAAGTATGAAGTAGTTTCAAGAATTAATGGGATAGATGAAGAACTTATCAAATGTCTCTAACATTATAATGGTAACATTATCTTGTGGTTAAGAATTACATACCTACTGCCATGCTTAAAAATTACACAAAAGAAACTGTGAAGTTGTATGTGCAAAAATATATATATGTAACTGGTAGCCCAGTGTGTCCACAAAATCCTTATACACAGAGCTGAAACTGTAGATATGTGTTGACTTTACTTATTGGTATGCTGTCACTGCTGTTAGAAGAGACGCAGGAGTCCTGCAATAAGGTACCACAAGAAATTAAAAAACCAACAGGTGAGATTGGACTCCATGCACTATACATATATCTGAAGATGTGTTCCATGTATAATTCTTCATTCTGATCCAGTTATTTCAAACATCAATTTACCAAAGAAAGTTGAAGATCTACCACAGCTGAACGAGACCGCGATGAAGAAAATGATACTGGCAAAAACAAAAATTCTCAAAACGTATGATTTTACTATGAGTTAATTTAAATTAGGTATTTGTTATTTGTTATTTGTTATTTTCCTTATAAATTCCTTTCTTATTAATTTCCTTACATATGTGTTATCCTAAATTATTTGTCATTTTTTGTTTGGTACCTATTTCATTTGTTATTTTCCTCATTTCAAGTTTCTTTTCAAAAGACCAAATAAAAACTTACTGATATTTTATATTTGTTTTAAAGCAAAGTCGTATTTTCAATAATTGTGATTTTCTACCAAGAAACCGATCACAAAACCGCATGTCATTTTGCAAATATCAAGCTAACTTTGCTGAGAAAAGAATCCATCGCATTGAAATCAAAAGGAAAAAGCATTATTTGATCCATTCTGAATCACATGCGGTACCAACAAACAAAAAACTTAAGTGCCAACTCGCAATTTTTCAAAAGCAAAATTGTACCTACTGGAGAAACCCCAAATCATAGGTACGGGTATCGGCGCGTTCGCTGATTGTAAGAAAGTTTTTGCTTTTTGCTTCCTTTCATTTTTTTAGTGATGTGACAGTATTGCTGTCCAAAAATCGTGATTGAAATGTGAGACAAAACAGATTTGTAGCGGGGTATATAATCGATGAAAATCATAATCCTTGTTTTTTTTTTTTTAGTTTCACCCTAAAATCAATTATACTATTTTAGTTCCAAAAGGTGAAACTGTTCACACTCAGTAAAACAGATCAAAAGCCTGAAAGCCACAAAGCAAAAAACTGTCCAGCCTCCAATATTAGGCAAGTATAAAAATGCTTCAGAAAGAACTTGAAATTACTTAGTCTAGCCATAAATACAGCTATCAACTTTAAATGAGTGTAGCACAAAAACCAAATTTTAAAAACGTAGACTGGATTATTTGTACATTCAAAAAGTAAATGAAAAACGCTACAATTTGACTGTACTTTGCTGCAACATTATGGCAGGGGAAGGAGTTGAACAAAACAAAAAAGGCAAACAAAATAACACCCATGCACGTCAAAAGTCAAAAAAATTGCAAAATTTTTTTTTTGAAATTTTTGAAGACACATTAATTTTTTTTAACCAAAATAATAATTCTGTGCTCCAAGATCACCAAATTACTATTTTAGTAAAACAAAATTGATGCACATGAAAAAATTTCAAAAAAAAATTCTACTGCACATTTTTTTTTGGTTTTTTGCATACATGGGTCTTCTATTGTTTCATGTGCCATTCTTGTTTTGTTAAGCCCCTTGACTAGCAAGTTGAAGTTAAGTTCAATCAAATTGCAGCTTTTTTCATATCTAGTGTCCAAACATATAATCACTTTTACGTTTTTAAAATTTTGTTTTTGTATTATAAGTGTTCAAAGTATAGGGTCAGTATTTATGGCTCTTAGACTAAGTACAATTGATAACGTAGTTCAAGGTAGAGGTATGTACATCTAATACTGGAAATGTGGGCCAAAAGTCCCTTCAAAAAAATGAAGTAGTTTCAACTTTCAAGAATTACTGGAATAGGTAGATGAAGAATTTATTAAACGCCTCTAACATCATAATGATAACATTATCTTGTGGTAAAGAACTAGATACTGCCCCGTTTGAAAATTATACAAAAGAAACTGCGAAGCTATACGTGCAAAAATACAACTGGTAGGTACAGACTTCCACCCAGCATCCACAAAATCCTCATACATGGAGCTGAAACAGCAGATGCGTTGACTTTACCTATTGGTATGCTCTCAGAAGAGACACAGGAGTCATGCAATAAGGTGAACAAGAATGACGAAATAAAGATTTCTCTTCTTCGTCTGTTTCAGATCAAGATCTCGTACGTGTCCATGTGATCACTCCACGAGTAAAAGTGAACACAATAACGATAATTAATCGTTCGCATACCGTAGTATCTTCGAGATGGCTACCAGCACGTCACCAAGTACAGTTATTCCCAGCCGACTATGTATTAGAAAAATTAATGGAAGATTAATCGAACTGTGATATTAATTTTTAAGGACAAAATACGAGATCGAATAAAATGACAAAAAACTGTTAATTGTGTATTACCTTTTATTATGCGTAAAAACATCTTGAAAAATGCTCGAAGAGAAAAATTCAACATCCAAATATAAAGTCAAAATCGTATCAACGAATCATAGTAAAAGTGATCTTTATTTCGTCATTATGCAAAGCACTAAAAGTGATAACCTCCTTAACACATTGTGAACAAGAAATTGAAAAACCAACACGTGAGATTGCACTCGAATCCATGCACCATATAACTGAAGATGTGTTCCATGGCATAATTTTTCAATCTGATCCAGTTATTTTGAAAATCGATTTGCCAAGAAAGACAGTTGAAGATTTACCACCTGAAGCAAACTATTACGAGATAGCGATGAATTGAAGAAAAGCATAAGTGATGAAGATGATGAAAGTGAAAACGAAAATTCTTAGAAAGTACATAATTATGATTTTAAATTCCTTTTTTGTTAATTTCATTATGTGTTATATTTTTAATTTGTTATTTGTTAAGTAGGTATTTGTTATTTTCCTTATTTCAAGTTGTTTTTTAAAAAGACATCTATTTGTGTTTTTAGTTTTATGAATATGCCAAAGACATACACGAGATAGATGCTATAATATTCTACGCCAATAAGCCATGCTATTCGCTGATTGCAAGATAGTTTTTGCATTTGCTTTCATCTTATCTGTTGATTGTTTCATTAGTCGCTAAACTGGATTTTAAATATCAACATTAGCTGATTTTTCATTTCTTGAATAACAAAATTTAACACGTACTATGAAAAATTCAATACTTTCTCACGAAAATTTAAACATCGACATGAGGCCAAACTTGAATAAAATGCTTGAAATTACAGAGCATTAATACAGGTATCAAAATCCAGGACAACTTTTACTTACAGTTCTGTTCACTCAGTGAGCGATTGAAAATTTAAAAATCGCTCGCTTTGGGGTTGATTCGTGTTTTGAAAATTTTTTGATCTCGAATACTTGTTACACATCAATTGTATCATCTCTAATGCTGGGAATATTTTGGAACAGAGGTGCCAATTTTTTGGTCACATATTGTCAATTCCAGAAAATCGAAAAAAAACCATAATCATTTTTTTTTTATTTTTAGAAATTAGCGATCATGAGTAGACAATTGGCTACACTGTATTCCAAAATATTTTCCAAGTTTCAGAAATGATGTCTTTCGATGATTGACAGTTGACACATAATAATTGCATTTGGGAAGAAAATATTTTTTCAGAACAAGAATTTATCCAAAAAATGAGCGATTTGCAAATTTTCAGCAGCTTATAGCAGAACCCAAAATGTTGTTTTGGATTTGGATGATAAATGGCCACTTGACTAGTGGCCACAGTCAACATAAAATCTCAAATACATATTTATCTAATATTTTTAGAAACAGGGCAATTTTTCTAAAGCAGCGTGGGTAGAGATTAGAGCGATAAAAAATACTTTTTAAAAAAATCTTATCTTTTTTAAGGACCTATATCTCTTTATTAAGCGAATTGAAAAATTTCATGGCTACAGCAGCATTCTAACCGGAGCTATCCGCATCCTAAATTTTCAAACGACGTCACTTTGTAAAATTTTCACCATTCCCCAATCACCAAAAATGATTGGAAAAGAGGAGGAGGCAGTGCAAATGGATAACAAAAAGCTGTTGTGAGAAGTGAAAGTTCCACAATGGAACAAAAATTCCAACACACAGCCACCAATACCCATTCATAAATTCAAGCGTCAAAGTACCCCTTCAGCGAAAAAGCAGTCAAAAAAATCGCCCGCATATCTCCATAAAATCCATCCATACGCCGACAAACGTTCTTCTACTCGATTGCTTTCGACTGCAGAATACATCACGCGACAAAGAAATGAGAAAAAAAACACCGTAATCTATTCGGCTTCTTATCTCGAGGCTGAAAAACATAGAGGAGTATTAAAAAATCGGTACCTCGACCCCGAACTCCTCACTTCATCTCAGTCAGAAACAAAACCCTCGCTTAAATAGCAACGTTTTTGCAAATCGCCACTACGATAAAAGCGCTTCGAGCTATGTAAAAGATAGACAGTAGAATATACTCTTAGGACCCAGCGCAGGAGACGTTTTCGCACATATAAAAAGAAAAGGAAAAGGAAAAAAACCGACGAGAGAGAAGACTAAACGCGAAATAAATAATAAAATGCCAGTTTTATAAAATATCGTAGGCGGACGAGAAACGAAACCGACATACACACTCGGTGAAATACGTATTACGTATACGTTGGGTATCGAAACGAACAAAATACATTAGAAAAAAAAATAAAATAAAATGCGTAAAATTGTACGATAGAATTGCCTCTCTTATTCTGAACCGGCGCGCGTAAAAGACCCAGGGAGGAGAGGAGAAAAAAAAACTCAAAAACATTGCGGTCCTTTTAGTATCTTATTTATTCGATCTAAAGGCAGTTTTTTAACTTCTCTATGTAGTACTTTTCCATCTTCTTTCCTTGTTTCCTCTTCTGATCGCCTTTCTGCTCGTCCTCCCCCCCCCCACTTCCTCTTTATCGTGTTTTTTCTCACGACCTACGCGAAGCGACTGTAACGTAGTATTCGACAGAATGGAGGATAATTTTTTATTTTTTCATGTCCTTTCGTGGAGATACGAGGGTAGAGAACTGCCTTCTCATTCATTTTACAGGACAGTTTTCTGCGGTGGTGAAAAAAATATGAGAGAATGGAGAGGATAGATCTTGATTTGGAATCGTTGAATTTCATACACGAACTTCTTCGGTTTGATAGGTGCAAGAAGTAGAATTGGTTACTGAGGAGAGAAAAATAAGGCGGAATGGATTGCTTACGAAATCCTCTTCTCCTCATCCTGAAAAATTAAACAGGTGGAAGACCATAAAACAAACAATTCCGCCGATTTTCAATACGTGACCATTTTTTTCAAAGATTATGATGTAAGTACATACTCCCGAATTATCTCAACGACAGGAAAATCCCTGCACAAATTACGATTTTCAATTATTGCAAAAGACCTGAACTTTCCAATTATTGGAACATTAAAGTAATTTAGTCAAGCATGAGGATTGAGGAGGAATTATTAAGAAACTAAAATTTCATAAGATGAAGTGCAATATTTTGCAGATGCTCTTCCAGTTTTTTGATCAACCTACACTGCAATTTAATATTCTCGTTAAAATTTGATTAAAAATTTAAAAATAAAGTATTCACCTCGAAACACAATTTTAATACGTGAACTTGAATAGACTAAACGTATTCTACATAATATGCAGTAAAACACTTTACACTCTTCTCTTCAGAAACACAAAATGTGTATTGTATTTTTCAACGTCACAAGCCAAAGCTACCTACGAGCTGTTTGAAAATTCGTCATTTAAATAATTGGAACATAGCGAGTTGCGTTTCACCTTTCAACATTGGTGAAAAAAGTAAGCGTAGTGTTCAGATGTTGTGCACCTAACTTACCATCAACGATGCCAAAAATAATATTACAGTAAAATAAATCAAACGAATGATAGATTTCGATGGATGATGTTTCACATTTTACTTTTTTTACCAACTTGAGATGGGAATCTTTCAAAACAGTACTTGACTATTTTTTCAGCTCAATTTTAAACGAATGAAGAGTCATTTTTGCTCTCGAATAAACTGCTCGAATATTCGATACTTATAAAAATCATTTTTTTCCAAAATGTCTGCACTCTGCACTTCGAGAATATCATTAGAATTACAAATTTTTTAAAGTGTACCTCGCCTAGTTTTGATCGAGTCTCTCATATGAATAGGGTCCTGTAGCTCCAGTCTTGATGAGTAATAACAGAACTGGTCAATTGTAACTTTGTAAGTAGTCGATCACAAATCATCTGATTGAAAATACTGACAAAAAACTTTAAAAAGTATAACTAGATGATGAGGCTGTTTCACATTAGGATGAATCGCGAAAAAAAGCCCAAAAATTCTGACCAATGAAATGCAGAGAAGGCTTTTACAAGTTTAGAGTGTCTCAGAAAAAAAATTTGCTTCAAAGGTATCCCTAAGAGTCCCTAAAATATGGATCGCTCAAAGACAGGAAATTTTTGGGGAAAAAATCCGGGGTTTTCTCGCTCTAGCCCACATTAAACCGGTCATGGTAAAAATTATTTAGTTTAAAAAATGGGATTTCAGATTCATAGTCGGCCTATCCATTAAAGATGAATTTCAAAACCACTTCTAGGATTTTACTGAACGGTTAAAAAGGTAAGGTGAATTTTTATAATTCATTAATCGAGCCACTTCTTAACAAATTCGCCATTTGATTTCGAAAACATAAAATGATTAGGTATAATAATAATGAGTTTTTTCCAAAATTTCCGGATTTTTCAAAGTTAGTTATCGAATTTATGTACAAATCACGTATGTGTGCTGGTTGAAGAAACGGTCTCGAAGTCCGCAATTTTTTTCAAAATGCCACCTCTTGAAAACCCACATCACCCCTTCAGCGACACTACCGGAGATAAAAAAAATTTCTGGGATACTTTCAACTCAAAATGAAGGTCTTCACTGAATTTGGTCAAACTCCACTATTTTTACATGGCATTATGAGTAACTGCTCCTTTAAAAAACACATACTTACTTGAATGCCTTGGCTCAAACAAAGTTTCAAATGATACAACGACGATCAAAGGCTCTCCATAATTATTAGAATCAAGGTAAGGTGAATGTTTCTATTCTTCATCGCCATCTATTCACTAATCAAGCCACTTCTTAACAAAGTCGCCATTTCATTTCGAAAACATGGAATAATTTGGCAATCATAATGAGTTCATTCCTAATGATTACAGTTTGCATTTTTTTTTTTTTTTAAATCAATAATCATGTGTCAATTTTTTAAGAATTTTCCTATTGTGTTTCAAACGAAGTGAAAAATATTGACATCGATGCAGTCCCCTTAGTGCACAATGACGAACTATAGATCACGAAATTCGCCGCCAGTTTATCCCAGTAAAAGGTAAATCAAAAAACCTCAGTAATCATCAATGTAATAACAGAAGTGGTTAATTGTAAGTAATCGATCACAAATCATCTGATTGAAAATACAGACAAAAAACCTAAAAAGTATAGCTATAGATAATGAAGCTGTTTCACATTAGGATGGATCGCGAAAAAAATTACAAAAATTCTGACCATTGAAATGCAGGGAGGGCCTTTACAAGTTGAGAGTCACTCAGAAAAAATTAGCTTCAAAGGTATTCCAAAGAGTCCCTAAAATATGGGTCCTCAAAGATAGGAAATTTTTGGGAGAAAACCAAGTTTTTCTAGTTCTACCTCATATTAAACCGGTTTTGGTAAAAATTATTTAGTTTAAAAAATGGGATTCAAGATTCTTTATCGGCCCAGCAACTACAGTTGAATTCCAAAACCACTTCTGGGATTTAACTGAGCGGTTAAAAACATTCAAGTCACTTATTTTTGGGCAAATTCGTGTCCTTGAAATATTTTCTTTTTGAATATATTACGCAATAATGTGATCAGTAATTATATCATTTCTGAAACTAGGGAAATATTTTTGAATAAAATTACGACAATTTTTCGGTCACTGTTGCCCATTCCAAAAACTCGAAAAAGATAAGTTTTTGGCTATTAATTTTTCTAGATTTTTTAAATTGGCAACAGTGGGGGAAAAAATTCTAAAATATTCAACCAGTTTCAGAATTGATATCTTTCCATGTTCTGCCTTAATTTAATGTATAATATTCGACATAAAAATATTTTCAAAAGAAGAATTTTCGCAAAAATGAGTAGTCTAATTTGCAAATTTTCAACTGCTCAATAGAATTAAGGTTGTCTTGGATTTTTGACGGTAGTGAATGACCTAAGTCGGTAGACTGTTTCCTTCATAGAAGAGTTGATTAGGGGTTCGAGTGAAAAATTCACAATTCTTTTCAAAATACCCTTTCCTTGAAACCCACATCTCCTCTTCATGCGGCACCACCAGAGCTAAAAAAAATTCTGGGTCACTTTCAACTCAAAATGAAGGCCTTCAACAAAACACATAAATGTCTTGGCTCAGAACAAGAAGAAATAAAAAAATACTACAATGGATATCAAGAATCTCCATAATTATCAGAGTCAAGGTAAGGTGAATTTATCCATTCTTCATCGTCATCTAATCAGGCAACTTCTTGACAAATTCACCATTTGATTTCAAAAACAAGAAATGATTCGACAATAATAATGGGTTCATTCCAATTATCGAATTTGCATACAAATCTCGGATGTGAGCTCGTTGAAAAAACGGCCTTACCAGATCTATAGTATTGCATCAGATATTATTATCGTGTCTGTTCGACGATTATTATACCTATGGGTTGTCTGACGTTGAAATTCCGCCGAACATTGCTCAAAATGGTGATATGTCTGTATTGAAACTTGTTTTCCGATTTGAATCGCTTTTAAAGGACGACTATTCATCTGTCAGATACTTATAATTCTTGTATCTGCAACGAGCCGTACTGCACTATCTAATTTACAAGTACCAGTGTCCCTCAAAGAAGAGTTGATTAGGGGCTCGAGTGAAAAATCCGCAATTTTTTTCAAAATACCCCTTCTTGAAAACCCACACCTCCCCTTCAGCGGCACTACCCGAGCTAAAAAAATTTCTGGAATACTTTCAACTCAATAACATGAAGGTCTTCGCTGAATTTGGTCAAAATCCACCGACATATATTTTTCGCGATTCATTCTATTTTTACATGGCATTATTGAGTAACTGCTGGTTTAAAAAACACATACTTGAATGTCTTGGCTCAAACAAAGCTTAAACAATGGTATCATCACATCATGGGTCTACAGTAACGGCTCTCCGTAATTATTAGATTCAAAAGGTAAGGTAAATTTTCTTCATCGTTATCTATTCACTAATCAGGCAACTTCTTGACAAATTCGCCATCTGATTTTGAAAACATGAAATGATTCAGTACGGTAATAATAATGAGTTCATTCCAATATACGAAATTTTCTGCTTTTCGTACGTTAATGTCGAATTTGGGTACAAATCTCACAAGTCGTTTGTGACAAAAAATTGTAATTTTATTCCAACCAATCAGAATGTGTTGGATAGGTCACGAAGCACGAAAAAACTCTATTGTAGGTACCTAATTGCTTTTTCTTCAGGGATGCAACACATAGCCAATCAGCGAGTAGTTTTTTCAAAGATTTAGATAGGCAATTAACGAGTACAGGGTGCCCAGAAATATCGAGTACCCCTAGAAAAGTTTTCTACTAAAATACTTTGGTTGGTCACAGTGAATGATAATAATGATAGCACATGATTGGTTGTTGGACTGGAGAGATAAGATTCCACCAATCGTATGTACCTATATATTTCACATTGCCAACCTATATTTTTAATGAAAAACTTTCTTAGGGGTACTCGATATTTCTGGGCACCCTGTAGCATTATTATAATGCTAAACAATAATATTTTAGCGCCAAATTTAAAAAAGTTATCTGCAGATTTTGTGTCGAGATCAGTAAAAATTGCAAAGTTATTTTTAAATGGTACAATATGAGTAAATGTTGAACCAGGCTGCTTACGAACTAATTAAAGACGAAATGGCATGCAGGATTTTTAGATAGGCACCAACAAAGGCCAAACAGCACTGCCATCAATTAATTGCTGATTGCAAGATAGTTTTTGCATTTGCTTTCACCATATTGGTGATGGTTCTAAAATTTTGTTTAAAAGTTGAGCATCAATTTTTTTTTTAAACATCTGAATTTCAACTCTTCATTTACCTTTTTTATCTAGTTCCGGTTCACCTACCCAATTCTTTTTGCAATAGGTATCTGTTACCAAAACTATATCTAATACATATTTGGTCAGTCATTTATAGACGAAAAATCTAGTTTCAGTTGACACGAATAGGTCTGCTGTCGTAATTAAATTTAAATAAAAAATTCAACAATTCGTGATTTTTACGAATACCAAACAAGTTTTTTTCTTATTTATAGCATACGGCTGATAACAATGTTTGGTTCGAGTTTGAAATGCAACAGTTTTTTTTTACTCGTCACTCGCCCGATTTGCACATTTCTGGTGATATCTGACTACTCATTTTGTGCAGTCAGAAATTGCCGTTTTGACAGCCAGATTTGCAGTCTGACTATGTACAATCAACCAATCACAAAAAGTACTTTTTTGATATTCCAAGGTGGCACTGATTTGTCAGAAGACTGAGTGGAGAGTCAGATCCACACTCGGAACCACAGTCAGATATTGCCCTTTTGGCAGTCAGATCCGCAGTCATTATGCACTGTCTAAAAAATACCGTTTTGCCAACCAGGCGATCGTCTATTTCCGAACGATGGAAAATTATACTACAATATTATTGTTGAATTTTCCAATCCTATCTACTAATTAAAGATTTAGTTTAAAAATGAGATTTGAGATTCTTTGTCGGCCTAGCCATTGCAGTTAAATTTCAAGATCACTTCTTTTACTGCGCGGTTAAAAATGTTCAAATCGCTTATTTTTGGGTAAATTCGTGTTCTTGAAATATTTTCTTTTTGAACATTACGCATTAATGTGCTCAAAATATCATAAGATATCATTCTTGAAACTTGGGAAATATTTTTGAATAAAATTACTGCAATTTTTCGGTCACTGTTGCCAATTCCAAAAACTCGAAAAAGAAAAGTTTTTGGCTACTAATTATTCTCGCGTTTTTAAATTGGCTACAGTGTACCAAAAAAATTCCGAAATATTTCCCCAGTTTTGGGAATGATATCTTTCGATGTTCTGCCTTTAATGCATAATTACCTAAATTCGACATAAAAATATTTTCAAAACACGAATTTACCCAAGAATAAGTGATTAGCAAATTTTCAACTGCTCACTAGAATTAATGTGGTCTTGGATTTTTTACGATATTGAATGACCTTGGTCGGTGGACTGTTTCCCTCAAGGAAGAGTTGATTAAGGGCTCATCGAGTGAAAATTCCACAATTTTTTTAAAATTCCCCCTACTTGAAAACCCACATCTCCCCTTCAGCGGCATTACCGGAGCTAACATTTTTCTGAGTGACTTTCAACTCAATATGAAGGTCTTCGCTGAATTTGGTGAAAATCCACCGACATATATTTTTGCGATTCATTCTATTTTTACATGGCATTATGAGTAACTGCTGCTTTAAAAAACACATACTTGAATGTCTTGACTCAAACAAAGCTTAAACAGTGGTATAATGGCTACTAGTAACGGCTCTCTATAATTATTAGAATCAAGGTAAGATGAATTTATCCATTCTCCATCGTCATCTATTCACTAATCAAGCAACTTCCTTGACAAATTCCGAAATTCTTTTACATGCTGGCTTGTCCTAAATAAATGCTTTTTTATGTGTAGAAATTGCTAAATTTGGTTTTTATTTTTTCTAACACAGATCAATCGCGTGAAGAGAGCCGATAGTTTACAGCGCAGAGGATTCAAACTTATGGATGCCCACCAAAAGAATATCTTAGACTCTGTAAAGGAAATGAAGAAAGAATTCGCCATTTGATTTCGAAAACATGAAATAGTTAATTCGGTAATAATAATTAGTTCATTCCAATTTACAAAATTTTCGGCTTTTCGTACGTTAATGTCGAATTTGGGTACAAATCTCACAAGTCGTTTGGGACAAAAAATTTTAATTTTACTCCACCAATCAGAATGTGTTAAAACTTTCACTCACTTCTTGAACAACGTACTCCCAATTATCCTAACAATTTCAGTTTGCATTTGAAATTTTTTTTTTTTATCTTCCTTTGAGATATTTTTTCGGATACATATGTTGGCGAACCAGACTGCCTACGAATGTAATTAAAGAAGAAATGGCCATGCAGGATTTTTGGATAGCCACGAGCCTCGAACAACGGTTAAACAACACTGCCATCAGCTAATCGCTGATTGCAAAATAGTTTTTGCATTTTTGCTTTCACCATATTGGTGATGGTTCTAAAATTTTGTTAAAGAATTATCAATTAAAAAAAAAATCTGAATTATAACTATTTCTTTACCTTTTTCATCTAGTTCTGGTATTCACCTAATTCTTTTTGCAATATGTGTCAGTCACCAAAACTTTATCTAATACTTGGCCAGTTTTTTGACGAAAAATCTAGTTTGATCTTTGTAGCAATGAGTATCAGGGCCGCATAATACATTCAGTTGACACGAATAGTTCTGCTGTCATAATTAAATTTAAATAAAAAATTCAACAATTCGAGATTTTCACGAATACCAAACAAGTTATTTCTTATTTATGGCATACAAGTGATAACAATGTTTGATTCGAGTTTGAAATGCAACAGATTTTTTTACTCGTCTATTTGCGAATGTCGGAAAATTACACTACAACATTATTATTGAATTTCTCAATCCTACCTTAAATTATTACGCGCAAAGAAATTTGAACTAGACTGCCCACGAACCAATTACAGATTTAGTTTTTAAAAATGGGATTTGAGATTCTTTGTCGACCTAGCCATTGCAGTTGAATTCCAAGATCACTTCTTGAGCAGTTAAAAACGTTCAAATCACTAATTTTTCGGTCAATTCGTGTTCTTGTAATATTTTCCTTTTGAATATTACGCATTAATGTGGTCAAAATATCATAAGATATCATTCTTGAAACTGGGGAAATATTTTTGAATAAAATTACAGCAATTTTTCGGCCACAGTTGCCAATTCCAAAAACTCGAAAAAGAAAAGTTTTTGGCTATTAATTATTACCTATTCTCGAGTTTTTAAATTGGCAACAGTGAGCTAAAAAAAATTCTAAAATATTTCACCAGTTTTGGGAATGATATCTTTTGATGTTCTGCCTTGATTAATGTATAATTACCTACATTCTACATGAAAATATTTTCAAAACACGAATTTACCCAAGAATAAGTGATTAGCAAATTTTCAACTGCTGAGTAGAATTAAAGTGGTCTTGGATTTTTTACG